>NC_080194.1:50887520-51512520 GCF_030028045.1 Hippopotamus amphibius kiboko
ATTTTAACATAACCAATTATATTTCCAGTAAGAGAAAAAAATTGTCAGGGCAGAAAAATATTTGCACAAATAATGGCCAAATAATTCCTCAGTTTTGGTGAAGAAACATAAAGTTACAGAGATAAAAATCAGTAAACCATGCTCAACAAAATTACAAAGGAGGAAAATAAAACTCCAGCAAAACAAAAAAAGAATATCTTAAGTCCAGCTAGGCAAAAAAGATGTATGATATATTTGGGATAATGGCATGATTTCTTCCTATCAGAAATTATGAATGCCAAAAGACAACAAAATGACATTTAAAATAATTGAGTGGGGGGGGGGAACTGTCATTCCAGGTTTATTGGTCCAGCAAAAATATCCCCTAAATTTTTAAAGTGAAAAACCACCACTTTCACCTAGACTAGAGGTGAATTTGTCAGCAGCAGACTTGTATAAGAAATGCTAAAGAAAGAAAGTCTACAGGAAGGAAAATAGAAGTGTTGAATTGAAAATTCAATTTAAATTGAATATGTTAGTAAATATAAGTGATTGTTTTTCTTCTCATAATTATTTCAAAAGATGTGTGATTTATAAAGAAAAGTTATAACATTATATTCTAGAGTTGATTATGAATATATTATCTACAACAAAATTACCAAGAATAATGGGGTAAAGGGTAAAAGAATCTATATTGTTGCAAGCCTCTTACATTTTGAGGGAAATAATAATTCTACTTAAACTTAAGTAGAATGTGATGAGTTAAAAGTGAATATTGTAATCCCTATGGCAACCATTACAAATAATACAAAGAAGCACAGCTCAAAAGTCATTAGAAAAAAAAAGGAATACAAAGAAATTTTTAAATATACTTGACTAACTCAAAAGAAAGAAGGGCAGGAGGAATAGAGAAAAACAGAGATTAAAAAATAGAGTACACACGGCAAACATATCAGGCAGCAATTGTTAAAAAGGATGAAGAATTGAAAGCCAGCTGTATATTGTCTAAAAGAAACAAACTTGAAATATAAGATAAAGTAAGAATTTGAAAAAAAGATGCATCATGCAACCAGTAAGCATAAGAAAGCTGGAGTAGCTATATCAATATGAGCAATTTCTGAAGACAAAGAATAATACAAGAGATGGATCAGTGCATAGAGAAGATATAACAATCATAAATATGTGCCCAAATAATTGAGCTTTAAATGCATAAATCAAAGGCTGAAAAAAATTGTAAGAAATAGACAAATCTACAAACCTGAAGATGTTACCAAACAAAAGTGTCAACAAGAATATAGAAAATCTGAACATTTAAAACCTCCTTTGCCTAATAGATTTTATAGAACACTACATCCAGCAACTTAGAATGCACACTTTTTAAAAATACACCTGGACTGTTCATCATAAAGACCATAAAGTGAACAAAAGTCTTAATGATAGAGTCAAAAGACTGAAATCCTGTATCTCAGAAGACCATATGTTCTGACCAAAATACATTTAAATTAGAAATAATAAGCAAAAGGAAATATTGAAAAGCAAAAGCCCCATATACAACATACCTTTAAAATAACCCACAAGTCCAAGATGAAGTCACAAGACAAAATTAATATATATATTTATATATATAATATCTGTACACCATGTGTATGTATATATGTAGGTATATATATACACACACACACACGTACATATACACCCTAGGGTTTTTTTTTTAACATATCCAAATATATGACATCATACATAATGTCAAAGTAAATGATAATGAAAATGCATAGTAATATTTGTTGTTAAATCTAAAGCAGTGATAACTAAAGGGATAATTATAGCTTAAAATATTTATATTATAAAATAAAAATATATATTTCTATCCAATGCCTCTGTTATCAACTATTAAAGCTAGAAATCATGAGTAAATTAAATGCAAACTAAGTAGGAGGAAGGATTAGCATAGATATCAATGATATAGAAAATGGAGAAAATTGACAAAGGCAAAAATTGGTTCTTCTAAAAAAGTTTATAAAATTGATGTTACTAGTAAGGTTGATCAAGAACAACAAGAAAAAAATAAAAATTACCAATCTTGAGAATAAAAAATTTCCTATCACTAGAGACTCTATAGACATTACAGGATAATGAAGGATCATTAACAGTTTTATGCCAACAAATTTACCATCTTGTTTCAAAATTCTTTAAAAATAAAACTTACCAAGAGTTGAAAAATTAGATCTGTATAGTCCTATACCTGTTAAAGAAGAAAATCAAATTTAAGAACACTCCCACTAATAAATTTTCAGGCCCAGATGATTTTATGGGAAATTAAATCAATAATTTAAGGAAAAAATAATACAAATATTATGCAAATATTTTAATAAACAGAGGAGGAGAGAACACATTCTAACCCATTTTATGAGGCCAACATAACCTAATACCAAATCATGATAAAGACATTACAAGACAAAAAAGTCACAGACCAATATCTGTCATGAATATAGACAGAGAAAATCCTTAACAAAAGATTATCAGATAGGATTCAATAATATATAAAAGAATAATATATTATTATCAAGAAGGAAAAATTGTTTTAACACTCAAAAATCAATCAACTTAATTCACCATATTAGTAGAATAAAGAGAAAACTATATGATTATCTCAAAAGATGCTCAAAAGTTTTGAAAAATTTTAAAACCATTCATGATAAGAATGCTCAGAACACTAAGGATAGAAGAAAATGCCTCAAACTAACTGAAAGAATTTTTGAAAATCTACAGATATTATCATACTTGATTGTGAAATATTTAATGTAACCTTCCTCATATTAGGATCAATGCACAAATGCCACCCTCACTACTTTCATTCAATATTTTTCTGAAAGTTTTAGGCATTGCAGCAAAAAGAAATAAAGGACATCAAAATTAAAAAGGAGAATTAGTAAAATTTTTTATGTACAGATGACTTCATTGATTTTATAAAAAGTCCTGAAGAATATACAAGGAAATAATTAAAAATAATACCTAAGTTTAGCAACAACACAGACTACAAAATTAATACACAAAAATTAATTGTATGTTTATATACTAGATCAAACTGAAAATGAGATTAATAAAATGAATACATTTACAATAGTGTCAACATACAATAAGAATACATTTGACAAAAGAAATGCAAAATGTCTTCATTGAATACCACAAAAATTTACTTTGGTAAACTTAAAATTACCTAAGTAAATGGAGATATATACCATGACTATAGATTGAAAGACTCAATATTTTATAATGTCTATGTCAATTCTAGCCAAATTCATCTATCTATTCAATGCAATCCCAATAAAAACCCAAGCAGATTTTTTTGTAGAAATTAACAAGCCTATTTTATTTTGTTTTTTAATTAATTTTCTGGAGTACAGTTGATTTATAGTGTTGTGCTACTTTCTGTTGCATAGCAAAATAAATCAGTTATACAAATATAAACTCTTTTTTAGATTCTTTTCCCATATAGGTCATTACAAAGTACAGAGTACTGTCCCTGTGGTATACAGTAGGTCCTTATTAGTTATCTATTTTATATATAGTAGTGTGTATATGTCAATTCCAATCTCCCAATTTATCCCTCCATACTCCCTCCCCACCTTGGTAACCATAAATTTGTTTTCTACATCTGTGACTCTATTTCTGTTTTGTAAATAACTTCATTTGTACCCTTTTTTTAGATTCCACATATAAGTGATATCATATGATATTTGTCTTTCTGTGTCTGACTTACTTCACTCAGTATGACAATCTTTAGGTACATCCATGTCACTGCAAGTGGCATTATTTCAGTTTTTTTATGGCTAAGTGATATTCCATTGTATATATGTATCACTTCTTCTTTCTCCATTCTCTGTTGATGGATATTTAGGTTGTGTCCATATCATGGCCCTTGTAAATAGTGCTACAATGAACATTGGGGTGCATGCATCTTTTTGAATTATGGCTTTCTCTGGATACATACCCAGGAGTAAGATTGCTGGATCATATGGTACCTCTATTTTTAGTTTTTTAAGGAAGCTCCATACTGTTTTCCATAGTGGCTGTATTAATTTACATTCCCACCAACAGTGTAGGAGGGTTCCTTTATCACCATATCCTCTCCAGCATTTATTGTTTGTAGATTTTTTGATGATGGCCATTGTGACAGGTGTGAGATGATACCTCATTGTAGTTTTGATTAGCATTTCTCTAATAATTAGTGATGTTGAGCATCTTTTCATGTGTTTTTTGGCCATCTATATGTTTTCTTTGGAGAACTGTCTTTTTAGATCTTCTGCCCATTTTTTGACTTTTTTTTTTTGATATTGAGCTACATGAGCTGTTTGTATACTTTGGAGATTAATCCCTTGTCAGTTGCTTTGTTTGCAAATATTTTCTCCCATTCTGTGGGTTGTCTCTCCGTCTTGTTTTTGGTTTCCTTTGTTGTGCAAAAACTTTTGTTTAATTAGGTCTCATTTGTTTATTTCTGTTTTTATTTTCATTACTCTAGGAGGTGGATCAAAAAAGATCCTGCTGCGATTTATGTAAAAGAACCTTCTGCCTAGTTTTCCTCTAAGAGGTTTATAGTCTCCGGTCATACATTTATGTCTTTAATCCATTTTGAGTTTTCTCTTGTGTATTGAGTTAAAGAATGAAATTAAATTAGTTCTAATTTCATTCTTTTACATGCAGCTATGCAGTTTTCTCAGCACCACTTATTGAAGAGGCTGTCTTTTCTCCATTGTATATTCTTGCCAGCTTTGTCATAGATTAGATGACCAGAGGTGTATGGGTTTATCTGTGGGAGTTCTATCCTGTTCTGTTGATCTACATTTCTGTTTTTGTGCCAGTACCATACTGTCTTGATTACTGTAGCTTTGTATTATATTCTGAAGGCAGGGAGTCTGATTCATCCAGCTCCAATTTTCTTTCTCAAGATTACTTTGGCTATTCTGGGTCTTTTGTGTTTCCATACAAATTGTAAAAAATGTGTTTTAATTCTGTGAAAAATGCTGTTGGGTAATGTGATAGGGATTCCAATGAATCTGTAAATTACTTTGGGTAGTATAGTCATTTCAGGCATAAAAGAGGAAATCGACAGTAACACAATAATAGTGGAGGACTTCAGCACCCTACTTACACCAATGGAAAGATCATCCAGACAGAAAATTAATAAGGCAACACAAGCCTTAAATGATACAAATTAGTCTTAATTGATATCTATGGGACATTCAATCTGAAAGCAGCAGACTACACATTCTTCTCAAGTTATTGGGGAAGTTAGTAAAGTAGTCTTGTTCAGGCTTCAGAGGCGGCACTAGGCCTCTCTCTGATGGTACAATGATGCTAAAGCCGGCTGCATGTCAAACTGCTGAGCTACACCCAGGCCAGCAGGGGTGGTGCCAGGATAGAGAGTAAACCACTAGGTAAGATAGGGAGTAAGTTATGGGATTTCTTACACCTTGAGGGTCTGTTCAACCCCTGGGGATCAAGAACATTCTAAGACTTACAAGTTAAGCCCAAGGCATTTATGACAATAACCAGAGCTGCAAACTTACAAGCAGCCTGATCGATATCTGCCTGCAGCCTGCTGCTAAAAGCTGGGCTCCTTCGAGTGGCAAACTGAAGTCTTACTCATGGGGTGGATGCACCACACAGGACCCTCCCAACTGGGACTCCAGATTGCTGTTCAAGGGACTTCCCAGCACAGCTTGGATCTGGATGTAGGTGCTTCCCCAATTCAGTGATGTATAACCTCTGTCTTTACTAGTCTTTCTTAGTTAGTTATACTATTCTTTTCTTAATTAGTATAGTGTAATCTTTGTTAATTCAGTGAAATCTCTAAATTTTTGTTTAATTGAGTGTAGAGTGGTTATTTTGCCAGTAAATCCTATGAATCTTGAAATTGAAAGTTAGGCTTTTGGCAAAACACAAGTGCACATGGAACATTCTCCAGGATAGATTATATCTTGTGCCACAAATCAAGTCTTGGTTAATTTAAGAAAATTCTAATCATATCAAGCATCTTTTCCAACCACAACACTATGAGATTAGAAATCAATAACAGGAAAAAAACTAAATAACACAAACACATGGAGACTAAACAATATGTCACTAAACAACCAACGGATCACTGAAGAAATCAAAGAGGAAATCAAAAAATACCTAGAGACAAATGATAAAGAAAATACAAAACAATCCAAAACCTATGGGATGCAGTAAAAGCAGTTCTAAAAGGGAAGTTTATAGCAATGCAATCTGACCTCAGGAAACAAGAAAAATCACAAATAAACAACCTAACCTTACTCCTAGAGCGACTAGAGAAAGAAGAACAAACAAAACCCAAAGTTAGCAGAAGGAAAGAAAGTATAGAGATCAGAGCAGAAATAAATGAAATAGACACAAAGAAAATAGCAGCAAAGATAAACAAAACTAAAAATGGTTTTTTGAGAAGATAAACAAAATTGATTAACCTTTAGCCAGACTCATCAAGTAAAAAAGGAAGAGGAGTGAAATCAATAAAATTAGAAAGGAAAAAGAAGTTACAATGGACACCACAGAAATACAAAAGATCATAAGAAACTACTACCAGCAACTATACACCAATTAAATGGACAGCCTAGAAGAAATGGACAAATTCTTAGAAATGTACAACCTTCCAAGACTGAAGCAGAAAGAAATGTAAAATATGAACAGACCAATCACAAGTATTCAAGTTGAAACTGTGACTTAAAAACTTCCAGCAAACAAAATTCCAGGACCACATGGCTTCACAGGTGAATTCTACCAAACATTTAGAGAAGAGGTAACATCTACCCTTCTGAAACTCTTCCAAAAAATTGCAGAGGAAGGAACACTCCCAAGCTCATTCTATGATAAGGATGTCCACACTCACCATTTTTATTCAACATAGTTTTGGAAGTCCTAGCCATGGCAATCAGAGAAGAAAAAGAAATAAGAGGAATCCAAATTGGAAAAGAAGAATGTCACTGTTTGCAGATGACATGATACTATATATAGGAAATCTTAAGATGCTACCATAATAATACTAGAGTTCATCAATGAGTTTGGTAAAGTTGCAGGATACAAAATTAATACATAGAAATGTCTTGCATTCCTATACACTAAGAACGAAAGATCAGAAAGAGAAATTAAGGAAACAATCCCATTTACCATCACATCAAAAAGAATAATATACCTAGGAATAAACCTACTTAAGGAGTCAAAAGACCAGTACCCAGAAGACTATAAGATTCTGATGAAAGAAATCAAAGATGACATAAACAGATGGAGAGATATACTATGTTCTTGGATTGGAAGAATCAATACAAGCTAATTTTAAAACTTCATTGAAAGTTCAAAGAACCTAGATAATCCCAAATGATGTTGAAAATGTTGCCTGACTTACACTACCTGACTTTCTGTAAAGCTGCAATAACCAAGATAATGTGATAGCTGGCATGAGAATCAACAAATAAATCAAGTGAAACAAGACAGAGAGCCTAAAACTAGACTTGCACCTATATAATCATTGGATTCCTGACAAAAGCATCAAGGCTACAATCCAATGAGGCAAGAAAAGTCTTTCCAACACATGGTGTTGGCACAACTTGATAGCCACACAGAAAAATATAAATCTTGATGCCCTAACTCACAGTACACAAAGATTAATTTGAGATGGATCAGGGATCTAAACATAAATGCTAGAACTATAAAGCTTAGAAGTGATGCTGGGGGTGTGGGGGTGTGGGTGGGGGGGATACACAAATACATTTTTGTAGTATCTTCATTGTAGTGAAAACCACTGCAAATTAATAGCCTTTCTTTTTAATAAATATACAATCTGATTGCTTATCCATAAAGATATTATCATTACTTTTAAATTAAAAGAATAAAGCCATCAGCTAGTCCACTGACCACATTTTGAGTCCCACTGGTCCAGAGGGCAGAGAGTGTTGAAATTTATTTCTTTATTTCTTAACTGATATGTCCTAAGTGGCTGCAACAGGACCCAACAAATTATAAGTACTAAGTATTTATTGAATTGCATGAGTGGTGATACACATAAGAGAGAAAGAGTGTGTGTGTGTGTGTGTGTACACATGCACACTGTTAAATTACTTAAATAAGAAAGCCGTTCGACTGAGGGGGCTCTAATGCTATGGCGGCCCATGTAAGCCAACCAAAATCTAAGCCTATAAATGCCTCAGGATTTCAAAATCAGAACACTAAGGACAACCAATCACAAATAGCCAAAGTGTCCAACTAGGCTTTGACCAGTAGCCAAGTCAATAATTTCTTTCTTTGCTTCTACACTTTCTCTAGATGTCTTTCCCCTGCCTCCTGTCTGCCAAGTGTTCTATCCACTTCCAGTTTGGTGCCACCTGATTGAAACTGATTTCAGTGCAAACTCTTAAAAGTTTTAATATATCTCATTTTATCTTTTAATAGGGGAGGGTGGAGAGAGGGAGGGAGAGAGAGGGACTGGAAGCCCCCAAAATAATTTTCTTCATGATTTTGCCCCATGTTAGCTCTATCATTAACAATGAAACAAAGTTGGAAAAGATAAAAATCATTTTACCCATAGCCATGAGCATAAGGCCAAGCCTGCAATCACTGGGGGCTCTGCTCAGCCCGATGGTTCTATATCCTCTCCTGTTACTCTAAAAGATTCACTCCCTGTAAACAGGGTCGTGTTATGACTTTTGTGGGCCAGGGGCATCTTTGCCTTTGTGGGCCTAAAACATATTAAAATTATATTTTATAACCATGTTGGTATGAAGACAAATATTTCTGACTAGATTTAATATTATAGACTTATTTTCATTTTTCTTCAAATTTAAATGATATTAAAACCTTTTTATTTTCATGGACCACTGTAAGTATCTTAGGCCCCAGGCACTGTTCCTTCCGTGCTCAGTGGACTAGTTGGCCCTGACTGTTAGGGTTCCTTATTGAAAATAATTTTTTGATAGTTTTCTAAAAAAAATTTCCTTTCTTCAGTAGGCAACCTTTTAATTTCTCCTTCTGAGAGTAGAGAAGTCAGCCTGTTATACATTTATCTTCTTCTCAGGCAGAGCCTGGCTTGATCAGAGAGCTTCTATTGATCTGAGAGAGTACGGTTTAATATGCCCTGGGCTTTTGAATGAGAGTGGTGTTAATATGCTCCTCGCCCTGTTACCTAATACAAATGAAAAGCCTACTCTTTCTCCTGCAGTCATGAATGAATTTAAAAATAAATATGAGTAGTAATCTTTTCTTACATGAAAAAAGACACATCAGGGAGTCCAGTAATTTTGGAAAATATTAACTTGTATTACCTTTTTCTAGTAAGACTAGAGAACATGGAAGCTGATCATTATTCCAGGAGAAGCATAAATGAAAACCATTCAGTCCAACATATCTATTTTGAGAACCTATATATTCTGCCTTGCATCCTAGGCACTGAAGTTATATGAAATATGAGTAAAGCACTAATTCTGCCCTTAAGGAACTTGAAGTCTACACAAGGAAATAAATAGAGCAAAAAATAATATAAACAAAATGTGTTAAATTCTATGAAAGGAAATACATAGGGAACAAGTGTCATGGAAGCAAAGAAAGCTTCAGAGACCATCCTCAACTATCTTTTCCCTTCATATGAGCATTATCTATATCCATATCCACATCATTGTCACTTGGGGTACATATCTGTAGGTAGAGTATATTTTTCCATTCCATTATCAGGCTTGGCTATATGACTTGCCTGGGCCAATGGAGTATTAGCAGAAGTGATACTGTGCCAATCACAAGCAGAAGCTTTAAAATGAACTGCTAGTTTTGTCTTGGTCTCTTGAAGTTCTTCCCTTTGCCACAAAAATAGCATGTCCTAGAATAGGGACTATTTCTTCTTCCTGGATCTTAGGAGAATATCTGTGTACCCAAACAGAGCATAACCAGGCTGAGCTGCACATAAACCACTCCATATACTATAAGCAAAAAACAAATGCTTGTAAGGTATACAGAACTTTTTTTTTTATTACAGCAAAGGCTGAAAATACATATACATTTAGCTATCATAGTTTATCGCGGATTTTCTATGACCATCCATACATCTGAATTTTAGAAGCAGAAAATATACTACTTAACTGGCATTGATACAATTACTTGGAAAATGAACCCCAAAACCATGATGGTTTACCATAGTTCTTTAAAAGATCCAGACCATACCATAAAAATATATGGATAAAAATCTGATTTTGTGAACTTCTTGTGAAATCTGTGCACTCATTTTTTTCTGATGACATTGTAATTGGTTCCAAGTCTTGGGGAAAGTAACCACATGAACTGTAAAAATGTTTCTGTTTTGGTCCAATAATACCATTCCTGGAAAAATGTTTTAAGGAAATTTTTTTAATGAGAAAAAAAATCTCATTGAAGGATTTTTTCCCAAAATTATCCATGGTAGTAGAAAATTATAAAATTATTCCTAAGTATACAGGGTAATATGGACATATTAGGGAAATTATGGCAAACCAGTTTTATCGAATGTTACGAAATGTTCAAGGGGTACTTATGAATCCCATAGAGCAAAGGTTTATAAAGTAATGTTAATTGAAAAGAACAGAATAAGTTGTAATACACACTATAATTATAACTATGTAAAATATGTAAGCATAAGCACTAAAATAAAGATCAGAAGTATTTAATATCCCATCACCCTAATTCAACTAATTTTAATACTTTCTTTGATGTGTCTGATATGGAACTGGAAAAGACAAAATCAAATGATTACAGCAAAGAGGCAACACTCTCAAACCAGCAGCCCTCTTATACTCAAGTTCAGTCTCTCACTGCTGAAAATTCTCTAAAGTTTTGGTTGCAAATCTGTGTCTAATCTACAAAATTGTCTTTGCTTATTCTAATCAGAAGCTTAGTTCAGAGTATTTTTAAAAAACTGGAATATATGTTTTAAAAGATGAAGAACTAAAATAGAAAATATGATGTATTAGACACAGTTAAAACAATTAAGAATATTTAGTCTGGAGAAGAAGAGATTTAAAGAAGTGGAAGATTTTTTCCACCAGTACATGAAGATTTTAATTATTCTGTGTGGAAGAACAGGCAGAAGTGTGAACAATGGGTCAAAATTAGGAAAAGAAAAAAAAACTCATCAAATTCATAAATGGGAAAGGCTGAGGAATAGTTCCAGATTGAAATAAAATAAAGGGAAATGCAAAGCCTATTGATACAGGGAGAAAATTTTCAGTGGGGTCTGTGGATTAGATAGCATTGTTGCATTAATGGTTACATTTCCTTTTCGGACAGTTTTATGATGGTAATGTTGGAAATAGTCCTTGTTCTTGGGAAATATTCACTGGAGAATTTATGAGTGATGGCACAATATGTCTGAAGATTGTTCAAATGGTTCTGAAAAAGATTAACAATTAGATAGATAGCTAAAGAGAGAGAGGATAAATGTGGTAAAATACTAAGAATTCAGAAATCTTGGTGAAAGACAGACAGATGTGACAACTTGTATAGAATCTTGAAATTATTTTAACATAAGTACATCAAAAATTAAACTGCAGAAAGAATCAGGAAAAATTCAATATGAGAAGTTAAACTTAAGTTGTCCCAGTGTGATAATTCCCCTTTCCACTAGCAGAAATAAATCAAACCCTCTCTAGGTAAAAAAATCTTCATCCAGGTTTCTCAAGATTCCCAAAGATCAAGTTCCATTAATTATGATCTCACCATTAAAATTTACTAAATACATGAGTAAATAATTCACCAAGAATCAGCAGAAATAACAAAAAATACATTTAGAGCTCTCAAGACTTTAGGTATTGAGATTTTCAGATGAAGAATATAAAATGATTATACTTAGCACAGTTAAAGAAATAAAGTCTAGAATCCAAAGAAAATGAGCAAGAAATAATAATAACTATCAAAAATAACCAGGCACAAATGTCAATGTACCAAGAGATCTTCCAGAAATAAAAACATAATTATTGAATTTGTTTGTAGGATAACTAATGGAATTTAACTGGAAAACGGATCTAAAAGTTTGTTATTCAAAATGCAGCCCAGGGATATGAAAAGAGAAAAGAATATGAAAAATCAATAAGCAACCTAAAAAAATAAAGTCTAACATATATCCAATTGCAATTCCAGAGGAGAGCACAGCAAAGAATGGGAGAAAGGCAATACTGGAAGAGATAACGGCTGAGAATAAATCCACTGGTACAAAATTTATCAAGAAAGATAAATATAAATAAAACCAGACTTAGACACACCAAAATCAAATTTCAGGGCAATGAAGATGATCCTGCTTATAAACTGACCAATTTTTTTCTGAGCACGTCTTTCTTACAATAATTAACCAAACAAAACATAGAAACCAACACAGCAAAACAAATAAACTTGTTTTCTGATCCCCTCCTTCATAACAAGAAGTTTATTAGGTATAAGATTTTCAGCCCCCCAAACCGAAGGGGCCAATTTCACTGAATGTTTTGCTACTGCACAAAATGGGTTGTCATCTTTCCAGCCTCTAATAGCAATTTTCTCGCAATACAGACTCTGATTATTAAGCCGATGCCAATTGCTTTTATATATTTTAGGTTGCTGTTAGGCATCCTACTTTGAATAACAATTTATGGACAGGTCAAGATGGTCTAGGAGATAGACAATTCCTGAAATCTAAGGGTCTTAAAACAATAAAGATTTATTTCTCACTCTGCTGGTTGGCTAAAGGGTCTGTTTCATGTCATACTAACTTAATGATTCAGGTTGAGAAAGAATCCACCATTGGGAATGTCACTTTTAGGGGTAGAAACCAAAATGCACTGCCCAGAACCCTCTTGGAAGAAGTTCTTTCTGCCCAGCTGCAGGGAACCCAGTCATCAGGCAGCTTCCCAGCCATCAGGGCCAGGATTAGATTAAGGTAAATTAGGCAAATGAGGCCCTTGCCTCAGGTGCAAAATTTACAGGGACACCAAAAGCTCAGCAATCAAGATGTCATGTTTTAATAAAATATTTTGAAAATCAAAAATAATGAAAAAATCCATAATACAAATGTCAAATTTTAAATAAAGACTGGCTATCAGCTCCTTCAGGGTCAGTCTCAGCTACAGAAAATCCCTTTGCCCAAGGTCACAATCTTCCCGGGGCAGCCAGCGTCTGGTGACAGAGTGAGGTTGGGGTACAAAGGAAGAGGCACTGAATACCAAACTATAATGTTGAGTGAAAAAAGCAAGTTGCAGAAAGACACAAACAGAATGACACCAACTATTTTTAAATTTTTTTAATAAATAATAATAGGTATACAAACAAACATACTGACTTTATAACAAAATTTAAAATAGTGATTACCCTTCATAGTTAGAAAAAGGACACAACATGGAGCGGTAAACCCATAGGAGGCTTAAAAGATATTGATGATTCTTGACCTCTTGAGTTAGGTAGTGTGTTTCTTTTAGGGTTGTTTTTTTTAACATACATCTTAAACTTGATAGATATTAGACAGATGATAGATAGACAAGCATTATGAATGATTTCATAACTAAACATCTAAAACTATGCATGATATAACCCTATTTAGATTAAAATATTTTATATATATAATACTAGAAAAATGCATGCATACACAAATATACATAGAAAGTATTTTTCCTTGTTCTTTGAGCATTTTAAGGCATCTGGCTACCCAGTTTTTAAATTAGTGTCACAAAATTTTAATTATTATTGTTTTTAATAATTGTGAGTATAATGGTATATTTTTATAATTCTGAAACCTAAAGGCATACTTCTACTGGTTAGACATAACTTGAGAAATATTTAACCAAAACCCTAAGTCCATATAGAAACTGCAGAAAAACACATTCCCTTTGTTTCCCCAGGCTTGAAGTTAAATGTCAAAAACTTAACATTGTCAAATAGTTTATGTGCTTCAAATAGATGAGTGAAAAAGCTCAAATATCACTGTTTTCTCTCCAATCAGTTAAATATGCTCGTAGCATTATAAGCTTTTGATATCTACAGCATACAAGACAGTCGATTAGATACTTCTCAGGTCATTCCAGCTTTTAAATTCACTCCCATTTATACATTTTGACCTGATGTGATGTAACAAAAGTGGGTCTTGACAATCTATTCCCCAAATCAAACATGAGAGAGTGAATTTAAGAAGAAAACATTCCTTGGGAATTTCCATTACATCAGATTGTAGTACTACTTTTATTGTATTTGAACTGTATTCAGGGTTATAGAGGCAAGATGACATCTCAGACTGACCTGTTGCACAGGCTTCGGTGAAAGTCTCTGGCAAGAAGAGGTGGGTTGGAGTGGGCCAGGTGTCATTTTTGTGGTCATATATAATTCCTAAGTAGGTATTATGAAGGCTGCTCACGTGACATTGAAGCAACAGGTCAGGCTAGTCAACTCTGAAAGAAGTCTATTCACAGGGTCATGTCATTATGACCTAGTCACTATCTGCAGCAGGTAAATGCAACAATACTGTAGGAAAGGCCAACACATGACAGCTCTGCTTAATGGTCCTCTAACTTCTGGCATCTGTTTTCCACCTGGTGCTGTCTCTCTGTCAAAGCTGATTCTTAGTGTCATTACGCTCTCCCTCGCCTCTTCCCACCATCCAAACCTTTTTCAGACAGTTGTCCTTTTGGAAAGAATCAGAAAAGTAAAATCACAGTGACATATGTGATGGAAATTATGTATTAACTATTTCTAATAAAAGAATCTTTCTAGCACAACCTCTATCACATGGCATAAGAATTTATCTAGAGTTTTTTGTTTATTGTCTGTTTCACTCCAGTAGAGTGTAAGCTTCATGAGAGCAGAGACTTTGTTTTTCTAATTAATTGCACAATCTCCAGGGAACCTAAGACATAAGACTATGTAACTCCTTCAACAAAAGTGCTCAACAATCACTCCTGATGTTGATGGAGGTAAAGCCATCAGCACAGTTTAGAAAAGCCAGCCTAAAGAGGTAACTGTCAACCAGGAAAATGAAAATCCATCTGCACCTTGTCTGCATACCCATCCCCCTGTGATTTCTTCTCTCCTAATAGTTCATATCTCTTCTCTTCAGGATTTGATTAGCCAAAGAGCATCATCTCTTCTTGTCTGAACCAATAAAACAGAGCTAAAACTTTCCAGCTTGTGATATCACTTATTTTGTGGTATTCATAACTCTGATTTAATTAATTTCGTGTAGGTGTGGGTAGAGCTCCTTTATCCATGGAATATTTCAGTGTAGTACATTAGGACATATTGAGATTTGAAAATTGCTGAGGCCATGCAGACTCAGAAGATAGGTTAGGGAATCCACTAAATATTGCTAGTAGTTCCCACTATTTTTCAGAAATTTAACACTATTGTACTAAGTTAGATCCTTTGGAACACTGAACCTACAAATTAACATTAAGGAATGCATGTGATCTCTCCTGAAATGGTAACTTAATAAAAATTTTAAGCATTGTTTTGAGAATGTTTCTACTGATTAAAAAAAACCCTGCTGTTTCTCATTTTCCTTTCATTTTGAATGCCACCTCTTTTATAAGGCCTTTCATCAACTGTGTATCCTTTTTAAAACTCTCCTTTATTTTTTCTTGCAGTTTTATTGAGATATAATTGACATACAGCACTGTATAAGCTTAAGGTGTACAGCATAATAATTTGATTTACATATATCACGAAAGGATTATCACAAGTTTAATAAATATCCATCATATCATATAGATACAAAATTAAAGAAATAGAAAACATTTTCCTTGATAAGGACACTAGCATAATATGTTCTAGGTACATTCATGTTGTAACAAATGGCAAGAAATCATTTTTATAGCTGAGAAATACTTATATATATATATATATATATATATATATATATATATATATAGGGAGTGCTATTGCTGGATCCTATGGTAGTTTTATTTCTAATTTTTTTGAGAAATCTTCATAAAGTTTTCCATAGTGTCTGTACCAATTTGCATTCCCACCAACAGTGCACAAGTGTTCCCTTTTCTCCATATGGTTGCCAACACTTGTTATTAGTTGTTTTGACATAGATATTCTTACAGGTGTAAGGTGATATCTCACTATGGTTTTGATTTGCATTTCCCTAGTGATTAGTGACTGTGAATATCTTTTTCCATGTGTCTGTTGGCCGTTTGTGTGTCTTCTCAGGAAAAATGTCTAGTCAGGTCTTCTGCCCCTTTAGTAATCAGGTTATTTGTTTATTTGATGTTGAGTTGTATGAGTTCTTTGTTTTTTGGGACATTAATCCCTTCTTTAATATATCATTTGCAAATACATTCTCCCACTAAGTAAGTGCCTTTTTCATTTTGTTGACAGTTTCTTCTGTTGTGCAAAGCATTTTAGTTTGATGCAGTCCCATTTATTTTTGCTTTTGTTTCCTTTGCCTGAGGAGACATACCCAAAAAATTATTTCTAAGACCAATATCAAAGAGCACACTACCTATGTTTTCTTCTAGAAGTTTTATGGTTTCAGGTCTTATATTTGTCTTTAATCCATGTGGACTTTACTTTTTGTATATGGTGTAGGAAAATACTCCAGTTTGATTCTTTTGCATTAGCTGTCCAATTTTCCCAACATCATTTATTGAAGAGGTTGCTTGCTCTTCATTGTATATTCTTTCCTCTTTTGTTGTAGATTAATTGCCCATATGAGTGTGGGTTCATTTCTATATAATGCAAAAGTTGTACTCTGCAACTTTGCCAAATTAATTATGAGTTCGAGTAGTTTTTGGTGGCATCTTTAGGATTTTCTATGTACAGTGTCATGTCATCTGCAAATAGTGACACTTTTACTTCTGTCTTTCCAATTTGGATTCCTTTTCTTTTTTTTCTCTCCTGACTGCCATGATTAGCACTACCAATACTATGTTGAATAAAAGTGGCAAGAGTGGACATCCTTGCCTTGTTCCTGATCTTAGAGGAAATGCTTTCAGCTTTTTATCATTGAGTACGACATTATCTGTAGGCTTCTCATATATTGTCTTTATTGTGAGAGGTAAGTTCCCTCTATATCCACTTTGTGGGGAATTTTTATCATAAATGGATATTAAATTTTATCAAAAGCTTTTGTGCATCCATTGAGATGATCATATGATTTTTATTCTTCAATTTGTTCACGTGGTGTATCACATTGACTGATTTGTGGATAGTGAACAATTTTTGCATCTCTGTGATAAATTCCATTTAATCATGGTATACAATCCTTCTAATGTATTTGTTGAATTCAGCTTGCTAATATTTCATTGAGGATTTTAGCATCTACTTTCATTAGAGATACTGGCCTGTACTTTTAATTTGGGGGGTTATCTTTGTTTTGTCTTGGTATCAGGGTGATGTTGTCCTTATAAAATGAGTTCAGAAGTATTCCTTCCTCCTCAACTTTTTGGAAGTTTGAAAAGTCTAGGTGTTAACTCTTCTCGAAATGTTTGGTGGAATTCAACTGTGAAGTCATCTGTGTGGACTTTTGTTAGTTGGGAGTTTTTTGTTTGTTTGTTTTTAATATTAATTCTATTTTATTACTGGTAATTGGTCTGTTCATATTTTTTATTTCTTCCTGATTCAGTCTTGGGAGATTGCATATTTCTAGGAATTTGTCTATATCTTCTATGTTGTCCTTTTTATTGGAATAAATTGTTTGCAGTAATCTTTTATGATCCTTTGTATTTCTGTGATATTGATTTTAAAAGCCAAACTTACCCCAAGATAACGAATTCCCTTCAAACTAGCCGAGGTCTAATATGACTTCCAAAGGGCTCTATCTTCAGAGTGAATTGAAAGCAAAAGAGCTCTCATGTAGATTTGTGGCCTGCATACATATAAGTAGAGTGGCCCAGAGGGTCGCACATAAGGACCAAGAACCAGCAGAAATAAGAGACATCTAAAACCATCTCACAAAGGTTGAGACAGTGGAGTTATCAACATTTATAGTTATAAAATAACTAGGTTTCCTATGTTTAAGATTAGAGAAAACATGCTTGAAAATATCTTCAAGGAGGGAAAAAACTCTAAAAACTAAGCAAGACAAAACAAAACTAGAAATAAGAACTCACATTAAAACAAATACCTACAAACAAGGTTTAAAACACTCTACTCTGTTTAGATCAAAGAGAGAATACAAAATTAAATGAAAATCTAAGAAATTATGAAACACGGATTTAAAACAACATCTGCCAGGCATCTCTTAAGAGTTCAGCTTTTCCAAACTTTCCCATAATATAGCTTTTGAAGTGTCAGAAAAAGACAGGATAAAAGAGAAAAGTTAGAGTGATAACAGTAATATCAGAATCTGTAGGGAATATCCACAAACTATTCAGCTGATAGAACTAGAAAAAAATCCACGTAGGCTTTTTTTCACTTACTTATCCCAGAGTTGCCACATAAAACAGATGCACCTTTAGAAGAGATCTTAAGAAAATATTTCGTGTCTTCATCATTGCCTTTTGATCCGAACATTCAATGAGAAGACATTCTAAAAATACACACACACACACACACACACACACACACACAAGGGAGAGTCAAAAATTATCTGCACTCCAGTTATATTAAAAATTCTATAAATCCTACTGCCAGAATGCAGATAATTTTTGACTCACCCTTGTATATAAACGATCTCTTCTTCCTTGGAAGCAACCTTCAATTTTGCTTTTGGTTGCAACTTATCCAGCTAAAACTGTCACTTTCCAGCTGAACTTGCAGTTAGGACTGGCCTTATAACCTCATTCTAGCCAGTTAATGTAATCAGGAACTAAATAGGTAGAATTTCTAGGAAAAAGCATATTTAAGTGGCAGATTCTCATTGCACATGTTTTTACCCATTTTATTTGCCCTTTTTCCTGCTTGTCTGGCAATATGCTGCTATCTGGTCATCCTAAGGACAAAAGCCTCACGGTAAGGATGGTGGAACAGTAAGACACAGCCAAGTCCTGGTGGCATCACTGTATCTTCATACCAGCCCTGACTGCCTGTGTCTCCTCGTGGCCTTTTTGTTACATGAAAAACAAGCAAGCAAAACACATGCCTATATGTATGAAGCCACTGTCAGTTGTTTTTCTGATACATAAAGGTGAACTCTTTTTGCAACTTATACATTTGGGGTCTAGAGCTCACAGCAAACTGAAGAGTTACCTTTTACCACTGAAGGTACCTTTTACCACTGAAGGCTGCTTTCTGAGTGGTTAGAGGTCCTCTGTTCCTCCACATTCCTGCCACTCAGAATACATTTCAACTCCTCAGCCTACATTCAAAGCTCTGTATAGTCAAACATAATTTGGCTGGATGTTCCTTATCATACGTCCAGAATCTTTCTGCCAAGAAAACTGCAAAGTCAAAGACATTCCTTACCTCATCTTTGTAAGTCATTCCTGTAAGATTTCCCCAACTGTCTTGTTCGCATTGATTTCTCTCTTCTATGAACTCTCTCTGTACTTACTAGCTATATCCCTTTGTCATTTAATAATATACCCTTCTAAAATGTTATTTACATCACATGTATATAACTTGTATTTTCTTTTTTTATTTTCATGTTTCTTTTTTTCTTTTAGTTCTTTATTGGAATATAATTGCTTTACACTGTTGTGCCAGTTTTTTCTGTACACCAAAGTGAATCAGCTGTATTTATACATATATCCCCATATCCCCTCCCTCCTGCAACTCCTTCCCACGCTCCCTATCTCAGCCCTCTAAGTCATCACCCATCATTGAGTTGATCTCCCTGTGATAGCTTCCCACGAGCTATCTATTTTACATTTGATAGCGTATATATATCAATGCTATCTGTATTTTCAACCAGATTGAATGTTTTTAGATACACTTCCTTCAACACTTAGTACTGTGCAATAGGCAGAACATGTCTAACATCATTGAATAAATCAATGAAAAACGATGAATAAATAAATCTTTTCACATTCTTGATTATAGTGATGATGATGCAAGTTTCTTTTCAAAAGGTTTAACCTCCATGTCTCATATCTTTCCCATTTCTACTCACTTGAAAAGAATATAAGGCATAACATGATAATACATCCTAGTGAATCACCTAGGCAACTCCATGGCATCCTCCAGAATACTGGACACCTGTTGTTTCTCATCCTCTCATATGAAATATCCTATAAAAATAAAAATGCATTACAGTGTGGCATCATTCTTTGTTTTCATCCACGTTAATTTTGTATATTAAAATGGTTCTAGAAATTTGGATATTAAAAAATACTTTTAAGTTGTTTGTATGTTATATACTGAAGTACAATAAAATAATTTGCTTCATTTTTCAAACAGAATAGAGAGAAAAGAATTGTAATTCTTATTTCAATTTTAGATTTTTAAAGTAATGAATAATTATACTCTTTTACTAGTGGTAACTAACATTTGTGAGACATATTTATAAGGTGCTTTCACATCTATGTCCTTATTTATACCTCTCAACAAGATGGCAATTATTTCCATTCATTTATGAAGAAATGCAAATATGTAAAGTGACCTACAGTAAGTGCCAAAACTGGAAAGTGCTCACAGGTCTTATGATTCCAAAGCCAAAGTGCGTTTCAATATTCCCTTTGAGCTTCAAAGGAAGAGCTTCCATTGAATACTAAACTTAAGGTCAGGAATAATAACGTCTTTCTATGGATTTAAGGTTTAACCCCTTTCTACTTTTTTTGTGAAAGAAGGAGTCATTACTATCTGACGTGGTATTTAACAGCCTAAGTTCTAGAGGCAGAATACCTGGGTTTGAAGTATTAGCTATGGGATGCCAGGAAAATTATTTAACTTCTCTTGTGCCTCAAATTCCTAATCTGTGAAATCAATGCAATAATAGCACTTAGCTCATGGAATTTATGTGAATTGTAAAGTGCTCACCACAATATCTATCATATAGTCAATTTCCAAAATTTTATTATCACTATTATTATTTTCTTAAAGATGACTACCACTTAATTCTGAATAATATTTGTTATCTATATACTATACACTGTATGTGGCACATTATCTTTGTGTCTCATTTACTTTTCTAAGTATTCAATCCTGCAAGGCAAATGTGATTATTCTCATTTTAGAAATAAAGATACTGAAGTTGAGAGTGCATGGTTAGGTAGCAAATCCAAGGCTTTACCCATAGCTATTCTGCCTAGGTTCATCTGATCTCCACCCTTGTTCTTTTCATGTCTGTCTTCTGCCTCTTTGGTTGGGCAAATGGACTGAATTTCACGAGTGCCTTAGTTTGGTAAAGTCTTAGAGATGGTGTGTATGGTGTTCCCAGAGGACAGAATGCTGTCCTCCCCAGCATGGGATCAGAGAGTCTTTGTGCTCATCCAACGCACTGCCTGAATCAGGACTGCATGTGCTGCCCAATCATAGTCCCAGGAGGAAGGCTGCTGTTCACCCCAGGTTCTCTGATCATTTTATGCAACTCCAATAAGCCACTGCTTTCAACAATGATTCTCTTACTCTAGCTGAAATGAAGATCAGTCTGGGAGATGAATTTATGCTTAGAGAATAATGAGCCCTCTCACCACCACTTCCATCCAACACACACAACTCTAGGAAATCCTATGGATTCAAAATAATAATATACTTAAATAATTCAGGTATCTTACCTTTTGTTTAATAATAAAAATCTTCACCATACAATCTAGTTGTGAAGACTTATGAAGTGGTTAAGAGAAATGTAACTTACAGAACTGTAGAAATAATGTAAAAAATTTTCAAAGTATGGGAACAGGAGGTCTCTAAAGTGGGATCTTGGTTTAGGAGGTAGCAGGATTGGTTTAGGGATTAAGATTACAGTAGATAGGGACTTCCCTGGTGGCACAGTGGTTAAGAATCTGCCTGCCAATGTAGGGGATGCGGGTTTGAGCCCTGGTCCAGGAAGGTCCCACATGCCGTGGAGCAGCTAAGCCTGTGTGCCACAACTACCTGTGCTCTAGAGCCCAAGAGCCGCAACTACAGTTCAGCATCCCTAGGTATATTATACGACTATCCCTTTTCATGTCTTTCCTCCTCAAGGCACCAACACTAAGCGGCAGGACATTGTCTGCTTTATTCCAGTCTTTACCTATTTTCCAGTTTGTTTTATCGTCTTAAAATATCTTTCCCTCTCCCTTCTAATAACTCGTATTCCTTTCAGAGTTACTCCCTTCTCCTAAAAAGCAATAATCACAACTTCAATAAATTTTTAAAAAATTTGAAGACAAAGAATATTTAACATCTGAGGTTAAGTGAAAACCTGTGTGGCACAAAACTGTAGATGTCAGGTGAAAATGTTCATTTAATATTTGTGTATAAATTCATATATAGAAAATAAAAAACTAGAAAAAAAGTACATCAAAATGCAAAGACTGAGAAAACATATCAAAATGCTAACAATAGTTATTTTTATCTTTATACAGGTTTTTTTCTTTCCATATTTGCTGGAGTGTTGCTGTGGACATAGTACCAGCAAGCTAGAAAGCTAGAAGGTACAACAGGAGACCGGAAAAAGCAGCATATAACTCTACCTGAGAAGGTTATGAAATGACCTACTTGTGGTCTCCCCAGCATGCTCAGTCAATGGCTAGAAGCATCCCTGGTGAGCAGGTGACTCAGTTTTAACACTGCAGAAGACTCAAAGGTGTATCAGATGGAGACTGCCACCCAACAACTGTGTTTGCTGTAGACTCTCCTAGAGATCTTAAAAACACATATTCACTGGCTTCCACAGGCCATCCCTTGCACTGCAACGATCCACACATCTATACACGTTAGAGGGTTCTTGTGGACCTCTCAACCTGAGGGAAAATTTAGAAGAGGGAGGTTAGTAAAATGAACTACAGAACTACAGCACCCATTGGTTCAGTTGATGTCAGGGCCACACAGGTACTCAACTTCCCCCTCCTCCACTATCCATTCTAAATTCCTCTTTCAGCTACCACTGCTGCAAGGTCTTGGGGATCAACCAGGTGGTGTGACTCAAACCCTCATTTTTAAGTGGTCTGAGCTCTTGGTAATATTATCCTTCTTAGGCCAGGGTTGCTGCATGTGCTACAGTCACAATTGGCATGGGAGTTATAATTGGCACAGGTAGTTACAATCGGTGTGGAAGAACCAAGAGATGTCCAATTGGATCATGTAGGCCCTACATGTATTATTTCTTACGTCCATTATGTATAAGTAACCCTACTTCCTCCTGTTTATCAGAAGCAATCATTTCACACACACAAAAAAAACCCAAAGTGGAATCATATTTTGCATTTCAGTGAGATCCTTGCTGTGTTCCCTGGCATGAGTATGCTCTCTTCACAGATCAGGATCACTAAACCTGCACAGCCTAGAGCTGTCAGAACAGGAAACACAAACTCCTCCTGTGAGGTTGGGGTCTTGGGGTCGGGGGGTCTTGGGGTGGGCATGATTTCATTTTATTCTTATGATGGGCTGATACTGGGCCAAACTGATTCTTACAGCTTAATTTCAGCAAAAACTCTGCTAATAGTCAGCACTTTTGGACAGAGTCACATAGTACTCTGAGGTCAAGTATTCCATTTCAGTAGGGCCCAGTGACATCCCAGAAGCTATTATTAGAAAGGTGTATAACTCTCTATTGCAGATAACATGCTACTGCTGTAGAAGCAGTGCCTGCATTGTGGCTCTCCCACTGGCCTTACCATTAATTCCACCCTGAATCTTTTTCTATCCCTGAAACCTTAACATCAAAAGGTCCGCTGATTGCATGTGCAGTTAAATCAGCTACAGAGTCTTTACCTGCTCTGGTCCCATTCAACACTGGCAATAGGTACATGGATCATAGCAGTATTCCCAGGTTTGGGATGTATTGCCTTCACCACTCAAAGAGGCCTATCGGGTGCTATGCTTACTTATTTGCAACAGGAAATGCAAGATGCAGTGATAGGTCTTTCATTTCAGAGGGGAAATGTTATCTGCCCCTGATAATGCCCCTAAATCTTTATTGAAGTAGCCAGTCCCAGTTGGAAGTAGGTTTTCCCAACCAGGGCCCTGACCTTAGAATAACAGATCTCTCTGGACTGAGCATTAAAAATTCTCTGGAGCTCTTATATTATGGTCTGATCTTACTCCTCAGTTGTGTCTACTCTTCCACTGCATGAAATAAGGGCCAAGAGCCCTGTGGCTCTCATACATAATCTTTTTAACTGCTCTTTTTTTTTTATTATTATACCTCTGCTAAGCATCAATACAACTTGTTAATAACCAGCCACCTGCCCTGTTCCTCTAGATATTGTTGCAGCCACACTTTCGAAATGCCTGAATCATCTCATCATCAAGGTCTTTTTACCAGACTTTTTACTAGGACTTTTTACCAGATCAATATTGGTAAAAGTTTTAGCCATTGGCCTATCACCTTGTGACAGGCTTTACCATGCCCCCCATCTACATGAGATGGAGTTCCTCTTGACAGCTAGGCAATGAGTGAGTGAGTCCTCAAGCCCCATCTTATATACAACCTGCTTTCTTAGGCCATTGCTGTTATCACTGATATAGTTCTCCAGGAAAAAGATGCCAAAGTGGAATCAGGCATGCAAGACATTCACTGGGGGTAAAATTTCTGCGAAAAATAAAGGAGAGAGGTAGCAGAAGAAGGAGTAGGCAGTGAAAGCAATGATAAACTCATACTGGGGTAAGCATTGTGAGGACCCCTGCCCTGACAGTAGAGGAAGTTCTTCGATTAAACCTCAGTTCTGGCTTTTTGGAAGAACTTCCTCACTCATTGTTTTCCACGGACCTTGACCTGATTCTCTGATAGGAATAGGGTTGTTGACTATTACCTCCTATGTCATATCCCTAATGACTACTAGGGACAAGGCCTCCCCTGAGGGCTATTCGGGCAAGTTTGGAAGCTCAAAGTTTATGATTTGAGTTGTCACAAACTTTATCAAACTAGGCTCATGGTTTCTTTTGCAAAATAATTTCCTCAAAAATTTAGAAAGCTCCAGATACATTTGTTTTCTAACAATTTCATGTACCAACAGCTACACCCATAAGTTCTTTTCTAGACATAGCACATAGGCTTACCTTGTTTCCTTGCTCTCTTTCTCCCATGCCTCCATTTTACCTTAATTTGCTTCCATTGAGACCATTTGAGTACAGGCTTGACTGAGAAGTCCATATCTGAATCACTCTTTTGTAGCAGGGCTAGGTGTCTTAGCTTGAAAAATCTTCACGAGAGACATTTGAGTAACAAAAGCCCTCTCTCTTGCTATCTGAGGTACAAAAGCTTTTCTAAACCTACAAGGCCCCAGAAGAAATTTCGCTTCCTTCTAATCTCTGCTGGCAAACCTACCAATTGTTGACTAAGTTCATTTTTTTCCTGGCTATACCTTGTTAAAAGCCTCATAGAACAGACAGCACAGGAAATTTTGACTTTTTCCAAATGCTTCCCTTAAAGTTTTAGGGCTAATAAGAACTCATCCTGCATTCCAATTTATCACAGGCAATTGACTTACCAACCACTTTACCACAACATCCAAGGATGGCAGATTTCAAGCTTAACTGCTAAGACAATGCCACATAGTTTGGGTTTCTCTTATGGGCAGAATATGACTTCAAGGTACCAACTCTAGATAGTAGTAAGGGTGATCTACCAAAAGAATCAAAAACATTCAGTGGCTTAAGAACTATATAAGTTTATATTTTTCTCATGAAATATTCTAGAGAGGGCATTTCACAGGATTAGCAATTTATAGTAGCTCTACCATCTTCAGCATTGTGGCTCGACCATCATCTTTTCGAGCCTAAAGAGCATGGAGGCACACACAGATAGAAGTCTAAAAGAGGCATAAATTACTTCTGCTCACATAATGTTTGGGGGAATTTATTCATGTGAGATAACTCCAAGGGGCTTGGGGAATGAATTGCTACAATCATAACCTAGCTACAATTATATCAGTATGGAAGAAGATAAGAATGTATTCTCATTGACAGCTTACGCTAAACTTTCTTAACAGTGTCAGGTATTTCAAATTGTTTTCTGTTCAAATTCAACATGTCCAGAATAGAACTCATTATTTCCCCCCATATTCAACACTTCATCCCGCTTTTTCTGTATCTGTTGATGGCATCACCATTCTTCTAGTTCCCCCTTCTCAACATATTGGAGTGATTATTGGCTCTTTCCTCTCTTTCATGACCCGTATCAAATTGGATGCAAACAAATTACTTGATCTTCTTGGTTGGTGCCCTCCACATCATTCTCTCTTTCTGTTTCTACATCACCACTTTAGGCCAGTCCTCATTACTACTTACCTCAATTGTTGTGATGACTTTCTGAGTTATCTGCACAGCTCCAAATGTTTCCCAATTTTCCACATAACCTGATGAAGTAGTCTTTCCAAAGCATATCTCTAAACTATTACTTTTATGTTCAATGGTTCCTCAGAACCTATACATAATTATATATAAATTAACCTGCTATCAAATCTGAATAGCCTTGTATTCTATGTCTTTGGCTTTTATTCCAAAAAGGAGTAGCTGCTAATGCCCAAATAAATACCTGTGCTTTTCCACTTCTAAGCTTTTGCTAATCTTATTCTGCACTCTGAAATTCACTATTTCCCTATTTTTAAAGATAGCATAGGCTCTGGAGACCTGATTTCTAATCTCAGCCCCACCACTGGCTTATCGACCTTGACAAGTTATCTAGTATCTCTGAGCCTCTATTTCATTACTTCTAAAGTGAGAATTAAAAAAATGCACTTCACAGGGTTGCTTTTAGGAATAAATACAATTAACTTCAATAAAGTGCCTATGGATACTAAGTATTCAATTAAGATCAATTTGCTTTCTCTTTATTGAAATTTTGCCTATTTCTATTATTACTTGCTCCATTAAGCTTATTGTATTAGTTACCATATTGCTAGCCTTGTCACAGATAAATTCCCAAATATCAATATGCTTATGTAGTTGGGTTTGCTCTCTTAAACCTCTGCTTTGCCACAAGATAAGTATGTCCTGGGTAGTCCACTGGTCTAAGGTGAATAAGAGATATATGGAATAGATCTAAACACAATCTATAACTTGAAAGAAGTCCAGGTAAGACCTTGGTCTAGGCAAATCCTAGTTAACTCATAAATGTGGGTATGAGAATAAATGATTTGTTGCCTTAGGCACCTGAATTTGGAGTGGCTTGCTATGAAGCATTGGTGTAACAAAACTGACAGATACATGTTGTAACACTAAACATAGTACACTTAACAGACACTCAATAAATTGTACCAAGTTTGATTTAAGTAAATAACAACTGTAATCATAATACTGATAATTATGTTCCCTTAAATGAAAAAAAAATTAGGAAAAAAAATTTTATAAGACCCTCAGCCTTTTCATTGTTAGAAATTGACAATGAAAAAGTTGCTGATTCAAAAACCAGCCCCTTGGAGGAAGATGGGACAAGGGGGTGGACTAGGGAGATCCTGGGCTTGCCTCTTCCCATGAACACAAACCATAGTTACAACTTCATACAGAGAATATCTCTGAGAATAACGTGAATACTAACAGAAAAGATTTTCCACAACTAAAGATAAGAAGGAAAAGACACACTGAGATGGCTAGGAGGGGCAGAGACATGGTCTTGCCAGGACACATACCCACAGTGCTACCCATACCCATACCTCCATCAGTGGGAGGGATATCACAGCCTTGGAGATTCTCCCTGAAGATCAAAGGCTCTGAATCCCACATTGGGCATCTCAGCTCAGGGGACTTGCACTGGGAAGATGAGCGCCATAGCATCTGGCTTTGAAAACCAGAGGGGTTTGCCTCTGGGTGAGTCAGAGGAATATGGGAAACCAAGACTCTGCTCTTAAAGGATGCATGCAAAAACTGACTTGCTCCTGGTCCCAGCACAGAGGCAGCAGTCTCAAAAATGACATGATGGAGACTCACTGACTAATTTTAGGGCATGTGCCTGAGGGGCATGGATCTGTTGGAACTTTCTCTGGGAATGGAGGAGCTGGTGGATACCAGTTTGTGTGTGTGTGGTGAAGGGAGGGGCCCCTCCTCTACCTAGATGGCCTGGTACTGAGAGGAACCATTTCTGAATCTCCCCAACTAACCTGTTAGTACCATTCAACCCACCTTAGGTTCACCTGTGATCCAAAAGAGTTGGCACCCATCCAAAGTGGCCCCCCCCATTCTGCCAGACCCAGCAGCTATCCACAGTTGTCAGTGGAGCCCCTCCAAAGTGGCCCCCTTGCCCTGCCAGACCTGATGTGCACCCTTGGCTGGCAGTGAAGCTTCTCCAAAGTGGACCCACAACATGCTAGTCCTTGCAGGTGCTCTTAGCTAGCAATGGAGCCTCTCCAAAGTGGCTGTGCACCACACCAATCCTGGTGGCACCTGGCTGGTACTACAGCTTCTTCAAAGTGGCCCACTGCCTTGCTAGCCCCATAGCAGTTCCCCCAAAGTGAATACTGCCCCTAGGGCTGGCACTGCACACTAGAGTAAATACAACAGTTGCAACCAAGCCTTACAGCCAGGGACACCAGGAGCCAGCTCTGCACACTAGTGCAACCACAGGAAGCATGGCCCAGCCTCAACAGGAAAACACATGCAGGAGAACACAGGGGACAAATCTGGAGCACTGAACTCTGGTGACCAGAGGGGAATGCTACTGGGCCACACAGAACACCTTCTACACAAAGCCACTCCTTAAAGACAGGGAGATGTAGCTAATCTACCTAATATGTAGAAACAAACACAGAGTTAGGCAAAATTGGGAGACAAAAGGTATGCTCCAAACGAAAGAGCAAGAAAAAATTCAGAAAAAGAACTAAACAAAATGGAAATAAGCAATCTCCCATATAAGAAGTTCAAAGTAATAATCAATAAGATACTTACAGAACTCAGAAAAATGGAGGAACACAGTGAGAACTTCAACAAAGAAAAAATATTAAAAGAGTAATCAGAGCTGAAGAATACAGTAACAGAAATAAAAAATAAACTAGAGGGAACCAGTAGCAGATTAGATGATGCAGGAGAAAAAATAAGCAATTTGGAGAAAAGCCTAGATTCACCCAATCAGAACAGCAAAAAGAAAAAAATTATCAAAAATGTGAGGATAGTCTAAGGAACATTGTAATAACATCAAGCATACTAAAATTCACATTATGGGGCCCCAAAAGGAGAAGAGAGAAAGAAAGAGACAGAAAACCTATTTGGACAAATAATAGCTAAAAACTTTAGGGAAATTCCCTTTTCCTAACCTGGAGAAGGAAATAGACCTCCATGTCCAAGAAGCACAGAGTCCCAAGTAAGATGAACCCAAAGAGATCCAGTTGAAGGCACATTATAATTAAAATATCAAAAGTTAAAGGAAGGGGACTTCCTAGGTGGCGCAGTGGTTAAGAATCCACCTGCCAATGCTGGGGACACGGGTTTGAGCCCTGCTCTGGGAAGATTCCACATACCACGGAGCAACTAAGCCCGTGTGCCACAACTATTGAGCCTGTGTGCCGCAACTACTGAAGCCCACACACCTAGAGCCTATGCTCCGCAACAAGAGAAGCCACTACAATGAAGAGCCCATGCACCACAATGAAGAGTAGCTCCAGCTCGCAGCAACTAGAGAAAGCCCGTGTGCAGCAACGAAGACCCAACACAGCCAATAAATAAATAAATTTATATAAAAAAAGTTAAAGGAAGACTTTTCAAAGCAGCAAGAGAAAAACAACTTGTTACAAACAATGGAGCCCCCATATGACTATCAGCTGACTTTCCAGCAAAAACTTTACATGCCAGAAAGAATGGCGTGACATACGCAAAGTACTTAATGGGAAAGACAAAAAACAAAAAAACAAACAAAACAAAACAAAACAAACAAACAAAAACCACCTTACAGCCAAAATACTCTATCTGGCAAGGTTATTAGGAATTGAAAGAGAAATAAAGTGTTTTAGAGACAAGCAAAAGCTAAAGAATTTCACAACCACTAAATTGAACTCACAAAAAAATGTCAAAGGGAACTTTTTTAAACAAACAAACAAAAAAACCATACTATAAATATAAAAATTATGAAAGCAAAAATATCCTTGGTAAAGGCAAAAATATAGCAAAGGTAGTGGATCAACAACCTACATATATGGTATGAAGGTTAAAAGACAAAGCTAGTAAAATCTTATATATCAACAATGATTAGTTAAGGAACACACAAAATTTAAAGATGTAAAAGATCACATCAAAAACATAAAATGTTGGGGGTGAGGAGTAAAAGTATAGTGGTTTTAGAACATGCTCAAATTTAAGCAACCATCAACTTCAAATTGACTGCTATATACATAGGTTGTTATATACGAACCTTGTGGTAACTGCAAACCAAAAACAAATAATAGGTATACAAAAAATAAAAATAAAGGAATGCAAACATAATGCTAGAGAAAGTCATAGTCACAAGGGAAGAGAGCAAGAGAAGAAGAAAGGAACCAAGAAGAACAACAAAAATAACCAGAAAACAATTAACAAAATGGTAATAAGTACAAACTTATCAATAATTACTTCAAATGTAAATGGACTAAATGCTCCAATCAAAAGACATACAGTAGCTTAATGTATATATTAAAAAGACACAAATACATGCCACTTACATGAGAATCACTTCAGAGCCAAAGACACATACAGACTGAAACTGAGGGGATGAAAAAATTGGTATTCTATGCAAATAGAAACAAAAAGAAATCCAGGGTAGCAATACTTATATCAGAAAAAAATAGACTTTAAAACAAAGACTGAAGCAAGAGACCAAGAGGGACATAACATAACAATATAGGGATCAACCCAAGAAGAACATATAACATTTGTAAGTATGTATGCACACAACACCTAAATACATAAGCAAGTATTAACAAACATAAAGGGAGATATTGCCAGTAATTACACAATACTAGAGAACTTTAACACCCCACTTACAATCAATGGTTAGATCATTTAGACAGAAAATCAATAAGGAAACATTGACATTAAATGACACCTTATACCAGGTGGACTTAATAGATATATACAGGGCATTCACTCAAAAACAGCAGAATACACATACCTGTCAAGTGCACAGGGAACATTCTCCAGGATAGATCACACGTTAGGCAACAAAAAATCTCAATAAATTTAAGAAGATTGAAATCATATCAAGCATTTTTTCTGACCACAACTGTATGAACCTAGAAATCAACTCCAAGTAAAAAGCCAAAAAACAAAACAACAAAAAAACAAAAAACAACCCACATGCAGAGTCTAAACAACATGTTACTAAACAACCAATGGGACACTGAAGAAATCAAAGAGGACTACAAATGCCTGGAGACAAAAATGGAAACACAATATTCCATTGGAGCAAAGGCAGTTCTAAGAGGAAAGTTTATAGCAAAATAAGCCTACCTCAGGAAATTAAAAAAAAAAAAAAAAAAAAAAAAAAAAAAAAAAAAAACCTCAATTAAGCAGTCTAATCTTACACTTAAAAAAAAAAAAAACTAGAAAAAGAAGAATAAACAAGGCCAAAAGTTAGCAGAAGGCAGAAAATAATAAATCAGATTGGACATAAATGAAACAGACTTTAAAAAAATAGAAAAGATCGATGAATCTAAGAGTTGGTTCTTTAAAAAGATAAACAAAATTGATAAACTTTTAGGAAGACTCATTCAAGAAATAAAGAGAGAAGGCCCAATTAAATAAAATCAGAAATGAATGAGGAGAAGTTATAACCAACACTGTGGAATACAAAATATTGTAAGAGGTTACTATAAAAAATTATATGCTGACAAATTGGACAGCATAGAAGAAATGGATAAATTCCTAGAAACATATAATCTTCCAAGACTGAATCAGGAAGAAATAGAAAATATGAACAAACTATTGCTACTACTGAAATTAAATCAGTAATCAAAAAACTCCCAACAAACAAAAGCCCAGGATCACATGGTTTCACAAGTGAATCCTACAAAACATTTAAACAAGACTTACTACTTATCCTTCTTAAAGTTGCCCAAAAGTATTAAAGAGAAAGAAATGCTTCAGAACTCGTTCTATAAGGCCAGCATCACCCTGATGCCAAAACTAGACAAAAACACCACACACACACACACACACACACACACAAATTACAGGCCAATATCACTGATGGATATAGATGCAAACTACTCTACAAAATATTAGCAAACTGAATTCAACAATACATTACAAGGGTCATATACCATGATCAAGTAGGATTTATTGCAGGGATACAAGAATAGTTTAATATCCAAAATCAATCAACATGACACCTCGCATTAACAAACTGAAGTATAAAAACAATATGATCATCTCAATAGATGCAGAAAGATTTTGACAAAATTCAATATCCATTTATGATAAAACTTCTCTAGAGAGTGGTGTAGTGGGAACATATCTCAACCTAATAAAGGCCACAAACCCATAGCCAATGTCACACTCAATGGTGAAAAGCTGAAAGAGCCCTAAGAACAGGAACTGGACAAGGACGCCCACTTTCACTGCTTTTATTCTACATGGGCATTGGAATTCCTATTTACAGCAATGAGACAAGAAAAAGCAATAAAATGTATCCAAATTGGAATGGAAAAAGTAAAACTGTCACTGTTTGCAGATAACATGATACTATACATAGAAAATCCTAGTGATCCCACCAAAAATCTAATAAAACTCAGCAATGAATTCAGGAAAGTTGTAGGATACAGTGTTAACACAGAAATTTGTTGAATTTCTATATACTAACAACAAACTATCAGAAATAGAAATTAAGAAAATAATCCCATTTACAACTGCATCAAAAAGAATAAAATAGCTAGGAATAAATCTAATTGAGGTAAAAGACCTGTACTTGGAAGATTATATGTCAATGATGAAAGAAATTGAAGAAGACACAAGGAGATGTAAAAATATACCTTGTTCATTGATTAGAAGAATCAATATTGTTAAAATGACCACACTACACAAGGAAACCTACAGATTCAATCAATCCCTATCAAAATATCAATGGCATTTTTCACAGAACTAAAACAAATAATTCTAAAATTTGTATGGAACAACAAAAGCCTCTGAGAGCCAAAGTAATCTTGAGAAAAAAGAATAAGAGGTGTCATGCTTTTTGTATTCAAACTAACCACAAAGCTATAGTTATCAAAACAATATAGTACTGGCACAAAGACACATCGATCAATGGAACACAATAGAAAACCCAGAAATAAACCCACTCTTATATGGGTAAGTAATCTATGGCAGAGGAGGCAAGAATATACAGTAGGGAAAAGATAGCCTTTTCAATAAATGGTGTTGGGAAAACTGGACAGCTACATGTATAAGAACCAAACTGGATCATTTTCTTACAATGTATATAAAAATAAATTTGAAATGGATTAAAGATTAAATGTAAGACCAGACAGAAACCATAAAACTTCTAGAAGAAAACAGGCAGTATGCTTTTTAACATCAGTCTTAGCAATTTTGGGAGGGTCTATCACCTTTTGAAAGGGAAACATAAGCAAAAGATAATCAAATGGGACTACAGGAAACTAAAAACTTTGCTTTTAGTGAAAGCAAAGTGAAGGGAACTATCAACATAATGAAAGGCAACCTACTGAATAGGAGAAAACATTTGGAAATCATCTATTCTAGGACTCCCCTGGCACTTCCCATGCAGGGGGTGAGGGTTTGATCCCTGGTTGGAGAACTAGGATCCCACTGCCATGTGGTACAGCCAAAAATTTTTTGTAAAAATCATATGCTCTATAAGGGATTAATATTAAAGTTATATAAAGAAATGACACAATTCAATATCAAAACAACAAACAATTCCAATTGAAAAATGGGCAGAGACCTGAATATACACTTTTCCAAAGAAGACATGCAGGTAGCCAACAGAGACATGAAAAGATGCTCAACATCACTAATCCTCAAAAAATGCAAATCCCTCATCGTGACTAGCAGAAACCCCCTACAAAAATAAGTGTTTCAATGCATGTATTCCTCCTTCACCAAAATTACATATATACTGACCTTCCCCCCGTCACTTTGGAACAGTTTCTCGAAGCTTTCTGCAATGCTGTCTCCTGGGCTGCCGTCCTCATTTTGCCCCAAATAAAACTTAACCCATTAAAAAAAAAAAAAAAAGCAAATCAAATCCACAGTGATATACTATCTCACTCCTGTCAGAAGAGCTGTCATTTAAAAGACAACAAATAAGTGTTGGCAAGGATGTGGAAAAAAAAGGAACCACCGTGCACTGTTGGTGGGAATGTAACTTGGTGTGGCCACTACGGAAAACAATATGGAAGGTTTTTAAAATTTTTTTATTTACCTAAAAAACAAACAAACAAAACAAACAAACAAACAAAACTACCATACAATTCAGCAATTCCACTCCTTGGTATTTACTTTAAGAAAACAAAAACGCTAATTCAAAAAGATATATGACCTATAACAGAAAAGCTAAAAAGAATATATATATATGTACAACTGAATCACTTTGCTGTACACTTGAAAATAATACAATATTGTTAATTAACCGAACTTCAATGAAAAATCACAATCAAGGGAGAAAAAGATGGTGGCGAAGTAGTGAGACGTGGAGTGCATCCCTCTCCACAGATGCATTGGGAATGCACGGAAGGACACAGACATTCCCACAGAGAACCAGCTGAACACCAGCAGACGGCCTCGGACACCGGAAAGGGCTGCGGAGAACCTGACATAGCCGGTAGGGAGGCATCTACGAGGGCTCAAAGAGGGTGAAGCGGCGGAGCTGTGGCAGACGGGAGGGAGTGAGAAACATACCGAAGGTCCGCAGCGCAGCTCAGCGTTCCCGGACCGAGACATCGATCCGCGGCTGAACGGAGGGTCCAGGAGCGGGAGCGTGGGAACCGGAGAGCTGGTTCAGGGGGAGAAACATTGTTGCCGGTAGGGTGACGGACCGAGAGGACAGGAGGGAGGAGGTCCGCGGAGAGGAGTGCCGATCCCTGAAAGCTGCCCGGCCATGATGGCGGCTGGAGGCTGCAGGCTCCCGGGCGGGGGGGAGGAGCCGCGCGCATAGCCTCTCTCTCTCTTTCTGCGCCTCTGCAACAGGCAGCGGAGAGACGCCCTGCGGGGCCACATAAGGCGCTCAGGGATAACAAGCACCCTCAGGCGCTCGGGCGGGGCTAGATTAAAACTCCTTGCAACGCCAGCAGCAGGGAGGCTGCCGAGAGAAAAAAAAAAAAAAAAACCAGCATCAAAAAGAAAAAACCCCGAGAGAGGCCCAACTCTAAGACTTTCTGTGTACGCCTGAGCCACCAGCGCCCTCTGCAACAGGCACCTCCAAGCCTGACTGAAGCAACAGTGCGCCACTGCTCACTCCCTCCCAGGAGAAGGAGCCACTATTGCACCCTCTCCCTCCCCACACACCGAGGCTTACAGACGAACAATAAAGGAACCTCTGCTGGTCACAGAATAACGCAAAAAAAAAAACCCAAGGCAAGGAAAAGGACACTTACAGCTGAGACGCTAAGGAAACAGAAATAGTAGTATCAATACCTATTGAACTGGTCCATTCTGGGATCAGTTCTGGATTTTTTTTTTTTTTTTTTTTCTTTCTCTTTTTTTTTTTTTTTTTTGATTTATTAAATACGATCTTAGCCCTAAGGGATCTACAAGTTTTACAACATAATTTTATAAGGATATTTTTTACCCTTTTTTTATTTTTTCTTTTTTTTTTTTTGCCTTTTAAAATACTTCTATATCTAGCTAAGTTTTTGGTAGTACGGACAAAATATCTCTCATACTTTCCTTTCATCCCTTTCTTTTATACACTTCTATTCCTTTCTTTTTCTTTGCAAATTTCCAACCACATTACGCTCTTCTGTTCCCCTTTCTTCCAGCCATTTTAAGTGTATTTTATCTTAACATACTTATAAGCAACACTATCGGTCTGCTCAGATTCCTTGCTCTATTCTCCAGATGATGCACTGCCTTGGTATTAATATTAGGCTTTTGTCTTTATCTTAGTTCTTAGTACAGTTGTCTAATTACATTCTGAGAATCTCCATTCTCTCTGGTGGTACTCCAGCTCATTTCTATATTTGATCCTAGCTTACAAAATCTCCCTGGATTGATGTTTGTATGTGTAGGGTGTTATTTGTTGTTTGTTTGCTTTTGCTTCTGTCTCTGATTTGTTCTGTTTCAGTTGTCAATTTCTGCTGGGTTTCTCTCTGAATATCTGATAGCACACTGGGGTTCTGTCAGGTCTTTCTAGAGCCTTATGTCCTAACGGATTCAATAATTGTGTGTCTTATACATGTATGTGTTTCCTAGACTGAATATTCGTCTAATCCAATACTTGGACATTAGTCTGAGGCTTGGACAGTCTTCTATAAACACCTCTATCACCAGGACAAGCAACCCCAAAAGCTTGGACAACCATGAGGAAACAAAGAAACACCATGCAGGCAAAGGAGCAGGAAAAAAACCCACAAGACCAAATAAATGAGGAGGAAATAGGAAAAATGCCTGAAAAAGAATTTAGAGTAATGATAGTAAAAATGATACAAAATCTCGATAACAAATTAGAGAAAGTACAAGAAACAGTTCATAAGAACTCAGAAAAACAAACAGCAATGGATAACAAAATAACTGAAATTAAAAATACTCTAGATGCTCTAACCAGCAGAATGACTGAGGCAGAAGAACGAATAAGTGAGTTGGAAGATAGAATGGAAGAAATAAACGCCACAGAGCAGGAAAAAGATAAAAAAATAAAAAGACTAGAAGACAGCCTCAGAGACCTCAGTGATAACCTTAAACGTACCAACATTCGAATTATAGGCATCCCAGAAGAAGAAGAAAACAAGAAAGGGTCTGTGAAAATATTTGAAGAGGTTCTAGTGGAAAACTTCCCCAACATGGGAAAGGAAATAATTCACCAAGTCCAAGAAGCACAGAGAGTCCCATACAGAATAAACCCAAGGAGAAATACACCAAGACACATATTAATCAAACTAACGACAATTCAACACAAAGAAAAAATATTAAAAGCAGCAAGAGAAAAGTAACAAACAACATATAAGGGAAAACCCATCAGGATAACAGCTGACCTTTCTACAGAAACTCTGCAGGCCAGAAGGGAATGGCAGGATATACTGAAAGTCCTGAAAGAGAGAAACCTACAGCCAAGAATACTCTACCCAGCAAGAATCTCATTCAGATTTGAGGGAGAAATCAAAAGCTTTCCAGACAAGCAAAAGTTCAGAGAATTCAGCACCACCAAACCAGCCTTACAACAAGTGCTAAAGGAACTTCTCTAAGTAGGAAACACAAGAAAAGGAAAGCACCTACAAATACAAACCCAAAACAATTAAGAAAATGGTAATTGGAACACACATGTCAATAATCACTTTAAATGTAAATGGATTAAATGCTCCAACCAAAAGACACAGACTGGCTGAATGGATACAAAAACAAGACCCTTCTATATGCTGCCTACAAGAAACCCACTTCAGACCAAGGGATACATATAGACTGAAAGTAAAGGGATGGAAAAAGATATTCCATGCAAATGGAAGTCAAAAGAAAGCTGGAGTAGCAATACTCATATCAGACAAATTAGACTTGAAAGTAAAGACTATTAAAAGAGACAAGGAAGGGCACTACATAATGATCAAGGGATCCATCCAAGAAGAACATATCACAATGGTAAATATCTATGCCCCCAATATAGGAGCACCTCAATACATAAGGCAAATGCTAACAGCTATAAAAGGGGACATCGACAGTAACACAATTATAGTGGGAGACTTGAACACCCCACTTACATCAATGGACAGATCATCCAAACAGAAAATCAATAAAGACACACAAGCTTTAAATGACACATTAGACCATCTCGACTTAATTGATATTTATAGGACATTCCATCCAAAAACGACAGACTACACTTTCTTCTCAAGTGCACACGGAACATTTTCCAGGATAGATCACATCTTGGGTCACAAATCAAACCTCAGCAAATTCAAGAAAATTGAAATCATATCAAGCATCTTCTCAGACCACAACGCCATGAGACTAGATATCAATTACAGGAAAAAAACTGCAAAAAATACAAACACATGGAGGCTAAACAATTCACTCTTAAACAACCAAGGAATCACTACAGAAATCAAAGAGGAAATCAAAAAGTATCTAGAAACAAATGACAACGAAAACACAACAACCCAAAACCTATGGGACGCAGCAAAAGCAGTTCTAAGAGGGAAGTTTATAGCAATACAGTCCTACCTTAAGAAACAAGAAAATGATCGAATAAACAACCTAACCTTACACCTAAAACAGCTAGAGAAAGAAGAACAAAGAAACCCCAAAGTGAGCAGAAGGAAAGAAATCGTAAAGATCAGAGCAGAAATAAATGAAAAAGAAAGGAAAGAAACCATAAGAAAAATAAATAAAACTAAAAGCTGGTTCTTTGAGAAGATTAACAAAATTGATAAACCATTAGCCAGACTCATCAAGAAAAAAAGGGAGAAGATGCAAATCAACAGAATTAGAAATGAAAAAGGAGAAGTCACAACGGACACCTCAGAAATACAAAACATCATGAGAGACTACTACAAGCAACTATATGCCAATCAATTGGATAACCTGGAAGAAATGGATACATTCTTAGAAAAATACAATCTTCCAAGACTGAACCAGGAAGAAATAGAAACCATGAACAGACCAATCACAAGTACAGAAATTGAGGCAGTGATTAAAAATTTCCCAACACACAAAAGCCCAGGACCAGATGGATTCACAGGCGAATTCTATCAAACATTTCGAGAAGAGTTAACACCTATCCTTCTCAAACTCTTCCAAAATATTGCAGAAGGCGGAGCACTCCCAAACTCATTCTATGAGGCTACCATCACCCTGATACCAAAACCAGGCAAAGATGTCACAAAAAAAGAAAACTACAGACCAATATCACTGATGAATATAGATGCAAAAATCCTCAACAAAATACTAGCTAACAGACTGCAACAGCACATTAAAAAAATCATACACCACGATCAAGTGGGGTTTATCCCTGGGATGCAAGGATTCTTCAATATACGCAAATCAATCAACGTGATACATCATATCAACAAATTGAAGGATAAAAACCATATGATCAACTCAATAGATGCAGAAAAAGCTTTTGACAAAGTTCAACATCCATTTATGATAAAAGCTCTCCAGAAAATGGGCATAGAAGGAAATTACCTCAACATCATAAAAGCCATATATGACAAACCAAAAGCCAACATTGTTCTCAATGGAGAAAAACTGGAAGAATTCCCTCTAAGAACAGGAACAAGACAAGGGTGTCCACTCTCACCACTGTTATTCAACATAGTTTTGGAAGTGTTAGCCACAGCAATCAGAGAAGAAAAAGAAATTAAAGGAATCCAAATTGGAAAAGAAGAAGTAAAATTATCACTCTTTGCAGATGACATGATACTATATATAGAAAACCCTAAAGACTCTACCAGAAAACTGCTAGCACTCATTGATGAGTTTAGTAAAGTAGCAGGATACAAAATTAATGCACAGAAATCTCTTGCATTCCTATACACTAACAATGGAAGAGCAGAAAGAGAAATTAAGGAAACTCTCCCATTCACCATTGCAACCAAAAGAATAAAATACCTAGGAATAAACCTGCCTAAGGAGGCAAAACATCTGTATGCAGAAAACTTTAAGACATTGATGAAAGAAATCAAAGATGACATAAACAGATGGAGGGATATACCATGTTCCTGGATTGGAAGAATCAACATCGTGAAAATGACTGTACTACCCAAAGCAATTTACAGATTTAATGCAATCCCGATCAGATTACCAATGGCATTTTTCACAGAACTAGAGCAAGAAATCTTACGATTTGTATGGAAACGCAAAAGACCCCGAATAGCCAAAGCAATCTTGAGAAGGAAAAATGGAGTTGGTGGAATCAGGCTTCCTGACTTCAAACTATACTACAAGGCCATAGTGATCAAGACAGTATGGTACTGGCACAAAAATAGAAAGGAAGATCAATGGAACAGAATAGAGAACTCAGAAGTAAGCCCAAACACATATGGGCACCTTATCTTTGACAAAGGAGGCACGAGTATACAATGGAAAAAAGACAGCCTCTTCAATAAGTGGTGCTGGGAAAATTGGACAGCAACATGTAAAAGAATGAAATTAGAACACTTCCTAACACCATACACAAAAATAAACTCCAAATGGATTAAAGACCTACATATAAGGCCAAACACTATCAAACTCCTAGAGGAAAACATAGGCAGAACACTCTTTGACATACATCAAAGCAACATCCTTTTTGACCCACCTCCTAGAATTATGGAAATAAAATCAAGAATAAACGAATGGGACCTCATGAAACTTAAAAGCTTTTGCACAGCAAAAGAAACCATAAACAAGACTAAAAGGCAACCCTCAGAATGGGAAAAAATAATTGCCTATGAAACAACGGACAAAGGATTAACCTCCAAAATATACAAGCAGCTCATGCAGCTTCATACCAAAAAAGCAAATAACCCAATCCACAAATGGGCAGAAGACCTAAATAGACATTTCTCCAAAGAAGACATACAGATGGCCAACAAACACATGAAAAGATGCTCAACATCACTCATCATCAGAGAAATGCAAGTCAAAGCCACAATGAGGTATCACCTCACACCAATCAGAATGGCCATCATCACAAAGTCTGGAAACAACAAATGTTGGAGAGGGTGTGGAGAAAAGGGAACTCTCCTGCACTGTTGGTGGGACTGTAAATTGGTACAGCCACTATGGAAAACAATTGGGAGGTTCCTTAAAAAACTACAAATAGAACTACCATATGATCCAGTCATCCCACTCCTGGGCATATACCCAAAGAAAACCATAATCCCAAAAGAAACTTGTACCATAATGTTTATTGCAGCACTCTTTACAATAGCCAGGACATGGAAGCAACCTAAATGCCCATCAACAAATGAATGGATACAGAAGATGTGGCATATATATACAATGGAATATTACTCAGCTATAAAAAGGGATGAGATGGAGCTATATGTAATGAGGTGGATAGAACTACAATCTGTCATACAGAGTGAAGTAAGTCAGAAAGAGAAAGACAAATATTGTATGCTAACTCACATATACGGAATCTAAAAATGGTACTGATGAACTCAGTGACAAGAACAGGGAAGCAGATACATGGAATGGACTGGAGAACTCGAGGTATGGGAGGGGGCGGGGGGTGAAGGGGAAACTGAGAAGAAGCGGGAGAGTAGCACAGACATATATATACTACCAACTGTAAAATAGTCAGTGGGAAGTTGTTGTATAACAAAGGGAGTCCAACTCGAGGATGGAAGATGCCTTAGAGGACTGGGGCAGGGAGGGTGGGGGGGAATCGAGGGGGGGGCGTCAAGGAAGGGAGGGAATATGGGGATATGTGTATAAAAACAGTTGATTGAACCTGGTGTACCCCCCAAAAAAATAAAATAAAATAATAATAAAAAAAAAAAAAAGAAAACAAAAATCACAATCAAAATTTAACTAAAAAAAATCTTCTCCTTAAAAAAAATTGTACTTTGAAGTGTGATGTAAATTATGCCTCAATTAAAAAAGAATGCTAAAATGAAAAAAAAAAAAAAAAAAAGATATATGCACTCCTATGTTCACTGCAGCATTATTTACAACAGCCAACACATGGAAGCAACATACTGTTCATCCATAGATGAATAAAGAAGATATGATATATATATGTGTGTGTGTGTGTATATATATATATATATATATATATATATATCACATTATATATGAAATATTGCACAGCCATTAAAAAATGAAATCATGTCATTTGTGACAACATGGATGAACCTAGAGGGTATTATACTAAGTCATGTAAGTCAGGTAGAGAATTATAAATATGCTTATGAGTGGAGTATAAAAGACAAAAGAACAGCAAACAAAACAAAAGAGAAACAGGCTTACACATATAGAGAGTGAACTGGTGGTTGCCATAGGGGAGAGAGGTGGACAGGTAAGGAAAATAGATGAAGAGGATGCAAAGTTTTGGTTATAAAATAAGCCACAAGGATGTAATATAGAGCATAAGGAATATAGTCAATAATACTGTGATAATTTCATTTGGTGACAGATAGTTACTGTTCTTGTTCTGGTGATCATTTTGTAATGTATTTGATGGGTCACTATATTGTACACCTGAAACTAACATGTTATACACCGGCTATATTTAATTAAAAAATAAAAAACACAGCACCTCAATGCAATTGTTCAATGTCAATGTCAGTTATTCTGCAAATGGCAATAACTAGTGAATGGCATTGCAGGGCACATGAGATATATGTAGTACACTTCTCCTTTAAAATGACTCGTGGAATAAAATGAGAATTCAGTTTTAACTGCGCTTTGAAGTTTTATGAAATCCTCACAACAAAATAAGTTATTGTTTATTTACCACCTTGTATACCATATACCAGATGCAATGATAGATACTTGTAACACACTATCCTATTTAAATTCAAAACACAAATTAGCCCCAATGACGTATGTATTATATTCTCCAAAGAGTTTAAATTATCCTCCTTAGGTCACACACTTACTATACAGGTCAGAGCTGGGATGCAAACATAGATAAGCCTGACTTCAAAAAACATCCTTTTCCACTGTGCCACGCACTGAGAAAAAAAAAAATGAATGTACTTAGACTTGGGCAAAAGGGTGTCAAAACTAACTTCACTTATAACTTTTTAAAAGCAAATTGTATGATTTATTCATATTTAATTTGGTTAACTTCAATTGAATATATATAGCACATCTGTTTAACTAGAGGTCAATTTTCCAGCAATCTCTGGATTCTTACAAATTCATTCATCTATTGATTTATTAAATAGAAGGTCACTGATCTTAAGCATGTTCCACATCTGTTTTGGAAACTTGGGAGATGACAAAGAGCCCATGGTCCCTACCTGTAGGGTATTTAGAGTCTAACTAGGAGATAGATGTGCAAACAAATAACTCAAACTCAACAGTAATTAGAAAAATGCTAGTTAAACAAGATTTACACTCATTGGATTGGCAAAAATTATTAAAGTTCTGTATAATTCTGAGTGTTGGCAGGGATGTGAAAACTCTGATATGAGAATGATGATACAGTATTACTCAGCATTATCTAATAATGACTTTTGTTTTAGATATGTTAAATTTGAAATATCTGTGTGGAATCCAAGTGAGGGTATCAGACTAGAATTTGGATATTAACAAGTTCAGAGTTAGAAGAGCGCTCTCCAAAAAAAAATATAACTCTATGAGTTTTCCATGGCTAAAGCCATGGAAGCCAAAACAAAAACAAACAAACAACTAAATTAAAAGACCTCTGAGCAAAGAATATTCAACTTTTGATAACTGAATATCATGCCTGTAATGAGGACTGGGTGATAGTTGTTTATCATGAGTTTTTACTACGCCAACCTAAATAAGGGAACATGGTTAAATGAGGCAAAGTGCTGGATGGGAATCTGCTAATGAGAGATAGAGTTTTGAGTCAGTTGACCTGGTCCCTAGGCAGTCCTTAGACTGTGCAGCTTCTCCTTTCTTTGGATTATGAAATTCTCTGAAAATTTCATGAAAGTATAAATCCTTCCCCAGAGCAAAGCAGAAACACATTTCAGGGTGTCATTTCAGATTTATGTATCCTCTGATTGATCCCAGGTTAAAAATACCTGGAAAGATTAATTATTATTATTACTGTTTTCCCTTTCCATTTTTTTTCCTTTTCACCTAATCAGGTTTTTCAATAATCTATCAACTAGTGTTAATGCCATTCGCTGCAGATGGTAGGAAAGGTGATCTTGGCTAATTCCATTAAGGTTAATTCCACTGTGGCATAAATTTACCACTATCCTAGACCGTCTCATTAGGTTTGGAGTAAAAAGGAACTAATTGATACTGTTCTTGTTCCTGGAAATTGATGTAAAAGAAACCTAAATTCCCTTTTCTCATGTTCTTGTCTTATGTCTGTATGACATGTTAAGCTGCCATTTATAAAGCTATCTTCTGGACTCCATTGCAGAGGCCAAGTGGCATATTAATAGCAACAAAGAAACTGAACTTGTGTCTCCTGGATAAGGAAATTAAATGCCTAGTGATTTAATCTCATGACTGGGTGACTGCCATTCCACATAAAGAGACAATAACAATAACAACAGCAAAAACTAAAGCCTTGGTAATAAACGGTGAAAACTCTAGATAGAAATCCTTTCCTCCTTCATAAAATTATGTAAATTAATAACAGGAAAGAATGTTTAAGCAAATGAACTTGTCAGCCTTTTACTATTACTTACACTATGTTATTTTCCAGTTCAGTTCTAAGTCTAAAATAATGGCTTTTCCACTTTTTTTTCCCCTTGGAGTTTAGGACATTTACTTCTGATGTTATCTTTTTTAATATCTAGCACATATTTTACCTTCATCCATCTATGAAAAAAGCGGCAAAATAGAATGGAAATAGCATTAGATGGAAATCAGAATATCTGGGATCAAATCCTACACCAGATAATAGCTGTGTATCTTGGAGCAAGTCCCTATATCTCTCTGATTATTTTCTGATTTGTAACCTGAGGACAATACTTTTCCTGCATATCTGATAAGGTTGTTGCAAGGATCAAATGGGGTAAAGTATTAAAGCATTTTTGTCAAGTTGGGCTCAAATTTTAAATGAAGAAACTACTGTTCAGACAAGTTGTCTTGAGTAAATACATAGCTTTGTTACAGAGCTAAGACCCACAACATTGACTTAAAATTTGCTGTGGAGGATTATCTGAGTTTCTTTATTGAGGAGCACTTGGATAAACTGCTTAATGGGTGTGTGTGCAAGGGTGGGATGTGAGATACTGCCTACATCCCCAAGGGACCAGTTGGATTAAGTTTAGATGGTTGTTGAACCACTTTATAAAAAGGGAGGACCCTAATAATTACAGAGCTCTTTGTTTTGCAAAGCATTGTTTACAAATTTGAGGCCAGAGCTGGGGTTGTTTGACAACAGCAGAGATATAAAAGGCTGGGAGAAGGAGAGAGAAATGCTAATGTTTGGTCATTAAATAAGGGACTTGGATGAAAACAAAAATATTAAATGGGGAATTGTATTGTTTGCTCTGCTCTGTGGTGTGAGATGTAAACTTTTTTTTTATCAGCCCCATGTGAAATCTTTATTACCATCTCTCTAGCTCAGTGTTTCATGGAGGAGGTTTGCATTGGGAGGAGATGCTACAAAGCCCTGAGTTCTACATCAAGGCTGGGGCAGAACCAAACCAGAGGTTGCCCCCTGGAGGGCAGCCAGATAAGAGTTACACGGGGATTAAAAGAGATAAAGAGATGAACACAGAGATCCATAAATATGACTAATTATTTTATTGTTGTAACCAGCCAGCTCCTGAGTCTGGCAGAGAACTAACAACATAGCATCCCAGAGAAGGGAGGAGTGGCTGTGTTATAATCTGTGGTCTTTCAACTCCTCACCATAGTTACAATGACTGTTTAGCTCTTTAAAGCTACATGGGGAAAAAAAAGATGCATTCAATGTGTTCCGTTTCCATCATTAAACTTTATTTTGCCTCCATGTCTTCTCTCTACCAAAATATATCTCAGGCATACCTTAGAATTAACCTCATAGAAACCGTTCCCTCTCCTCACTATAATTAGTTATTCATTCCAACACACCACAATAGTAAGTATCTTTCTTTGATAAGAAAAAGCAGCACGAATCTATGGAGTCAGTTTAAAATAAACAACTACATAGGCATGTGAAAGACTCATCTATCAACACCTTTGAAATATTGTGAATTTTATTTGAAAATAAGTTTGAATCAATTTTTGATTATTCACTGCTTTATTTACAGAATATCCAGATTTATCACTATACATTCAGGGTTGATGCTTCCTTTTACCTCAGTAAGTCTGATAAAAATCTTTGGCTAGATGTATCAACTGGTTCATTAAGCATCTTGCACATATCTTTTAAGAGCATAGTTACTGAAATAACATAATATTTCCTTTTTATTATGCCTGCAAACCAGAAATGCAAGTTGGTGAACTTTTGGATTTTTACAGACACTGAAGAACTACTGGATTTAGAGGATAAACATATTGCAGTGTGAGGAACAGTACCACACAATATTACCTCCTAATGCCAAGATGTCCTCAATGAGAGACACCCCTGTATTTTACTGAGATGGCAGAGGCTCACAGATACATGAAAAGAGAATTCCAACTTAATCTTTGACACATCTATGTGAAAAACTCCAAAGATTAAACTGCTGTGGTTGTTATGCAACCTTGCTTCACTCTACAGGTGATAAGCAGGGAGTGATGTAGGACAATATCCAATCTATTGCAGTCAATCATACCACCATGAGCTTATGATGCTGGTTCACTTACCAAGGCAACCAAACACGCCAAGACCTATATCTACTATCACTACCAAATGAATCAGAAACTGGGGGTTATTAATCGGTTGTTTTTAGAAAGTTGATTGAGTTTCTACTTTCTATTACTAAACCATTCAATAACAGGTAAAAGAAATCATTTTATGTTTAAAGATTAAAGACATTTAAAGACAACCCTGTATATATCTTGATTGCTGACGAAAGAATACTAAATGGAAGTAGATTTTGACAAAGATTCTTTGGTGCTACCCAGGGTCGGGAGGAAAGAGCTCTTTGATAATTATCAATGACCAGTAGTACATAGGATATAGGAGGGGCACTCACACTGCATATTTACCATTTGAGATATTTAAAAGGTTCCTCAATTTCTTACAGTAGGCATTGTAATTGTAACTATAGTGAATCAATAAATGTGAGAGCTATAATACTATAAGATATTATTTTATACTATGTGGATAACAGGTGATGAATCCACTGTTAAAGCAATTTTAATTGCCCATTTAAATATATGTCTTGATATTGGAAATATAACTATATAGGATCAATTAATATCCAAAGAGAGAAAGAGAGAAAGATTTATATTCTGGATCAATTTAATTATTGTGCTTTGGGAAGCACAACGCCCCAGAAACAAAGAGTATTATTCTTAATCTCTGATGCGTGACTTCTCTTTAGGAAAAAAATTCTTTGTCCACAATACATATTTTCATTGATTCTTATCTTGCCACTATTGTTGCTGAGGCCTTAAAAGTAATCACTTTAATGTCTTTAAAGCCTGGTCAAAAAAATCCAGGAGGAGTTGAAGATTTTTGCTTTACTAAATTATTTCTACATTTTTAAGGGATCTGGAAATCTGATATTTCTGATTTCACGAGAAATATTTATCAGACTCGTCAAAGCCTGAAGTTACACTAACTTTTCTTACAGTTTAAGTAAATGCCTAATTAGATCCAAGATCTTGATATTAAATACCACAAAGTTTCTCAATGGACTTCTCTGATACCCAGTGAATTTATTAGTTCTGCTGATGCTATAATAGATAGAGAGGCTATACATCCAAATGCTAACAAACAATGCCTATGGGCAGTTATACTACGAAAATATGGAATCGGTTGGCAGTTCTACTGTGAGATCTAGAAATAGATTAGATAGCTGGAATTAAAAGATGAATATTCTAAAATTAAACTAAATATTTTTGCCATTGCAAAACTCAGCATTGTGGTTAGGCTTACTATGCCTTATTTAGGAGTAGTTACTATTCATTGTGAGACTGTTGAACCAAGAACATCAATTACCCAGCTACTGAGATGAAAATATCATTACTCATTTATTATCATTTGAATGTTGGCCACATACTTACCATATCTCTGAAGCACTTCTGATTTATTTTCTCTCCTTTATAAGCTGTTTTAGCCAATCCAATTCCATTTATCTAAGATAAGAACACTGGATCTGCAAGAGACCACAAGGAGATTTTACTAAGCGATTATCATGAATAAGAAGTCAGAGTCTTATTAAAAATATCTATCTAGGAATGAGAAATTTTTTGCAAATTTTTTGAAAAAAATATGGAATATATCCTAAGAATTATTTTAGAGTATGAAAGGAAAATTTTACAAGGTTTCCAGAGATTTCTTTTATAATTTTAAAAATTATAAAAATTCAAAGATCACATTAGGAGTGGATTATTAACTGGAAGAATATAATATATGCAATTTGAAAAGTTCCAACCATGAACAAAAATTCAGAACATACCACACTAATTTTCCAACCCCAAGTTCAACCCTTGTTTATACTGATCTGTAAAATTAATTAGAGAATACTGGGGAAAAGAAAAATATAGCAATTAAAATATTAGTAAGATGAACCAAATTCAAATTATGGGTGTTTATCAGAATATTCTTTAAATCAAATGACTATCACATTTAATTCTGGCCCCTACATGATACTGTTTAGAATGTAGTTGTGCACTTTCTATTGGGCTGGTTATAATACATATTTTCCAGTATCCAATCACTTATGCCTTTGCTAAGTAGCATTAGCAAAATACTATTACTAAAAATTTTATAATGTCTTCCAATTTACAAAATATTTCCTCTTACCCCCCCTTACTTATTCCTAACAATATCCCTGTGAGATTGTATGAAGGATATCACATTTTATGTACTTGGAAATTGAGAACCCAAGTTGTTAAGTGATTTGACCAACACTGCAAAGGTACTATGGGACAGTAGATGGAGATCAATGATAGGTAATCTGCTTCTGGTTCCCATATTCTCCCCACCTCCTCTCTCTCATCTTTTGTACCTCCCATTAGCTGAGAAAGCCCTGATGAGAATATTGTAGTTTTCACCATAATGAAACAAAGCACTGAATGGAAAGCATTCTAATTCTCAGATTTCCTACATATGTGTGTATTTATCCATTCAGCACCTACTTAATGAGTGCCTACTATTTGCCTGGTACTGTTCTGCACATTGAGGGTGCAGTATCAGCAATAAACAAAATAGATGTGAATTTCAGTCCTCATTTTAGTATGGAGAAATATATACACAATAAAAATAAAAGTACAGAGATTAAGAAGTAGTAAGTTAAGAAGTAGTAAATTCCATAGAGGAAAAAAATTAAATGCAAAGAAGGTAAGTAGGGAATACCAGGAAGGTGGGAAGTTGGGAGAAATGTGAACAACGGAGGTAAGAGCTTTGATGATAACTTGAGGATGGAGTTCAAAGCAAAGCAAACAGAAAGTGCAAAGACTCCAAGGCAACAATGTACAGGGTAGGGTTATGCAAGGGCCAAACAAATCCCAGCACGATGAGAAATAAAAGTCATAGTAACAATGGGGGACCAGATGGAATGGGGCACTGTGGATTATTTTAAGAACTTTGATATTTATTCTAAATGGAGAGCACCAGAAGGAAAAAAATCCATTTCCAATCAGTGGTTAGATAGACATATATTTAGTATTGGTTCAAAACTCTAAGATAATATTCTATTCTTCCACATTTCCTAAACTTTAAATAGGAAGGATGGACAAGATGCTACAAATATAACCACAAAGAAATGCTGAGTTATAATTTAGTACTGGCTCTAAATATAGTAATGTAGTAACTGTAAATTGTAAAATAAAACAATTGCTTTTTCAGCTAAGTTTTTATCCTTTAAAAATGATCAGATGACCAGCAACCAAGATGAATTATACACTGTGGGAAGCAATAAATAGAATGGATTCACTGAGATCTAGGTAAAATGTTCTCATTTTATGAAAGAGTACTAAAAATGAAATCAAATAATATGGCTTCAGTCCAAGTTCAGACATATATGTGATTCTGAGCAAATCACAAAAATTTTCTGAATCCCAATTCCTTTTATCTGGTTGTCTACCTCCAAAGAGTGTCATGAAAATCAAATGAGACTCTGAGGGGGTGTGTGTGTGTGTGTGTGTGTGTGTGTGTGTGTGTGTATAAGCACTATAAATCATTATATATACAGAATAAATTATTATAAATAGTAGTAATGATACAATTTAGAAATACTCAAAGGACAAGAAATGGGATATACATACATAATTTAAATTAGTTGGGACTGTTAACTCTAGAGGGCTCCTTTTGCCCTCCTGGTAAATGAGGATGTTGTCCAGAATCCTGTCTAGAATTTCATCCTGTCTTGTTTTCCTCTACTCTTGCTCAGGCTACATATTTCCCCTGAACTCCAGACCCATATTTCCAGGAGCTTATTGAGTATATCCACAAGTATGTAACCTTCAAGTTAATATTTACCAAGCTAAGTTTACTATCTTTATCTTTCACCACCTCTCTCCACATAGTCCCTCTCTCAGTGAATAGAACTGCTTGCAATCTATCTAATTCCTCAAGTTGCAGACTTGACAGTCTTCACATACTGCTCCCTATCCCTCACATCCTCCATCATTTGAGATTCTAGAATCAGCGATTAATAGCTTGATTTAGTCTTGGTTCTTCCAAGCATTGAGACCTCAGCAAGAATACATTTAACCTCTTTTAATTCAGCTTTTATATTTATAAAATGAGTATTACATGTGCTACTCCACAGGGTACATATGAGGATTAAACACACACATCCCACACATACCATAGGACAGTTGTATACTGGGAGCAACAAAACTGTTTTCTATTATGGGTATTATTATTATTATTATTACTAAACCATACAAGTTCTATCTTAGGAAGATCCACTGGCTCTAACTTTATCCTCTTCTCCCATTACCAGAACCTTACTGCAAGCGTTCATCATCTCCTACTTAAATCCACCTGTCTTATCTTTTTCATGCTTTACCACAGCATAACGATGGGGTCAACTTGTCTGCTTCCCCTTCTAGACAATGAGCACCGGGAGTAAGATGCTATCTTTTACTCATTTTCATATCTTCAAAGCCTAGTATTGGGTCTAGCATATGGTGTCTACTCAATAGATATTTACTGAAAGAAATGAAGAAAAGAGGAAAGAAAGGAGGAAAGGAGAAAAGAAAAGAGAAAGAAGGGAAGGAAAAAGAAAGGAAAGAGGGAGGAATGGTGGGAGGGAGAGAAGAAAAAGTAGATGGAAGGAAGGGGAAAGAAGAGAAAGTGAAAAAAGTGAGAGAGGAAGAAGAAGCATGAGCTGGGTTTCTTTTCAACAGCTTTTCTCTCTTGAGTCCCCTTTCCACACCTCCAGGAGAGTTACCATCTTAAAGCAAAATGCTCAAGCTAATACATACATTACGAAACTTGATTGACTCCTCATTAGGATAAAGGACAAATTCATAGCATGGAACTTCTGTTTTCTAATCATCTTTTCAAGTTCAAGTTCTACCACCACAACCTTACTTATTTATTCCATTCTCTAGCCACCCTAAATTTCTTGCCATTCCCTAAACCAATCAGAAACTTCCACCACTCAATTCTATTCCCTTTCCCTGGATGGTTCAGCCTCTTCTTTGCCTGGCAAACTTTTACACATCATCCTCTAAATCCCAGCTCAAATATTTTCTCCACTGTGAGGCTTTTTTAGATTCCCTTAAATTTAGGTTTTTCCATGAGGTTTGCCCGTCCCTCTACTGTAACACTTGTCTGGCTGAATGGTTTGTTTTTTAACATGTTGACACATATAGTCAGTACTTCATCAGATCAAGGTTTGTGTCTTGCTCATTTCCCCAACTTCTGACACATAGCGAGCTCTCCACGGCTGATTTCTTGAATGAATGAATGAATGAACGAATAAACAAATGAATGATGAATGAAGATATTGACTTTTTCCATTTTGTTTCTGTATAGAGAAGTGGTTCCCCAATCTGTTTATGGACAAGTGTGACACTGAATCCAAAAGAATCACTGGATAATTGAATTAAAGATTTTAATCATCAGAGATTCTAAATCAACAGGTCTCATATACAGCCCCAGTAATCTCTATTTTAACAAGCTCCACAGATAAGACTACTTGTGCACCTTTTTCCCTGCACAGATATGTCCAGCTAAAGGGGTGGGAGCTGAAACCTAGCTCAAGCTCCTTTCTGGAAGCCAATTTTGTGTGCTCTAGTGAAAAAGGGCACAGCTTCTAAGATACAATAAAGCATTGTGGACACTAGTGTGGCCCTTCTCAGAGGATACTGAACTTAATTAGAAATAAAGAGGAATTTATTGGTAATATAAGAGATTAACTTGTAAGAGTATACAAAGGGAGGTTGCGGAGACTTTTTTTAAAAATATACCTAAGCAATCATCATGGGGGGACTCGAGGGAGGGTGGGGGGGAGTCAAGAGCGGGAGGGAACACGGGGCTGTGTGTATAAAAACAGATGATTGAACTTGGTGGACCCTCCAAAAAATAATAAATAAATAAATAAAATTTAAAAAAAACAACTGCTTGAGGATAGGGTTTAAAAAAGATATCCTCATACATTCTGACTTCTAATATATAACTGAATATTAATCCCAAGAAATAATTAATTGTGATCTTTTGCTTAGCAAACTCAGATAAAATATAGTTGTATTAGAACCCCAGAATTTGAACTGTTATAATGATTTTGAGTTTCAAAATGAAGGTAATATGAGAATCTGTTTAAACATTAACTAAGATAAATTAATCTTCTAGGCTTCAAGTCAATTTCTCACAATTGTGTTTTCCCCTATACTTAGTTTAAATGGTTAATCAAATTATTACTCAGAAATTTATAACACAAAATCCAAGAAATGCTTCTAAAACTTCATGTATCTGGATGCTTTTTGAATACATGAACACATCAGGTACTTTCATATGCCAGTGCTTTGTGTTACTCCCTCCCCCTGGCCAGGCATCCCTTCTCTCTTCACCTGACAACATTTCTGACATCCTTCAAAGCCAGCTCAAATATGCAATTATATTTTAAAATATGTGTGTCATGGACTTATTGCTATTATGTAACAAAAGGAAAGCAAATCTGTGAGAGGAAGGAGGCAGGGGGACAGAGAGAGAGAGAGAGAGAGAGGGAGAGAGAGATTCTAAAGTTTAAGCTCTTAAATGCCCAGGTCAATGACTTTCATCATGCTGACATATTTTGCTAAAAAGAAAATACAGTCACAGAAATGAACACATGGCTGGACTGGATAGAACAATTACAAGTTCAATATGCTATGGTGGGAAGCCAGGCTTTGTAACCAGCCAGTCTATAGTAGTAGAATCTAGGGTCTGACTTTTATTGTGAGAATTCAAGCAACTCACGTACTATCTCTCTGTTTTAGTTTCTTAAATTGAAAATAGTATTAATATGAGCATCATTTTATGTGGTCAGAGCATTACATTAGACAATAAATATGAAGGAATAGCCTATGTCATACTGGATACAGATGGTTAAGAAATAGTCACTGGGAGATAGTTAATGATGTTGATCAGGAAGTGTCGTGGCATCCAGACTTTTCCTAAATTAGGAGCAATCTATTTTCAGCTCAGACTTCAATAATTAAGGTAATTTTCCCACCAAAAAAGCAACAATTCCAAGGCAAGGCAGAATGCAGAATGTTTATCAAGTAGAATACACAGAGCACTCATGTCAGACAGTGCTATGTGGAACAAGCAGAAAAGGCCCATTTCTGAATAATTAATGCCAGATATTTACACAGAGAAAGATAAGGAAAGCAAATTTTTTCTATGATAAAATGAATAAAGTTTCTAACGTGAACTTTGAGGAAAGACAGAAGAGAAGACTTAAAGCTTTTTGCTAAACAAGTTTTATAAGAAAACATGACTATCCCAGTATATGTGGTCAACAATTATTCAACCTGCACTTGCTGAACTCCAACTGGTGCAAGACTGCTATATTAATGAGAAAGACACTCAAGAAGCCTGTGATGGAGACCAGCCCAGGGTACATAGCAAAGGATTGGCATAACCTGAAAAATGAGCAAAATAAAAATATAAACCAGAATGGATAAAGTCTATCTTCTTAATATAAACTTCAGAGAGGCATAGCTTGTCTCGTGGTGATGTAAGGGAACTTGAAATTAACATTGGGACAGTTTCTTACACATAGTTTGCTTTTTGATTGTCTGGTAATGATCTCACTAGTGTTGGTATAGTCCTTCTCAATTCTTTTTTTTCCTTTTTCACAAAAATTAAAGCATAAATGTCTCTCCAATTATTGCTATATATTGCTTTCTGGACTAAATGTTCACTACTTATCGATTGCAGTAATATTTCTGACGTCCAGAATAGGCATACCAGCTAAGTAATGTACAATTAGAGCAGTGGTCCCCAACCTTTTTTGGCACTGGGGACCGGTTTCATGGAAGACAATTTTTCCACAGACCGGGGGTGGGGAGGATGGTTTCAGGATGATTCAAGCACATTATGTTTATTATGCACTTTATTTCTATTATAATTACATTGTAATATGTAATGAAGTAATTATACAACTCACCATAATGCAGAATCAGTGGGAGCCCTGAACTTGTTTTCCGGCAACTAGATGGTCCCATCTAGGGGTGATGGGAGACAGTAACACTCAAAGTGTGTTGCTTATGTCCAGTCTATGCTGGAATCTCGTTTTGGTTACCGTCACTGCAGAAAACCCCGCTTCACAAAGATAGGATGTTGGAAATGGAAGCAGGCTTTTCAGTGCTTTTGTGGCAATCTCAGGATATTCTGCCTTGACTTTGATCCAGGACATATGGAGATTTGAAATTGTCTCAAACATATTTTTAAGGCCACTGTCATCTGTGATCTCAAGCAGGTGATCCTCTTCTAGCACGGACAAAGTCGATTCACATGGCTTATTCAAAACGGCTCATGGATCCATTCCTTCCCAGTTTGGGGGTCTTTTGTGGTTGGGAAGTAATGTTCAAACTCTTTTGAAAGCTGAGATAGGTGATCATGCACCAGCTGGGAGGAAGAAGGCCCTGGCTCAGTCTCTTTCAAAATCACTGCTAATGTTTGAAACATGTCAAAAGTCCCAATGTTTATTTGTCAACCCCATAATTCCAGTTTGGCTTTGAATGCAGCCATTTTATCTGCCGACCTGAACACAGCTGTCATTCTTCCCTGAAGTGACAGGTTGAGTTCATTGAGTAGGTTGAATATGTCACAAAAATAAGCAAGGTTTGCGACCCATTCTGTGTCACCAGAATGTGCTACCAGTGGTGACTGTTCTTCTAAAAGAAACCTCTGGAGTGGCTCTCATAACTCAAAAACTCTGGCCAGTGATCTACCTTTGGAAAGCTATCTTACTTCTGTGTATAAGAGAAGACGTGTGTGCTCTGCATCCAGCTACTCACATTGCTGCAGGAACAGATGTGTGCTAAGGGCATGTACAAGAGTGAGTCAAAAATTATCCACACTCAGTTATATGAAAACTTCTGTTGGCCATACTGTCTTATCAGCGCTTTTCATTCAAGGCTACTGTCTCGCCAGTCACTGTTATGCAGGTATGAACATGTTACATCAGTTCATTTGTAACTGCAGTGGGAGCAAAAATGGATGCCCCACTTGTGATTTGCACGAAAGAAGAGCAGCGTGCAGTGATTTTTGTGTGTGTGTGGTCTGAGGGTGTACCTGGCGCTGTTATTTATCGAAGACTTTGTGTGCAGTATGGAGAAAGTGTTTTGTTGCGAAGAAGTGTGTATGAATAGATGGAAATGCTATTGAAGAGCTGAAGCCTGAACTTTGGATTAAACTCAGAGGACTGCTATCCAAGGGCGCTGTGATCTTGCATGAAAATGCACATCTGCACACTTCTGCCCACACTGTTGACACTCTGCAAAAACTTTGTTTTGAGGTGTTAGAGCATCCTCCCTATAGGCCTGATCTTGCTCCATCGGACTTTCACCTGTTTGGTGCCCTGAGAGCAGCCCTACGAGGACGAAAATTCACTCCCAATGAAGAAGCAAAGACAGAGCTGCATTCGTGGCTCGCAGTTCAGCATAAAACATTTTTTAATGAGAGAATGAAAGCTTGTTGACAGATGGACAAAGTGTATTGAAAAGCAAGGAGAAAAAAGAAAAGAAAAGAAGAAAAGAAAAGAAAAGAAAAAGAAAGGAGATTATGTTGAAAAATGAGGTATCTGTCCTTTCTAAAAGTTAATTAAGATAAATTCTACAGCCAGAGGGTGGATAATTTCTGACTCACCCTCATACTTTAACGTGATTAATAATTTTAATCACATCCTGCAAAACGTTGTTAAATGCAGGTGACATTTTCCAGCTAGCCAGCATTTCTCTATCGATGACACAGTGCATAGACTCACATTCAGAAGCAACCTCTTTGACCTGAGCAGTGAAACCAGAAAGCCATCCAGTCATAGCAGCTCCTCCATCCATGCATACACTGAAACAAAATAACTAATTCAGTTTTCCTAATGTGTAATCATTCAAAGACTTGAATAGTTCTGCAGCTGTGGTGTTGGTTGGCAACAAAAGTGCACTTAACATATCCTCATGCACATCCTCCTGAAAAATATATCACACAAAAACAAGCATTGTTGCCTTGTTGTCAACACTGGTAGACTTGTCAATCTAGATTGCATACCATGGTGACTCATTAATCCTCTCTAACAACTGTACCTCAATATTCTCTGCTGTTTCATCAATTTGTCTAGTTACGGTGCTAGCCGAAAGAGGAACACGTGTCACCTTTTGAACTGCAGCCTCTCCTGAAAGTTCATGACAAATGTCCTTAGCAACAGGCAGGATCAACTCTTCACCAATAGCAAAGGGCTTCTTACCTTTAGCAATGCGGTTAGCCACTAAGAATGATGCTCTCAGTGAAGACACGTTTGATGAAGTGGTGGCCTTCAATAATTGCTTCTGTTCTTCGTGTTCATGTTTTCTTTTTTCTATTGAAAAAGTCCAAAGGTTTGTCTTCCAATGCAGGGTGTTTGGTCCCCTGTGGTGAAGCATTTTTGAAGGTTTCATGGCTTCATTGGATAGCCAGTCGCCACATATTATACAAAGCTGGCTTGGAGAATGTGAATCACCTGTTGCAATGAACCCATAAATTTAAGTAGGACTCTTGCTATTTTCTTTTAAGTGCAGCTTTCTTTTTGTTGGCAGTCTTAGAGTCTTTTGCTGTCTCATTATTGGGTCGTTTCCCCTTTTCAAAGAAGCTCTCCAGTGATGTTTATTTTGTACTCATTTTGGTTAGGGTTAGCTTGTGGGCTTACCAAAACTGACTGAGACAAGTATGCAGTGTGGGAAAGAGGCAAGGACAGAAGTGGTAAATAAGATAATGGGTGGACCAGGTCCAGACTAAAATAAGTGTCAGATTCTGATTTCAAGCCTGCCACCATATGCAGCTGTACAATTGAAGTACATCAACTAACTTGCCACTATAAAGCCTACCACCAGATGCAGCTTAATTGTCACTTGCCACTCACTCATAGGGTTTTTACATGAGTCTGCAAGCAACTGATTTAATATGGTCTCTGTGGAGTCAAACCTCTCTGCTAATGATAATCTGTATTTGCAGCCGCTCCCCAGCGCTAGCATCACCGCCTCAGCTCCACCTCAGATCATCAGGCATTAGGTTCTCATAAGGAGCATGCAACCTAGATCCTTCACATGCACAGTTCACAGGAGGGCTTGTGCTCCTCTGAGAATCTAATGCCACTGCTGATCTGACAGGAGGTGGAGCTCAGGTGGTAATATGAGCGATGGGGAGCAGCTGTAAATACAGACGAAGCTTCACTTGCTCACCAGCCACTCACCTCCTACTGTGCAGCCCCAGTTCGGTTCCAGTTTGTGGTACAGGGGTTGGGGACCCCTGAATTAGAGAATATAGTTTGGGAAAGAAATTTCACAGCAGCACATCTGTAAAGGTCTTTAAGACAATTTGAGGAATAATTTAAATTACCAGGGAATATTAATTAGGCTCATTAATTCACATCCTTCTATTCTTCTATTGTTATAGATCATATATATTGCCCAAATTCCTTAGGGTGAGATAAAAAAAATGCTTTGGCACTAAGCTTTTACAATAGGCTGTATAAAACTGACTAAAGATTGAAAATGCTCCTGCTAGAACCTAGGTACAAAGAAAGTGGGAAAGAAAACAATTTGGAAGTTGCATGTAACATGCCTGAACTCACTCTGGAACACCATGACCCAGGGCATTGAAATACAGAAATATTTTAGGCAATTTCTGTTTGAAAAAAAATCATCAGCCTGTTTAGTTTGAAGCAGTTGCTACTCCAATCTTACTTCATACAAATAAATAGCACAAAAAAACTGAAGATTGTAAAGTAGATCGGAAGAAGCCTCAAATGACTTTTAATGGACTGTTATGTGCCCAAAACACAAGGGGTTTAAATTAGTAGTATAAAATGTTCCATTTACCACATATGACAGGAAGTAAGAGTCATTTTTGGTTTCTCTTCAGCTACATTCCTCCAAATCCTTGACCAGCTGAACTATTTGTTCCAGTTCATCAAACCCCTTAATAACTTAAATTCCCAAATTTAGATTTAAAAAGGATATGGCTGGCTACATATTGCTGGCAATTCATTTAGCAGAAAAAATATGCTGCACATACACACTTGCGAGTACACACAAACACACACACCCATCATGCACATGAGCAATTCCTTTAGAAGCTTAGAGTAAATCTGTATTATCACAAGGGAAGTATAAAGTGAATTTTAATTGTAAACCACCATATGGCAACTATGCCAAAGCCTGATTTAACTTTCAAAGTTTAAATTCTTTACAGTCTCTCCCATGCGATGCCAAATTGTCTCAATTCCCCTCAGATCTTTGGCTGACATGTGGCCCTACACCCCTACTGGCTTTAGATAAAGTTACATAGGCCAGCCTTTCTCAATGTGGTCTCTAAAGAAAAGTCAGTTCTATAAGATGTGAATTGTTGTCACGTAGGGGGTAAAAGAGTCTCATGGTCAAACTGGGTAATGTTCAGTTAAATAAAGCTAAATGGGCTTTCATTTTTCACTTGCTAATTCGTGGGGTTTCTCACAAGCGTTAATGAGCCTTGTTCATAAAATGTTAATGTACATTGTGAATTGGGAAATGGGTGAAGAGTCAATGCTAAATGTAGTATACAGCATTACCAAAGTTATTTGAACATTAAAGGAGTTATTTGAACAACAAATTAAAGGAGTGCTGTTATAAGGCAGATGTGGTTGGAAAATGCTAAGTTCTTTGCATTCAGGACCCTTGTCTTTCTTTTTCAGGGTTCTTTAACCCACCCCTTCATCCCCAATCATCATTCCCCCCACAACCCCAACAGGTTCCCTGTGTCCTCACGCTAGTAAGGGCTAATTTTAACCCTCCCATTAGTAAGGGCTAGTTTTTCTCCAAATGTTGGCAATTATTTTATTTAAGTCTCTGGAGTTTTGTCTTTATTTATAACAATAGCAAAACCTATATTTTTTTGTTGTTTGCCATATGTTAGGTAAGAGATATGCCCCATATATTTGTTAATTAAAATTTTTCATAGTACAATATCTGATTACAAGGCACTATAAGTATCATATATATGTGAAACATATTAATAAAAGAATGTCCACTAGTCCACCACACAAAATAAGAAAAACAGCATAATAAATACATTAGCACCTACCTAAATATTCCTCTCCTCTTTAATCCTGATGCCACCAGAGGTAACCACTACACTAATTTTTGGATATATTTTCTCTTGATTTTAAAATTGTTAATAGTTTTTCAAATATGTATTTATCCCTAAAAATATATTTTCTTTTGCTTGTTATTGAGATATATAAAAGTAGAATTATACTACATGAAGTCTTCAGTGACTTGAATTTTTCACTAAATAATATTTGCTAAGATATGCCCATGCTGTGTGTAGTAGGAATTCATTCTTTTACACAGCTACTTAATATTCCATTGTATGATTATACTACGATTTATCTATTTTCTTGTTGATGAATAGTTTGGATGTATTTTTTTATTACAAACAATAATATTACTATGAATATTCTTGCACATTTACAAGGTTTTCTTTAGAGTATATAAGTAAACTCATTAATTCACATGAATATAATGTCATGTTATATGAGACTGTTAAACTTTAAATATAAAGACTTGTTGCTCACCAGAGTGGATTGTACAAATTTATATCCCCACCAAAAATATACATTAGAGTTCTTATTATTCCTATTCATCTATAATAATTGAAGTTATTTTACTAGGTGGATACAAGTTTAGAATTGTTATAAATTCCAGTGAATTAAACCTATTATTATACATTGACCTTCTCTATGCCAAAGAATTCTTTTTATCAAAGATATATTTTTTCTGATAATAATATACATATCCTTGCTTTTTTTTTTTAAGATATCCTTTTTTTGGTTAATACACCTGGCACATCTTTTTGCAGTCTTACTTTTTGTCCATACATTTCTAGGTCTTCAAAAATAGCATGTAAAATATTTCTATTATTTAATTGTCAAGTTTATCCCATTTACATTTACTATGAACACTGATATATTTGGCTTGTTACATTTTAATGATGTATTTATTTGCTTCTATTACTCCTCTATTTTATTTTTATTGAATGATTTTGGCTGTTATACACTTTTCCTCTATGGTTACCCTAAAAATTATGTGATGTATATTTACCTTTAAAAATGCCAAAATTACTCAGTATTTTAAGTCCTCAAATAATAAAAGAACTGTAGAATCTTGCAATGGTATATGGACCATCACCACTGACCTTATCTGGGAGCTTGTTTGAAATGTCCATTCTCATATCCCACCCTAGAACGACTGCTGCAGCTATTCTGCAGAAAATGAATAGACCAGTGGAGTTTACTTTTGGAAGAGGCAGAGAGCTATGAAAAATAGAGATTTCACTCTTAAAGGGTGCACACAAAAATCTCAAATGCTCTGGGACCTAAGGTAGTAATTTGAAAGAAGCCTGGGTCAGACCTACCTGCTGATCTTGGAGAGCCATTAAGAGAGGCAGGTGGCACAGATACTGGCGTAAGCCATTATTGGGAGCTTGTTCTACCATGAGGACACTGGTGCTGATGAGCACCATTTTAGAATCCTCCCAGTAAGTCATTAGCCCTGGGACCTGACCCCACCGGCCAGTACTGGGATGCCTCAGCCCAAGCAACTAGCCAGGCTGGAATACAGCCCCACCCACCAGTAAGTCAACTGCCTTAAGACCTCCTCAGCCCACAGCCACCCCATGAAGTGGCCCTGTGTGGCCCTATCAGAATCTGGCCACACATACCAGTGCATTAGCATTAAATCTGGGACCACCAGAGCCCTGCAGCCAGAGACCCTGGTACCTAGCTCCATCCACGAGCAGGATGATATCAGCCCCAGGGACACCACTGACCCTTCCATGAGCAGCTTCAAGACAACTTGAACCCCACAGCCAGCTACCCCAAGATCCAGCCCCACCCACCTCTGCAACAGTACCAGCATTGGAAAACCTTGGACCCAGTAGCCAGCAATGTCAAGAACTGACCCCACCCAGCAGTAGGCAGACACTAAATCTGGGACTCCCTGGCCCCTCAACCACTCACCTCAGAACCAGGATCTGCCTACCAGTGAGCCAGCACTAGCTCCAGGACTGCCCCACCCCTCCCCATTCTGGGACTCTGCATCCAGCTGTCTCATGTCCCAGCCCTGCCAACAAGCAGCCAACACCCTCTGCACATGGCAGGGCCTGGCAACCAATTGGACCAGTGGCCAGCCATGCCTACCAGACCACCCACAGTAATCAGCCTGCCACAAAAGAAGGACCTATGCAGCTCACATAGGGGGCACCCTTAGAACATATTGCTCTGGTGACCAAAGGGGAATGCGCTGCTGGGATGCACAGGATGTCTTTTACAAAAGACCACTTCTCCAAGATCAGGAAATGTAACTAACGTACAAAATACATAGAATAAAAACAGCAAATCAGGCAAAATGAGGCAACAGAGCACTATGTTCCAAACAAAGGAACAAGAGAAAATCACCAAAGAGCAAATAAGTGAAATGGACATAAGCAATCTACCTTATAAATAAAGACTTCAAGGTAATGGTAAAGATGTTCAAAGAACTTGGGAGAAGATTGGATAAACAGAGAAATAAGTTAGAAGCTTTTAACAAATAATTAGAAAATAAAGAAGACCCAAATAGAAATGACTAATACAGTAACTGAAAATTTTTAAATACACTAGAAGGAATTAACAGTAGACTAGATGATACAGAGGAAGAGATTAGCAAACTGGAGGACAGAGTAGTAGACATCACTAAAGCTGAACAGAAAAAAGGATAAAAAGAAATGAGGACAGTTTAAGAGACCTGTGGGACAACATCAAGCATACTAACATTTGCAATATAGTAGTCCCAGGAGGAGAAGAAAGAGAGCCTTGAAAGGGGCAAAGAACATATTGGAAAACATAATAGCTGAAATTTTCCCTAAATTTAGAAAAGTAAACATACATCCAGGTCCAGCAATCATACAGAATCCCAAACAGGATCAACCAAAAGAGGACTACACTAAGATACATTGTAATTAAATGGCAAAAAAGTTAAGATAAAGAAAGAATATCAAAAGCAGTGAGAGAAAGGCAATAGGTCATGTATAAGGGAACTCTCATAAGACCATGAGCTGACTTTTCAGTAGAAATCTTGCAGGCCAGAAAGGAGTGGCACGATATATTTAAAGTGATGAAAGGGAGAAACCTACAACCAGGAATACTCTACCCAACAAGTCTTTTATTCCAATTTGATGAAAAGATCAAAAGTTTTACAGACAAGCAAAAACTAAAAGAGTTCAATACCACCAATCCAGTTTACAAGAAATGTTAAAGGAACTTCTCTTAGTGAAAAAGAAAAGGTCACAACTAGAAATTTGAAAATTATGAAAGGAAAAATTGCATTGGTACAGGCAAATATACAATAAAGTTAGTAAATAAACCATATATAAAGCTGTTAGAGAGGTTAAAAGACAAAAGGAGTTAAATCATCTATATCCATAATAAGTAGTTAAGGGAAACACAAGAGAAATAGATGTAAACTATGTCAGAAATAGTAAACGTGGGGGGAGGGTAAAAATGCAGGATTGTTAAAATGTGTTTGAACTTAAGAGATCAGCAACCTATAATAGTCATATATATGTATATGTATTGAAAGAGATTCCTATACAAACCTAATGGTAACCACAAACTAAAAATCTATAATAGATACACACAAACATGAGAAAGGGATCCAAACACAATGCTAAAGACAATTATCAAATCATCAAAAAAGAGAGCAAAAGAAAAAAGGAACAAAAATAACTACAAAAACAACCCCAGAACAATTAATAAAATGCCAATAAGTACATACTCATCAATAATTACTTTAAATGTAAATGGACTAAATTCTCCAATTGCAAGGCATAGAGTGGTTGAATGGATACAAAAACAAGATCCATATATATGCTGCCTACAAGAGAATAATTTTAGATCACACAGAAACTGAAAGTGAGGGGATGGTAAAAGGTATTCTATGGAAATGGAAATAAAAAGAAATCTGAGGTAGCAATACTTATACTAGGCAAGATAGACTGTAACACAAAGACTGTAACAAGAGACAAAGAAGGACATTATATAATGATCAGAGGATTAATCCAAGAGGAAGATATAACAATTGCAAATATATAAGCACTGAATATAGGAGCACCTAAATACACAAAGCAAATATTAACACACATAAATGGAGAAATTGACAGTAACACAATAAAAGTAGAGAACTTTAGCACTCCACTTACATCAATGGACACATAATCCAGATAGAAAATCAATAAGGAAAAACTGGCCTTAAAACACATATTAGATGAGGCAGATTTAATAGGTACATATGGAACATTCCATTCAAAAGCAGCAGAATGCACACATTCTTTTCAAGTGCACATGGAACATATTCCAGGACAGATTTCATGCTGGCCACAAAACAGGTCTCAGTAAATGTAAGAAAAGTGAAATCATATCAGCTATCTTTTGATCACAATTAAACAAGACTAGAAATCAACTAAAAGGAAAAAATGCAAAACAAATGAACATGTGGAGGCTAAACAATGTAGTACTAAACAAACAATGGATCACTGAAGAAATTGAGGAAGAAATTTTAAACCTGGAGACAAATGAAAGCAAAAATAAAACAATTCAAAGTCTATAGGATTCAGCAGAAGCAGTTCCAAAAGAAAAGTTCATAGTGGTACAAGCCTGTCTCAGAAAACAACAAAAAATCTCAAACAACCTAAACTTACACCTAAAAGAACTAGAAAAAAAGAACAAACAAAACCAAAAGATTGTAGAAAAAAAGAAATCACAAAAATCAGAACAGAAATAAATGATATAGATACTAAAAAAAGAAATCATAGAAAAGATCAATGAAACTAGGAGCTGGTTCTTTGTAAAGATAAACAAAATTGATAAAATTTTAGCTAGACTAATCAAGAAAAAAAAAAGGGCATAAATCAATAAAAACAGAAAAGAAAAAGAAGTTACAACTGATACCACAGAAATACAAATGTCAATAAAATGAATAACCTAGAAGAAACAGAAAAATTCCTAGAAAAGTACAGTTTTCAAGACTGAATCAGGAAGAAATAGAAAATACAAACAGACCAATTAACAGTAATGAAATTGAATCAGTAATTTAAAAATTCTCAACAAACAAAAGTCCAGGACTGGATGGCTTCACAGGTGAATTCTACCAAACATTTAGAGAAAAGTTATCACCTAACTTACTCCAACTACTCCAAAAATTGTGGAGGAGGGAATTCATTCTGTGAAGGCAGCATCACTCTCATATCAAAAGCAGACAATGACACCACATTAAAAGAAAATTACAGACAAATATCAGTGATAAATATATCACTTTATATTTATATAAAAATCTTCAACAAAACATTAGCAAAGCATATTCAATAACAGACTAAAAGGATCATACCCTATGTCAAGTGGAATTTACTCCAGGGATGCAAGGATGGTACAATATCTGCAAATCAAATATTGTGACACACCACATTAATACATTGAAGAATAAATACCATACAATTATCTCAATAGATGCACAAAAAGCTTTTGACAAAATTCAACATTCATTTATGATAAAAACTGTCAACAAAGTGGATATAGGGGGAACATACCTCAACATAATAAAGGCCATATATGAAAAGTTAACATCATACTCATGATGAAAACCTGAAAGCATTTCCTCTAAGATCAGGAATAAGACAATGATGTCCACTATCCCCAATTTTGTTCAACACAGTGTTGGAAATACCTGCCACAGCAATCAGACAAAAAAAAATAAAGAAACTAAAGTAATTCAAATTGGAAATAATGAAGTAAAACTGTCATTCTTTGCAGAAGCATGACACCATATAGGACATCCTAAAGATGCCACCAAACAACTACTAGAACTCATCAATGAATTTGATAAGGTTTCAGGATACAAAATTAATATAGAGAAATCTGCTGCATTTCTATACACTAATAACAAACTATACAAATGGGAAATTAAGAAAGAATCCCACCAAAAAGAATAAAATACCTAGGAAAAAAATCTAACTAAGAAAGTAAAAGACCTATACTTGGAAAACTATAAGAAATAAATTGGATGTGACAAAAACAGATGGAAAGATACACTGTGTTCACAAACTGGATGAATTAATATTGTTAAAATGAGCATACTATCCAAGGCAATCTGCAGTTTAAATGTAATCCCTATCAAAATACCAATGGCATTTTTTGCAGTACTAGAATAAGCAATTCTAATATTTGTATGGAAACACAAACACCCCAGATAGCCAAAACAATCTTACGAAAAAAGAACAAAGCTGTAGGTATCACATTCCCTGATTTCAGACTATACTACAAGGCTACAGTAATCAAAACAGTATGTTACTGGCATAAAAACAGAAACATAGATCAATGGAACAGAATAGAGAGCCCAGAAATGAATGTACATGTACATAGGCACTCAATCTATGATGAAGGATATACAAAAAATATAAAATAGGGAAAAGGCAGCCTCTTCAATAAATGGTACTGGGAAAACTGGACATCTACTTGTAATAGAATCAAACTGGACTTCTCTCTCACACCATGCACAGAGGTAAATTCAAAATGTATTAAAGACTTAAAGACCTGAAACCATAAACTCTGGAAGAAAACAAAGGCAATAAGCTCTCTAACATCAGTCCTAGTAATATTTATTTGGATATGTCTCTTCCAGTAAGGGAAACAGAAGCAACAATAAACAAATCAAAAAGCATTTGCACAGTGAAGGAAACTATCAACAAAACAAAAAGTTCACCTAATGAATGGGAGAAGATATTTACAAACAATATATCTAATAAGGGATTATATTCAATACATACAAAGAATTCATACAACTCAACATCAACACACACACACACACATTTCTGAAGAGACATTTTTCCAAAGAAGACATACAGATAGCCAACAGGCATGTGAAAAGTTGCTCAACTAATTATCAGGGAAATGCAAATCAAAACCACAGTGAGATATCAATTCACACATGTCAGAATGGCTGTTATCAAAAAGATAACAAATAACAGATGTTAGTGAGGATAAGGAGAAAGGAGACCCTTGTGCACTGTTGGTGAGAATGTAAATGGGTGCAGTCACTATGGAAAACAATATGGGTTGTTTCAGGTTCCTGAAAAAATTAAAAATACGACTACCATATGATCCACCAATGCCACTTCTGGGTATTTAGCTGAACAAAATGAAAACACTAATTCAAAAAGATATATGCACCCCTATGTCACTGCAGCATGTTTACAATAGTCAAGATATGGAAGTAACCTAAGTGTCCATCAATATATGAATGGATAAAGAAGATATATATATATATATATATATATATATGCCATAAAAAAAGAATAAAATCTTGCCATTTGCAACAAGGATGGACCAAGAGTTATTATGCTAAGTGAAAAAAACAGAAAAAGACAAATACCATATGATCTCCCTTATATGTGGAATCTTGAAAAGAAAACAAAGATAGCTAAACAAAAACAGAGTCAGAGATACAGAGAACAAACAGGAGGTTACTGGAGGTGGGGGGTTGGAAAAAGAAATAGATGAGAGAGATTAAGACATACAAACTTCCAGCTGCAAAACAAATGAGTCATGGACATGAAATGTACAGTGGGGCAAATATAGTGAGTAACTATGTAATATCTTTGTATGGTGACATATAGTAACTTATCATGGTGATCAGTTTGCAATGTATAAAAACATTCAATCACTATGCTGCACATCAGGGACTAACATAGTGTTGCAGGTCAATTATGCTTCAAAACAAATAAACTCATAGAAAAAGTAATCATATTTGTAGTTACCAGAGATAGAGGTTGGGGGGAGTGGGAATTGAATGAAGGCAGTCAGAAGGTACAAACTTCTGGTGATAAAATTAGTAAGTACTAGTGATGTAATGCACAACATGATAAATATAATTAACACTGATGTATGTTATATATGAAAGTTGTTAAAGAAGTAATCCTAAGAGTCCTCATCACAAGGAAAATTTTTGTCTATTTCTTTAATTTTGTATCAATGTGAGATGGTGGATAGTCACTAAACTTATTTTGATAATCATTTCATGATATATGTAAGTCAAATCATTATTCTGTACACCTTAAACTTACACATTATTGTATGTCAATTACATCTCAATAAAACTGGAAGAAAAAAATTTAAAATTATAATTGACACTTAGGGCCAGGCATATGGTATTGGGGCCCCTCACTGAAGTGGCCTTGCCTCCTGTTTTGTGATTCAGACCTACCTGTGTTTCTCAAATTGAATCATTTTTTATGCCAGCATAAGCCATGTCTAACCTGAGGCTCAGGGGATTGACTCTTACCCTGGGACAATTGGCTGTATGCCTCAATCAGGTGGTAACTGCATTCTATAGAGCACTCGGGCAACACTGATACATTGTGCAATATATTGGTCCATCGTGTGGTTGCATGTGTGGAAGAACAATTACTATGTGGCATGCTGAGGTCACTATGACCCTACAAAAATGTGTTTGCCCATGCCTCTGTTACCTAAAATGATCCAGACCATGGCACTCCTGGTGCACAGTCAAGGGCTAATTCAACCACTGCCATAAGAAAGCCCCCTAACTCTTATGGTATAAACTTGCAAATATGAGCAGGGTAGGGAGACCCTCAACCACTAAAATAATCCAGTAACCACCCAGAAGGAAGTAAAGAAGAAAGCACGTGTGCCTGTGCGCACGCGCACGCGCACACACACACACACACACACACACACACACACACACACACACAAAGAGAAAGAAAGGGGGGCAGGGAGGGAAAGAAAGAAAGAAAGAAGGAAACCTGGATATAGGAGAAGGAAACAACAACAAAAAGTGAAACCTATCCACAATTTGACCCAATTGGAAACCCAAAATTTACTAAAAGAATTTACACAACAAAAAGATAAAAAGCAGTGATTGGCTCTTGCACTTCTACAACATAGGTTGTGAATTAACTTTATTATCTGCTGATCTGCACCAACTGGCAAACTTTCATGGTCTTAATTAATACTGTGCTCCAAATTACACTTATCTCTGGGGTTCCCACAAAATTTAAACAAGAAATCCCCTATAACCTTAGGAGAACATAAAATAGAGGACAACCATCTTAATCATTGAACCTATTGCCGTGTCTATATTTCCAACGGTCATATCAGCCATTGACTTAAAATATCCCATGGGAGGCTTGAATTCTTTTACCCAGTGAGTAATAAAAATTAAATTAAATATTTCGCCCTTACAATTGGATTGACAGAATGGGACCCCATGAACCATCCCTCCCTAATTAAAATAGTTAATAGTGCCTAATTAAATTAAAACAGGACTGTCAAGAATTAAAATCCATTTTATAAGATATATGTGGAGAAGGGATGATTACCTCCACTGCTTATCCATTTAACAGCCTTATTTGACCTTTTTTAAACTTGCAAAAAATTATGGTGCTTCAGTGTTTTCCCACAGCTATAATGCTGTGGTCCCACCCAATTAGGTCCTCGTAGCCAGTGTTATTGAAATTACTGACTCCATCTAATCAGCAACTGGTAAATATTTTGCTACTATAGATTTGAATACTATGTTCTGTTCAGTGCCTGTTTCAACAGTCTCTCACCACAGTTTGCCTTCACCTTCAAAGAAATAAGACACTTATGGACTGAATTGTGTACCCCCCAAAATTCATATGGTAATAAAGTCTTAACCCCCAGTACTTAGAACTTGACTGTATTTAGAGACTGAGCCTTTAGAGAGGTAATTAAGGTAAAATGAGGTCATAAGGGTAGCCCTAATCCAGTGTAACTGGTGTTCTTATAAGAAGAGGAGGTTAGAACACATAAAACACACAGATGGAGGGGCAACCACATGAGGACACAGTGAAAAGGCAGTCATTTGCAAGCCAAGGAGAGTGGCCTCGGAAGAAACCAAACCTGCTGACACCCTGACCTTGGATTTCTAATCTCCAGACCTGTGAGAAAATACATTTGTGTTGTCTAAGCCACCCAATCTGTGGTATTTTATGACAGACCTAGCAGATTAATACAACACCTTTACTCAGTGATTCAACAGTCTTGCCATAGCACATGACCTGTGCAAGTGAGATTGTAATGACATCCAACTTTCTCCTGGACATAGATATGAAGTCACACTGATGACATTCTCCTCTGAAGATATTCATTTGACACAAACATTAAGGACATATAAATACTTGAAAAAAAACTCACAAAATGGGGGATGGGCCATTGTCCCACACACAGTGCAAGGTCCTGCTATCTCACTCCAATCCCTGAAAATTATTTGGTCAACTAAGAGCAGCTCCATCCCTGACACTGTTAATAGCTACCAACCCTCTTAGCAATCACATTAAACAAGCCCAACATCTTTTAGGCCTTTTGGGGTTTTGAAGGCAACATATTATTTATAAAATTTTACTTAAGTTGCAAACTGACCCACTTTGAATGGGACACCCTCTAGCAAAAGGCTCTAGAATTTGTTCAGATTCTAATACAACAGGGATTCCCAGTAGTGCTCCCTAGAAACTCCTCCACTGTAGAGGCTTAACCTCCTTTCATGCCTCCTGGAGACTCTGGCCATCCTGAGGGCCTTAAGTTGCCCATGGGCTTCTGATACAAGAAACTGCTCTCCTCGGTTCCATCCCATATGTTATTAGAGTGGTGGCTATTGGTCACATACTGGGCTTTCTCAGAAATAGAGGCTCTCACAGGCCCTGGGCCCATGACACCCCCCCATATCCAGGCTCCTGGGTTATGAAAGTAACAGCCTGCAATCTTTGCTTGGCCATTGAGGCTTCCTTGCTACAAGCTGGAGCCAAACCTGGGTCCCCTGGCATATCCACCTGCAGGAAGGGGTGGCCTCCCCTATCTTTAGTCTCTTGCCAGATGTCATGGTGCTAGATGAAGTAAATCCTCTCACAGATATCTTGGCTAGCTAGTGAGCCCCTTAATATCAAGCAAAGAGCAAACAGAGTTCATCTACTGTATACATAACACATATAATGTTCAACGGAGAGTCACTGCTTCTTATCCCTTAATCAGGATGTCAGCACAAATGACAAAACTTCAGGCACTCATCTTGTTTATAGATGACCTGGCAAAAAGTCAGCTCCATCTGCATATTTTACAGACTTTTGTGGCACTGTCAATGGTCTGGCTGTGTGGACCAACCAATGGCAGAAACAATGCCTTGTACAAGGTTGCACCCTTTTGGGTAAAGAATCCTTGGAATCTCTTGCCTCATAAATGCCAAGAATATAAATCAACATTACATCTATCTCTGCAGATACTAAAGCAAGATATTCCCGATCCTCTGCAGAGTTCTAGATTTCACTGATAGTGACAAAGGCACTCATTTCACTTCTTAGAAGGAACAATATCGGGCTCTTGAATAAGGCTTTCAGTGGAACTTTTACCTCCTTTACTGGCTTCATAGAGCACCACAATGGCTTACTTAAGTTCAAAATCAATGAAACACAGCATATGGTGTGAACTGTAATAAGGTCTGACTCCATTTTTTCTTTTATGTTGAGCTGCTGACGGCTTTTAAGCCTCACCCCTCACTCTTCCCCTTCTGCCACACATCTGAACAAGCTGAATAAGAAAGCACAGATGCTCCTTCCTTTGCCACCTGAGAGAGGGTCAAAGCCACTCCCTTCATCCAGTCCACCACTAACCACCAAAAAAAAAAAAAAAACTCTAAGCTAGTTTCCTCTTCTGGCTCTCAAGCCACTTTTGGAATGCTTGGCAGCTACCCTGTTCTTTCCAGCAAGCTTCATTATATGAGTAATAAACCTTTTCAACTCTTCTTGGGGTGTGTGTGTGGGGGGTCATTAATCTCGACATCTGAACCAAAATTTTTGTGAGCGTACTTCCTATTTCTTCAGAGTGGCTACAACATCTGCTAAATGAGAACTAACTTTCTTTAAAACTATTCCCAAGTGAATAAAGTATTAAGCACTTCCCTAGAATATTTTAATATCACTCTCTCCTCCCAACTAACATCTTGTTTTTCTTTAGCTCTGCTCCTTTTTTAACCTATAAATAAGATAGTGCTATTTTTATTATTTCACACAATGTTTATCTACATGTTTACCAACTTATCTGATTATCATTTATTCTTCACTCTCTTACCTCCTGCCTATGGTCATTTTCTTTCCTTCTTTCTTTTAGAAGTCCCTTTATCTTATATCTTCCATTGTTATAATTCTTTGTAGATAATCTACCTTGCCTCCTTGGCTGCTTTTTTAAAGCTCCTCTTTGGTTTTATGTTGTTTCATCACAAAGCGTGAAGGTGTACATTTTTTTCTAATTTATCCTTCTTGGTATTTACTTTGCTTTCCTATGTACAGACTCATGCTCTTCATGAAATTATTTTCAGCCATTATCTCTGCAAATATTGCCTCTTTTCTATTTTCTCTAGTCTCATTTTCTGGCAATTCCTTCAACTTACATTACACCTTGTTCTTTCCTTCATATTTCTAAAATTTGTTCTTATATTTCTGTATTTTTGTCTTTCTGTATACTACATTCTGTATGATTTATTTCAGTTCACTAATTCCTCCTTCACCTATGTCTGATCTGCTGTTTAACATATACATTTTTTTCAATTTTAACAACTGCATTTTACATCTAAAATTTATATTTCGTTTCTTTTTATAATCTTCCCAGTCATTTATTGAAGTCTCTCTTTGCTTTTGCATTTTTATTCTTTTAAAAAGTATATCTTTAACCATTTCATTCATAGTTATATTGTATTCTCTGATCATTTCAATATCTGAAGTCCTTGAGGAAATGTTATTTTTGCTAAATATCAGACATGAAGCCTTCTTTTTTAATAATTTTGTTGATCTTGATTGTGAGATAAATTTGCTTGAGATTAATCTGTGAAAATCCTGCAGCCTAAATAGAATTTTCCATCTTCCAGAGAGGACTTATATTGGCTTCTGCAAGAGCCAGGGTTTGTTGTAAACCTGGGATCGCTTGTGCTCACATTGAAGATTGTAATGAGTAAATATCAGATTTCCCATCTTGCAACTGACAGAGAATTTAGTCTCTTATCACTCCACTAATATTAGCATTTTCTTTTGGGGCAACTTCACTTTTCCAGTTTGTTTTCCAATTACTGCTCACTGCCCCTACTCCATCCTAAACTCATAAATTTATTTGAATATTTGTTTGTTTATTTGGGAAATTATTCTTGTAGATTTTCCTTAACTTTCTGGGGCCTGGCAATGCATTTGAAAACAATGTTTATTTAAAATCCAGTTGATTTGTAGCAGAAGGACCTTCAGAATTTATCTTACTTTTAGAAGCAGAAGTTTAATGATTAGAATATGAGCCCTTCACACTAGAGAGATATTTAGGCACAAAGGTAAGATGTGCCTCTTAACTTACAGCACAAAGCTTCCTCAACCTACCATCATAAGGGCAGTCCTTTCCTGACATTTAAGCAGAAATAGGAGACTTATTATTATGTAAGTCTTCCAGATTTCATTCTTTGCATTGTCCGGAATTATATTTTAATTAAAAATATTTTTATGTGATATTTTTATCTCTTTGGTTGTTATATTTTGTTTTGTTTTTTGTTTCATTTTTAGGGCACTTTGTACTACTTTTCAAAATGCCTCCATATGCTGGTAATAATTACTAAAGAGATACTCTTCTCAAGTTGTTTGTGTTCTCGTTCTGATAAACTAAAAAACATTTTAAACTCTTTGCCTGGTCATATCAATTTGGAGATTCGATTCATACCTTGAATAAAAGGGTTAGTTTTTACTCAGATTTTAGTAATTACTAAATTTTCATGCAACAGCCCATCTTTCCTGAGCTTCAGTTTCCAACTGGTATAATTGTTATACAGAATTTTGAATACCTGTGTGCCACCTTGGTAGTTTAGCATGTAACTAACAGGTCACAATTATAACAGCAAAAACAGTTTAGAAAAGCAAATTAGTTTAGTAGCAATTAAATTCAGAGAGTCATTCCAAAGAAAGATAAGTAATAACTTTAATTGAGTTGTATGTAAAATGGAAAAACTTCAACACATAATGTTTCTAAACATCTTGTAGAAAAGTGACATTCTACCGATGATTGTCTTGTTTCATCACTTTTTAGCTACAGAGGAAAAAACATACATTAAAACTTTACATGGAAAGATTTTAAAATGCTAAACAGCTCACAAAAATGCCAAGGTGAACTTCACATGTTAGTAAACTTTCAAAATATAGTTTTTCATATCTCTTAAGGGGGAAAAATTAATTTCCCCATTTTATTTATTGCTACTTTTCAGGAGTGAAACATGATGAAAAAAGTTTCTATGTGATTAAAATTATCAAGAAGTCATTCTCACAAACTCCTGTAATAAGTAAAGACTCTAAGGTGTAACCATTTTCTTGCCCAGCAGGAGATTTCTGTCTTTGAATTTTATTACCATCAAAGTAAATAAATGTTTTATGAATTTGTCTTAATAAAAGCCTCATTTCTTGTCATAATGGAGTAACTGATAGTGAACTAACCTTCCTGCCATACACAAGTACAAAAAAGTTCAGGATTGCGATTTGTGCAAAAAGAGACACACATGGAGCACCACATTTGCCCAGGCAATTTCCACGGAGGCATATTAAGATTATAGCACTTGAAGGTTAAGTCAAGCAGAACAGAGTGATTTTTCTGAGCTGAGAAGTAAGAGATTGGAATTCACAGTAATGAAGCAGTTGGAATTTATAGGATATATCACTTTGCTCATGAATCTGCAATTATGGCAGGACTTAGTAAGGACATATAATTTCTGCCTACTCAATAATATGAGAGAGCTTGAAAGCCATGGGCTGGAATCATCTGAAGTTTTTTGTTTACTCATATGTATGGTGCTTGACGTTGGAAAGACCCAAACTTTGAGGCTGGAAGAGCTGGAGCTCCTTGGGTATCTTATCTCTTTGAGGTCTCTATATGTTCTATAAAGCCAGAAAATTTTATAGTAGCCAGAATTCTCGTTTGTCCACTCAGAGCTCCCAGGATTTGTGTCTCAAAGAGAGGAAAATGGGCAGAAGCTGAACTGCCTTTTCTAACTCAGACTTAAAAGTCATCCTTATTTTATTGATTTGGGCTCTCTCCCTTTTTTTCTTGATGAGTCTGGCTAAAGGTTTATCAATTTTGTTTATCTTTTCAAAGAACAATATTTTAGTTTCATTGATCTTTTCTATTATTTTTTCCAGAATATTCATCACATCAGGTTTATAATAGCAAAAGAAAATAGAAGGCACTCAAACATCCAATAATAGAGAAATAGTTAATTACAATACTTCCATACAATAGACTATTTTGCAGCCAATAAAATCAGGATTTTTTTTGTTTTGATGAGATAGCAATAAGTCACATAGCAGCAAACAAAAATTTTATTTATTTCTGCTCTGATCTTCATAATTTCTTTCCTTCTACTAACTTTGGCTTTTGTTTGTTCTTTCTCTAGTTTCTTTAGGTGTAAGGCTAGGTTGCTTATTTAAGATTTTTCTTGTTTCCTGGGGTAAGTTTATGTCACTATAAACTTCCCTCTTAGAACTGCTTTTATTGCATCCCATAGGTTTTGGATTATCATGCTTTCATTTTCACTTGTCTCTAGGTATTTTTTATTTCCACTCTGATTTCTTCAGTGATCCATTGGTTGTTTAGTAGCATATTGTTTAGCCTCCATGTGTTTGTGTTACTTGCAGTTTTTGTTTTCTGGTAATTGATATCTAGTCTCATAGCATTGTGGTTAGAAAAGATGCTTGATATGATTTCAATATTTTTAAAGTTATTGAGGTTTTGTTTCATGGCCTAGCATCTGATCTGTCCTGGAGAACTTTCCATGTGCACTTGAAAAGAATATGTATTCTGCTACTTTCCAATGGAATGCTCTCTATATATCAATTAAGTCTCTTTGATCTAATGTGTCATATACTTGATGAAAAGCTGAAAGCATTTCCTCTAAGATCAGGAACAAGACAAGGATGCCTACTCTGACCACTTTTGTTCAACCTAGTTTTGCAAGTCATAGCCACAGCAATCACAGAAAAAATAAAAAATAAAAGGAATCTAAATTGGAAAGGAAGAAGTAAAACTGTTACTGTTTGCAGAAGACATGATACTATACATAGATAATCCTAAACATGTTACCACAAAACTATTGGAACTGATAAATTACCTCTGTAAAGTTGCAAGATACAAAATTAACACAGAAATCTGTTGTAGTTCTATACACTAACAACAAAGTATCAGAAAAAGAAATTAAGGAAACAACCTCATTTACCAATGCATCCAAAAGAATAAAATACCTAGGAATAAACCTACTTACAGAAGCAAAAGACCTGTAATCTGAAAACTCTAAGATGCTGTAGGTAACATGTAGATGGAAGACAACACAAACAGATGGAAAGATACACCATGTTCTTGCATTGGAAGAATCAATATTGTCAGAATGACTATCCTACCAAAGGCAATCAACAGATTCAATGCAATCTCTATCAAATTACCAATGGCATTTATCACAGAACTAGAGAAAAAGATTATGAAATGTGTATGGAAACACAAACAACCTTGAATAGCCAAAGCAAGCCTCAGAAAGAAAAATGGAGTTGGAGGAATCACATTTCCTGACTTCAGACTATACTGCAAAGCTACAGTAATCAAAACAAACAGTAGGGTACTCATACAAAAGCAGACATATAGATCAATGGAACAGGAAGGAAAGCCCAGAAATAAACCTACATACTTATGGTCAATTAATCTATGACAAAGGAGGCAAGAATATACAATGCAGGAAAGACAGTCTCTTCAATAAATGGTGCTGGGAAAACTGGACAGTTACATGTAAAAGAATGAAATTAGAACATTTTCTACACAATACACAAAAATAAACTCCAAATGGATTAAAGACCTAAATCTAGGACCAGATACTATAAAACTCCTAGAGGAAAACATAGACAGAACACTCTTGGACATAAATCACAGCAATATTTTTTTTGGATCCCTCTCCTAAAGTAAAGGAAATAAAAGCAAAAATAAACAAATGGGACCTAATTAAACTTAAAAGCTTTTGCACAGAAAAGGAAGCCACTGACAAAATGAAATTACAGCCTACTGAATGGGAGAAAATACTTGCAAATGATATGACTGATAAAGAATTAATATTCAACATATATAAACAGCTCATACAACTCAACACCAAAAAAGCAAGTGACGCATTTAAAAAATGGGCAGAGGAAATTTTTCCAAAGAGGAAACACAGATCGCCAACAGGAACTTGAAAAGATGGTCAACATTGCTAAGCATCACGGAAATGCAAATCAAAATCACAATGAGATATTACCTCACACCTGTCAGAATGGCTATCATCAAAAAGAACACAAATAAAAAATGTTGGCAAGGATGTGGAGAAAAGGAAACACTCGTACACTGTTGGGTTGATGGGAATGTAAATTTGTGCAGCCACTGTGGAGAACTATATGGAGGTTTCTCATAAAACTAAAAATAGAGCTACCATATGACCCAGCAATTCTACTCCTGGTTATATATCTCCAAAACTCAAAACCCTAATTCAAAAAGATACATGCACTCAAATGTTCATAGTAGCATTATTTACAGTTTCCAAGATATGGATGCAACCTAAATGTTCATCAACAGATGGATGGATAAAGATGTGGTGTATATATATAGATAGATATATATATATATCTATATATATACACAATGGAATACTACTCAGCCATAAAAATGAATGAATTTTTTATCATCTGCAGCAAATATGGATGGACTTGGAGAGTATTATGCTAAGTGAAATAAGTAAGAGAGAGAGAGAGAGAAAAATACAGTATGATATTACATATGTGGAATCTGAAAAATATAACAAACTAGTGAGTAAAAAAAAAAAAAGCAGATTCACGGATACAGAGAACAAACTAGTGGTTACCAGTGGGGAGAGGGAGGGGCAATATAAGGGTGGGAAAGTGAGAGGTACAAGCTACTGGGTATAATATAAGCTACAGGGATGTATTATACAACATGGGGAATATAGCCAATATTTTGCAATAACTGTAAATGGAGTGTAACCTTTAAAATTTGTATTCAAAATAAAAAATAAATAATAATAATTTAAAAAACAGGAGAGTGGGGGAAAAAATAAAAGGCATCATTCTGTGACCCAACACAACAGAAGCGAGTTATGAAGGCTGCCCAAATTCAAGAGGAGGGGAATTAGATTTCCAACTTTTGTGGGAGGGATGTCAGAACATTTGCAGATGTGTTTTAAAACCACCTCAAGATCTAGAAGCCCATGTAGATTAGCTTTATATGGAGACAGAAATTGTGTCATGAAGAAGAGATAAACTGATATATTGAGGTGGGGAGAGGAAGCAGGAACACACAGTGGTTCTCAGAAACACATGATCACTGGGTTATAAAAGTATACAGAATGCAAAATGCAGACCAAATTTCATACTGCCACCTTTGAAGAAGGGCCGGTTTACTCAAAACTTCTTGAAAAGCATTTTCTTTGGGCTCTGTGGAAAGAGGGGGTGAATCAAAGAAAAATTAGCAAGATGAATAAGAACATCAAATTGTGACTTAGTTTAGTTGGAGTGGTTGGTGGAGGAAGGTGGCGCAGTAGCCAGGCAGTAGTGAGAAATTAAAGCTCATAGGTAAGCTATAGAGACAGTGAGGTATAGGCAAATTCTGAAAATGGAAACAGCCGAGCTTGGGTGATTTCAATCTAGAATAATAGTCTGAATAAGGACAGTAAATTCATGTGATATATTTTTTAATTTAAAGAAAATCTTTAAGGAAAATAGTGCAGTGTCAAACACAGAAAGTAGATAAATACAAAAGGTCTTATAAAAAGTCTGTTTTGGTATGGAAACAAAAGAAAACAAGATGAAAAATTAAGCATGAAAGTGCACGAGGAAGCAATATAAGAGCCAACAATGACAAAGATAGGAGAAAGAAAAGAATTATGAATGAAGTATGAGCCTCGACACCAGTAAAAATAGTGAACCCCAGGGAAAAGGAGGGGGAGATTTTATTACCAAAATATTCTATCTAAAGAAGTATAAAAGGAATTAGAGTTAGCCAATGTTTTTTAATAAGCAAAGTTTAAAACTTATCCAAAAAATCCATTAAATATATTTAAAAAGTATAGATTCTATCAGAAATTCCTTGTTATTTGTGGGAAATACAAGGCCTTTTTCTAGTATACAATAACAATATTCCATTACATGATAATTTGCTAGGATTTCAGCATAGCTATTGGCCAACAAGATTTGTCAACATCTTTTTTAAAATTACACTATAATCACCATAAGCAACGGATTTTTTTTTTTTTTTTTTTTTTTTTTTTTTTTTTTTTTTTTTTTTTTTGGGCGCACGGGCTTTGTTGCTCCGCGGCATGTGGGATCTTCCTGGAGCAGGGATTGAACTCATGTCCTCTGCATTGGCAGGCGGATTCCCAGCCACTGTGCCACCTAGGAAGCCCTAACCAATGGATTTTAAACCTAGGTTCATGAGACCATAAACAGGCATACAAGAGATTATGGGTTGAAGAGATATCTGAAAGCACATTTTGAAATAAGCTTTAAACACTTTTAGTATATGTTTATTATATATCTAGTAATCTCAAAAAAAGTTATTAATGAATTCAGTGAAAAGAGCTGTTTGCTGTTGTATATAGAATATGATTTTTTTCAATTACTTGTTCTGACTTGATATGAAATTATAAAAACATTCAGGCACTATACAAAGCAATTTACATACACTACTTCTAGCCCCTGCAATAACCTTTCAAGTAGGTATTAAAACTATCCCTAGTTTCTTGAGGCAATACAATGTGTCTCATGGAGATTAACTGACTACCAAAAGCTTGCAGTTTGTAAGTGTAAGAGCCAAGATTTGAAACTAACTCTGGCTTCTAAGGATGTACTTCGTCATATTGACTAAGGATCCAAGCAAAATATGAAGTTCAGGATAAATTTAAAACCATATCTAATTAATTGCTCTAATCATACACATGTACTGACATACACATGTGCACACACACACATGCATGCACACACATATACACAAAAGCATCCTAGCACCCAAGAGGATCAATGTTTAATGTTGGGGTCAGGAAGACACTCATTTAGGGGAATAAATTCACAATGATAGAGTACATATAGAAAACCTGCTTTTGTGAATGCAAGATGAACTAATTTTTTCTTTGTACTTTATTTTTTGTTCATTCTCAAAAATACTTCCAATTGGTAATATTGCCCAATATAAAACCTAAGTTTACAATCTAGGCTATTTCAATATATTTCTGTTTCTCTCTCATAATGCTGTATATATATATACATGTGTTTATATCATATGTGTATATATATATATATATATATCTCCTTATGTGTCTATCTATCGTCTATCTACCTATCTATATAGGCAGCTATAGATCATCTCCCTAGATAAATAGATAGACAGATAGTTGATAAACAAATAGGTATATAGATACATAATAGAGAGATAAAGTGTCAGAGGGATATACCTCATAAATATTTATCATTAGGCATGAGAAAATATTCAGCAGCCTCATATTACCTTTAGAGGCAGCTATTAAAAAATATTGGTTTGCTCCATAATAGTTACTTATTATTTCAAAACTAGTATACTGATTGAAGGGACTTGGTATGATATTTATAGTCCTACAACTGTGTATGTCTTAAAATCAATTACTAGCATTAATTTAATTTTACATTTTATAATACAGTTTCAAAATGAGGTAGTAAATATGCAACTGATATTGAGCTCATGGTAAGATACAACATTGGCATGCAATTTGTTATATTTCATACACCAGGAAAGGGCTTCTCTCTGATGTCCCAAGAACCCATGTAGTCCAGGAACCCAGAAGCTGTAATTGATTGTGAATATGCATTCGGGGTGAGTTTATGACTGGGACAAATGAGATCCTATTTTAGGGCTATGACTTTCTAATTCTTCTTCTTCCAACCCCTGCCGTGATGATACAGCTGTGAGAAAAGCAAAGCAGTGTTTTCCCCTTTTACTCCCATTCTTTCAAAGGAGAGTAAACTGGGGGAACTGTAATGTGATTTTTCACACTGAGGGAGAGCTAGCAATGCTTCTGAATGGCCCTTATCTTAAAGATTAAGTAAATAACATTTTCCAGAAGTAGAAGCTTATATTTTAAGTTGACAGTGGTGTTTTGGAGATAAGACAGCTGTCTTGGAGACAGCTCCACAGATTCTTGTTCATTAGACATACATATTTCCAACAGTTATGACACCAAATTCATAATGCTTCCCTCTGGTGTAACTATATAATAGAGTATGGAAATCAATATGAAGTTTGGAATCTGATCAGGAAAATGGATCACCAGAAGAATCATTTTGGTATGGTTATCAATGGTGCTACTAAATGTCTCCAAAGCTCAACTCAGGAAAGTTTGTGAACTCTCATTCAATGTATATGATAATGCTAGGTCAATCCTTATGTTATAATTCCATGTCACAGGAAAACTCTGAAGTTCTTTGAATTTGTAATCGTTAATTCTTCTATGTACCATAAAATTAGATATGTTGCACTTAAGTGGGATTACAACTCTATAATGTCAAAAAAATGGAAAAGGAAAAAAATCAAATTGTCTTCTTAATCTAATATACACACTGTAAAGGAAGTAAGGGATGAAGTTGGAACAAAACAGCCTTTGTAGTGAAACTGATGGACTTCAAGTCCCACGCTAGTCAATTAATAGCTATAAGACCTTGATTATTGTCTCTGAGGCTCTACTCTGTAAAATGGAATAATATATAGTTCATAGGACTATTGGGAGGATCAGTAATAACTCAGGTGAAGTTTCTAAAATGTAATAGGTGTGCTAGAGAAGTGTAGTTATTTAAATTAGATGAAATTGGGCTTTTAGTTGAATTTACATTTTAAAACAGAACTTAATATACACACACACATATAATCTCCAAATAATTATAGCATTTTAGGATTACATGCAATTTATATATCATCCCCCTACCTAATGTAAAATCTGATATACAACTTTCCTGAAATGAATTCATTCAACTTAGCTTGAACCTTTCCAATGGCTGCACCTCCAAAGGCTGCACTTATTTTCAAAGCAGAGACAACTGTGAGTTAAGCACATCTGCTTCCTGATGGCTTTTCTATTGGTCCCATCACTTTTCTCCTTCTTTGGTTAATATTTGAAGTCATTTTTGATGCATTACTTTGCTATTTGTCTTCCAATAGAGCTGTTCAAGCTCATCAGTCCTGCTCTGAAACTAGCTCCCAGGACTAAACACAACAATAGTCATGTGGGTTGGGCCACATCACAGTTCAAAAAAATTATTAGTCCTCTCCTTTTCTGCAAATCTATTACTTTTCAAATTTTTTTATGAAACCAAAGGGGGCATTAGCATTTTGAGAGACTGTTGGTTCATGTTAAGTTTCATCAACCACAATTCTTAATTCTTATTTAACGGGGTCTTTGCTTGAATATCTGCTCATTGCTAGGTAGCAGAGAAGAGTCATAACAGCAATTTGAGATTCCTCAACCTCATAATGCTTGGTATTCCTGATGCAATTCCTATTAATTCCACCTCCTTGAAAACAAAACTATAAAACTCTCCAGGCACAATTTGTAACAGAATGTAGTTAAATCTGCACCATAAATTTACTCTTTATGTCAGTGTAATTTACTCACATTGCCTTTATTTAATTCAATCTTAAGGCCATTAAAATCTAAAAGATGATTCAAATGCTTGTTTTTGGTATAATTCATTATTCATTTATGTTTTTAAAGATGAAGACAGTTATGTTATCTTCAAATGAAATTAGTACATTCAATAAGCAATACCATATTACATATCTAAAGTTTTGCCATTATGACAAGGTCAAATGTGGTATGTTTTACTCTATTGATTCACATTCATGACCCAAATGAGGTTACTACTTATGCACAGAGTACAATTAAATCAAGGTTAGACAAGACTTCTCTAGTACAAGACAGAGCACTAAGAAATCATATAGTACTGTTAAAATTTGGATTGCTGTCATTCTTAATGACATATCTAGTTTTCCCAAATATTAAAAAAGTGGATCTTGATCCCTGCTACTGAGTTTAACTTTCTATATTATTCATATTGATGTGATATTTTTTCAGTTATACTTAAATGTAGCTATGTAATGATTCACTTACTAAAATGGAAAAAAATGTTCTTCTATAGTACATTTCAATCAGATATATAAAAAATAGGCCTCATGAGAAAATTTCCAAATTTTCCTCTTAAAGGTAGCCAAGCCATAATTCTGTTTAAGAATATACTTTCACATTAAAGTTCTCATATCTCAAATTATTTAAATAAGTACATAATAAGTGTTACCACTAAAATTTGCTTTAAAAATTAAACTATTTAAAGGATAATCACAGAATATAATCAGAATATATCTTAATATTTATGTTAAGTTATAATGAAGTACAAAAAATACATCAAACAAGGTAATTTGGAAACTGTGTCATGGTAAATCAAGGTTTTTTTATACTCTGGCATTTGTGTGTACGTTAAGAAATAAGTTTGCCTGTTGTTCCCACCATTATTTTGAAGCATAACTACAAAAAGTACACAACTAGATTTGATGTTTAATGAGTAAGAGTAGTTGATACTCCTGAATCTATATTTTGTGTTACAGTGAGATAAGTATATTGGAGTGAGTTAATCTAATTACACTTACATTGACCTCATTTGCGAAAAAACAGCCATGGAAGCATATCACACATAGAACAATTTCATTATTGTTTCCAAATCCTGGTTTTTCCAGACAGATATGTGTCAGTAGAACTGCTATGATGCATGGTACATGCAACTGCTTATCTTAGTGTCAGCTTTCACATGAAAAACTATTACCTAAATTCTACCATTATCAGAATGACTCTGTGTGCCAATTCATACACCAGGGAAATAATTCTGCTGCAGATTTTGAAATGGTAAGGAGCATTTTCTTCAAAATATGTCTTCTTTTAACCCTCTTTACCCTCAGAAAATTTGCCAGCCTCTATATAAATGAGTCTCTACTCTACTTGGCCACCATTAATCCCTACCTTCAGCTTGAGGGACTTTTGCTTGGATATTGCCACTCTGATGTCCACTGCCAAACCAAATTCCATTTATTAGAAATATAAAATAATACTTCTATGTAATTTTGTCTTCTTTCAATCCCTCCCCTTTCTTTACAAAGTTAAAACCATTCTCCTAATCCTTCAGGTTCAAAAGTAATCACTGCTTTCCAGTATTTCTAAAATCCACTTAGTCCACAAGCATAGTCAAAGCTATTTCCCCAGTGTATCACTTCGTCTCCATTTTCATTGCCACTTCCCTAGTCAAGATCTTCACTAACTCATTTGTAGTGGTAAACATAAAGTTTCATGGAAAAATTCCAAATCTTATTCTAAAAATTAGATCATATTCCTGTTCAAGTTCCCACTCACAGTCCAAAAATCTTAATCAACCTTTAAACTCTAGTATATAATGAATGGTCCTGCAAAATCAATATAGCTCAAATAAAAGGATATAGTGAAAACAGTCAAACAAATGAACACAAATTAACATATTTTTTCAAAGACAATATTAGTTTATCTTTCCACCTGGTTTACTTGTATTAAAATGTGTGTCAAATACATGTGTGTTATACACACACACACACACACACACTTTTCTCCAATTTATCTTGCACATGAATGCATGGTGAATTTTTCAAAACAATGCCCTGTACATATCATTCTTGTGCTAAGCATCCTTTATTGGTTCCTCACTGCCTACAAAATAAATATACAAACCTTGATTTGAAATTTAAGGCTCTCATAAACCTATCCTTAAGCCATCTTGCTTCTTAAATGGGTCCTGAACTGAATTAATCTTCTGGCTCCACTAACCTTTCTTTCTGTAATCATTCTTCCAATCACAAAGATTAATACTTTTGTGTTTTTTGACTCCTCCATCTCCACTGCTTAGGTATCCAATAGTCAACAATTCATTTGAATCTATTTTCTTGTCTCTATTTACATGGAAACAGCATGCATTATTTCCTCTCCTTGACCCATATCTCTTAATGTTCACTTTCCTGTTCTAAGATTGATTTTCCCCTCTTGCCTAGACCTTTGAGCCTGTGAACATCTTCCTCTATTTTCTCCACTTATCCACCTTAAGTTTTTTTTTTTTCTTTAAGAACTTTTATTGACATACAATTGACACACAATAAACTGCATGTATTTAAAGTGTACAATTTGATTTTTTTTTCTTATTAGTAATGTATATATGGCAATCCCAATCTCCCAGTTCATCCCACCCCAACCCCTCTCGCTTTCCCCACTTGGTGCCCATATGTTTGTTCTCCGCATCTGTGTCTCTATTTCTGCCTTGCAAACTGGTTGATTTGTACCATTTTTCTATATTCCGTATATATGTGTTAATACACGATAGTTGTTTTTCTCTTTCTGACTCACTTCACTCTGGATGACAGTCTCTAGGTCCATCCATGTCTCTACAAATGTCCCAATACTGTTCCTTTTTACAGCTGAGTAATATTCCATTGTATATATGCACCACATCTTCTTTATCCATTCATCTGTTGATGGACATTTAGGTTGCTTCCATGTCCTGGCTATTGTTAAGTAGTGCTGCATTGAACATTGGAGTACATGTGTCTTTTTGAATTATGGTGTTCTCTGGGTATATGCCCAGCAGTGGGATTGCTGGGTCGTATGGTAACTCTATTTTTAGTTTTTCAAGGAACCTCCATACTGTTCTCCATAGTGGCTGTATCAATTTACATCCCCATCAACAGTGCAAAAGCATTCCCTTTTCTCCACACCCTCTCCAGCATTTACTTTTACTGTTTGTAGATTTTCTGATGATGCCCATTCTAATCAGTGTGAGGTGATACCTCATTGCAGTTTTGATTTGCATTTCTCCAATAATTAGTGATGTTGAGCAGCTTTTCATGTGCCTCTTGGCCATCTGTATGTCTTTGGAGAAATGCCTATTTAGGTCTTCTGCCCACTTTTTGATTGGGCTGTTTGTTTTTTTGATATTGGACTGCATGAACTGTTTATATATTTTGGAAATTAATCCTTTGTTGATTTGTTTGCAAATATTTTCTCCCATTCTGACAGTTGTTTCATCTTGCTTATAGTTTCCTTTGCTGTGCAGAGGCTTTTGTTTCATTAGGTCCCACTTATTTATTTTTGTTCTTATTTCCATACTCTAGGAGATGGATCAAAAAAGATCTTGCTGTGACTTATGTCAAAGAGTATTCTTCCTATGTTTTCCTCTAGGAGTTTCATAGTGTCTGCCCTTACATTTAGGTCTTTAATCCATTTTGAGTTTATTTTTGTGTATGGCACCTTAAGTTTTTAGACTCTGTGCTAGCTCAACTTTGCAGAACCAAGAGTCTCTTATAAGAAACTCAAGCTGCCCTGGCTATTATTTTTATATTTAATCTTTTGCTTTTCTAAGCCTATGTCACTAGCTTGCTTCTCTTCATTTATGAAAACCTCACTGGATGGTACATTTGGTTCATTTAACCCCCAGTACACAACAGATTCTCTCCAGAACCACTCTCCTGGTTTTATTTCTTCAAGTCTTCCTTATGTTATCCCTTCTAGAGCCCCAGCATGAACATATGAAATAGATCCATGCTCTAAGACATTAAAAACATCTATAAACATATTAGCTCATTGATATCAATGAAAACCTTATAATCATTACTGGATTTCATTGGACTGGATAACCCTCAACTAAATCCAACTACAAATGTCATAAGCTTTTCCAACAAACTGAATTTTAAAACTCATCCACTCTTCTTTCTATTTCAATGTAAGAATGCTGAAACTTTTCTGGGTCAAATAGATTTTACTTTATCCTAACTAATTATAAAAGAATGAAAAAACACTACTTCAAAGGATTTGGAATGCAAAGAAAATACTAACAGAGCTTTGTTAGTTTATAGTGGCAGGTACCTGGGCCTGATGAGTGTCTTTGACATGTAAAGCAAGTAAACTGAACACCTTTATCAAAATCTAGGCAATACAAGGTGTATATTCCAATAAACGTATATCCCCAAAACAATTAAAGTAAGAGTTATGGTAGCCATAGTGGTGCTAATGACAGAATGTTGTGTTTCCTGTAATTTTAGTTTTCTCTCATTTTCCAAGCCATAATCATATTACTTTCTAACCAGGAGGAATATTTTTTACTGATTTTTTTATACTATATACTCCTAGTTGTGACTGAATTTTTGATAACTTTCTTTCTCTTGCTTAATGTAACATTTGGTAACCTTAGTAACCATGGTTATACACCTGGCTCTGGATTTGATTCTCCAGTTTCTAGACCTCATTTTTTTTCTCTGACATCCAGTAAACAATTACTTTTGTCTCCTTGTCTACATTTGGCTTCTGATCCCTACCTGAGAACATGTATAGGTTCTATTTCATCTTTCTTTCTGATGTTTACATCTCCCTCTTACTGTTGGCTTCTCCCTAACAAAATACAGATCACCCATACTTTTTATTTTATTTATAAAGTGATGTGGCTATATATGTTTAATTTCACCATGAAGAAAATGGACACAAAGTGTTAAAAGATTTGGCATATTTCCCAGATGAATAAATTTTAAAAATAAAAACACTGAAATAAAATTATAATTCAGCAAGTACTGAAAAGGAACTAAAATACAGAAAGATTTTAATAAAGAATTCTTTTTAGATATTGCAAATATGGAATTGAAACAATATGTTAAAGTGATCATATCAGACCTGAAATAAAGTACTTCCAGAAGAGCAGCAAATATATTGTTTGGATATGTTCTTGGTATTCATAAAACAGCTAGTCAATTTAAAATCTATATTGAATGAGTTTAGCCACATAAGAGAGCTTTAAACTTTATCTGTACTGTTTACATAGATGACATCTCAGGTTATCCAAAAGCTCCTTGACAAATCAAAACCAAGAATTTTCAGGGCTAGTTTTTGTGTCTAAATCTACCTTAAAGAAACTTTCAGCATTGAAACCACATTATCTTGAACACATGTATCCAGCAGAGCTTCTAAGATGGTAAAAGAGGTTGTAAAGGATGTGTTAAGCCTCTTACAGTGCTATATCATTGCTTTAAGGGTATAGTAAACATCAATTCCATCTAAAGAAGTACTTCTGTGATACTAACATGGATTTTAAAAGTTTTTAAGATTTTTCTTAGACTGACTCCAAGCTTGAAGGCAAAACTGTCCATTAGCCATTATTACAATAACTCCTATTACAATAACTGATCTCTTGTGATTCATCTATGTGATGGTATCATTGGCAAAAAGTTAAAAGTATCTGTTATTCTTACCACATCTACCAAGGAGGTGAATAGTTATCTGTTCCTTATTGAATTAGCACAACATTCATGTAGATAAGAGGCTAAAGATTCATGTTTGGAATTTCCAGTTTTATCTCTTAGTCCAACTAAGATTTTAGGTCTTAGGCTTTGAAGGGTAACAGACTCATAACAGTGTCTCTATTCCATGAGATCAGGGTGTATGCCTCACTTCCTCACCTCTATACCTTTAGTGTGTAACACAGTGCTTGACACACAAAAGGAACTTAATGAATAATTGTTGGATGAGTAAATGACTGAAAGGTCATACAGCCAGCCACAATGACCTAACTAAAAAGAGACTTCATGAAGCATCTGGCTTCAGGCAATAAATTTGCTAGATTTGAAAAACTGTAATTAAGAATTTAAAAGGGACACTTGGGAGAAAAAAGATGGCGGCGAACTAGAGAGACGTGGAATGCATCCCTCTCCACAGATGCATTGGGAATGCACGGAAGGACGCAGTCATTCCCACAGAGAACCAGCTGAACACCAGCAGACGGCCTCGGACACCAGAAAGGGCTGCGGGGAGCCCGACATAGCTGACTGAATATTCGTCTACTCCAATACTTGGACATTAGTCTGAGGCTTGGACAGTCTTCTATAAACACCTCTATCACCAGGACAAGCAACCCCAAAAGCTTGGACAACCATGAGGAAACAAAGAAACACCATGCAGGCAAAGGAACAGGAAAAAAACCCACAAGACCAAATAAATGAGGAGGAAATAGGAAAAATGCCTGAAAAAGAATTTAGAGTAATGATAGTAAAAATGATACAAAATCTCGATAACAAAATAGAGAAAGTACAAGAAACAGTTCATAAGAACTCAGAAAAACAAACAGCAATGGATAACAAAATAACTGAAATTAAAAATACTCTAGATGCTCTAACCAGCAGAATGACTGAGGCAGAAGAACGAATAAGTGAGTTGGAAGATAGAATGGGAGAAATAAACGCCACAGAGCAGGAAAAAGATAAAAAAATAAAAAGACTAGAAGACAGCCTCAGAGACCTCAGTGATAACCTTAAATGTACCAACATTCGAATTATAGGCATCCCAGAAGAAGAAGAAAACAAGAAAGGGTCTGAGAAAATATTTGAAGAGGTTATAGTGGAAAACTTCCCCAACATGGGAAAGGAAATAATTCACCAAATCCAAGAAGCACAGAGAGTCCCATACAGAATAAACCCAAGGAGAAATACACCAAGACACATATTAATCAAACTAACGACAATTCAACACAAAGAAAAAATATTAAAAGCAGCAAGAGAAAAGCAACAAACAACATATAAGGGAAAACCCATCAGGATAACAGCTGACCTTTCTACAGAAACTCTGCAGGCCAGAAGGGAATGGCAGGATATACTGAAAGTCCTGAAAGAGAGAAACCTACAGCCAAGAATACTCTACCCAGCAAGAATCTCATTCAGATTTGAGGGAGAAATCAAAAGCTTTCCAGACAAGCAAAAGTTAAGAGAATTCAGCACCACCAAACCAGCCTTACAACAAGTGCTAAAGGAACTTCTCTAAGTAGGAAACACAAGAAAAGGAAAACACCTACAAATACAAACCCAAAACAATTAAGAAAATGGTAATTGGAACACACATGTCAATAATCACTTTAAATGTAAATGGACTAAATGCTCCAACCAAAAGACACAGACTGGCTGAATGGATACAAAAACAAGACCCTTCTATATGCTGCCTACAAGAAACCCACCTCAGACCAAGGGATACATATAGACTGAAAGTGAAGGGATGGAAAAAGATATTCCATGCAAATGGAAGTCAAAAGAAAGCTGGAGTAGCAATACTCATATCAGACAAATTAGACTTGAAAGTAAAGACTATTAAAAGAGACAAGGAAGGGCACTACATAATGATCAAGGGATCCATCCAAGAAGAACATATCACAATGGTAAATATCTATGCCCCCAATATAGGAGCACCTAAATACATAAGGCAAATACTAACAGCTATAAAAGGGGACATCGACAGGAACACAATTATAGTGGGAGACTTGAACACCCCACTTACATCAATGGACAGATCATCCAAACAGAAAATAAAGAAAGACACACAAGCTTTAAATGACACATTAGACCATCTCGACTTAATTGATATTTATAGGACATTCCATCCAAAAATGACAGAATATACTTTCTTCTCAAGTGCACACGGAACATTTTCCAGGATAGATCACATCTTGGGTCACAAATCAAACCTCAGCAAATTCAAGAAAATTGAAATCATATCAAGCATCTTCTCAGACCACAACGCCATGAGACTAGATATCAATTACAGGAAAAAAACTGCAAAAAATACAAACACATGGAAGCTAAACAATTCACTCTTAAACAACCAAGGAATCACTACAGAAATCAAAAAGGAAATCAAAAAATATCTAGAAACAAATGACAACGAAAACACAACAACCCAAAACCTATGGGACGCAGCAAAAGCAGTTCTAAGAGGGAAGTTTATAGCAATACAGTCCTACCTTAAGAAACAAGAAAATGATCGAATAAACAACCTAACCTTACACCTCAAACAACTAGAGAAAGAAGAACAAAGAAACCCCAAAGCGAGCAGAAGGAAAGAAATCATAAAGATCAGAGCAGAAATAAATGAAAAAGAAAGGAAAGAAACCATAAGAAAAATAAATAAAACTAAAAGCTGGTTCTTTGAGAAGATTAACAAAATTGATAAACCATTAGCCAGACTCATCAAGAAAAAAAGGGAGAAGATGCAAATCAACAGAATTAGAAATGAAAAAGGAGAAGTCACAACGGACACCTCAGAAATACAAAACATCATGAGAGACTACTACAAGCAACTATATGCCAATCAATTGGATAACCTGGAAGAAATGGATACATTCTTAGAAAAATACAATCTTCCAAGACTGAACCAGGAAGAAATAGAAGCCATGAACAGACCAATCACAAGTACGGAAATTGAGGCAGTGATTAAAAATCTCCCAACACACAAAAGCCCAGGACCAGATGGATTCACTGGCGAATTCTATCAAACATTTCGAGAAGAGCTAACACCTATCCTTCTCAAACTCTTCCAAAATATTGCAGAAGGCGGAGCACTCCCAAACTCATTCTACGAGGCTACCATCACCCTGATACCAAAACCAGGCAAAGATGTCACAAAAAAAGAAAACTACAGACCAATATCACTGATGAATATAGATGCAAAAATCCTCAACAAAATACTAGCTAACAGACTGCAACAGCACATTAAAAAAATCATACACCATGATCAAGTGGGGTTTATCCCTGGGATGCAAGGATTCTTCAATATACGCAAATCAATCAACGTGATGCATCATATCAACAAATTGAAGGATAAAAACCATATGATCATTTCAATAGATGCAGAAAAAGCTTTTGACAAAGTTCAACATCCATTTATGATAAAAGCTCTCCAGAAAATGGGCATAGAAGGAAATTACCTCAACATCATAAAAGCCATATATGACAAACCAAAAGCCAACATTGTTCTCAATGGAGAAAAACTGGAAGAATTCCCTCTAAGAACAGGAACAAGACAAGGGTGTCCACTCACACCACTGTTATTCAACATAGTTTTGGAAGTGTTAGCCACAGCAATCAGAGAAGAAAAAGAAATTAAAGGAATCCAAATTGGAAAAGAAGAAGTAAAATTATCACTCTTTGCAGATGACATGATACTATATATAGAAAACCCTAAAGACTCTACCAGAAAACTGCTAGCACTCATTGATGAGTTTAGTAAAGTAGCAGGATACAAAATGAATGCACAGAAATCTCTTGCATTCCTATACACTAACAACGGAAGAGCAGAAAGAGAAATTAAGGAAACTCTCCCATTCACCACTGCAACAAAAAGAATCAAATACCTAGGAATAAACCTGCCTAAGGAGGCAAAAGATCTGTATGCAGAAAACTTTAAGACATTGATGAAAGAAATCAAAGACGACACAAACAGATGGAGGGACATACCATGTTCCTGGATTGGAAGAATCAACATTGTGAAAATGACCGTACTACCCAAAGCAATTTACAGATTTAATGCAATCCCGATCAAATTACCAATGGCATTTTTCACAGAACTAGAGCAAGAAATCTTACGATTTGTATGGAAATGCAAAAGACCCCGAATAGCCAAAGCAATCTTGAGAAGGAAAAATGGAGTAGGTGGAATCAGGCTTCCTGACTTCAAACTATACTACAAGGCCATAGTGATCAAGACAGTATGGTACTGGCACAAAAATAGAAAGGAAGATCAATGGAATAGAATAGAGAACTCAGAAGTAAGCCCAAACACGTATGGGCACCTTATCTTTGACAAAGGAGGCACGAGTATACAATGGAAAAAAGACAGCCTCTTCAATAAGTGGTGCTGGGAAAATTGGACAGCTACATGTAAAAGAATGAAATTAGAACACTTCCTAACACCATACACAAAAATAAACTCCAAATGGATTAAAGACCTACATGTAAGGCCAGACACTATCAAACTCCTAGAGGAAAACATAGGAAGAACACTCTTTGACATACATCAAAGCAACATCCTTTTTGACCCACCTCCTAGAATCATGGAAATAAAATCAAGAATAAATGAATGGGACCTCATGAAACTTAAAAGCTTTTGCACAGCAAAAGAAACCATAAACAAGACTAAAAGGCAACCCTCAGAATGGGAAAAAATAATTGCCTATGAAACAACGGACAAAGGATTAACCTCCAAAATATACAAGCAGCTCAGGCAGCTTCATACCAAAAAAGCAAATAACCCAATCCACAAATGGGCAGAAGACCTAAATAGACATTTCTCCAAAGAAGACATACAGATGGCCAACAAACACATGAAAAGATGCTCAACATCACTCATCATCAGAGAAATGCAAGTCAAAGCCACAATGAGGTATCACCTCACACCAATCAGAATGGCCATCATCACAAAGTCTGGAAACAACAAATGTTGGAGAGGGTGTGGAGAAAAGGGAACTCTCCTGCACTGTTGGTGGGACTGTAAGTTGGTACAGCCACTATGGAAAACAATTGGGAGGTTCCTTAAAAAACTACAAATAGAACTACCATATGATCCAGTCATCCCACTCCTGGGCATATACCCAAAGAAAACCATAATCCCAAAAGAAACTTGTACCATAATGTTTATTGCAGCACTCTTTACAATAGCCAGGACATGGAAGCAACCTAAATGCCCATCAACAAATGAATGGATACAGAAGATGTGGCATATATATACAATGGAATATTACTCAGCTATAAAAAGGGATGAGATGGAGCTATATGTAATGAGGTGGATAGAACTACAATCTGTCATACAGAGTGAAGTAAGTCAGAAAGAGAAGGACAAATATTGTATGCTAACTCACATATACGGAATCTAAAAATGGTATTGATGAACTCAGTGACAAGAACAAGGAAGCAGATACAGAGAATGGACTGGAGAACTCGAGGTATGGGAGGGGGCGGGGGGTGAAGGGGAAACTGAGAAGAAGCGAGAGAGTAGCACAGACATATATATACTACCAACTGTAAAATAGTCAGTGGGAAGTTGTTGTATAACAAAGGGAGTCCAACTCGAGGATGGAAGATGCCTTAGAGGACTGGGGCAGGGAGGGTGGGGGGGACTCGAGGGGGGGGCGTCAAGGAAGGGAGGGAATATGGGGATATGTGTATAAAAACAGTTGATTGAACCTGGTGTACCCCCCAAAAAATAAAAATAAAAAAATAAAAAATAAAATAAAATAAAAGGGACACTTTTCCTCTCAGGCTTTGCCTTCTTTCCCACTAAATCTTACTAACCTTTCAAGACTTTTCAATGTGTCTTCCTTTCCAGGAATCTCCTAACCCTTTTTGCAGGCTAGGTTAAGAGCTCATCTGCTATATAAATATAACTCATGATGTATATAAGGAATTAAAATCAGATCAGTATTATTTGAAAATAAAAGTGAGAGAGTGACATGAACTGAAGCTGAAGAGTTAAAAGGAGGCCAGGCACAGAAGGCCTTGTCCCAGTGCTAATGGGTTTAAAGATCACCCTGTGGATGATATAAAGCCATTGAAGGGATTTAGCAAGTAGTGGCATTGACATATTTTAAGTCAAGATGAATCATTTTGAAAAATGGTGAAAGTGGGGGTGGGAAACAAGATTGGATACAGAGATTATTTCAAGAATCTAGGTAAAAGATGACAACAGCCTGAATAGAACTGGGGTGAGGAGAGAAAACAGATTAAATAACTACCTAGAGGGCAAAATCAAAGGTAAAAACCACTACCTAGAGGTAAAAACCACTTGATAATGGTTTAAACATAGGGAGGAGAGATGGGTCATTCTTATTCATTAATTGAAGTATTTATTGACTTTCTCCTGTATTCCAGTACTGTATGTAGGTAGGGGAGACAGGATGGTAAACAGGCACGTCTCCCACCCTTGAGCAGGTTATAGTCTAGTGAAAGAGATCCTAGTGCTGAGTTGAGCAAGACAGTGGATCTTGATGACTTCTAAGTTCCCGGCTTGGACCACTGAATGGATGGATGATAGTGCCATTAACTATAAAAGAAAATACAGGAGGAGCAAGGAGGAAAACAAGATACGAAATATTGAGGAATCAATTACAAGACAACATATAAGTAACATAATATAAACTACTAATGAGATGATAGAATTTCCCTTCCTTAAAATTAGTGTTTAAGACTAAATGATCTCCTAAAATGAACTATGTATTATTCTATACTCTTTATTTGTAGGAAGACTCAGCAACTAAAGCTTCAAGTTAACATAAAAAAGTAATTTTCTTTTTATCTTTAAAAGGACCCTTTTATTTCTTGAATAGAATAAATTCTAGGAAAGCTATTTTAAATACTGAGCTCCCTCCAGTGAATTCAAATTGTGATTTGCCTTGCCAATTTTAGAGCTTCACAAATATTTTTAGAAATTCAACTCTCCCTTAGCTACTGCTAAATATTGAGGGAGCACAAAACAAGGAAGTGATTGAGATGGAATGCACTGAACATGACTGGGAGTATGGGAAATGGGAACAAATTCAGAAATTCAAATTAAAATGGATTGGCTAGGAACCAAGAGCACATGGGCAACAACAAACAATAAAATAGAATGGTCTTAAGGAGGCCTGTTGGTAGAGGGCTCTGAAGTGTAGACTACGAAATTCAGATTTAATATGAAAGAAGGCATTTCTATACAGGAGTTAACAAGAGGATGACCTAAACATAACGTTTGAAAAAATTATCATGGCAGTTGTATAGAGGATGGAGCAGAATTAGGGACAGTAGAGGTAGGAACTCCAAGACTGTGCTATGGGCAATGAGATGACAGGATCATGAGGTGACTGGACAGTGCAGCAGAGACAGGTTCAGGGACTCATGCCACACAGGAAATATCAGCTAGATAAAAATGGGTAACTGGTTCCAGAAAAGTGCTTGCAGTTTATGTAAGGGCTCCTATGAGGTCATTTGAGAAATGACACACTTTAGAGATGCACAGGAAAATCTTGGGATGTTGCAATTAGCATGAACAGCTTCAGCGATCTCAGCCCTAGGAAGCAGCACTTTTGCAGAAGGAAGAACAAGTGATAAACCTTAGATCTGAAAGTACCGAGAGTATAAAAGACTTAGTAAGAGCATCTGGAATGACATCACATTAGCTGCACAAGTGTTGAGGAATCATCAGAAAACTATGATTACATTACTGACTCAGTCATTTATTGCATCAAGAAATGCTAGGTTTTCCAGATTACTAACAAAGGAAAAGGGAACAAAAGCACAAAACATGACCTATAAATGATAATATACTTCAATGGCAAAATGTCAAGACACTGAAGTTCATGAGATTAAGTCAAGGCAAGTTTCTCACAATTCAGCTATACTTGTTGAAAAAGAAATGGTGTCCTGGAGCAAAACATTTTTTAAAAATGTATAAAGGCAACAAATATGATTTGGGTGCTCGATGTTAAAAATACTGTGGTCTGAAAAAACTTCCTTTTAAAAATGTCAACACTTTCTTAATGGCGCAGAAGAAAGTGTAGATAATTTACAAGGTATCTCCATGGATTCTGGTTAGCGTTTTTAGAACAAGAGCAAATACAGCCATGTTGACATTAGCTGTGTATACAAACAAAGCAGAAGTAAAACAGTTCTGTTGGCCTCAGCCCAGACATTCTCAGCTAGCCAAATATATAAAGTGTACAACAGATGGCAAGATAAAAATGTTTTTTGTATTTTCTAAAATAGTAATATGATCAAATAATAATATATGTTGTACCAACAAGTAAAAAAACACCTGCTTCATGTGTATATTTCTATAGATTTCATTAGGCATCCAAAGTGTGACATGCAGAGATTTTAAAGTGAAAGGATTCCAAGTAAATTAATAAATTCAAGATGTAAGATAGAAAAATACTCTCCTGTGACTATGAAGGAACATGTAATAATCACCCTTCTGGGTGTGTGGCATTATATCAAAAAGTTCTGATACAGATAATTACCTTAAGATTATTTAATGAAGAGGTAACAAATCTATTACATCAATACAATATAAAATATAAAACTATAAGCACTATAAGCAACTGTAAATATAAGCAACTATAGGAAGTGTTGTATCAAATGGTGCTGGTGGACTAGAGCAGTGGCTCCTGAATGCCAAGGCTGAGCTGACTGCATAGTTACGTAGGAAACATTTTAAAAGTTCAGATTCCTTGGCCCTGTCCCAGATTCAGTAGGTCTGAAAGGGGGCATGGAAATATGTAGTTTTTAAAACCCCTCTTCATTTTTATGTTCAGTCATTCCCGTGAGTCACAGGACCGGAGAACCAACAGTAAATCAATAAAGGCTTATTAGAAGAGGTGGGCCTTCATTCACACAATAGTTTACCAAATATCATTTACTGAGTAGTAGCTATTTGCCAGGTACGAGGAATACAAAACTAAAAGTAAACCAACTATTAGGGAAGTTGTGATAATTCATGTACAAGAGGTATATACAAGATGCCAGGGAGCGCATGAAAAAAAGAAACATTTAATCAAGAAGGATGTTCAGAATCACTTCCTGGAGGAAGTGAGGCTGTAGTTAAAACTCGCAAGACGAGAAGAGAAAAGGATTTAGAGAAAAGAGATAAGGGCAATAGAACAGCAAGTGTGAGGAGAGGAATAGCAAAAAGAAAGCTTAGTGGCAAAGACATTTATTAAAATTAATAGTTTCTAAATATTCAAAAGTTTAAATATACAAATGATTTAACAATTATTCAGGTACGTTTCCCAAATGAATACACATCCATTTTCATAGTGGAGTAGTCCCTAGAATATGTCAATGCCACTTTTGTCCTTCCCATTTTTTTGAAAATATAGGGAATGAAAAATATAGTATCAAGATCTGAATCCTAGCGTCACCATTTAGTAACTATATGTCATTGAGAAAAACATTTACCCTTTCAAAGACTCAATTTCTGCTTTTTAAAAAAATATTATTTCATAAGTTTTTATTAGGATTTAAGTGAAAACTGCATTGATTATTTTCCTCTCCACTGCCACCTCTGTTCCCAGTCTCAGCAAATGGTGCTACCAATAATCCAATTGTCTAGACCAGAAATCTTGGCATTATTGTTGAGTATTCCCCAGGGCCACCAACCCCACGTGGCACCTTTGTGTAATTTTGGAAAGGTTCCTCCTTCCTCCTGGTGGACACTGGCCATGCCAGAGCACACACTCAAGTGAGCTGGGCTCAAATTAGCCTTCAGCATCCATTCATTTCCTGGGCAGTCACCCTGTGCAAGGCAACACCTGCAGAACTGAACACAGTATTCCTGTTTTCCTTTGCCTCAATGACACATCCCACCACTCCCCCAAGTACTACTATTATTGTTTTCCAAAACATGCTTTGAGCCTGTACACATTTTTACTACCCCCAAAGCTCGTCTTCTCCAAATTATTAACCCCTATAACATAGATTTTTAACAGCTTCCTCACCACCTTTGGTCTTACTTCCTCCATAACTTACCATGCAGCCAGAATGAAACTTTCCAAAAACAAATATCAATCACCTATGTCTCTACTGAAAAGCTAGCAATGGCTTCCCATTGCCCTAGAAAAAACTAGAGGGTACTTCCTGGGTACCACTTCACAGAAATACAAGGTCCTTCATGAGTGATTAGTTCTCTGCTTACTTTAGCACCACTCCCCACCGACTGCACTGCTTTTCAGCTTCATGAAAATTCTTCTGACTCCTCTCCTTCTTTGTGCATGCTGTTCCTTTTCTGAAACCTTCTATCTCTCCCTTTTAAAAAAGGTTTATTGAAGTATAGTTGACATACAATATTATTTTAATTTCAGGTATACTACATAGTGATTTGACATTTGCATACATAATGAAATGATCAGCATAAGTCTAGTAATCATTCATCCTCATACAAGTTATTATAATGTTCCTGATGCTGTACATTATATCCCATGGCTTAGTTATTTTATAACTGGAGGTTTGTAACCCTTAATCTCCTTCACCTATTTTGCCCACCTCCACCACTTTCCCTCTGGCAACCACCACTCTTTAAGAGTCTGTTTTCATTTTGTTTTCTTCGTTTGCTTTGTTTTTTAGATTTCATGCAGTATTTGTTTTTTGCTGTCTGACATTTTTCACTTAGCATAATACCTACTAGATTCATCCATGTTATTGCAAATGGCAAGATTTCACTTATTGTTAACGTCTGAGTACTAGTCAATATGCATATATACACATATATATGCACACACATATATAAATGAAAAGAGAATGTATATATTCTCTTCATTCATCTGTTGATAGACATTTAGGTTGCTTCCATATCTTGATAATTGTAAATCATGCTGTAATGAACATTGATAGCCATATACATTTTTGAACTAGTGTTTTTGTTTTCTTCAGGTAAATATCCAGAAGTAAAATTGCTGGATCCTATGACAATTCTATTTTTAACTTTTTGAGGAAACTCCATACTGTTTTCCATAGAGTTACGCCAATTTACACCAATTTACAATCCCATCAACAGTTCACAAGGGTTCCATCTTCATCATCACCAAGAAACGTTTGTTTTTTTTTTTGATGATAGCCATTCTGACAGATGTGAAATGGTATCTCATCGTGGTCTTGATTTGCATTTCCTTGATGATTGGTAATTTTTAGCATCTTTTCATGTGTTGAGTGGCCATCTGTATGTCTCCTTTGGAGAAATGTCTATTCAGGTTCTCTTCCCAGTTTCTAATCAGATTTTTTTTTTTGATGTAGAGTTGTATGAGTTCTTTGCATATATTACATATTAACCCCTTATCAGATATATCATTTGCAAATATCTTCTGCCATTCATTAGGTGGCCTTTTCATTTTGTTGACAGTTTCCTTTGCTGTGCAAAAACTTTTTAGTTTGATGTAGTCCCATTTGTTTATTTTTACTTTAGTTTCCCATGCCTGAAGAGACCGATTAAAAAAAATATATTGCTAAGACCAATGTCAAAAGTGTAATGCCTATGTTTTCTTTTGAGAGTTTCAGATCTTATACTTAGTCTTTAACCATTTTGAGTTTGTTTTTGGATATAGTGTGAGAAATTATTTCAGTTTGATTCTTTTGCATTTAGCTGTCCTGTTTTTCCAACATCATTTATTGAAGAAGCCTCCTTTGCTGTAAATTAATTGACCATATAAGTGTGGGTTTATTTCTCAGCTCTTTATTCTGTTCCACTGATCTATATGTCTGTTTCTGTGTCAGCACCATATTGTTTTGATTTCTGTATCTTTGCAGTATAGTTTGAAAGCAGGGGGCATGATGTCTCCAGCTTTGTTCTTTCTCAAGATTGCTTTGACTAATTGGTGTCTTTTGTGGTTCCATACAAATTTTAGGATTGCTTATTCTAGTCTGTGAAAAATACCTTTGGTATTTTGATAGGAATTACATTGAATCTATATATTGCTTTGAGTAGTATGTTCATTCTAATATTAATTCTTCCAAAGTATGAGCTGATTGCATCTTTCCATTTGTTTCTGTAATCTTCAATTTTTTTCATCAGTGTCTTATAGTTTTCACAATATAACTTTTTTATCTCCTTGGTTAGATTTATTCCTAGGTATTTTATTCTTTTTAACGCAACTATAAATGGGATTGTTTTAATTTCTCTTCCCAATAGATTGTTATTAGTATACAGAAATGCAACAGATTTCCATATATGAGTTTTGTATTATGTAATTTCACTGAATTAATGTATTAATTTTAACAGTTTTTTGGTAGCATCTTTAGGATTTTTTATATATGTATCATGTCACTTGCAAATAGTGACAGTTTTATTTCTTCCTTTCCAAACTGGATTTCTTTTATTGGCTTTTCATGTTTAATGCTGTAGCTAGGACTTCCAATACTATGCTGAATAAAGTGCTGAGAACAAAAAGCAACCTATGGAGTGCAAGAAAATATTTGCAAATGATATGACCAACAAGGGCTTAACTTCCAAAATATACAAACAGCTCATACAACTCAACAACAAAAGAACAAACAACCCAACTGGTCATAGTGATCTCTTTTGATGTTTTGAATTTCTGTGGTGTTGGTTGTAACTTATCTTTCTTTTCTGATTTTATTTATTTAGGGCTTTCTGTTTTTTTCCTGGATGAGTCTGGCTAAAGGTTTCTCAATTTTGTTTATCTTTCAAAGAAGCTGCTCTTAATTTCATTGATTTTTTTTTTCCTACCATTTTTTACTCAGTTTAACTTATTTCCTATCTGATTTATTACTTCTGCTTTCTACTAACTTTGGGCTTTGTTTGTTCTTCCTTTTCTAGTTCTTTTATGTGTAAGGTTGAATTGCTTATTTCAGATTTTTCTCATTTCCTGAGGTATGCTTATGTTTCTATGCATGTCCCTCATAAAACTGCCTTTTCTGTATCCCATAGATTTTGGAAAGTTGTGTTTCTTTTTTTCATTTTTCTCAAGATATGTTTTTATTTCCTCTGATTTCTTTAGTGACCCATTGGTTGTTTACTAGCATGTTGTTTAGACTCCACGTGTTTGTGCATTTTCCAGTTTTTTTCTTGGAATTGATTTTAAGTTTCACACATTTGTGGTCAGAAATGATGCTTGATATGATTTCAGTCTTCTAAAATTTATTGAGAAATGTTTTGTGACCTAACGTGATTATCCTGGAAAATGTTCTATGCAGATTTGAAAGGAATGCTGGTTTGGGATGGAATATTTGTAAATATCTCTTAAGTGCCACTGGTCTGATGTGTCATTCAAGGTCAATAAGGTGTTTCTTTATTGACTTTCTGTCTAGATGATCTGTCCATTGATGTAAGTGAGGTGTCAAGGTCCTCTACTATTATTGTATTGTTATCAATTTCTCCCTTTATGTTTGTTAATGTTTACCTTATATCTTTAGGGGCTCATATAAGATGCATATATGTTAACTAATGTTATTTTCCTGTATTCATTCCTTTAACACTATATAATGTCTTTCTTTGCCTTTTTTATAGACTTTGCTTTAAAGTCTTTCTCAAATATGAGTATTGCTACCTCAGTTTTTTTGTTTCCATTTGCATGAAATAACTTTTTCCAACCCCTCACTTTCAGTCTGTGTGTGTCTTTAACTCTGAAGTAAGTTTCTTGTAAGCAGCATATAGTTCAATCTTGGTTTCTTTTTTTTTTCTTTTTATTTTTTTGGTTGGTTGTTTTTTTATCCAATCAGCCACCCTATGTCTTTTGTTTTGAGCACATTGTTCATTGACATTTAAAGTGATTATTTATACTATGTACTTATTGCCATTTTTGTACTTATTTTCTGGTTGTTTTTACAGTTATTTTCTGTTCTTTTATTTTTATCTTAGTTTCTTCCCTGTGGTTTGATGATTTTCTTCAGTGGTATGCTGTTCCTTTCTCATAGATTTTGTGTATCTATTGTAGGTTTTTGATTTGTGGTTATGATGGGGTTACCACATGTATGCCGTATATGTTGAGCTATAACTATGTCTACTTGTTTTAATCTGATACACATTTAATTTTAAACACATTCTAAAAGACATACATCTTTTACTCCCCTCTTGCCATTTTGTGTTTTTAATGTCATATTTCATATCTTCATGTTTATTCCTTGTTTATTGTGGTTATAGTTGATTTTTACAATCTTTGTCTTTTAATCTTTGTACTAGCTTATTTAAGTGGTTGACTCGTAGCCTTTACAGATGTATTTCCCTTTACTAGTGGGAGTCTTCCTTTACTAGAAATTCTTCTTGTGTACCATTTTTTTCCACTTACAGCAGACTGTTTAACACTTTTCTTATGGTCACTTTAGTATTGATGAACTCTTTTAGTTTTTGTTTGTCTTAGAAGTTCTTTATCGCTTTTTCAGTTATGAATGATAAACTTGCTGGGTAGAGTGTCCTAGATTGTAAACTTTTCCCTTTCAGCACTTTACTTTTTTTAAATTCTTGTGCAACTCACTTTTTAAAAAATGTATTTTATTGAAGTTTAGTTGATTTGCAATGTTATATTAATTTCTGCTGTATAGCAAAGTGGTTAAGTTTTATATATAATGTAATTATTAATTATAAATATTTATTATATATGTTTTGTATCATATATGTATCATATATTATATATTAATCATATCAATTTTAATTATATATAACAATTAAATTATATATATATAACTTAATACGTGTGTGTGTGTGTGTGTATATATATTTTTTCTCTCTCATATTCTTTTCCTTTGTGGTTTATCACAGGATATTGAATGTAGTTCCCTGTGCTATACAATAAGACCTTGTTGTTTATCCATCCTATGTATAACAGTTTGTGTCTGCTGATCCCAAACTTCCAATCTTCTCTCCTGCCCCCCTCCCCCTTGGAAACCACAAGTCTGTTCTCTATTTCTGTGAGTCTGTTTCTGTTTTATAGATATGTTCATTTGTGTAGTATTTTAGATTCCACATATAAATGATATCAGATGGTATGTGTCTTTCTCTTTCTGACTTACTTCACTTGATATGATAATCTCTAAGTCCATCCATGTTGATGCAAATAGCTTTATTTCACTAATTTTTGGCTGAGTAGTATTCCATTGTATATATATATATCACATCTTCTTTATCTATTCATCTGTCAATGGACATTTAGATTGCTTCAATGTCTTGGCTATTATGAATTATGCTGCTATGAACATAGGGGTGCATGTATCTTTTTGAATTAGTTTTGTATGAATATATGCCCAGGAGTGGGATTGCTGACTCACATGGCAAGTCTATTTTTAGTTGTTGTTTTCTTTAATTAAATAATTAATTAATTAATTTTGGCTGCATTTGGTCTTTGTTGCTGCATGAGGGCTTTCTCTAGTTGTGTCCAGCAGGGCCTGCTCCTCGTTATGGTGTGCAGGCTTCTCACTGCAGTGGCTTCTCTTGCTGCGGAGCACAGGCTCTAGGCATGGGCTTCAGTAGTCATGGCATGCAGGCTCAGTAGTTGTGGCTTGCAGGCTCTAGAGCGCAGACTCAGTGGTTGTGGAGCATGGGCTTAGTTGCTCCATGGCATGTGGGATCTTCCCAGACTAGGGATCAAACCCATGTCTCCTGCATTATCAGGCAGATCCTTAACCACTGCGCCACTAGGGAAGTCCCGTATTTTTAGTTTTTTGAGGAACCTTCATACTTTTTTTTTAATTAGCTGTGTTGGACCTTCATTGCTTCATGCAGGCTTTGTCGAACTGTGGAGAGCAGGGGCTACTCCTCCTTGTAGTGCATGGGCTTCTCATTGCGGTGGCTTCTCTTGTTGTGGAGCATGGGCTCTAGGCAAATGGGCTTCAGTAGTTGTGGCACATGAACTCAACAGTTGTGACTCACGGGCTCTAGAGCACAGGCTCTGAAGTTGTGGCACGTAGGCTTAGTTGCTCCGCGGCATATGGGATCTTCTCGGACCAGGGATCGAACCTGTGTCCCCTGCATTGGCAGGTAGATTCTTAAGCACTGCACCACCAGGGAAGCCCCACCAACATTAATACTTCTGATACAAGAGCATTGGGTATCTTTCCATTTCTTTGAATCATCTTCAATTTCCTTTACTAAGGTTTTGTAGTTCTCAGCATACAAGTCTTTCACCTCCTTGGTCAGGTTTATTTCTAAGTATTTTTTTGATGCAATTTTGAAGGGGATTGTTTGTTCATATTCCCTTTCTGATATTTCATTGTTAGTGTAAAGAAATGCAACTGATTTCTGTATGTTAATCTTGTATGCTGATATCTCAATGAATTCGTTTATCAGTTCTAGTAATATTTTGTGGAGTCTTTAGGATTTTCTATATATATAGTATCATGTCATCTGTATATAATGACAATTTTGCCTCTTTCCTACCAATTTGAAGACTTTTTATTTCTTTTTCTTGTCTTATTTCTGTAGCTAGGGCTTCCAATACTATGTTGAATAGAAATGGTGACAGTGGGCATCCTTGTCTTGTTCCACATTTTAGTGGGAAGGCTTTCAGCTTTTCACCTTTGAGTATTATATTGGTTGTGGGTTTCCCTCTATACCCACACTCATAAGAGTTTTTAACATGAACGGATGTTGAATTTTATCAAATGCTTTTTCTGCATCTATTGAGATGATCATGTGGTTTTGTTTTTTCTTTTACTGATGTGGTGTATCACATGATTGATTTGTGTATGTTGAACCATCCTGTGACCCTGGGATGAATCCAACTTTTTTGTTGGGCATGATCTTTTTATGTGTCGTTGGGTTCAGTTTGCTAATATTTTGTTGAGAATTTTTGCATCTATATTCATCAAAGATATTGGTCTGTAATTTTCTTTTTTAGTAGTTTCTTTGTATAGTTTTGGTATCAGAGTGATGGTGGCTTCATAGAATATCTTTGGGTGTATTCCCTCCTATTCAATCTTTTGGAAGAGTTTCAGAAGGATCAGTATAGGTTCTTCTTTGTATGTTTGGTATTCACCTATGAAGCTGTATGGTCCTGGACTTTTGTTGGTAGGGAGTTTTTCTTTTCTTTTTTTTTTTTTTATTACAGATTCTGTTTCACTTCTAATGATCATTCTGTTCAAATTATCTATTTCTTCTTGATTCAATTTTAGCGGGCTATAAGGTTTCTAGAAACTTGTCCATTTATTCTAGGTTGTCAAATTTGTTGGCATATGATTGTTTATAATATTCTCTTATGGTTTGCTGTATTTCTGCATTATTGGTTGTTAGTTCTCCTCTTTTCATTTTTTTTTTTGGAAGGGGGGATCCCCTTCTCTTTTCTTCTTCATGAACCTGGTCAGAGGTTTGTCAATTTTGTTTATGCTTTCAAAGAACCAGCTCCTGGTTTTGTTGATTTTTTTCTATTGCTTTTTTAATCTCTATTTTATTTATTTCCTCTCTTACCTTCATTTTTCCTTCCTTTTGCTGAATTTAGGTTTTATTTGTTCTTTTTCTAATTCTTTTCAGTGGTAGGTTAGGTTATTTGAGGTTTTTCTAGTTTTTTGAGGAAGGCCTGTATTGCAATAAACTTCCCTCTAAGAATTATTTTTGCTGCATCCCATAGATTTTGTATGGCTGTGTTTCCATTGTCATTTGTCTCAAGCTATTTTTTAATTTCCTCTTTGATTTCATCATTGAGTCATTGATTTTTTGGTAGCATGTTGTTTAGTCTCCATGTTATTTTTTTTTTCTCATTTCTTTTCTGTGGTTAATTTAGTTTCATGCATTTGTGGTCAGAAAAGAGGCTTGAAATAATTTGTATTCTCTTAAATTTGCTGAGGCATGTTTTGTGCCCTAGTATGTGCTCAATCTTAGAAAGTGTCCCATGTGTACTTGAAAAGCATGTGTATTCTGCTTAGTTTGTTTTTGTTTTTTGATGTAATGAAAATGATGTCCTGAAAATATCGATTAAGTCTAACTGTTCTATTGTATCCTTTAGGGTCTCTGTTGCCTTACTGATTTTCTGCCTAGAAGAACTGGGTGTTAAAATCTTTTACTATTACTGTATTCCCATCAATTTCTTCCTTTACATCTGTTAGTATTTGTTTTATGCATTTGGGTGCTCCTATATTGGGTGCATATATATTAAGGAGTGTAATATCCTCTTTCAGCACTTTAAATATATCATGCCACTTCCTTCTGGCCTACAGTTTCTGCATAAAAATCAACTAATAGCCTTATGTGTTTCCCTTGTATGTGACTCTTTGTTTTTCTCTTGCTTCCTTTAGAATTCTCTTTTTAAATTTGGCCTTTTTAATTATGATATATCTTGATGTTGATCTCCTTGAGTTTATCTTGTTTGGGACACTGTGCTTCTTGTACCTGGATATCTGTTTCAATTCTCAGGTTTGGGAAGTTTTCAACATAATTTCATCAAAAACATTTTCAATCTCTTTCTCTCTTCTCCTTCTGGGACCCCTATACTGCAAATGTTAGTATGTTTGATGAGGTACAGAGGTCCCATAAACTGTCTTCATGTTTAAAATTTGTTTTCCTTTCTGCAGTTCTGGCTGGGTAATTTCCATTATTCTATCTTCCAGATCATTTATGTGTTTTTCTGTATCATTTAGCAGACTGTTAATTCCTTCTAATGCGTTTTTAATTTCACTTATTGTATTCTTCAGTTCTGACTGGTTCTTCTTTACATTTTCTAGTTCCTTGTTAAATTCTCATTGGGTTTATCTATTCTTTTCCTAAGTTCAGTTAACATTACTATTGCTTTGGACTCTTTATCTGGTAAATTATTTATCTCTGCTTCACTGGTTGTTTTATCAGGATTTTTTTCTTGTTCTTTTTTTGAAGCAAATTCCTCTGTCTTTCCATTTTGCTTAACTTTCTCTCTCTATGAAATTAGGTGAAACAGTTATCTATCCCAGTCTTGCAGGGTGCATTCCTATGCAGTCTGCATGTGCCAGTGGCTTTGGTGGGAGAGGTGGATCTGATGTGAGCACGGGTCATATCTTCCCCTAAGCTTTCACCTTAGTGGAAGGTGGGGCTGGAGATGCAGGGGCTAGAGCCTGAGCCATGTGTGACCTGTGGCTTCTCCTTTGCTCAGTGGCCATCACTGCCCGATCTATGGGGAAGAGTGGAGTCCCAAGGTGCAGGAGTAGAGGCCCTGAGGGTTGGGTCCAAGCTGGCCCCATTCTAAGTGTGTGCTCTCTCCCCATTCCCAGCAATGGCACCTTCACCCTAGTGGTGAGCAGTGCTGAAGGAAATGGGACCAGAGCAGGCACCTAGTGTGGGCCAAGGCATGAAGTGGGACAGATCCAACATGCCAGTCAGAGCTCAAGAACGCTGATAATCCACCACCTCCATGAGTGCCTGCAATGGCTGCTCTCACCCTATTCAGATGCACTGCTGAGTCTGAGCCAGCTCCAATCCCCTCCAAGTGTGCACTCTCCTTGGAATGGCAGTCTTTTCCAAGAGGTGAGTGCTGCTGGAACTAGAGGGGCTGGAGTGGATGCTTGGCCCCTACTGAAATTCGCACTGGGGTGGTCATGGTAAACCAGCCAGAGTCCTGGCAATTTCAATCTCTTTCCTCCATGCTATTCCCAGGAGTAAGCAAGCATGTGCTTTCACTTCACACGCAGAGTCTAGGTTTCTTACATTCCTCCTGTAAATCCCATTGGTTTTCAAACCAGCCAAGGGGACTTGTCTTCCCAGTGTCACACCCCAGGGTTGGGGTGCTCAATATGTGATTTAAACCCTTCACTCCCCAGGGAGGTACTCGGAGGCCATGATATTCCCCTCCTCTTCTGTGTCCTCTCCTATAGGTGCATGTCCCAACTGGATCACTTCCCTTTCTACCTATTTACATGGGAATCTTTTGTTACAGCTTTGGTTGCAGAAGAGTCTCTCCGCCAACCTCCAGTTTGTTTTCAGTGAGAATTGCTCCACACGTAGATGTATTTTTGATGTTTTCATGGAAAAAGGTGATCTCAGCATCCCCCCACTCTGCCATCTTGATCTCTTCTGTGGTCTTTTATTTATTTTCTGCATAAAGAAGTCCCTTTAATATTATTTGTAAAGCCAATTTAGTGATGCTGAACTTTTAAAGGTTTCACTTGTCTGTGAAACTCTTTATCTCTCTTTCAATTCTGAATAATAACCTTGCCACGTAGAATATTCTTGGTTGTAGGTTTTTTACTTTCATCACTTTAAATATATCATGCCATTCCTTTCTGGCCTCCAAAGTTTCTGCTTAAAAGTCAGTTGATAACTTCATCGATGTTCCCTTATATGTAGCTAGTTGCTTTTTCTTGCTACTTTTAAGGTTCTCTCTTTGTCTTTAATTTTTGCCATCTTAATTGTAATGTGTCTTACATGGACTTCTTTGGATTCATCTTGCTTGGGACTCTCTGTGCTTCCTGAACCTGGATGTCTGCTTCTTTCCCAAGTTTGTAAAGTATCAGTTATTATTTCTTGAAATAAATTCTCTTCCCTTTTCTCTCTTCTCCTTCTGAGACCCCTATAATGCAAATGTTAGTATGCTTGATTTTGTTGCAGATGTCTCTTAAACTATCAACATTTTTTAAAATTCTTTTTTCATTATTCTGTTCAGCATGGGTGATTTCCACTACTGTGTCTTCCAGATTGCTGATCTGTTTGTATCATATAATCTACTGTTCACTCCTTCTAACGTATTGTTTATTTCAATTATTTTACTTTTCAGCTCTGTGTGGTTCTTTATATTTTCTACTCTTTGTTGAAATTCTCATTGTGCTTTCATTCTTCACCTGAATTCACTGAGCATCTTTATGATCATTACCATTTTTATCATCATTACAATTATCTTTATGAAATATACTGCTTATCTCCACTTTATTTAGTTCTTTTCTGAGGTTCTGTCTTGTTCCTTCATTTGGTACATATTCCTCTGTTTCCTCATTTTGTCTAATTCTATAGGTTTATTTCAATGTGTTAGATGAGTTGGTTATGTTTCTCAATCTTAGAGAAAAAGTCTTAGGTAGGAGTCATTCTTTGGGGCTCAGCAGCACACTCCCCTCTGATCACCAAAGCTATATGTTCTAGGGTTGCTCCCTATGGAGCTGTGTGTGCTCTTCTGTTGTGGTGGGGCCAACTACCAGGACCGAGCATGCCTGGTATGCAGACTGGCCCTGGCTCAGTTGGCTACAAGGCTGTGCCTCATGTGGTGCCTGCAGGCCCACTGGAGGGCCGGGTAGGATCCTGCATGGCTGGTGTGGGGATGCTGAGGGTCTATTGCTGAGCTGGGCCAGGTCCCTGCACCACTGTCTGTGCAGAATGGGGCATGAGGGCTGGGCATGGGACTGGTGCAAGCCTGCTGGAGGACGGAGTTAAATCTCTTAACTTAGACAACGCCTGCTTATATTTCACATCTCCACTTAGATATCACTTTTTCCTGGTAAACTTCCCCTGATTAAGTTTGGGCCTCTCATCTATGTTATTTGCCCAACACTATTGTTTTCTTACTATAATATATCATTTATTTATTCTATAATCTAGCATTATTTAACTTTCTATCTTCCCAAATAGGTAATAGTTCTGTATTGTACCCACATACCAAGCTGATCCCTCTGTGAACTGAGCTCAGGCATTTTTCTCTTCCATCATCTCATAGGTGAGAGTTGATAAAGAGGTGCTGGTGCAAGTAGTGGATAACAGGAGGATCTGGACTATTTGTTCAAATAGCTTACTTGTGTTTTCCTGTCCTGTTCATTTTCAGTCTTGGATGAACCATTTCCATCCTATGATGGGGTCGGTGCTGGCCCAACCTTATGACTTTCTGGGTCTGATCAAACCAAGATCATGATGAGTAGTCGAGTGCCTTAGTTTCCTACAATCAGATGCCCCCTCTACCAAAGCCTGGTAGCATGTTAGAAGTTGTTCTTCAAAAGGCAATTATTCTCCCATGCAGATGATATGGCCTTGTTCATGAATCCCAAGGGTCTGTGTTATTTTCACACTGCAACTTACCATAATTACAACAGGGCTCTTATACCTCAAACGTTATAAGGTTTTCAAGGTGTTATATCCTCAGAAACAGGGCTTCTTACACTGTAGCCAAACCTTCTACAAAGCCCTTTCTATTTGGGGCCTAGTATATGGACTAGAAAAATATTCTCATATGTGAAATATGCTACATCTAGAACCTGAAAAGTCTACCAAGATTGTCTTCCTTCTTTGTATTGGGAGATAAAAAAAATGAAATGATTTGTCCTTTACCTTTTTTTTTTCTTTTTTTTTTAAATTTTATTGGAGTATAGTTGATTTACAATGTCATGTTAGTTTCAGGTGTACAGCTGAAAGTGAATCAGTTATATATATAAATATATCTACTCTTTTTTAGATTCTTTTCTCATATCGGCCATTACAGAGTATTAAGTGTCCTTTACTTTGGATGGATGTCCTGGTATGCCTCTGACAACCGGACCCCAAAGAATTTCTCTGATGTAGTGAGATCCTGAATCTTCATAGAGTTTGTCTTCTGCCCTCTCAAGCATGTGTCTTACATAGACTTCCACTGTGGTGTGCACTTCTTGCTTAACTGGCCTAATTAACTTGACATTATCAAGATAACAGTTCATGTCTTCAGATTTTACTCTGAAAGAAAGTGAGGCAAAATTGTTAAATGCATACTCTCATACTTTTCATAAATTAAAAACTGTTTCTGATTCTCTTTTCTGACAGAGTAACAAATTTGTAAATAAATTTAAAAATAATAAAAATAAATTTATAAATAAATTGAAAAATAAATTTGCCATATCAATGGCTGCACACCATGTGTCTGAGGGCATAAATCTGCTGAGCAAAGATATACATGTGGAATGGTGGCTACAGTTTGGACTGCTACTTGGTTACATGTATGATGGTGAACTGTCATCCTTCAGGATCCACCTAATTTCTTCATCCTCCAGGATCCGTTTAATTTCTTCAAGGTCCACACAGGGAATTAAATAGATATACGAGGGTGAGTCAAAAATTATCTGCACTCTGGCTGTAGAATTTACATAAGTTTTAATATAACCAGAGTGCAGATAATTTTTGACTCACCCTCATATAACTGGGAGCATTACTATAGCATCATTTAGATTTTTAAGGATGGCATTAGTTTCTGCTATCAACCTTACTTTGGAATGTTATATATTTTTTATGAAAATATATATATCTTACTTTTTTTATATTTTCACTAATTTGGCCAGGAATGAAAGGGGAACCACTGCAAAATGTTGCACCGGGCCTTCCTCCACTGTGATAGCTCTACCTGAAAGGTTAAAGATTTAATGCAGTGTTTGCACCAACTATCAAATATGCCTATTCAAATTATAACTTCAGTGACTAGGGAAATGACAACCAAGTGAGTTTGAGGATCTCAAAGGACCCACTTTGAGCTGGACTTTGGTCAGGACTCCATTTATTGCCTGGATCTTATAAGCATCCACCTGGGCAGGGAGTAGAATTTGACACTTTGAGTCTCTGGATATTGATATCAACTCGGACTTTATGTCAAACAAACCTCAAAATATTTGTATATTACTCATTCACTGTATGCATTTAACCTGGAACATGATTGTTTCTCTCTTTGGAGAATGGTATTCTCCTTGGAGAAGGCTACTATTGCTGTGGAATTACCAGATCCTTTATCCTTAAAACCCATGCTCTTCTTCAATCTTTGGGATCCAGGTCCAAACACTGGCTCTGGTCCAAAAACTTGGCCAGAGATTATAGCCTGATTTTTTATTGGGGAAACTGCACTCAGTCTCCCTGACCATCCATCCTTGATTTCTTCTAATGATATAAGTTGAGCAGTACCCTTGTTGGCTGTTCATATTTTTTCCCCTAGTATATTGTGTTCTATTTAGAATCTTCATAATGGTCTGTGAATCATACCCCCCCTTGGCTGCCACTCTGGCTTTGCTGGTCTTTTTTTATTTTTTAATATGTATTTATTTATTTATTTGGCTGTACCAGGTCTTTTTTTTTTTTTTCCATCTACTCCCCCAGAAAATTTGGAGGAGCTTTTATTTTGTTGTTGTTTTTTTAAATTTTTTTTTACATTTTTAATAATTAGTTATCTATTTTATACACATTAGCATATATATGCCAATCCCAATCTCCCAATTCATCCCCTGCCCCGGCTTTTGCCCCCTTGTGTCCATATGTTTGTTCTCTACATCTGTGTCTCTATTTCTGCCTTGCAAACTGTCCGGCATGTGGGATCTTTGTTGAGGTGTGTGGGATCTTTTAGTTGCAGCATAAGGACCCTTAGTTGTGGCATGCGGGATCTAGTTCCCTGACCAGGGATCTAACCTGAGCCCCCTGCATTGGGAGTGCTGACCACTGGACCACCAGGGAAGTCCCTGACCCTGCTGGTCTTTATGACAATTATATTCAACTAGCTTCTTAAAGTTAAGTGCTACCATTTGGCCTCAATTGTTTTGGTTCCTATCAACCCCACTGCTGTCAATGAGCCTAATCCTATAGTGGTCTCTTCTATCATCAGCCCTGGTCTACAGAGCAGAATCTCCTCTCAAACTTTTAGTGATTTGGTGACACTCCCATAAGTACATTCCTTACAGCCTCAATAAGTGGTATATCCTCTGTCCCTTTCTCCTTGGAGGAATCCATCTTTTCTTAAGCTTCAAATAATTTTCATAAATAGTTTTCCAAGAAAAATGAATGATTACAGGAGTTTATAACACCATAAGAAATAAGGCATCATCAGCAAGAACCAGCAGAAATTCAGCAAGACTTTAGATATTGGAAACTACCAGATGTGAAGTATAAAACAAGCATCCTATTATATTTAAGACAATGAATGATGAATTTGAAAATACAGAATGAGAAACTATAAAGGATGAGTTGTATATTTGAAAAAGAGACAAATAAAACTTATGGGAATGAAAAAAGTCAAGAATTAAAAAAAACTAATAAAACCAAATTATAATGATAAAATAGCAGGTTTAAATAATAAAGCTTAATCTGGTGAGTATTCTAACCTTACATAGTCTATCCATTCTACATGCCCACTTCCCTGATCTTTAAATCCTTTATTCCACCACAGCAAACCTGGCATTTCAATCCCACTTAGCATGAACCACTGCTTTCCCCATGCTTCTAGAAGTCACTCTAAGAGCAATTCCTCATCATCTCCTAGGGTCCTGGCTAGGGTATAAACTTTGCATCTTGCAGAGTACTCCCAAATCATTAAACTCTCCTTTCTCCATTCTAATGTGCCTGTCCTTTTGATCAAGCACCCTCAGAATCCGGTCTCATGTGCACTCCTCTGCCTCCTGCCTTTCCAGGCTAGTGAGGTCATGCAGCTCTTTTGGGTATAGTCCCTTTCCTTCCTTTTCAAGCTTAGTACTTCCCAGCTGGATTATGCTATTATGTCTTTCTAATTAATTATATTTGTAGTGGTGAGGGGGACATGTCTACAGTCAAAGGTGAGTGAGCACAGAGAGAGCTGGGCAGTTCTGCAGGCTCAGAGGTTTCAGGGAAATCTAAGAACTTAAGGCTTCTGAGGCGGCAAGCCAGATGTTCCCACTACATATGTCAGGTTCCTATTCTTCCACAGTAGACTTGCATTGACTGGGAGTATAACCTTCATTGAAGTTCAGTTACTCTGATGATTATATTTTATGTCTGACCTCCTTCTGCAGGAGATAAAGGCCACTTTATATGTTACAAAGGAGGCCTACTGGCTTGCACACAGGCTTTTAATTGGCTATTAATTGGTCTTAGTCCTTTGTAGCCTTTTTTTTTTTAGAGCATCAAGTGAACTTAGTAATAGCCATCCAATTTCACTGTCCTTATAATTATTTTTCCTATACTTTTTGAATGCTTGATATATAGATCCAGCCAGTTCATTTCCCCCCACCAATTTACCAACCCAACTTAATGCCAGCAAAAGTTTTAACTCTTGGACCACCACCACATGCCCAGGACTGTTTTTGCTCCATCTACTTCCAGTGATGCAGCTGACATTGCCAGCCAGGCATCAACTTATTTCACTCCAAAACCCAATCACGTACTTTCCCAGACCATTCTAGGGACCAACTGTTGAAGAGTGAGTTCTCTGGGAACTACAATCTGATATGAGCTTTCTTATACAGAATGTTTATTAGGGAATATCCTAATATCAATATCTGTGGGAGACAGGGGAGGGGGTATCAGAAGTGAACAGAGGGAGAAGTTCACCTGTAATGCAAGTTTAACAACAGACTTCACAAAAAAATGCTGGAGCAAAAATGGTCAGGCCTTTATGCCACTGCCTTAATCAGTAAGCGGATGTGGGCCAACATGGTAAGAGTGTGAATTTGGGCAAGGGGCCTCTCTGCAACTTTGCCAGTCCAGAAGGTTCGGCAGCTTGATGCTGTTTGCTAACAGCAGCACTCCCAGCGCTTAAAGCAACAGGTCCTTTCTTGAATGGAGATTTGGGAGCATGCCAAGGAGTCCACCACAAAGGAGAGCCAGTTTTCAAATCAAGACAGTCTGATTCAAGAGTTTTTACTCTTAATCTCTACACCATACTCTCTCTCTCTACAAAGTGCTAGGCATTTCTAACACTTGAGCACACAAGAAAATTAAAGCACAACAGAGTCATGCTACTCACCTAATATAACCTGAAACTGAACCTTAATTTTCTTAAAACCAAATGTTTATGGATCATTTGATTTCTTCTATACCATCCAAATACCATTTATCCTACTATGAAATTTTAAAACTGTGCTCATGGAGTGATTTCCATAATTTTAAGTGAAAATCTCTGGATTCTTATGTAATCAATCACTTAGCTCTAATGCCAAATGTTAGATAACATCAACAAAAATAAAATGGCTAAGAAGTGATACAGTTTCATGCTACAACCTCCTTTTCAAACTAAAAATAAGCAAAACTCAGCATAATTTCTACGTAAGTCATGAATAATATGATTCTGAAACACTCCATAAAAAAATAGAAATTTGGTTCTGAACATGGCTTATCTGGCTTAGTAGCAACATAAGGAAGCATTCATTGAGTATATTTACAAAGATAAAGCATGGCAAATCAAACAATATTTGCAATTTGAATTTTAACTCCTCTTTCTGTCATTTATAGTCCATGGGAAGATGGCTTAAATCAACCTTTCTAAACCCTGATCTTTTATTATACTGTTTCCTTTATCATACCCATGCTTGGCCCAATGTGAACTTTATTCATCAATTTCCTGAAGATGCCCACAATTTCCTGCTTTTCCTATGTTTTTGATCATCTTGTTACCTTTGCTCTACTTTCTATCTCTGCCCATTTTGCCAGTTAAATATATTTTTGTCTTATATCAACTGAAACTTCATTTATCTTTCAAAGCCTATCTCAAACTCCACACCTTCCATGAAGTCCTTCCTCCATCCCATCAATTAAATCACAAATGCCATACATTCACTGCCTCCAATGTGCCAAGTATTTTATGTATAATCCTTAGCTCAACCTCACAAGAGTGGTTTCATTCTCAATTTATTTATGGGGATATATCCCTCACCTACTTTGCCCAAAGTCACACAGCTTAAAATGACCAACCATCCTGGTTGGGATTCCAGGTATTTTTAGTGGTAAAACTGGACTGAGAAACTTCTCCAGATATTGAACTTTCAGTGCTAAATCTGAGAAGACTGAGAAGTTTCTTGGAATGCAAAACCTTCACTGTTAAAACTGGGATAGTCCTGAACAATCTAAGACCATCGTTCACCCTACTGACAGCTGGTAAGCTGATGGCTGGAATGCAAGCCTATGTCTATTTAACTTCAAAGCTTGTGTTCTACTATCACGTGTTGCCTTCTCTAAGAATTTTGTTTTTAACTCCTATGACATCTTTTGAAAATTCTTTCATGACAATTGTTATATCTAGCATTGTGTCATAATCATCTGTTTACTTGTTACATTTCCCCCAATAAGCTCCTTAAAGAGTGGGGCTATGGATCCCAGATAGCAACCAGTAAAGGATTGTGTACTTGGTCCCAGTACTTTTCTGGTCTCATCACCTATATCTTTACCTTCTCAGAGGGCTATCCTGACTGACATTTAAATCTGCAACCCACCTTGCCACCCCACTCTTCCAACCCCCTTAGGCTGTAGGCTGCTCCAATTTTCCATTTTGACATAGCACTACGACCTTCTAACATTCATATCACGCACTTATTTATTATTAGTGTTTATTGTTTGGCTCTTTCTGTGATTCCATAAACTGTACAAGGGTAACATCTTTTGTTCGCTGATGTATTCCAAGAACCTAAAACTGTGCCAGTGATATAGAAGATTTTCTTTAAATACTGGCAAATGAATGAATGAATTAGGTTATTTTATTATATACATAAATACACAAAAACTGAAGGGGCCAGGAATATATCAGTCGTGAAAAATGCAAGAAACTCATAGAGATATGCCAGGATGGGGATTTTCTCTCAGCTAAAATTCAATGTATTTATAGATGACCCTTTCTGCCTCCTCAGTCTATAAAGGACGGGTGTTCTATCTATCTCTAGAACTGCACTGTTCAATACTGCAGCCGTTACCTACGGAACACTTGAAATGTGGTTGAAATGAGATGTGATGTAAGTGTAACATACACACCAGATCTCAAACTCTGAGTATGAATAAAAGTAAAATATCTTATTAATATTTTTACATTGATTACATATTGAAATGGTGATTTTTGATATATTAGGTTGCCTTAGTCTATTTGGAATTCTATAACAAATTACATAGATTTGGTGGCTTTTAAACAACAGAAATTTTTTTCTCACAGTTCTGGAGGCCAGAAAGTCCAAGGTACAGGTGTCAACAGATCTGATGTCTGGTGAGAGCCCACATCCTGGTACACAGACAGCCATCTTCTCCCTGTGTCCTCACGTGGAGGAAGGGGACAAGAGAGTTTGCTGAGATCTCTTTTATAAGGGCACCGATCCCATTAAAGAGGGCTCTGGCCTCATGATCTAATCACCTGCTGAAGGCCCTTCCCATCAATTTTGGGGATAAGAGTTCAACATGAATTTTGGGGGGACAAAAACATTTAGTCCATGGATAGGAGAAATAAATAATATAATAAGAACATCTTCTAACATACGGAGAAAATAATTTGTATTTATATAAATGAAGTCAGGTTATTAGTAGCAGTAACTGTTAAGATTATCAATGCACCTGTGTTGTGCATAATTTACTTATAAATAAAATATATTCACATCTTCTTTTCTAGATGGGCATGTCAAGTAGAATCTACTAGACATATTTAAAATCAAAATTATCTACATAATACTAGACAATACACTCCCCACAAATGTGATGAAACCTTATTTTTCATATTCCCTTAACTATTCTCAAGCTTTGCGTCCTTTTTAGAATATAAAAGAAAGAATATATTTAATTAAAAATGCATAAAAGAGCCAGGAGTAGTAATCTGGCTAAGAACACACAGTCTGAATCTAATCATGAAAAAAATATCAGACAAACCCCAAATAAAAAATGTTCTATTAAAAACAAACAAAAAAGGACTGTATTTTTCAAAATGTCAATGCAATTAAAGACAAAGTCTGTGGATATATTCCAACTTAGAGAAGGCTAGAGAGACATGACAAATAAATGCAATACCTGATAGTAGACTATCTGGTTCTGAGTGGGAGAGAGAAATGTTCTAAAGGACATTTTTGATCAACTGGCAAAACTGAATATGCATGGTATATTAGCTGAAACTATTACATATATTTTAAATTTATTGACGTTAGTAACCATGTGTGGTCATGTAACAGAATATCCTTATTTTTTAAAAATATTCATTGAAGTATTCGAGAATAAACTCATAATGTATCCAGGTTACTCTCCAATGGTTGAGAAAAAAAAAAAAACACAGAGTACAAGTGATAAAGAAAGTATGGTAAATTACTAACAAATGTATAATATGTTTATTAATAAGCATAGGCAACTAGATACAAACATTTAGGACAACGGCACTGGAAATTTTTCTAGGAACGTAGTATTCACCCCCACCATAAAAAGTTTTGAAAATCTGCATTTTCAGAGATATTTAAACACCCCCCAACAACAACAATAAAACTTCTCTAAATAAGTATAGTTTTTTCATGTTGCTAAGGTCAACAAGTACCTATTTATAATAATCATTATTAATAATCAAATAACAACCTACCAAAACTGTTTAGATTACTTTAGGAAAGAGACACATGGTATATATCTCTCCATCTGTTTGTATACTCTTTGATTTCTTTCATTAGTGTCTTATAGTTTTCTGTGAGAGATATTTTGCCTTCTTAGGTAGGTTTATTCCTAGGTATTTTATTCTTTTTGTTGCAATGGTAAATGGGAGTGTTTCCTTAATTTCTCTTGCTTATTTTTCCTTGTTAGTGTGTAGGAATGCAAGAGACTTCTGTGCATTAATTTTGTATCCTGTTACTTTACTAAATTCATTGATTAGTTCTAATAGTTTTCTGGTGGCATCTTTAGGATTTTCTAGGTATAGTATCATGTCATGTGCAAACAGTGACAGTTTTACTTCTTCTTTTCCAGTTTGGATTTCTTTTATTTCTTTTTCTTCTCTGATAGCCATGGCTAAAACTTCCAAAGCTATGTTGAATAATAGTACTGACAGTGGGCACCCTTGCCTTGTTTTTCTCTTAGAGGAAATGCTTTTAGTTTTTCCCCATTGAGAATGATGTTGGCTGTGGGTTTGTCATATATGGCTTTTATCATGTTGAGGCAGGTTCCTTCTATGCCGACTTTCTGGAGAGCTTTTATCATAAATGGGTGTTGAATATTATCAAAAGCTATTTCTGCATTTATTGAGATTATCATATGCGTTTTATCCTTCAGTTTGTTAACATGGTGTATCACATTGATTGATTCACATATATTGAAGAATCCCTGCATTCCTGGGATAAACCCCACTTGATCATGCATGTTCTTGGATTGGAAGAGTCAACATTGTGAAAATGACTATATTACCTAAAGCAATCTACAGATTCAATGCAATCCCTATCAAATTACCAATGGCATTTACCACAGAACTAGAACAAGAAATTTTACAACTTGTATGGAAACACAAAAGACTCTGAATAGCCGAAGCAATCTTGAGAAAGAAAAATGAAGCTGGAGGAATCAGGCTCCCTGACTTCAGACTATACTTCAAAGCTACAGTAATTAAGACTGTATGGTACTAGCACAAAAACAGAAATATAGATCAATGGAACAGGATAGAAAGCCCAGAAACAAGCCTACACAAATATGGTCACCTTATCTTTGACAAAGGAGGCAAAAATATACAATGGAGAAAAGATAACCTCTTCAATAAGTGGTATTGGGAAAATTGGACAGCAACATGTAGAAGAATGAAATGAGAACACTTCCTAACACCATACACAAAAAAAACCTCAAAATGGATTAAAGACCTAAATATGAGGCCAGACACTATAAAACTCTTAGAGGAAAACACAGGCACAATACTCTATGACATAAATCACAGCAAGATCCTTTTGATCCACTGCCTAGAGTAATGGAAACTAAAACAAAAATAAACAAATGAGACCTAGTTAAACTTAAAAGCTTTTGCACAGCAAATGAAACCATAAACAAAACACAAAGACAACCCTCAGAATGGGAGAAAATATTTGCCAATGAAGCAATGGACAAAGGATTAATCTCCACAATATACAAGCAGCTCATGTAGCTCCATACCAAAAAAACAAACAACCCAATCAAAAAATGGGTGGAAGACCTAATAGACATCTCTCCAAAGAAGACATACAGATGGTCAACAAACACATGAAAAAATGCTCAATATCACTAACTATTAGAGAAATGCAAATCAAAAGCACAATGAGGTATCACCTCACACCAGTCAGAATGGCCATCATCAAAAAATCTAGAAACAATATGCTAGAAAGGGTGTGGAGAAAAGGGAACCCTCTGGCACTTTTGGTGGAAATGTAAATTGATACAGCCACTGTGGAAAACAGTATGGAGGTTCCCTAAAAAACTAAAAATAGAATTACCATATGACCCATCAATCTCACTACTGGTCTTATACCCTGAGAAAACTGTAATTCAAAAAGATACATGTACCACAATGTTCATTGCAGCACTATCTACAATAGCCAGGACATGGAAGCAACCTAAATGTCCATGAAGATGTGGCACATATATACGATGGAATATTACTCAGCCATAAAAAGGAACAAAATTGAGTTATTTGTAGTGAGGTGGGTGGACCTAGAGCCTGTCATCCAGAGTGAAGTAAGCCAGAAAGAGAAAAACAAATACTGTATGCTAATGCATATATATGGAATCTAAAAAAAAAAGTACTGATGAACCTAGTGGCAGGGCAAGAATAAAGACACAGATGTTGAGCACGGACTTGAGTACACAGTGGGGAAGGGGAAGCTGGGATGAAGTGAGAGGGTAGCAATGACATATACATACTACTAAATGTAAAATGGATGGCTAGTGGGAAACTGCTGCATAACACAGGGAGATCAATTTGATGCTTGGTGATGACCTAGAGGGGTGGGATGTGTAGGGTGGGAGGGAGACTCAAGAAGGAGGGGATATATGTATAAATACAGCTGACTCAATTTGTTGTACAGCAGAAACTAACACAACCTTGTAAAGCAATTATATTCCAATAAAGATCTGAAGAAAAAAAAAAAAGAGAGAGACACAGATGTAGAGAACAAACTTATAGGTACCAAGGCAGGAAGAGGGCGTGGGATGAATTGGGAGATTGGGATTGATATATATACACTATTGATACTATGTATAAAATAGATAACTAATGAGAACCTACTGTATAGCAGAGGGAACTCTATTCAATGCTCTGTGGTTACCTAAATGGGAAGGAAATCTAAAAAAAAAAGGAGATATATATGTATACATATAACTGATTCACTTTGCTGTACAGCAGAAACTAATACAACATTGTAAAGCAACTATACTCCAATAAAATTTTTCTTAAAAAGAAAAAGTATAAAAAGGCCTCTAAGAAGTTAATATGATATTACAAAGCTCATAAATTTTACTCATAGAAGCACTTTTCAAATTCCTTTTTATGAAGTGTTTTAAATACAATTCTAGCAAGCTTGATTATCTAGTTCTGAAATCCATTGTATCCTGGGAGTGTAAAATTAAAATGTATAAGGGTAGATACACAGACAACGACAAGAAGTGATATAATAAAAGGCAAAAAGATCATTTAAAATAGCCACAAGAATTCACAGTGTACAGGAAGTAGCAAATAAGATGACCTCTTTATATAGGTCATTTATCAGCTGTCAAATACATTGGAATGAGCCCAAGAGATATCACTATATTTTAGAACATATAATAACAACTGGTATAATGATGATGATGGAGTATGAACCATTTATGTTTAGTGAATATCAGTGGTATTAAATTGGTATAGGGGTGTGCTTTTGGGTCCAGTTACCATGGTTTCCAAACTGTGTGCTAAGATGCTCTGAGGTACTACAGCAAACTCAAAGAGTGCCTGGGATGTTGCAGGATATTTTAGACTTTTAAGGGATACACAGCAACATCTGGGAGACAACATGCAAACCTCTAGCTTGGGACAGTTCACAGTTTCATCCATAGATCACGCCACACTCCTGATGATGATGTCTTATCTTTGCAAAGCCGGGTTTTATTGGTTACTGTGATTAAAAGCAAATGCCACATAAAAATCCATAAGAGCAGGAAATGACAATGGTGGTGCCCAATGTGATTTCAAGACTTGAGAAGCTGTTCAATACCCAACAGGTGCATGCAAACTATTAGTAAGTAATCATGGTTATTTAATAATAAAAATATTTTTTCTTTCAATCTATACATATTTTTTTCAGACAGTTACTATATTATTAGGACAAACACTCATTGAACTGTCTAGACTTAATAAATGCAATGATTACTTCCTTTCACTTAGAGGATCTGTGAAAAATTGTGTAGACACTGAGAGCACTTGTGAAACAAGAAAGGTTCTGCCTTACACAACCTGCTCCTCAGTTACCTCTCTGGCTTCATCTTCTAATACTCTCCTTTCTTACTCTAAATCCAGTCATATTGGCTTCCTGATTGTATCTCAAACTCACCAACCATGCTCCTTTTTACAGGCTGTTCTCTCTGCCTAGAACACTCTTTATCCAGTAACTGCTTGAGTAACATTCTCTCTTTTTTCAAATCTTTTCTCAAACGTCATTTTTTCAATGTAGCCTATTCTGGCTATTCTACTTAAAATGGCAACATGCTCCCTCCCCGAGTCAATTTTTTTCCATTAAACTCGTCATCTTCTAAAATTCTATATAATTTACTTATTTATTAAGTTAATTTATATAAAATCATCTATCTCCATCTATTAGAATGTAAGGTTTGTAAGAGTGGGGTTTTGTCCACATTGTTCACTGATATATCTCAAGTGCCTGGAACAAATAGTATGTGCCTGTCACATAGTATGCCTTCAATAAGTATTTGTTGAATAAATAAATTATTAAATTAAACAAAAAGAAAATGAGGTCAATTTTTAAGAGAAGAAAAGAAGCAGAGGAAAGGCATTATGCAAGCTCTTCACCAAACCTATAACCTCTTCTTCCTGGGCGTTTAGCCAAACCACCATCTTCAGCCTGCCCAGCAGTTCAGTGTAGCCATGCAACTAAGTTCTGAACAATGGAACGTGTGCACAAATGATGTGCACTACCTATAGGCAGGCCTGCTCACAAAAACCCCAATGAAAAATTCTCCATTTTCTTTCCTCATTTGGAGGCTAAATACATAGGACTCAGAGAATTTAGAAAATGTAGATGAGTCACAAATTATAAGGAGCATCTGTACCTGAAAGACCATGAAGAATGTTGTCTGCATCAGAAACACCTTGATTAGACTTCTAGTGAGTGAGAAATTAGAATCTACTGGGGAAAGTCACTGAGACCTGAGACTATGGCAGCAGACAGCAGTCTCCTGATGGTCTGAAGGTCACATGCATTAAGGAGGTTCTCTACTTCAATGGAATCTTACATGTAAAGGGGGGAATAATATCATCCCATAAGAAAAAAAAAAAAGACAGTAACTCAAAAATAAGAATGAGAGATATTCAAGTGTCAGTTTGTTGGAAATAGGCAAGGAAAGAATCTTTAAAGTAAAATGAATTAACTGAAATTTATTTAAAGTGCTTAAACGTTGTTATCTAAGCAGAGACAATAGTAGTCAAAGCATTTGGCAACACTTGTTTTTAAAGTGCCATTTTTCCAAGTTAAAGAAGTGAAAATGAAGAATCCAATTAATAAATCCCAAGATAAATCACACCAATGAATAACTATATAATTTCATTTAACTCTGAAATATTCCATGCTCAATATGTTGATTTAATTTTTCTTTATTGCATGAAATTCTCAATAAAGCCTATCCTTCTTAATTTTCCATGCACATAAATATAAATATGCATATATATTATTGTTGAAAAACAAAGAATGCACTCATATTAGTAGCAATTTATAAGATAAAGAAAACACAAGATACACAACTTCATATTGATCAAATAAAGTTAATTGCAAAATCTTCCAAATACGTAACCCAACAAATTATTTACAAAGATGTTTTATATTTGTCTATTATTTTATTTCTTTATAAAATTAGATCATTTCTTTAAAATTATATTATCTGAGTTTGGAAGGAGCCATCATCTCCTCACCAAACCAATTATTATAAAAACTCAATTTAACCAATGCAGCAAATACTTAAAAATAGGAAACAAGAATATTGCTCATTATAAATAGCTACCTTCGTATACCAGTTCACACAGAGAAATAAAAGTCACAGAGGAAAGAACTCCAAGCTACTTGGGTTTTATTGCTATGGAGGAATCCATACAAGCCTACTTCCTTCTTTTGTTCTCTTACTTTCCCTTCCCCATTTGTTCCTTCTCAACCTGGCCTCTGCATTTTTGTTGCTGCACATCAGAGTAGGTTTTCTACTCTAGTCTCTCAATGAATTAGCACCTCCAACTGACAGTTTCACTTTGACTTTTCAGTCAGTTATCATTCTGCCCAAATATTTCTCATCATCCTCTCCAAAGTCCTGAGCTTTATTGGTAAAGATAAAAATCAGCTTAATAAAGAAATGGAAGGAGTGAGGAAAAAAGTTAATAGCGGTAGTGAAATTACTAAAAAGGTGTGATGTTACTGGACTGAGGAAAAATAATTTTCAAGATTAAAAATAATTTTCAAGATTAAAAGAATTCTGAAACAGCTCTGAATACATACCAATTTTTCACATGAATATCTTTCTTTTATGAGATAGTGATTAACATTCTTCATAAAGATTACAGTTAAAATTCAAATTTAAAATTGAAATACATATGCACCTACCAAGACCAGTGAATTAGTTGGGAAATATGCTATATGCTATAAAGACAGAATATACTATTTTTAAAATATTGCAAGTTATCCAAAACCCTGGCATATTATATAAAAGTAAAAATAAGGATAGTAAGACTTCATATAATATGTCATATTTGCGGTGTTTGTCTTATAATTGTGTGAAACAAGGTATGTGTAGGGAGTAAAAAAGAAAAAAAGAAACTATGAGAATGACCTTGATTTAGCTGGTCTAATTTCCCAGGAAGATTGCCCTTCCTCTCTACCATTGCAAGGATGGCCTTCCTGGATGAAAGAGCATCTTTCTTGGGCTAAATTATATGAATAGTTGCATTCCTCTCTTAAAGCTTACTTAAATTTCAGTAGTCAACATAGTCCATTCAGAGAATAGTAAGAACAGTACATAAAGTTAGAATATCTAATAAAAATTTTTAAATAGTTGGTTTTATTTTCTAGGTACTAAAATAAATTTATTTCTTCTAAATCATACCAATATCCTCTATTAGTTTCATACATAATTCTAATACTCATAGTCGAAAACACCTATCTATAAATGGGAAGTTTTCCATATATAGTTTAGCAACACATAATTTAGACTGAATAAGATTAGTACAAAATAAGTCTTTCCACTTTGTTTTGGCAGTAATTCACTTTTATTTCAAAATTTGATAGTACAGGAAAACAGATGTCTAGTGAGATTGTGCTTTGTACAGAAAAATAAGAGAATTTAATATTTGATATTTAGGAAGGTACTAGTAGTTGAGACTAGCAGGAAAGGAGAAGCTCTCTTTTGGTCCCCCTTCCTAAATTTACCCTTTGTGTCCAATTTACCCCGGACTAGAGAGTGCTCTTCTAACAAACATTATCTTCAGGGAAGCTGCTGAAAATCATGGTATACAAAGCTAGAAAACATCATCTAGAATTTTTAGTCCTATTGTTCAATGCCTTAAAAGCCCAGGCAGAAAACAGAAAGAACTGGAGGGGAGTATGTGTACCTCAGCAGAGAGTCAAAGCCATCTCTCCACCTATGGTTTCAATTCCACCTCCTTCCCATATCCTCCAGGATATTACTCCTTCTTCCCCTTATATTTTCAATCTCTACCATTTCCATGGACTCCTTCCCCTCATCCAACACACATCTCCAAGTTGATCTCTTTTTACAAAAATATAAAGCCTTGTAGTTTTTATTGCTCTCTCCCCACCTTTTTAAAAAAAATTTTATTGTAGCATAGTTGCTTTATAATGTTGTGTTAGTTTCTACTGTACAGCAAAGTGAACCAGCCACACATATACATATATCCCCTCTCTTTTTGATTTCCCTCCCACTTAGGTCACCACAGAGCACTGAGTAGAGTTTCCTGTGCTATACAGTAGGTTCTCATTAGTTATCTGTTTCATACATATTATCAATAGTGTATATATGTCAATCCCATCTCTCAATTCATCCCATGCCCCCCACTTCCCCCCTTGGTATCCATACGTTTGTTCTCTACATCTGTGTCTCTGTTTCTGCTTTGTAAATAAGATCGTCTATACCATTTTTTTCAGATTCCACATATATGCCTTAATATATGATATTTGTTTTTCTTTTTCTGACTTACTTGATTCTGGATGACAGACTCTAGGTCCATCTACATCTCTACTAATGACCCAATTACATTACTTTTTATGGCTGAGTAATATTCTATTGTATATATGTACCACATCTTTATCCATTCCTCTGTTGATGGACATTTAGGTGGTTTCCATGTCCTAGCCACTGTAAACAGTGCTGTAATGAACATTGGGGTGCGTGTGTCTTTTTGAATTCTGGTTTTCTCTGGGTATATGCCCAGTAATGGGATTGCTGGGTCACACGGTAGTTCTATATTCAGTTTTTTAAGTAACTTCCATACTGTTTTCCATAGTGGCTGTTATCAATTTACATTCCCACCAACAGTACCAGAAAACTATAGACTGAAATCCTAAACAAAGTACTAGCATATCAAATTCAGCAATAAATAAGAATAATAATACACCATGATAAAGTGACGTTTGTCCAGGGAAAGCACTGATCAAAGTCATCCAACATATTTAAAAGGTAAAGAAGGAAAAAAATCACATGATTTTATCAATGGAGTAGGAAAAATCATAGTAAAGAGCACATACAAAAAACCTGCAGCTAACATCATGCTTAATAGTAAAAGACACTGCTCTCCTCGTAAAATACACAACCTGTCAAGGTATTGCTTTTCAGTTTTCAGTTTCATTGATTTCTGCTCTTATCTTTATTATTCCCATCCCTGTCCTTGCTTTGGGTTTATTTTTATCTTCTTGAATGTTTGCTCACACCACTCCTATTCAACATCATACTGGAAGTCCTAGCCAGCGCAACTATGCAAATGAGAGAAAGGAGGGGAGGAGGGGTAAAAGGGAGGGAAGAAAGGTATATAGATTGGTAAAGAAGAAATAGAATTGCCCCTTTTCACAAAGCACAAGACTATCTACCTAGAAAATCCAATGGAATCTATGAAAACAACTATTTGAATTATTAAATACAGAAATATCATAATATACAAGATCAACATATAAAAGTCAATTGCATTTCTATACATTAGCAATGAACAACTGGAAACCAGATTTCTAAAATACTTTTTTAAATAACAAATATTTAGGTCTAAATCCTACAAAAAAAACGCACAGAATCTGCATTCTGAAAACTATGCAATGGATGAAATAAATCAAAAAAGGTCTAAATTAAGATAGACACACTATGTTTATGGATTAGAATATTCAGTATGATTAAGAGGACAGTTCTCCCCAAATTAGTTTATAGATGTAATGCAATTCTAATCAAAATCCCAGCGAGGCTTTTATAGATGTAAATAAGCTGATTCTAAGACTTAAACAAAAAGTCAAAGAACCTAGAATGGCCAAAACAATTTTGGAAAGAAAAAAAAGAATAAAGTTGGAGTAATCATACCAGCTGATTTTCAGAATTACTATAATATATAAAATAGTGTTGTACTGGTAAAGAAATAAATACACAAATCAATGAAACAGACTAGAGTACAATACTAGACCCAGACAATGATGACCAATGGATCTTTTTTACAAAGAAGGAAAGTAGAAAGAATAATTTTTCAATAAATTGCATTGGAACAAGTAGACATCCAAAAGCAACAAGATCAAGTTATATTGATACCTCACACTTTATGTAAAATTTAACTCTAAATTAATCACAGTTCTAAATATAAAACAAAACTATAAAACTTCTAAGAGAAGATATTTGTGATTTGGGGTTAAAGATTTCTTATATACGACATAAAAACTCAATCAATAAAATAAAAATTAATGAATTTTACTCCATCAAAATAAAAATTTTGCTCTGTAAAAGATACTTTTAAGAAAATGAAAAGACAAATGACATATTGAAACTATTCACAAATCAAATATCCAATAAAGAACAGAGTATATTAAAAACTCTCAAAACAGCAGCAAAAAAATAACCCAATTAAAAATTATGCCACAGACTTAAAGAGACACTCCACCAAGAGAAAATGAATGACAAATAAGTACATTTTATAAATGTTCAATATTATTAGCCATTAGGGAAATGCAAATTAAAACCAGAATGAGAGCCCTCTACAGACCTATTAGAATAACTAAAATAGAAAAATACACCACCAGGTGTGGACAAGCGTGTGGAACAACTGGGAACTCCCATTCATTGCTGGTAGCTATGCAAAATAGTGTAGACATTTCAGAAAAGAGAATGGCAGATTCTCATAAAGTTAAACATATATTTACCATATAACCCGGTAATGCCACTTCTAGGTATTTTAGAGAAATCTTTATAAGAAAACATATCTTTACAGAAAAAGTTGTACACAAAGGTTTACAGCCATTCTATTCATAATTACCAAAAACTGGAGAGAACCCTTATGTGCTAAAATTCATATAACTCTATGACAAAGGTCAATTTTACTGTATGCTAATTTTAATAAATTAATTAAAAAATATATAGGAGAGAAACTGCCAGATCATAGGGTAGACGTATGTTTAGTTTTATTTTTAAAAAATTCCAGACTCTTCTCTAAAGTGGTTAAATGTTGCATTTTATATTTTTACCAACAATAAATGAGAGTTTCAGTTGTTCCACATTCTAATCAAAATTTAGTATGAGTAGTCTCTTTAATGTTAGTCATTCTAATGGGTATGGAATTATATCTTATTGTGGTCTCTATATGAATTTTAATAGCTGCATAATCCATAATTTGTCAAACTCACAATTAATTCAAACCACTCTCAAGGGGGTTCTTGATTCTCCTTTACTCTATGCTCTCTTTTCCCTAGAATTCATTGCCTATAGAAACCTAGATTTTTCCAGTCAACATATGTGGACTTATTTTAAGTTGTCATTCCAAAAAGAAGTTGATAAAGTACAGCTGAAAACATGTGCTTACACCACCATCTCCCATTTATTCAATTCTTAAGCATCATAAAGTTATAAAATTTTGGAGATATAAGGATCTCAAGAGATCATATTAGCCAAACTTCTCATTTTACAAATAATAAATGAAGGCCATAGAGACTGCACTGTTTTGCCTGGGTCACATAGCGAGCTAAGTGTTATAATGTTTTAGAGTTGAGTATTGTATTTTCAATGTTTTCATGACATTTACTGGGAAGAAATTTTAATGAATCAAAATTACTTTTAGGAGAATGTTTCAGCAATGTATTCATTCATATGACAAATATTTATTGAGTGCCTCTCAATGCCAGGCGTTATGCCAGGTTCTGAGGATATGAAAAGATACAGCAAGCACTCCCCCAAAACATAGAATCTAGCTGAAATACAAATGTTTCTCATTCTGTACTAAATGCCATGTGCTGTACACAAAACATAGCAGAATGTGGAAAGTGCTCCAGTAGGAAAATAAATTTCTCTAATTGTACTGGGAGAGTCAAGGAAGGCTTCACAGAGGATGTGACATTTGATTTAATCTTTGAGTAAAAGGAATGATATTCCTATTTAAGATGAGATACCAAAGGAATTATGAAGAACTTATAATGTTTACATTAAAATTACATATAAAAACAGAAAATATATGCAATCATTTCAAACACAGACTAACTTCCAAATCTCTTGAGAAGTAGTTAGCATAAAAGGGAAGAATAACTGAAAACAAGTGAGTGACTTTGAAATGTGTTTGGTTAATGTTATTGAAAAAAGAAAAAAAAAAGATTAGAAGGCATCCCAGTGGGGAAGAAAACAATTTTCTTGGTTCAGGTATCCAAATCATCATGAATTGTGGATTGTTTTTTAAAAGTCACAATAAAGGTAGCCACAGACATCTCATTTTGCTCTTAATTCTAAAAAGGTATACATCATAATTGGAGTTGAGCCAAGTGAAGTGACACAAACTGGTTAAATTTAGTACTATAATCAAATAAATAATGAAATTAATTGGACATTCCTATTTATTGCTTAATTTTTATATTTCTACATGGTAATTAGCCACAATTATTAAATAGTCATATTTGTAGCATTAATTTGTAGATTCAGTTAAGGAAAGGAAATCAAGTATTTGTAGATTCAGTTAAGGAAAGGAAAAGGGAGAATGGCAGAGTGGAAAGTTTATAGTATGCCTCCTAAAAATACCATACTAACTCAAACCTGGTCTTCTAATCCTCTATTGGTAAAGTATCCATAGACTTGAACTTCCAGGATCATCATCATCATCATCCATTATTATTATTAAGCAGGTACAATCTAACCACATACCAAACACTATACCAACTTTAGAATCTCATTGTATTCCTACATGAACCTCAATAGATATTACCTAATCCACTTTGAAGAGAAGACAACATCAGTACAGAGAATTGAAATAACTGGTCTAGAGTCACATGACAAGTAAAACAGAAGAAATATTGTAAAATAGGCTTCAACTTCCAGTAAAAACTTTATGGCAGCTTAGTTATGAATCATTCCACTTCTCCAAAAGCCATAAGGAAGCAAGGACAATAAGAAAAATACAAATTTAATTTTCAACAAAGGCAGAAGGCAAGAAAACACCTCCAAACTACAAATTTTGTGTATAAATGCTGCCCAACTCAGAACTGGTAGCAGAGCCTTGCAGAAAACTGTGATGGGGTATAATAAAATCAAGAGGAAGAGTAGGAAAAGCAATGGGAAAACTGACTAGCAGGCCTGAAGAAGGACCCATTCTGAATGGGAACTACTAGGCGAAGGGCTGAGGAGCACAGTGAGAGGCAGAGAGAGAGGGCTCAGCAACTAGAGAAGGCCTGTAGATCATAAAATAATCAAAAACAAATCTTCTAAATTTTAAGGAATTCTCAAAAGGCAGGTGCTGTCCCCTCATGGCAATAGAGTAGGACCTGTAGAAGTTTAGGTATGGCAATAGAAACCTCCTTGAATTAGGTCAGGTTCAAGAAGTAAAGGAGACAGTCTTTCTTCTTCCCTAACATGTGCTGCTTGTAAAAAGCTGGCCCCCAGAATAAAACTTAGTCAAGGAATAGATACCACATGCACACAACAATAGCATGTTTTAAAAATGTGAAAAGAGCAATAAAACTTTCCTATAGAAAGAAAAAATTCACTAGAAAATATTATCATTAATCAGATGAAAATTGTAAACCAAAATTTCTTGGATAAATAATGAAGTAATCACTATTTTGAAGGAAGATCACAAATCAGAAATACAAAAACTCAGGGAAGAAATGGCCAGAAAACAGTAGGTAAGGATGTGACAATAGGAAGAGATGAATCAAGAACTTGAAAAATTGGCATTAAAAAAATAGAAGAAAAAAGGCCAAAAAATGTCAGAAATACGGCTAAATTTGAAGGAAAATAGAGACTGAGAAAGCCTTCGACAAAATTCAAACTCATTCTCATTAAACACTTTTGAGAAAATAAGAATAAAGATAGAATATTGTTTGAATAAACTACAGTTTACATGCACCCAATAGAGTACTATGCAGCTATAACTATTAATTATAAAGATACATATGAACTTATATAGAGTCATTTCCAGGAAATATTAAGTGAAGAGAGATATCTTTCGCATAGTAAATAAAGAGAATAGAAAAGCTAATTTATCTCTGTATGTTTAGAAAAAGAAATATGGGAAGATAAACCTGGAAACAATAAAATTGGTTACCTACAGGGGAGTATGATGGTGAAAGGGACAAAAGAAGGCATGACATTTCTCTGAGTATAACTTCTTTGTTATTATGAATTCTGGAAGCATGTAAATATTCTATACATTCTAGAAATAAGAATAAATCACCAAGGGGTGGAGGAACTAAAAACTTAAAACTAAAACTATAAGCAAACTGAAACCAATGTGTACAACTATATTTCAAGTGAATTATAATAATACTAAAGAGAAAATAAAGAAACAAATCCAAACACATTTTAAACATGGTATTTAACTATATCTCTTCAGCCAGAGGAAGGAGGGGAGAGATGAGAAGGAACAGCAAAAAACCCTGAATTTTTTTAGGTAGTTTTATAGTGGTATGGATGAAACAATTCTGAAATTATTTAGGTATACTGTTAGACTGAGGAAATTGAATACATGCTTTGAATACTTTCATGTTGTTAGGAACCAGCGTTCCCACTGTGGAAGAAGCGAGATACCAACATAGAATAGGGGAGGGCAAGGAAAACTCTATGGAGATGGATTGAATTTGGAGGTTTCAGCAAGAACTAATGATTTCTGATATCTTCATAGATAGATGATTAGGTTATATAATACATTATACATACATATCACACAGATCATGTATGTATAATACATGACATATGCATACATGCCCACACTATGCATCCCATGCACACATACACTTCTTAACTCTGTCTGCTGAAAGGGCCTAGAAGCAAAGATGATACTCCAGTAGCAATGAGCACACTGAGAACCTAGGTATTGGTTTCTAATTGCATTTTCCACTAAAATGAACCAAGTTTCCTCTGAGAAATGGATGACTCAATGGCTAGGACAGGGTATGCACAGTGACCCTAGAACATATTAAGCCATAAAGTAAGAAAATGTTAAAAATAAATTATTGGAGCATGTTAAAAGGACAAAGGAGCTGGTGTACAAGAATTCTCACTGGCCAAATCTGGTATAATATGAGTACTCAAATAAACACAGTATTGAAAAATAAAAATTTTAAATTAAAAAAATAGGAATTTATGAATTCATTTTGATAATGAATAGATTGGGCAGGTAGATAGATAAATGAATGAATAAATGAATGAGGTAGAACTTTTCTGACTGATAAAGGTGGAGGGAAAATTGGAGTAGGAAAATAAAAATATTTCAACTATAATAACAAAGACTGCAAGAGGAAAAGAGCAAATACATGGTGGATAAACTGAACAATACCTTGACCACATGATTAAAATCAATATGGCAATGAGGGGCCAATAAGCCATGAGTGCCATCCATAAGGAAACATCATAATAACCAAAATGAGGGATATTCTCCTTTTTAAAAAGTACCTGCACATTCAAAATATAAAAATCATGAAAGAGGAAGAAAACCTGAGGAGCTATTCCAGGTTAAAGGAAACTAAAGATATTTGACAGCTAAAGGTAACATATAAGCCTAAACAAGAGAAAAAATGTTATAAAGAATATTATTTGATCAATTGACAAAATTGGGAATATGATGGTAGATTCAAGTATTGTGTCAATGGTGAGTTTCTTGAAGATGATCATCATACCATGTAAGAGAATACCCTTGTTCTTAGGAAATACACACAGTAGTATTTAGGAGTAAAGATCTAGGATTTGTACAACTTAGTCTCAAATGGTTCAGAAAAAAATGTGTATCTATATCAACAGATATACAAATAGATATAACGCCACAGATTAGATAGATGGATTAGATTAGATTAGGTTAAGTGAACAATGAAGCAAACAGCACAAGATGTTGGGGAATCTGGGTGAAGGGTATGTGGGAGTTTTTGTACCCTTTTTGAAAGTTTTCACTACATTGGAAATTATTTCCAAGTAAAAAAGTCTTTTTTTTTTAATTGAAGGAAAACAAAGAACATATAGACACCATGTGTAGTGGGTCAAATGGTGTTCTGCCCAAAAGACATGTTCAAGTTTTAACCTCTAGTATCTGTGAATGTGACCTTTATTTAGAAATAAAATCTCTGCAAAGTAATGAGTTAAAGATCTTAAGATGAAATCACACTGGATTAGGGTGGGCCCCAAATCTCATGCCTGCTATACTTACAAAGAAAGGAGAGGATATAGAGAGACACACAAAGAAAATGGCCATGTGAAAACAGAAACAGAGATGAGAGTGATACAGATAAAAGCCGAGAGTGCCAAGGATTTCTGGGTGTCACCAGAAGCTAGGAAGAGGCAAGAAAGGATTCTTTCCTTCAGACGTCAGATGGGACATGACCCTGCTGACACCTTGATTTCAGACTTTCGCCCTCCAGAACCGTAAACTAAAAAGTTTTTGCTGTTTTGAGATACCAAATTTGTGGTAATTTGTTACAGCAACCCTAGGAAATTAACACACCACGAAAAAGTACAATAAGGGCTATAGATGGTAAATATCAAAAAGAAAAAAGACAAGAAAAGAATAGAAAATAAATATATAAATCAGGCAAAAGAGACCCCACACTTGCATAAGTGGAATCTCCAAAGAAGATAATGATGAAATAGAATAAATTTTTTTAAATTATAATTCAAAACAGAAAATAATTGAATCTACACATTGAAACAGCACACCATACAGCACAAAATCTGATACAGAACAGTCAACATGATATTTACCTTGGGGAGTTTATTAGATTTCAATGATAAAGAAAGGCTCTTTCAGCAACCAGACAAAAACTTACAATGGAAAGAAAAAGATAAGGGCATCAGATTTCTCCACTGTCAGGAAACAAAGGGGCAGCACCTGTAAGATACACACGAAAAATAAGTCTCCAGGATTTTGTATTCAGCCAAGCGCTCCTTCAAGTATAAAAACAGAAGACCAACAATTCTGAATGTGTAAGAACTTAGTGAAGATATTCACCTATTGGAAACTACTTAAAGAAACCAGAATATGGCTGTAGAATCTTCAGCAGTGAGCATTAGATATTTTTAACCAATGAAAATCTAAAGTAAAAACAAACATTGAGATAAGGGTTACAGGATAGAATGTTATACTTATGAATGATATAAATTAAAAGAGAATGGGGATGAAAGGTAAAAAATAGAAAATTTCTCTATGACTGATCCATTTGTATAAGTAGAGTTCAAGAGTAAAGCTGAAAGTCAAATATAACTAACAGCATATTAAATAATACAACAGGAAACACTAGGGAACGTAACACTACTGATTAAAATTGAGTTGTGGAAGAAAGAAAGGGAAGAAGGAGGAAAAAGATACAACCTTTCTAACTGGTATGTTATTTGAATTCTAATATTAAAATTAGTTTTTTGGGTTTTTGTTTTTGTTTTGTTTTTTGTTTTTGTTTTTGCCAAGCTGCACACCTTGTGGGATCTTGGTTCCCCAACCAGGGATCAAACTGGTGCCCCCTGCAGTGGAAGCATGGAGCCCTAACCGCTGGACCTCCAGGGAATTCCCCAAATTAGTTTTCTTTATAAGCAGTTTTCACCATCCTTTTCTCATAAACCCTAAAAATATGACTCAGAAAATCTGTGGCTATTTTCATGGTTTACATTAAGCATTTTTAATTCTTTAAAGTTTTTATTGTCAAAAAATTATTTCACTGACCCTAACTCTCCTGCACTGTTGGTGGGAATGTAAGCTGGTCCAGCCACTATGGAAAACAATTTGGAGGTTCCTTAAAAAACTAAAAATGGAACTACCATATGACCCAGTAATCCCACTACTGGGCATATACCCAGAGAAAACCATAATCCAAAAAGAAACATGTACCATAATGTTCATTGCAGCACTATTTACAATAGCCAGGACATGGAAACAAGCTAAATGCCCATCAACAGATGAATGGATAAAGATGTGGCACATGTATACAATGGAATATTACTCAACCATAAAAAGGAATGAAATTGAACTATATGTCATGAGGTGGATAGACCTAGAGTCTGTCATACAGAGTGAAGTAAGCCAGAAAGAGAAAAATAAATACTGTATGCTAACACATATATATGGAATCTGAAGAAATGGTACTGATGAGCCCAGTGACAGGCAAGAGTGGAGATACAGAAGTAGAGAACGGACTTGAGGACATGGGGCTGGGGTGGGGGGCGAAGGGGAAGCTGGGACGAAGTAAGAGAGTACCATAGACATATTTAGCTAGTGCGAAGTTGCTATATAACGAAAGGAGGTCAACTTGATGATGGGAGATGCCTTAGAGGGTCAGGACAGGGAGGGGGGGAGGGAGTCACGGGAGGGAGGGGATATGGGGATATATGTATTAATACAGCTGATTCACTTTGGTGTACCTCAAAAACTGGTACAAGAGTGTAAAGCAAATATATTCCAATAAAGAGCTTAAAAAAATTATTTCAAAGCCTATCTCACATCAAACATTTTTTATAAGTAGAGTATTTACTAATAAACTTTATTTCTCTCGTTTCTTCATGGATAAGGACCACAACTTTGGGAAGAGAGATAAGAAGAGTATGTGGTAAAGTGAAAACTGGCAGAGGACCAAAATCCATTGAAAATAACTATCTAGGAGACTAGAGTTCTTGCCTTGAATCCAGGAACCAGACTGAGAAGCAGCACAGAGAAAGGGAAAGTAATAGAAAAGAGAGGGAGGTAGCATTCCCCACAGCAATAAAATGTAAATGACCATCCTAGCCTGAGATCCTTTCTTCTTTTCTATTTCTGCTTACCAGAGATGGTATACGTAGGTTACTATTTATGATGAGGAATACTACTGTGTTTTCTATATTTTTTATAGTTGCACCTGATCTTGCACTTTATGTTTTATTTACTGTATATTTTGCAAGTTATATGGATTACATGGATTTACTTTTGGGGGTGGGGTAGAGGGATTCCCTCCAACGTCCTTCTCAATGTTAATAATACATGTAGTAGACCTGCAAAATTAATACAGAAAACCTTCTTTTTATGTTTCATATACTACAGCTTTAAACTTAAAATTATCATAGTTCCCTATTTTAACTTTAACTACACAATTATTATTAATCTTCTCATCAACCTCATAAGGAAAGTATTATTTGTGGTGTTTAATGTAGGAAGGACAGCTATTTTATACAGCATTTGTTTTCATTTATTTTATCAAAATTACCCAGAGTAGTACTGTATTCATTTCCCCTTTTTTGATAACTTTGATGTTTATATAATTAATAAAAATTTTAATGAATGACATATTAAACATTATCAAGCATAGGTTAACTATGATAGATCTTTAGTACTTGTATCTGCCAATCATTCCTCATCCTATATCATTCTATATAAATATAGATTTTTAATGGTAATTTAGAAAAATTCCTTAAAATCATTACATTAAGGAGAGAAAACGAGACTACAAAACTAAAATTTAAATATTTCAGAACCGTAGTACAAGCCATGTATGTAAGTGTATACAGTTCCAAGGACAGAAAAATGTAACAAATACACCTACGTGTAAACTCTGGACAACTATAGGCTAAACTGTAGAATGAAAAAACTGAGTGTCAGAGGCAGTATTTAGTGTGTAAAGTTGAAGAATAATTCAAGGTACATAAAAGGATATATTGAGTTGATAGTCATTTTGAAATATTATGTTAGAGAGAATCACAAGTATGTACAAATATATGCATGAAAAATAATTATTGATAAATTGTGAAGATTATATTTACAAAAATAAGTAGGCTATTAAATTCATTCATACATGAGTGTGAATTTCTTTCTCAGCTTAGATTAAGTACCATTTAGGATTCCGAGCAAAGTGAGACTTTGCATAATGTCAGATACTATTTGTTGAATTCCCATCTCAACTTTGTTCCTTTCTAACATCACCCCAGTTTTGGTAGCAAAGTACACAGAGCAGTGGACTCAGCTGCAGGAGATGAATCACAATTAATCTAATCAAATTTCCCTTTGAGTAATTGGTTTAGCGGTGGGCAGATGACCCAGTTCTAGCCAACAAGTCTTGATAGAACATGTATGGGGTCAGCTTCTGGATAAGGTTTTCTTCCTTGATTTAAAGAAAAAACATGCCAGGAGAAACTTTCCTTATTCCTAATTTTGGATGCAGTTATGTGAGACTCTGATGCCATCTCTGGGCGCTAGGAGACAAGAAAGAGATAAAACCCAAGTCTCTGATGCCAGCTGACTGGAAAGATGGAAAGTTTGGAAGCCTGAGGACATTACTGAGCCATGATTAACCAACCCTAGAACTACTTTCCTCTAGACTTCCTGTCACGTGAGATAATAAGTATCTGTTATATAAGGCACTTTTTATTGAGTACCTTGATACTTGGAACCAAAATATATCCTACCTGACACGGGTATAAAAAGCAGGTATTATCTGGTGGATGGTCAGTACATCTGTGGAGGGGCCTGAATAACCCAACAGCTGTATGGAGCACTGGATTTAGAACCCAGGGGAATGTGTCAAGCAGGTAACAGAAGTGACCTCTGAATACTCACTTCAAGGACCAACATTCACCTATAATCATCCCTTTGTAGATACAGAAGAATTCTAGCTCTCAAAGTTGTATAAACAATAAAAATTTCCGAATCACAGGTCTAAGTGGCCTGTCATGCCTTTCTGAATGTGTTGATATTTCTGAGGCCTCTGATCAAGCAGACATTTCTACACTATTCCATGAACCTTGTCAACTACCAATACTATAAACTGTAAAAAAATAGAAAAACACAATATGTAAAGTGAAAAGAGCACTACATCTGAAATTAAAAGCCACAGTAGTGAGTTCTGACTCTACTAATAATTAGGTCTAAGACTCCAGCCTTCAATTTTTTCATCTGCAAAATTGAGATAATAATACTTATATCATGACGTTTTCTAAGAATTACATGGGATAGTGTAGAAAATAACATACAAGAAAACTGTTTAGTGATATTCTGAAGGCAGATGTTTGTAAAACAAATGAATGATTCCTTTGTTCACTATAAAAACTGGATCAAACTTGTCAAAAGTCACTCATCTTTTCAAGTTTAATAAAGCTTCATGGCTTTCTTTGCTTGCCATATCCACTGCCACAGTGAAGAGACAACGCAAAATAGCCGGTGCCAAAATATATGTATTTGTAGAGACAATAAATTTTATTGTACTTTTAATTTAATTCTATAAAGATGAAAATATGCCATTTATTTCTTGGAATTCATGATACAAAAACCAAAGTCATTACAAGAAAACAGAGCAGATCAATATTCCTCATGAACGAAGACATAAATTCTACCAAGCTTTTAATAAATCAAATGTAATATATATAAATTACATCATGGCTAAGTAAGGTTTATCCCAGGAATACAAGGTTGGCTTAAGATTCAAAACTCAATTAATGTAATTCACCATATTAACAAACTAATAAAACAGAAAGATCATTTGACAAAAAAGCACATCTACTCCTAATAAACCTCTCAGCAAAGAGAAATACTTAGGAATAGAGGAGTACTTCCTCAATCTGATAAGGGGAAATCTATGAAAACATTTGCAGCTAACATCATACTTAATGATGAAAGGCTGAATGCTTTCCCCCATAAAATCAGAAAACCACCAAGGACATCCACCATCCATCACTCCAATTAAAAAATCAATTGTATTTCTAAATACTAGACATGTACAATATAAAACAAAAATTAAGCATAATTATAAAATGGTCTCCAAAATTCTCTCCCCATAGTGTACATGATTTGCATAATTTCTTCCCCCTGAATGTGAATGAGATGGTCAAAATGATGGATTTTACTCCCATGATTATGTTACATTTCTGGCAAAAGGAAACTTGCTGAAGTATTGTAATTAAGATACCAAGTCAGTTTATTTTGTGTTAATCCAAATGGAGATTATCTGGTGGGTTTGACTTAATCAGGCAGAAGCCCTTAAATAGCATGAATAAATATCTCCTGCCGACCTCACAGAAGATTGAAGCTACCGTAAGTTTAAAAGCTGCAAGGAACTGAACTCTGCGGTTACCTTAAATAACCTGGAAGAGCAAGCTGAGCCTCAAGTGATAACGCAATCTTGGCTGATCCGCTATACAGCCATGTGAGCCTTGAGCAGTGGATCCAACTCACCCATGCCCAAATTCCTGACCCATGGAAACTGTGAGATAATGACTGAGTGATGTTTAAACCATTAAGTTTGTGGTAATTTATTTCTCAGCATTAGAAAACATATAGATACCATTCATAATAACACCTAAAATTCGAAATAACTGGAAAAAAATCTGACAAAAAATATGAAAGATCTGTACAGTAAAAACTTCAAAACATTGCTGAGAGAAATTAGGCCTAAAGAAATGGAGCTATATACCATCTTCATGGGAAGATGGAAGATTTAACATTGATGAGACATTAGTTCCTCTCCAAAACGATCTATTTCAATTCAATCCCAGTCAATATTGCAGCAGACTTGTTTGTAGAAATTGATAAACTGATTCTAAAGTTTATATGAAAATGCAAAGGGAATAATCAACATAATTTTGAAAAAGAATAAAGTTGGAGCAGTACTGACACTTCAAGTATCCAAGATCTATCACACAGCGACAGCAATCAAGACAGTGTGTTATTGACAAAAAGACTGTCAATAGATAGAACAACAAAACAAAACCGAGAATCTGGAAACAGACCCCCACATTTACAAATAACTGACTTACAATGGTGTAAAGGCAATTAAGTGGGGAAAGAATATTCTTTTAAGCAAATGATGATGGAACAACTGAATATTCATATGCAAAAAAACAAAACAAAACTTTGATGTATACCTCACAACACACTGAAAAGTAACTTAAAAGGATTCAGAGATGTAAATGTAAAACCAAAAACTATAGAAACAGAAGAAAACACAGGAGTAAACTTTTGTGACCTTGAGTTTGGCAAAGATTTTTAATTATGACACTGACACCGAAAGCAAAATTCACAAAAATGTAAATTGATAAGCTAGACTTTTATCAATATTAAAAACATCTGCTCTTTAAAGGATACTCTTAAGAGAACTTAAAGATAAGGCACAGGTTAGGAGAAAATATTTTCAAATCACATATATAACAAGGGACTTTCATCATAATTCATGAAGAACTCTCAAAATTCAATAATAAGGAAATAACTCAACTTTTAAAAAGCAAACAAAATATTTTAAAAGACATACCAAAGAAGATACACAGATGGCAAATAAGCACATTAAAAGATGATAAACATCATTAGTCATTAGGGAAAGGCAATTACAATCACAATGAGATACCACTACATTATCTACTGGAATTGTTAAAATTAAAACTACTGACCATACCAGTTGTGGTCTGGGATATGCGAGAATTAGAACTGTAATATACTGCTGGTGGGAATGTAAAATGGTACAATTACTTTGGAAATTGTCTGGTAGCTAAATGTATACCCACTAATTTATCTAGCCATTTCATTTCTGGGTATCTATCCATGAGAAAGTAAAACATGTGTCCATACAAAGACATACACACATTTTCATAATAGCTTTACTTGTGATATTAAAAAACTGGAAAAAATCCAAATCTTTATCAACAGGTAAACTGATAAACTATGGTATATCCATACAATGGATTACTACTCAGCAATAAAAAATGAGCTAATGAGACATACTACAATATAATTATGCTGAGTGAAAAAAGATAGATGAAAAAAGCATCCACTATATTGTATAAAATTCTAAGAAATAAAAAGAAATGTAGAATACATTTATCACTCAGATATTCATTTCTAATATCATTTTCCAATACATGGTTGATTCTAGGACTGGGGCAGTAAATAGATGAGATGAGTCCACGGCATCTTGAATGCCAGAAAGTAAGAAAGTGGTCAAACACACACAAGAACACACACACACAAGTTCCCAATGCCCAAAGCTGGAACAACTTGAGCAAAAAAAAAATAAAGTAGATTATAACTCAAAGTATAAAATAAATATCCATGAGTCCACACACGTAAATAGACTGAATAAATCAGTAAATGGTAGAGAAGAGGTAAATCATCATCCCTCCTTTAGGGTGAAGTATCTACATAATTTATTTGGAATTCTCCTGCATGGCTTCACAGGTATATGTGATGGCTTCACAAATATATGTGAAAACTTAAAGTGTACATTTTAAATATAAGCAGCTTATATGACAATTATATTTTAATAAGGCTTTTTCTAGTATAAACAAACAAACAAAAGCCTTCCAAATTTGAACTATCTTCTTAAAAATAGTCTGCAGGAATATTTGGAGTTAGCCCCATCACACCTGAATTTAACCACTGAGTTGTTTTCTTCCAGTTTTATTGAGCTATAATTGACATACAGCGCTGTATTAAGTTTAAAGTGTACTGCATAAGGCTTTGACTTACATACATCACGAAATGATGATCACAATAAGTTTAGTGACCATACCATCACCTTATACAGATACAACATTAAAGAAATGGAAAAATATTTTTCTTTGTGATGAGAACTCTTATTCTTTGTGATGAGAACTCATTCTCTTAACAACGTTCATATATAACATAAGCAGTGTTAATTATATTTACCATGTTGTACATTATTTAGTACTTACTAATCTCATAACTGGGAGTTTGTACCTATTGACTGGCTTCATATAATTCCACCTCCCTCTGCCTTTGGTACCCAAAAATCTGATCTCTTTTTATATGAGTTTGTTTGTTTTTGAAGTACAATTGACCAACAACACTGAGTTCCTGTTACACAACATAGTGATTCAATATTTCTATACATTTCAAAATGCTCACCATGATAAGTCTAGTTACAATGTCACCATACAAAAAATATTACATAGTTACTATATTCCCCACACTATGCATTTCATATCCCTGACTCATTTATTTTGCAACTGGAAGTCTGTACCACTTAATCTCCCTCACATATTTCTTTCATACGCCATTCCTGTCATTCCCCCTCCCTCTGGCAACCACCTGTTTGTTCTCTGTATCTATAAGTCTGTTTCTGTCATGTTATGTTTGCTCATTTGTTTTCTTTTTTAGATTCCACATATAAGTGAAATTATACAGTATCTGTCTTTCTCTATCTGATTTATTTCACTTAACATAATGCCCTCACAGTTCATCCATGTTGTTGCAAATGGCAAGATTCCATTTTTTTCTATGGCTGAGTAGTATTCCATTATATATATCTCACATTATCTATGTGAGATATATTTATATTAAGATGTGAGATATATTAAAATATCTCACATCTTCTTTATCCATTCATCTATTAATGGGCACTTAAGTTGCTTCCATATCTTAGCTATTGTAAGTAGTGTTGCAATGAACATAGGGGTACATATATCTTTTCTAATTAGTGTTTGTGTTTTCTTTGGATAAATACTCAGGAGTGGAATTGCTGGATCATACAGTAGTTCTATTTTTAACCAGTATATTTAACTAGTGAGTTTGTTTTGCTCAAAGATTCATTTTTTAGGAATTCTTGTGCCAACAGTGCTACTCACTCAGCATCAAATTTCATGGCATAATGGTGATTAGGATATGCTGAGCATCTTTATTATTGTTTCTTACTTCAAGATTTTCAATCTTATAAAAATATCCTAGTCAGACTTGTCTGGTTTGAGGGAATTTTAATAGTCAATCAAAATTAAGACAAATATAGTGTGTCATTTAAAATGGGAATTAGTGCCAACTGTATGGATACAGCAACCTGGAATCCACATTCTGAGCCATGTGCTATTTAAAAATCACACTCCTAAGGAAGACTGGCATTTGATCCCCTGGAGTCAAATATGGCTGTGCTACTTATTAACAGTACCTACTTCATGGGAGTGCTGAAGCACTAAATAAGTTAACATACGGAGAGGTTGTAGAAGACTACCTGGCAGTGCTATCCAGATTCTACAAAATCTACAGATTCTACGGGCATTAACCATCAGGGAAGTGTAAATCAAAACCAGAGTGAGATACTGCTTCACTCACACACACTATGAGGGCTATGATAAAAAGGCAGTAACAAGCATTTCTGAGGATGTGGAAAAATTGGAATCTTCATACACTGCAGGTGGAAATGTAATATGTCCAATCACTTTGGAAAACAGCCTGCAGTTCCTCAAAACGTTAAACCTAGAGTTCCCATACAACCCAGCAATTCTAATCCTAGGTATATATATCCCAGAGAAATGAAAATATGTGTTTACACGAAAACTTGTACATGAATGTTAATAGCAGCATCATTCATAATAGTCCACAAGTAGAAACTGCCCAAATGTCCAACAACTGCTAAATGGATAATCAAAACATAGTATATCCATACAATACAATATTATTTGGCAATAAAAAGGAGTGAAGTACTGAAACATGCTACCATGTGGCTGAACCTTGAAAACATTATGCTAAGTAAAAGAAGCCAGCAAAAAAGACTACATATGATATGATTCTATTTATATAAAATGTCAAGAATAGGCAAATGCAGAGAGAAGGAAAGTAGAGTCAATGGCTATTGAAAGGTTTTAAGGGAAAATGAGGAGTGACTGTTAATGGGTGTGGGTTTTCTTTTTGGGGTGATGTAAATGTTCCAAAATGAATAGTGGTGACAGTTACACAACTGTGCACATGCGAAAAACCATTGAATTTTAACTTTAAAACTGGTGAACTGTATGCTATGTGAATTATATCCAATAAAGCATGTTAAGTGGTTTAAAACAGACTGGAAAAAGGAAAGCCCGAAAGCAACAGTAACAGTAAATAATAAATTAGTTCACCTCTCTAGCCTTATCCTCTTCCATTCCCACATTTACTCTATGCTCTATCCATAATGGCCTCCTTGCAGTCCCCATATTATGTCTTCCCATTTGATGTCCTATGAACATACTATATCTGCTTCCTGGAGTTCTTCTCACTCCTCCTGCCTAACTCCTTTATATTTAAAATTAGTCAGTCAGAGTAAGCTAATGGCTGGAAAAACAGATTCCAAAATCCAGTGGCCACCATGATAAAATTTATTTTTCACTCATGTATACCCTCCTCAGGTGATTCAGGGATCCTGGCTCCTCACCTCTAGTGGCTCTGCCCACCCCGGAGGCTTCCACTGTATTCTCTACACTGGGCTGAAAGAACCTGTGGGGTATCAGCACAGATAGAACCTCGAGGAATTAATCCAAATGATTAATTCACTTTTGAACATGGTATATTTAAGATGACGTCAGGATACCCAATGGTCTTGAGTTCAGCACAGAGATTGTTAGCTTCTAACTCTGTACCTCAAATATATTGCACTACTCCCCCTGTATCTACCATATCTTCAGGAAGTAAGAGGTGCTCTACTGAAAAAACTCAAAGATTATTTTTAAGAATAAGAATGCCAAGAGGAGAAAAATACAATTTCAACACCTCTATTGAGGAATTTAAGATGCAGCACAGGCAATAAGCTGGAGCTAAAGGAAACTTTCCTTATTTGTTAAAATTGGAATGCATTCCTTAGGACAAATCAAAGTGTGACACACAACATCCAAATTTCCTATACAGGTAGATAAGTGTTATCAACTACCTCCCACGCCCAAATTTCTCTGCCACATTGAGGACTGTTCAAGAGGAGCAGGACATGTGGTTGTAGCAACAGAGATGTGAAAGGACTCACTTTTATGTAAGTCATAAGAGAGAAAATCTCTTTCATGTTATTTAGGATCATCCTTGATAGATTTATTCTGAAAAATAATACACATAGCCAAATATCTTCCTCTATATAAAATCTTCACAAAACTGAAACCCTGAGAATTCGCTTTTCCAGTTTGGGCATAATTCTTAATTGGTAATACAAAATCTAATATGCCTAGGAAGTTCCATCCCACAGTACCTGTTATTCAGTCTAGCGGTTGGAAATACCAACTCCACAATTTCAGACCTGGTCCATAATTGGGGCAGGGAGGGGATCTGGGCGGGGCCTCCAGATACTGAGGAGGCGTTGTTAGAAAGCTGTGGGGCTAGCCTACTGGCTGTCACTACTCCAGTTAAGCCTTGCAGTATTTGAGTGAGCAAGGGTCTGGTGTGAGAGCAGCAATCTCAGTGACAACTAGTTTCACTTGGCATTTGAGTGGAACTGCAACTACAGGCGTTTCGTCCCCCCGGACTTCCGAGAAATGTAAGAGCTGCAGAGATGACTGTCGCCAGCTATAGGGAGCCGGCAGAAACAAGACAGTTCCTGAGGATGGGCTGTGCCGAGAGACCAAAGTAGCCCCAGGGTTATAGTGAGAAGGGAAGTGGAACACAGTCAGGGATTGGGAGCAACACGGAGAAAAAGTCGAGAGAGCCGCTTGTAACTGCTTTCGAAGCCGCCGCCACTCTAGTGCTGACTTGTGAGTACTCTGCGTCTCCTGTCCGCAGACTGAAGTCGGGGAACTCTCTCGGAGAACTCTCCCGGTTAGGAAACGAGATCCCTGCAACTGCCTTCGCCTGGTCTCCCCACCTCTACTTCAAGGACTGAGCAACTGCCACCCCTCCCCTGCCTACCCCACAGAGGGCAAGGGCAGTAGCTGATCGGTGCCGCCCCCTTCCGACCCAGGAGGTGGAGATTTCACCCTCCTCTCCTCCGTGCGGTCCAGCCAAATTCAACACCTATTTTCTCCTCCCGCTGCTCCTATATTCCTGACACCCCCTCGTCCTTCCCCTATCCCTCCTCCCCAAAGACAGGGGAGGAGAAAAGGGGAGTCCAGGTCGTCATGACTGAGCTGAAGGCAAAGGATCCCCGGGCTCCCCACGTGGCGGGCAGAGCGCCCTCCCCCACCCAGGTCGGATCCCCTCTGCTGGGACGCCCGGACACAGGACCCTTTCAGACGAGCGAGACCTCTGACACGTCGCCCGCAGCCTCGGTCATACCCCTCTCCCTGGACGGGCTGCTCTTCCCGCGGCCCTGCCAGGGTCAGGACCCAGACGGGAAGACTCAGGACCAGCAGTCGCTGTCAGACGTGGAGGGGGCGTATTCCAGAGTTGAAGCCACAGAGCGGGCTGGAGGTGGCAGCTCTAGACCCCCAGAAAAGGACAGCGGGCTCCTGGACAGTGTCTTGGACACGCTACTGGCGCCCTCGGGTCCCGGGCAGAGCCACGGCAGCCCGCCCGTCTGCGACGCCACCAGCCCTTGGTGCCTGTTTGGTCCCGAGCTTCCCCAAGACGCCCGGACTGCCCCTGCCACCCAGGGGGTATTGCCCCCGCTCATGAGCCGGCCAGAGGGCAAGGCTGGCGACAGCTCCGGGACGGCAGCTGCCCAGAAAGTGCTGGCCAGGGGCCTGGCACCGTCCCGGCAGCTGCTGCCCCCGACGGCCGGAAGCCATCACTGGCCCGGGGCCGCAGTGAAGCCCTCTCCGCTGCCCGCTGTGGTGGAGGTGGAGGAGGAGGATGGCTCCGAGTCCGAGGGCTCCGTCAGTCCGCCTCTGAAGGGTAAACCCCGGCCTGCGGGAGGCCCGGCGGCCGGAGGGGGAGCCGCGACCGCTGCTCCTGGGACGGCCGCAGGAGGCGTCGTCGTGGTCCCCAAGGAAGATTCCCGCTTCTCGGCGCCCAGGGTGGCCCTGGCGGAGCACGACGTGCCAGCGGCGCCCGGGCGCTCCCAGCTGGCCACTACGGTGATGGATTTTATCCACGTGCCCATCCTGCCGCTCAACTCGGCCTTCCTGGCCGCCCGCACCCGGCAGCTGCTAGAGGGGGATAACTACGACGGCGGGGCCGCGGCTGTCAGCGCCTTTGCCCCGCCGCGGGGCTCGCCCTCGGCCTCGGCCGCCCAGGTCGCGGCCGGCGACTTCCCCGACTGCGCGTACCCGCCCGACGCCGAGCCCAAGGACGACGCGTTCCCGCTCTACGGCGACTTCCAGCCGCCGGCCCTGAAGATCAAGGAGGAAGAGGAGGGCGCCGAGGCCGCCGCGCGCTCCCCGCGGCCGTACCTGGTGGCGGGGGCCAACCCCGCCGTCTTCCCGGATTTCCCGCTGGCTCCGCCGACGCTGCCTCCGCGAGCGCCGTCGTCCAGACCCGGGGATGCGGCGGCGGCCACCGCACCCGCCGGTGCCTCTGCCTCGTCCGCGTCCTCGTCGGGGTCGACCCTGGAGTGTATCCTGTACAAGGCGGAGGGCGCGCCACCCCAGCAGGGCCCGTTCGCGCCGCCGCCCTGCAAGGCGCCGGGCGCGGGAGCCTGCCTGCTGCCGCGGGACGGCCTGCCGTCCACCTCGGCCTCGGCCGCCGGCGCTGCCGGGGCGGCCCCTGCGCTCTACCCGCCGCTCGGCCTCAACGGGCTCCCGCAGCTCGGCTACCAGGCGGCGGTGCTCAAGGAGGGCCTGCCGCAGGTCTACCAGCCCTATCTCAACTACCTGAGGTGAGGGCCCGGGGCGGGGCGCGCCCGGCGCGTCGCGAGGGCTGCGGTCCGGCCGTTCGCAGCCGCTAGCTCCCGGCCCTGCGCGCCCGGCTCCGGCTCCCCCGAGTGGCCGCGAGGGGGGTGGGTGGCCGAGGCGGGGCGCAGCACAGGTTGGCTTTCTTTTCCTTATCTCCGCTCCTCATTTTTTGGGGGGACCCCAGAGGGGCGCAGAATATGCCGTTTCTGGAGCGTGCCTCCCCGAAAATGTGTTTCCAAACTTTCCAGAATCTGCGCGACCCCGAGGCGAAACCAGCCGTGATTTCTAAAGTGCAGCGTCACTGTAGGTCCGCTGTAGCCGCGCGGAGCGGAAAGGGTGCGGCGAGTCGGGGGCTTTATAAAATGCTTTTCTTCGTACAACAGTTACTGGGAATCTGTCTTGGAGAGGAGACATTAACGGACGGTTCTCCCGGGAGGGGTGGCGCTGGATGTCGGGGAGCGGGCCAGAACAAAAAGCAGAACCATCTTAGGGGTCTGGACACTTAATCGCTTCATTTTCATACGAATCTCAAGATTAAAATTAATATGCGTGTAATATGTTTACATTATGGATTTAAGCATCAATCACTGCAGTACATTGTATTCTAATATCGTTTCGAGTTCGCTACAACTTTTTTTCATTAAAAAACATTTTCATTTACATACGGGAGTAATGGAATTTTAAAGGGGAAAAAAAAGAGTGCTCTCGGTTTGGAATCTTGTGTTTTGAATAGTCAAAACAGTGTCAGTATATTGAACAATACTTTAAAATGACAAACACATATACTTGTTTAATTCAAGAGTGGTTTTAAAAACCAAAAAGCATTGCTAAGTATGATTGTACCACGTTTGTTACCCAGCGTACAACAAGGTCATAACATTTAGTTTGTCAAAGACTACATTGATTCTCTATAAGGAGTTTTGTAGAAAGATTTTTTTTCCTGAACATAAAATTATATATTATTTTATTCTTCCTTCGTGTTGCTCCTGATGAATGGCTAATAAGTTGCAAATCTGATTAATCCAGTAACAGGTAGTACATCAAGTTTACTTTGCATGTCTTTCAAGTGTGTGTGTGTGTGTATATATATACATATATATACGGTTTTATTTTTAAAAACCCTTTCACTCTGTCAATTCTGGATTAAGAAAACTTTAGTATTAGATAGTGGTGCACCTAAAAATAAATGGAGTACTTTGTTTTGCATTTCAAGGCCGGATTCAGAAGCCAGCCAGAGCCCACAGTACAGCTTCGAGTCATTACCTCAGAAGATTTGTTTAATCTGTGGGGATGAAGCATCAGGCTGTCATTATGGTGTCCTTACCTGTGGGAGCTGTAAGGTCTTCTTTAAAAGGGCAATGGAAGGTAGGCTCCTTTCCCCGTTCCTTTCTTGTTGGTTTAATTGTAAACGGAGACCATCTAATATTTTATAGATTTTAATTAGCTCTTGTTTCTTCTAAGAAATGGAGATATTTCCATATAACTTAAAATATATGATGATGCTTTAATAATATATTTTTATTTATAATACTCCATATTGGTTGGATATTATAATTGCTACTATTTGACTAACACTTTTAATATTAGACACAAGTCATGCTAATCTTGGGAACAATGCTAATATTGTTCATTAACTATTTAACTTTAAAGAAACAGCTTTGTTCTGATTGTGTTTTTACATTTCTATCATATATTTATATATAATATATACTAAATTAAAAATTTCTTTCAAAAGAAAAATGGTGAAACTCAAAATTATACATGTACATATATATGATGCATTTACAAATTTTCTACATGATTTCGTCTTTTCTCTACATATATGTTTGTGTAATAATTATATAATGGATATTCTGAAAATTTTAAAAGTTTCCTTTTTGTTTAGTATATTTTTGTAAGCGTATAAGGAAATAGGCATAAACAGTTTAAGGCAAAAGAAAAAGTCGGACATCACAGAATGTAATTTCTGAAAAAGTATTTTTCTTTAAGTATGGCTTTTATGTTTTTAAAATCATCAAATTACATATTTACCTAATGATTTTGGATCGACTTGCATAGTGTATTTCAGGCTTGAACTTTCATAGAATATATGTTAATTTCTCTTTCTATCTACACTAAACTCTAAGCAGCCAAACACTTTTATATTTGAAGATAGAAATCCATTTAAACATCATTTCACATTTGAATTCTAGCAATGTGTATTTTGTAACAAGCTGACATGAGTTTAGGATTCTCTCTGGAGTTCTGAGATCACACCTAGACAAGGAACCAAAGATCCAAATGTCTGCTTTTTTTGCTTCCTGTTTGTGAGTTTTCTAATTCCAAGAGCCCTCTACTTGTATAAGTAGTAAAGGAGAGAATGGGGAGTTTTTAGCTTAAGGGAGCATTCAGAGGAGTTGACATGCATATTTAATACACATTTACACCAAAAGAATATTAACCCAAAAGATTTTTAACCAAAAAATTCACTATCCCTATAGATAGCTAACATATAATTCTTTACAACTATTATGCCCTTTTGATGAAAATGATTCCCAGCTATTTGTTAATGATATGTGTATCCCTCCTACTGCAATTAATTCTTCATAAAAAATAATTACTTTGTGTATTTCTAGAACATATTTGTTTTCCACAAAGGATGAATGTATTTAACTGATGTTGAACATGTGTATTCAGCTTCAGGGGAGTTTAAATTAGTTGAGGTACTGTGACAAGTGGGTTTGTTAGAAAATGGGACAACTGAGAGTAGCCTTAACTTTCCCACTGATGTCATTTAGTCATAGTTACAGTTCAGAGTCCTTTGTGTGGAAGAGTTGATTCTCCAGTGCGTAATTGGAGTTACTATTCCCATTTGACTTCTTGAACATTCCCCTCTGTGTTAATATGATTTTTTAAAATGTTTACAGCCTCCTTAGTCTAATTTTTAAGCAAATAACCCCCTTGGAATCCCCTAGAAGCCAGTTTATTCTAGCCCAGCTCCCTCTTCTTATAGATAACACATCTCAAAGACTTGTTTCTAAAGAGCATACAACTAGTTGGTAGCTGATTGTCAGGCAGGATAGATTAGATTTTCTTTAATTGCAGTGCTTATAAATCAGAGATGGTATGCAAAAGTAAGTATACGATAGATGCTACTTAATTCTTGCAAAAGTGCACATAGGACCAGGAATACTGTAATTAAAATATAAATGCTTTCACATCTTTATTATCAGAATAGCATCCTAAACATGTCTTCCCAAATTTACTCTTAGAAAGCATTTGTCGGACCACTACTGTTGGCGTGGTTCTGTTTTAGTTTTGAGTAGTAGAAATGAAATACCTTTATTCAGCAATATTTACAGAGGAGCTCAAGATAAATGTTGATAAGTCATTCATTTGGCTATTAAAGGACCAGTAAGATTATTGATCTCTGGACATTGAGGAGAGCTTGAAGGTGTATATATTCAAGGAAGAATGAAGAGATTAAGATTAGACTGACTAAAACTTGAATATTCACATTAGAAAATTTTCAGAGTTAAAGGTTAGGAAGTTTGATTGCCGTTGTTTGGTTGAATCAGTGATTTAAGGCAAGAATATAGAAGGTTCTAGGAGTTTTCAAGAGTGAGAAAAATGAGTAGAAGAATCTTTGTAATTGGAGAGAAATACTAGGTTTAGTGTGTGATGGAGTTAAAGTAGGGCTGTGTGATGAGCTGCTCCAAGCTGCAACTATATGTGGATGCCAATATGTCCAGAAATTGGAAGTCAGTAGTCAACAATATGGATATTAATGTTACCAAGGATAATGATAATAATGGCCTTCAAGAGTGCCAGTGCCACTTTCTACATGCCAGTGACTATTTAAGTGTTTCATGGATCTTAATTCATTTAAGCTTAATAATGCAGACATTATTATTACTTTTAATTTACAAATGAGTAAACTGAAGTCCAGAGATGTTAAATTGCCTTAGGCAGTGGTAGAGTAGGATTTAAATCCAAAGGGTGTGATTCCAGAATCTGTGCCCTCCACCACTATACTTTCTTTTTCATAATAGGAAATTGAGTTTAAATTCCAAAAAGAAAGCGTAGAGGGTTGGAAGAAAAAATGTGAGCCAAGTTATAAAACATCTAGGAAGGTAAAAGCAAATCCTAATGGAGACTGCAAGATCAAGGGTGATTAGAAGTGTGTGACGTAAATGGATGGGTGACACTAACTCCACATTTAGGGCAGCAATGAGAAGACACTGTCAAGGGCCAAGAGCCAGTTTCCCCACGTCTCCTCCAAGTTAGAAGTGGGAGACAATAATGCCTATAAAGAAGTCATCCAGGAAAACTGGGTTTCTCTTGGTATGAGACAGAAAAGAGAAGAGGCAGAGAAAAAAAGACACCACTCAGGAAGTAGAGGTAGGGGGTGGGGAGAAATGACCTCTCCTAAGCATTTAAAAAAAAAAAAAAAAAAAAAAAAGCGCAGAAAAGTAATTGGTTGAGTAGCCCATTGCATTCCTTTACTAATACTAGGAGTGAACCAGGAAGTGGTCAGAAATTGCCATAATACCTTTCAAGGAGAAGTCCTAATGACCTGCCAGTCCTATAAATGCAGGCTACTGGCCTCGTATTATGAAGGAAAAAATCATTTCTCACTGGTTTACCTCTGCATGCACTGTGATTAGCTCAGTGCTAGGAATATACTAAACATTCAGTATATAACTGTTTGCTAAATGAACAGATGATGGCAAGCTCTTTGCATGTTTTACACTATGACAGGATTTGTAGTGAATACATTTGATGGAATATGGTTGGGAAATATTGTAATATAGTTGAAACATACTATTTAGAAGATACTAGGCTAAGTAGGTATTGATGAATTTTTAATTATATTACATTGTCTCATTTTTTCTATCTTTATTGAGGTGTAACTGACAAAATTGTAAGATATTTAAAGTGTACAATGTGATGATTTGATATATATGTGCATGGTAAAATAATCCCCGCCCATCAAGTTAATTAACATATCTAGCACCTCAGTTATTTGCCTTTCTTTTTGGCAAAAACATTTAAATTCTACTCTCTTAGCAAATTTCAATTATACAGTACTGTGCAATATTATCATAGTCTTGATGTTATACATTAGATCATCAGACCTTATTCACCTTATACCTGAAAGTTTGTATCCTTTTACCAACCTCTTCCTATTTACTCCATCCTCCAGCCCCTGGTAACCACTTCTCTGCTCTCTGTTTCTATGAATTCAACTTACTTTTTTGATTCCACATGTACATGAGACCATGTGGTATTTGTCTTTCTCTGTCTGGCTTATTTCACTTAGCATAAGGTACTTCATGTTTATCTAATTTTTTGTTCATGTATTAATTAACCAAATATTTATTGAATGTATGTCAGACACTATGCTAGGTGCTAGTTGAAAAGCAGTAAAACAGGACAGACCTAACTAGCTGCAGCGCTATTGGAATTTTTAGTGTAGTGGAGGAAAGGGACATTGTATCAATTAGCATGCATGTAACAACTTACAGATTTGCTAAGTGAATGGGTTATGCCTGGACAGCTAGAGAATTGACCCATCCTACAGAAGCTGGGGATGGGGGGAAAAGCCTTTTAGAATTAGAAAGACACCATCATAAGCAGACCACAGAGGAAACTGAACAGAAGTGAAGTATTTTTAAGAATAACATATATCTTTCTGGATTTGAGTAGAGTTGATGTCATAGTCTAAAAATGAAAACTAATTTGGTAGCATCGTTCTCCCTTGGTATGACTTCCAAAACAGAAACAATGAACATTCAAATTTTTTAAAGATTTTATTATTTTTTAGAGCAATTTTAGATTTACAGCAAACTTGAGAGGAAGGTACAGAGATTTCCCATGTACCTCCTACCATGACACGTGCATACCTTGACCTGTTATCAAAATCCTGCACCATCTGTTGCATGGTACATTTGTTGCAACTGATGAACCTACATTGACACATCATAATCACCAAAAGTCCATACTTTACGTTAGGGTTCACTCTTGGTTTTGTAACATTCAGTGGGTTTGGACAAGTGGATAATGACATGTATCTGTGGTTAGTGTATCATATGGAGTATTTTCATTACCTCCCCAAATCCTCTGTGCTCTGCCTGTTTACCCCTTCCTCCTCCCCAGCTCTTGTCAACCACTAATATTTATATTGTCTCCATAGTTTTGCCTTTTCCAGAATGTCATATAGTTGGAATCATACAGTAGACCTTTTCAGATTTGCTTTTTCCCTTAGCAGTATGCATTTACGTTTCCTCCATGTGAAAAGTTCATCTCTTTTTAGTGCTGTGTAACATTCCATTGTCTGGATATTCCACAGTTTAATTATCCATTCACCTACTGAAGGTGCTGGGTTGCTTCCAGGTTTTGGCAATTATGAATACAGCTACTATAAAGATCTGTCTGCAGGTATTTGTGTGAACATCAGTTTTCAATTCCTCAGGGCAAATACCAAGAAGTGTAATTGCTTGGTTGTGTGGTAAGAGTATGTTTAGTTTTGTAAGAAACCACCAAATTATCTTCCCAAGTGGCTGTACCATTTCCGTTCCCACTGGCAATAAACAAGTGTTCCTCTTGTTCCACATCTTGCCAGCATTTATGGTTCTCAGTGCTTCAGATTTTGACCACTCTAACAGCTGTATAGTAGTCACTTATTATTGTTTTCAATTAAATTTCCATGATGACATATGTGAAGTATGTTTTCATATGCTTATTTGACATCTGTATATCTTCTTTGCTGAGGTCTTTGGCCCATTTTTTAATTGGGTTGTTTTCTTTCTGTTGAGTTTTAAGAGGGTTTTTATTTTGTTTTGTTTTGTATATTTTGGATAACAGACTATCAGATATGTATTTTGCAAATATTTTCTCCCACTCTGTCTTTTTATTCTCTTGGCAGTGTCTTTCACAGAAAATTTTACTTTTAATGAAATCTGGTTTCTCAATTCTTTCTTTGATGGATTATGACTTTGGTATAATATCTAAAAATTTATCACCAAACTCAAGGTCTTCTGGATTTGCTCCTATGTTATCTTCCAGGAGTTTTATAGTTTTGCATTTTATATTTAGTTCTGTAGATTTTATGAAGGATGTAATGTCTGTGTCTAGATTGGCTTTTTTGCGTAAAGATGTCCAATTGTTCTAACAGTGTTGAAGAGACTGTCTTTTCTCCATTATATTGCCTGTACTTTGTTAAAGATAAGTTGACTATATTTATATGGTTCTATTTTTAGGCTGTCTCTTCTGTTCCATTGATCTATTTGTCTATTCTTTCACCACTACCACAATGTCTTGATTATTGTAGCTTTATCGTAAGTCTTAAAGTCAGGTACTCTCAGTCCTCCAGCTTCAATAGTGTGTTGCCTGTCTTGGGTCTTTTGTCTCTCCATGTAAGCTTTAGAATCTTTTGTTAATATCCATAAAACAGCCTTCTGGGACTTTGATTGGGCTTATATCTGTAGATTGTTCTGGGAAGAACTGAAATCTTAATATTGAATCTTCCTATCCATGAACATGGAATATCTCCCCATTTATTTAGTTCATTTATTTCATTTATTAGTTTTATGGTTTTCCTCATATAAACCTTGTACATATTTTGTTACATTTATACCTAAGTACTCATTTTTGGGGGTGCTAATGTAAATGGTATTCTGTTTTTAATTTAAATTTCCACTTGTTCATTTCTGGTACATAGGAAAGCAACTGCCTTTTGTATATTAGTCTAGTTCCAGGAGCTGTTCTGTCAGGTTTTTTTTTTATTTTCTGCAGAGAAGAACATATCATTTGCAAACAAAGACAGTTTTATCTCTTTCTTCCCGATGAGTATATCTCTTATTTTCTCTTTTTTGTTCTATTGCATTTGTAGGACTTCCACTACAGTGTTGAAAATGAGTGATGAGAGGAGATATCATTGTCTTGTTCCTAATCTAATGGAAAGTCTTCTAGTTTCTCACCATTAAGTATGACATTAGTTGCCGGTTTTTTGTAGATATTTTTTATTGAGTTGGGAAAGTTCCTCTCTATTCCTAGTTCACTAAGAAATTTTTTATGCATGTGTTGGATTTTGTCAAATGACTTTTCTGCATCTGTTGATATGATCAAATGATTTTTCTTTTTTAGCTTGTTAATGTGATGGAACACGTTAATATTTAAATGTTGAACCAGTGTTGCATACTTTGGTTAAATCCCATATGGTCATGATGTAGAATTACTTTTTTTTTTTTAATAAATTTATTTATTTATTTTATTTATATATTGGTTGTGTTGGGTCTTTGTTACTGCACATGGGCTTTCTCTAGTTGTGGTGAACGGGGGCTACTCTTCATTGTGGTTTGTGGACTCCTCATTGCAGTGGCTTCTCTTGTTGCGGAGTACAGCTTCAGTAGTTGCAGCACTTGGGCTCAGTAGTTACGGTTCATGGACTCCAGAGCACAATCTCAATAGTTGTGGCACACAGGCTTTATTGCTCCATGGCATGTGGGATCTTCCTGGAGCAGGAATCAGACTTGTGTCCCCTGCATTGGCAGGCAGATTCTTAACCACTGCACCACCTAGGAAGTCCCTAGAATTACTTTTATACTTTTTTGGATTTGATTTGCTAAGATTTTGTTGAGATTTTTTGCATCTGTATTCATGAAAGATATTAGTCTGTAGTTTCCTTATAATGTTTTTGTCTACTTTTGTATTAGGATAATGCTGGTCTCATAGAATGAGTTAAGAAGCATTCTTTCTGTTTTCATCTCTGAAAGAGAATGTAGAGAATTGGTATAATTTCTTCCTTAAATGTTTGGTAGAAATCACCATTGAACCCATCTGGATATGGTGCTTTCTGCTTTGGAAAGTTATTAATTATTGATTCAAATTCCTTAATAAATAAAGGCCTATTCAGATTGCCTATTTCTTCTTCTGTGAGTTTTAGCAGATTGTGACTCTCAAAGCATTGGTCCGTTTCATATAGGTTATCAAATTTGTAAGCATAGAGTTATTCATAGTATCTTTATTATTCATTTAATGTCCATAGAATCTATAGTGATGTGTCCTCTTTCATTTCTGATATTAGGAATTTGTGTCCTCTCTTTTTGTGTTGTTATCCTGTCTAGAGGCTTATTGATTTTATTGATCTTTTCAAAGAACCAGCTTTTGGTTTTGTTTATTTTCTTTATCCATTTCCTCTCTTCAATTTCATCAATTTCTGCTCTAATTTATTATTTCTTTTCTTCTACTTATTTGGCTTAATTTACTCTTTTTTTCTAGTTTCCTAAGGTTAAAATTTAGAAGATAGACTTTAGATCTTTTTTCTTTCCTAATATAATATTTAATGCTAAATATTTCCTTTTCTGATATATTTAATGCTAAAAACTTCTAAGCACTGCTTTTGATGTATACCACAGATTTTGGTATTTGTGTTTTCATTTTCATTTAGTTCAACATATTTTTAAATTTATCTTGAGATTTCTTCTTTGAATCATCTGTTATTTAAATCTCCTGTGCTTTGAAATTTTCCAGTTGTCTTTCTGTTATTAATTTCTAGTTTAGTTTCTTTGTGATGTAAGAACAAACATTGAATGATTTCTGTTCTCTAAATTTGTTAAGGTGTGTTTTATGGCCTGGTGTTAAGGTGTGTTTTATGTGGTTTATCTTGATGAATATTTCATGTGAGCTTGAGAAGAAGGCGTATTCTGCTGCTGTTGGATGAAGTAGTCTATAGATGTCAATTGTGTCTTGTTAATTGATGATGTTGTTGAATTCAACTATGTCCTTACTGATTTTCTGCTTGCTGTATCTATTTCTGATAGAGAGGTTTGAAGTGGCTGACAATAATAGTAGACTCATCTATTTCTCTTTGCAGTTACATCATTTTTACCACACAAAATTTTGATGATCTATTGTTAGATGCATACACATTAAGAATTGTTATGTCTTCTTGGAAAATTGGCCCCTTTATCATTATGTAATGACCCTCTTTATTTGTAATAATTATCCTTGCTTTGAAGTCTGCTCTGTTTGTTAAATTTTTTTTTTTGACAAACTCATGAATTATTTTTCCTGTCTTTGGAGCTCTATAGTGTTTTCTCCATCGTTTTTAGTCCACAAAATTATGCAACAATCCCTTCCACCATAATTTCTTTGTTTTATATTTGGGTTCTTGATAAGACAATTTACCAGTAATCTTATTTAATTTAATTTTCTTTCCATAGAATCAGCCCTATGGCAGTTTTCCTGTTACTCTAAAAATAAACATGTAGTAATTCACTGGACTTCACTTCTAAACTCTGTAAATAATGATAAACACTATTATTAATAGATAATAAGTTGGATAATTTATTCTCAAGCTGCAGGTCTCTCAGTTTAATAGTTAGCCTGAGTAGTAAGGTGGTTTTAAGTACAGTTTTGCATTATGACCCACTGACATAAGCCTCCACTTTACTGAAAAAGAAATGATGAGAAAGATGGTATTTGGTGTCTTCAGCTCAATATTTGGTTATGTAGGGTTCCCAAATTATCATTGCTTCCTCAGAACCTGCATCTTAATCCTACTGCAAGAACATGAAGGGGAAGTATTGGTATGAAGACATCTGTGCTAATGCTAACAAATAGTGCTCCGTTTCCAGCTTTTGAGTTGTTGTACTTTAAGTACTCAAGTAATGCAACAGTACATTCTCCTTAAAAAAAATCAAAACATTGCTAATGAGACATAATTCTCTTTATCAATATCTCTAATCTGTTCCATTCCCTACATTCTTCTATACCTCTATCTCAGTTTTTTATAATTTTGTGTGTGTGTGTGTAATATGTTGTTTTAGATGTTGATACATAAATGGTATCATATATCATAATTTATATATAACTCCTCATCTTATTTTTTTCATGAAACAATGACTTGAAGCCTTGTATGTTTATATATAGTTCTAGCTTGTTCTTTTAACTATTACATAATAGTTTATAAAATGAAAATCCTCTTATAAGGCGTTGCCATTACTTGAGTAAGCATTTTTTGCACTTGCCTGCTGGGTACATGCCTTGCTTCTCTTTCTAGAATATAATTAAGTATTTTGATGCTCTAAAATAAATCTAAATGAATTAAATGATTAGCTTGATTTATGATGCTAAAATGATTTATTTCATTAATTTATTCATTTCAGATACATGTATTGATACTTAATGCGTTTAAAGTTACTTGTGCTGGGAATACAATGATGAATGGGTATGCAGTCCATGTCTTTGACAGGTACAAAACCAAGAAGAAGAAAACAAAAACAAAACAAATGTCCTGGTGATCAATTAATGAACATGAGAATACACTGATATGAGTTATGCCAAAGCCAGGGATGCCCCAACCTAGGGTTCAATTAGAGAAATCTAGATGGATTGCAGATTTTTCCACTAATATATCCTAATGTAGTGTAAGAAGCTTATTCATTTAACACTGTACTGTACTTGACTATGACCAGGCACTGTTCTGAGTGCTTTATTGTATTAAGTCATTTAATTCCTCTAAGAGTCCCATGAGGTGGAGGTACTCTCACTATTTGTACTTCACCAGTGAGTGTACAGAAAGGTCACTACACAGTGTAGGGACCAAGATTCAAACACAGGGCATCTGACTCCAACTTCTGTGTTTTGTGTGCTTCTGTATTGTCTCTCCAGATTGTTTTGTACTTGAACAAATATTAATTACTTTATAATTTTTTAGACAAAAACATGATATTTTATGGGGAACTGGTTTTCAAGTTGTGCTCCTTAACTCGGTCCCATTCCTTCTTAGCCGAGAAGAGCTCCACTTTTGTCTGTTTATTTGGTTGACTTTTCCACTTAAGATTTTGTTTGAACGAAGAATTCTCTGCCAACGTTTTCGTTAAATACCACTGCATTGTGACAGGAAGGCCACAGTCAAGTGTTTACTCAGGTACTTGAGCCAATCCTACACAGTTTCTTGACTCAATTTGCTGAAAACTGTGTGACATCTGTGCAAAGACAGAACATTTGGTTAAGATTTCAAATCTAACTCTTCAGTATTCTAACAGAATATCAACATTGTCACCTGAAAATCACATCTAAGTTATAGAGCTCTATCTTTTGTCAGCAAAACAAACTGCAGGAAATCTTTCATCAGTAACTTCTTTAAAAGACTGATTGAAATGTTGATACCTAAGACAGAGACTTCAAAACAGAAACACAAATTTTTTAATTCTCTGGATTTTTAAACTTTATCCTCATTTAGAACATTGGAAAGTCACCTCTGTAATCTTCCATCTCTACCTAATTTGTAGAAGGGTAGATGAGCACAATCTCATTCTTGTTGCTGGATGACCCTCATGTAAGAAACTACATAATGCATACTTCACATAATTTATCAGCCTATTGTGTTTTTCTTTTTATTTTGACTTCTACAAAGCAAAGAAGTAAATTTTCATGCTGAATTTTTTGAAATGTGATTAACTTAAGGTTTCCGGTTTCATTCACAACTGCTACTACAGCCTCTGGTGTTATGTACTTTATACAACATTTTAAGAAATCGTATAATCTTTTTTTGAAGCATAGTACTCAATAATAATCATTATTTCTTAAGGGAAAATACTTCCTATGTTATTTTCTCTTCTGTGACATAGTGAGTTACTTATGAAATTGAATAAACAAGTAGTGAGTATGGACAATGAGCTCAATATTGTGGTGTAACCTTCGTAGGGAGATATAAAAATTAAAGTGTGAAAATAATGGTTATTATTTATTAAGTATTTACTAAATTTAGGCACTCTCCTAGTTTTTTACAGGTACTAACTTATTTAACCCACAGAACAATCCTGTCAGGCAGGTCCTGTTTTCCTCATGTTACAGATAAGGTTCATCGAGTTAGTGAGAAGTAGGGCAGAACTAAGTTCCTGGAGCTCATGCTCTTACTCTTTCTTGGATCCTTGTGACCTATACAGTAGAGGGGACAGTTCTTGATTTTAAGGAGCTTGTGGGCAGCCTACAGTTTAGTGCCTGATTAAATTCTTTGATGCAGACTTGAAGTGCCAAAGTGCATCAGGGAAGTAGTTACCAATATCTGTCATTACTGACTACCTGTGTAATAGAAACCATACTAAATGCTGTATATTCATCCTCTCTCTTCTTATCTCCAGATGTCTGAGCAGAGACTCACAAGTTAAGTAACTTACCAAAACTAGTAGATAATGCTGGAAGAGCTTATTTATTTCGTCCTGTAATAGTTCAAAAAGGTGATTTACTGGAAATAGTAGGATTTATTCACAACCTTTAAAAAATAAAGGTTAGGAATTAAGAAGCTTTCATTTTCAGATGGGTTATTCAATAAATGGTCTTGGAACTAAAAACTGGCTTATTATACAAAAGAAAAATTTCAGATGGGTCAACAATTTAAGTGTTAATTTTTAAGGATAAAGATTCAAAAGCATGGAAAGAAAAGGTGAAGGTATGTATAATATTGGAATGGCAAAACTGTTTAATATTGATGTGAAGTCCAGAATTCAAAATCAAATTTGGTCAAATTTGCTACATAAATAATTTTCTGTGTTTTCTATAAGGCAAAAAAAAAGAGAAAGTCTAATTGGAAAACTATTTGTAACACTTGTATAAATCAGAAGAATGTTATTGCTAAAATACAGAATGTTCTTACAAACCTTGTTCTTACAAAGAAAGAAAAGGTGAACAGCCAAAAAGAAAAATGAACAAAAGAGATGAAGACAACTCACAAAAGTCTACAGAAGTTAAAAAATGCTCAATGCAGAAGTAGTTATTACTGAGTAAAATAATAATGAGCACGCCAACAGCCAGATTGATAAAACAGTGAATAATGACCCCTTGAAAGCTGGAGGGCAATTTGATATTACCAAGTTGGTCCAACAATTCTACTTTTAGAAACTAGTCCTTAAGGAACTCTACAAATGTGTAGAAATGCTTATAGGTAGATGTTGAATACTACTTTATTTGCAATACTGAGACAATGAAAACAGTTTAAATGTTTGTTAATAGGCTAAGAAATTATGATACACCCTTGCAATAAATGTGGCATTTAGAAAGAGTAAGCTAGCTGTCTATATTTCAGATGTGAAAAGCCATCTTAAATATATGATTTTGTGAAAAAGCAAGTAACAGTATCATTTGAGGTAAAAATAATTACACCCATTTGATATTACTACGTATACAAAACTATCTGAAAAAAAATATACCAAACTGCTTACTGTTGGGATATGATATGATGATATGTTTTGTTCTTTAAACAAGAATTTCCTGAAGAGGCCACTATTGCACATCAACCCAGTGCCTGACTTCCCTCCACACTAGCTCTACCTAGTGTGAGCTGGGCTCTGCTCCCTTAGTGCTATCTAGTGGCAGTAGTGCACCACTTTTCACCTTCAGGCACCCAGGGAAGTTGAAAGAGACCAGAAAAGTGTGACACTTATGGCAGGAGAAAAGCCTGAGGTCACCTTGTGTCACAAATTAAGGGATGCAACCTGACTATATGGAGCCAAGAACTGACACAGGCCTGCAATTCTTTATCACAACCTCAGTATCCAAAAAGACCTCCAAACAAAAGTTTTGTTGTAGTCCCTTGACCGTAATGCCTGATCTGTCCTTGCCTGAATTCATTTGGCAGCAAAACCTGACCCAAACTTGTATTTTATAGACTGTGTGAATAGTCATACATTTTGCTGCATAAATATTAACGTGTTTATTATGAAGCTTTGCTCAACTATCTAAAATCTAAACACTTCTGAATTCTGAAACATATTCTCAAAAAGTTTTAGCAAAGAGATTTGGACAGGTACTAAGAAATAAATTCATAGATGTTTTGAACACAGTGCCCGCTGGAGTTTTGCAGTGTAGCAGCCCTGAAAATTACAATATTTACTAAACAATTATTGATATTTATTCTTCCTATACTTTTACTACTATGCTGGGTTCTGCAGAAGGCTACAACTGATAAATAAGGCATAACACCTAATCTCCTAGTTTTTAATTCCAGTAGGGAGATAAGACATAAACTGAATGTGGTTTGGATTTCTAGAGGAAAAAATATCATATTTAATTAGGCGGACCAAAATGTGTTTTTGTGGGGAAGATAGCATATTAGATGGACTGCTGAGAATGCATAGATTTGATAGCAAGAGTTATAATAATGGCTATTACAAACAAAAAGTATGAGCAGAAGCATAATTTGGCTAAAGCATAGAACATGGTCAGGGATCCAAGAATCTTTTGTCATTGTGATGGTTTTTTTCCTGGGGTGATTGCTCTCGTGAGATTTTCAAAGGGAGATTTTCAGAGGGATCACTGACACTCCCCAAAAAAGTTAGGTACCACCGCGATAGAGGAATGGTTAGAATAATTATTAAACAGAAGGTTAAAAAAATGTGGAATGACAAAATGTGATGTTTGGCAGTTAACTGAGTAGAGAATGAGATGCCCCTAAAATTTTTTGAGCACTGTAGTGGCATATTCCAATATGTAGCTTAGGAAATTTAATATGTCAGCAGTGTATGCGAAGGTTTGAGGTGTGGAAGTTATAAGCCCATGAGAGCAGTCTGGAGATGATGCATTATGGAACTGAGCCAGGATGGTGGCCCAGAAAAATGGGTTCAGTGGGTGGATGGGAGCCAAGATCAGTAGGATAACTCAAAGCTTCACAGAATGGGTGTCGGGGGCAGGGGAGGGGGGCGGGAGGGGAATGTAGGTAGAGAAACTCTGACCTAAAGAAAGAGGAAGTACATGATTATTTTATTAAATAAAAGAGTAATGTTGAAAATAGTGTTTAGGGAGGATTATCCTCAGAGCACCATGCAAAATGGATTTGAACAGAGGTTAGATGCCTTTGATTCAGAGAGATCACCTGTGGAGCTGACAAATAGATTATGAGATGTAGTTTAATTTCAAACTGTATATATTATATGCTACATGATATACTCGCCAGGATCTTGAAATAATATAATCTTCTGTGCACAGTATAACTTCTGAGAATTGAGACATTCTGGTCTATAAATTCACTTGTTTGTTCATTTATTCATTTATAAACAAAAACATGTATTCAGTGACTTCTTTGCACCAGGATTTGTAGTAGATATTGAAACTCAGAAATGAATGTCAAGTTTGTAATCTAGGGAGAAAGGAATAGAAATACATTATTAAATACAGTCTAGTAATATTTAGGGGAGGTATGAACTATGAATTGTGGAAGCATAGGATAGTGGGTAGCTAACTCTGGTGTCTAGTGACTGGGGGTGAAGGGGAGCAGTGTGAATCTTGCATAAGCATTAGATGAAAATATTCAATTTTTTACATGTTTATAATTTCAAAGCTGGTGGCAGTCTATAACAGTAGAGATCACGATGGTTGATCTTTCATTAAGCAGAGCACTTTAGGGAATGTTTCTTTATGCAAACGTCAGTCCAGAACAAACTTGGGGCTGGGGGAGATGACCATGTGAAGAACCGAACCTCTCTTTGTACAAATATAATATTAGAGGGTTGTCAGCTGGCAGCTGGTGCAAGAGGTAGGAAATAGAGAGAGGGCCTAATGACAGAGTAAAAGGCTAGGGTACAAAGAGAAATAAATGCCTGTGAGAAGTTCCCTATTACAGGGAATTGGATAAATCCCTAGGAGTGGTGAAGTCTGGCAGCAAATTTGGCATTATTTACTGCCTTGTGTTTTCATTACCCCCAGCTACCCTGAAACCTTAAGTGAACTTTCACTTTACGTTATCACTCTGTCTTCCTATTGCTTTGGGGAAGTGAAATAAGGTGGTAATGTCCAGTATGTGTGGCAAGGAGCCCAGAAAGAAAGGACTGCAGAATGAGCCATGAGCATTTATTAGGGTTGGAGTGAGCCATTTCTCCCCAAATATACTAGACCACCAGTTTTCTAATATGATGTACCCACCCCGGGGATGGTGCACTGAGATGTGTGAAGGAAATGTTATAACTTATATTTATTATTACTCAAAAATAAGAAATGAATCATTGATATCACTGCTATCTGTCCTAGCACACTCTTTCAAAGCATACATCAGAGGCTTTTGGAGCACAAGGCCTCCTAATGGAAATGCCCAAGTTCCGTGGTGCAAAGGTGTTGATGAATGCAAACTACCCCCCGTAATTCATGCTTAGGGTATGGCAGAGTACTTCAGCTTACCTGGATCTGCACAGAAGCCACAGATTAAAGATAATACCAATTAATTAAGCACAGTGAACAAGAACAATGGCAGGGCTGGAATTCCCCCTACCTCCAGTAATGTTCCTCAGATGTGATGCTCTAGACAATGTAGTCAGGCCCGTCATGAAATCGAAAAAATTAGAATTTATCCAGACAATTTGAAATATGGATTTATATACATTATCATAAAAATTGAACCTTGCTCTAAGAATATGTTTTGCTAGAGATCTTGGCTAATAACTATATGAATCCATTATTGTAAACCAGGCATTTAAAATTCAGTACTTAGAACCTGAAGACAAACCTGTGCAATTTTTTAGCAGTGTTTAAGGTCATGCGATACTCAATCTAGTCATTCACAAATTGCGTTTAACCTAATGAAAAATGTTTAGAAGCCTCCTTTGAAGGTTTCTAAGGAAAAACACACATACATAGGTTTTTGCTGCTTTTCCTACGATAGAATAAATAGCTGAAATAATACATCTAAAACAAAACAAAAAATACATGTAAAATAACAGGGTGGCAACTAAAATGCATTCAGCAGATACTTTTGGAAGATATATCAAAAACATTGCTGAAGATTTAAAGAAATAAATATTAGAAAAATTATAGTGTGGGAGGTTTATTAGACAAATGAAAGAACACAGAGTTTCACATGTCTTGGTTGGTATTACAATAAGTTACTGCCAAAAGGTAATCACCAAAAAATTTAATTCAGTAAAATTTGCAGTTGTGTTACTCGAGGGTAATGAAATGATTGGGGCAGGCTTACACACCCTGGTGGCTTGGATCTCAAGCAGTCCACTGTGCAGTCCAAATCCATGTAGTCTCAATTGTCATTTTTACACCATGCTTAAACCAGTGGTTTAAAACCAGTGGCTTTACACCAATGAAAAAGATTCTGGATCTCATAACAGAGAGTCCAAGAAGTCTGCTGGTTGGTTAGTACCCATTTTGTTGGTCTACCTAGAGGGATTAGCACATTTGAAGGTTGATGAGGTTGCCTGCCTTTTCTCTGCCAATCTCATTCTCCTCTTGATTTTTGAGAACAGGAGATGGCTGGAGGACAGGAGTTGTTTGAGAGTTAGAGTTTAGCTGAGTTAACATGATCTCATTATCAGTAGCTGCTTTATGATGAGGTTTAACTGGTTGCTAGGTTTTATTTCAGTGATGAAATATACAGAAAAAAGTGTTTTTGATGAGTCAGTAAACCAAAGATGTAGTCCAATAGTAATTGCCTTCTTTACTAAATGAATGTTTTATGGAAAGACTGCATAAACCACTGATAGGATTTTTGATGTGATATTTAAAAAAAGATTCAAATTAAGGTTACTGGTAGCATCATATATGAAATTCATTTACTGCTTCCTTCATAGGTAAGCTATATGTTGCAGCAAGTAAGTGGAAATTTTAAGTGAACAAAGCTCTGCAAGATGTCATTACTGTGGTCTGATTTTTAACACAAGACCCTTAAGATACAATAGAAGCATAATGATACTTTGCAACATAGTGAGGGATGAAAATGAAAATCTTTTTACCACAAGGTGGTTGCACAGTACTTTGAAGGAGTCATCAGATTTAAAGATAAGCTACATATATTCCTTTATAAAAGTATATGGGTTACAAATTGCAAACCTTTCCTGTGATGACAAGTGTGTCAATAGCATGCTACTTAGCAGAAGGGACACTTCATCTGCCCCTTCAAGTTAGAGACAGTGTTTATGATAGAAAAACAAAAGTGACTCCCTTTTGCAAGACATCTTTGTGATGTGGAGAGCATTTTGAAAAACAGGTGTCTGTAGATGATTCTGTTATTTATTTTGTTGTGAAGGCATCATGACTACATTATAGATAAACAGTTTCATAACTACCTACACTTGGAAATAGAATTTTCTAACTTCATAAATCTTTCAGAGTGTCAATGGTTATTATATTTTGTAGTAATTGTGGCATTTATGTAACACTTATTACATACCAGGAACTTTGCTACGTATAGTACATGAAGCACAAAGTGGTTAAATCACTTGCACAGGCAAATAATGAATAAATGGCAAAGCTGAGATTGAAACCCAGAGAACCTTCTCTCTTATCCATTACATTTCTTCTTATCCATTATTTACTGTCTCTTTGTCCTAATTATTTGTAATGAAAACTAATTTACGTTAGGGAGAGTAAAAAATTGCTAGTTGGATTTCAGGGGGAAAGAAACTTTGTACAATTGGTAGGTGGAATTGAAAAATGAATATAAATAATCTGTCCTGCAAACAGTCCATCCATGGTTTGTGGATGACTATCTTCTACCTTCTCCTTCTGAGCCCTCCAGCACTCTCCCATCCTCACTTTCAGCTGATGACCTTGCTTCCTAATTTTTCTGAGAAAACTTCCAGAAACTGCTACCATCCCATGTACTCCTGGTGGCATCTAACCTATAATTGACTTATCTCCCTGTTACTAGGGATCTGTACTCCTCCTCAAGGCCGGCTTTCTGCCCTTGTGCACTAGGTCCAGTCTTCTCCTATTGACTTAAGGGTAGGCTCCAGCAATTTTTCTCCTCCCCAAATCATTTTTTCCCTCTCTCATTGATCATTCTCATCAGCATGTAAACATGCTATTATTTCTCCCACCATCAAATCAAATCAAATCAAAATACTTCTGTTGATTTTTTCATCTTTCAGCTATCAATCATTTCTCTAACTCCTTTTTCAGCCAGACTCCTCCAAAAATTTTTTTTCTCCCATTCTCGCTTAAGGCTAATCCAATCAGTCTTTCATCTCTTGCACTCACTTCCCCAAAACTTCCCATGTCAAGATTACCTTATTGTGGAATCTGGTGAGCAGTTCTTAGTCCCATCCTACTTGGTGATCTGTTGGTGGCATTTGACAGTTGATCACTCCACCTTCCAGGAGATGCTTTCTTCACTTGGCTTTCAGGACATGACACTCTTGATTTTCCTCACTTGCTGCTTTTGAGTCTCCTCTTCTCCTTTAGCTTTTAGCATTGGAGGGCCCAGCATTTGGACCTGTTCCTTTCCGTTTTTATGCTTACTTCCTTAGAGAGCTAATCTAGTCTCAGGACTTTAGATAAATCATCCATATCCTGATCACGCCCAAATTTTTATCTCTAGCCCAGACTTTTCTGCTGAACTCTAGACTCATATATCCAGTTTCAACCTGATATCTTCATAGATGACTACTGAACATCTTGAACTATTGCATCCAAAAGTTAGCTCCTAATTTACTTTGGATTTTGTTTGGTAAGCCAGTGTTCCTCCCATATTGGTCTTCAAACCTTTCTGCCTGGGAATCACCTGGTTTAAAATGCAGATTTCTGAGCCTTAGCTCAGATATGCTGCATCAAAATATTTAGGAAAAGGACTCAGAAATCTGCATTTCAATGACTTGCTTAGCTTTTTCTTCTGCCTAGTAAAGTACTGCTTTACTCAGAGGGGAGCCAGAGTCTTTAATCTGGGAGGTAGCAAGATTAGCTTTGTTTTTGAGACGGTAACTGTAGAAGCAATGGTGAAGATGGGCAAAAAGTTATGCCAGGAGGGTGCAGTTCTAGGATGATTTAAAATACTATTTGATCTAGATCAGGGGCCTTTAGCTTTGCTGAGAAGCTACTTTTCATTCCCTAAGGCAGTGAAGTTAAAGTGTAGAAGGCAGATGGGCAGTTGCCCCTACCAAAAATACTCCCTTCTCCAGGAATAATTCTAAAAAATGTGAGAGGAAAGGGAGGAAGTGTTACGGAGTCCAAGTTCGCTCTGCTCGCCGCATGACAGGCCAATAAATCAGGAGATGAGGTGTTGAGGGAAGGAATAGTGACTTTATTCGGAAAGCCAGGCATCTGAGAAGACGGTGGACTAGCGTCCTAGAGTACCCTCTTATTGGGGTCAGGATGCTAGAGAGGGGGAGGAGGTGAGGAAGTAAAGTAATAAGGCCACAAGTCTCGCAAAATAGCTCCTGGTTTTGGCCAGCCTTAGGGAGGGGATGTGTTAATTTCTTATTTTCTGCAGCCATTCACAGGTGGGCAGTGTCAAGGTGTTTCCCTGTGAGCTGAACAAAGACCCTTCAGTCAGAGGGGCAGGGTTCCCTGAGGCAGGCCATTATATATGCCTATAGCTATAAACAGTACAAAAGCAGTGGAAAACAAAGGTCAGGTAAAAGAAACAGATCCGACAGGGAATCAGATTTTGTTCTTCCCTGTTATGGAAGGGTGGAGACTCTTTTTGTGTCTTTATTCTATACCAGTCACAACAGTAGAAACATGGTACTGTTTTCATTATCTCCTTTAATTCTCAGGAGTTGTTTGAGGAGTTACTGTTACCATCCCCTCTCTGCAGATGTAAGAATGGACATAGGAAGGGAAGGTAACTTGCTAAGGTCACCCGGCCAGTTAGTGGTAGAGCTGGTTCTGCCAGACCCAAAACTAACCACACCTTTCAGCACTATTTGAAGACACAATTAAGAGATTTATCATAAAACTCTTAAAAATCTGCTAGTGGTACAGTTATGTATTGGGGGGCCTAGACCTAAATAACGAGTAGGAAAATGCTAATTTATTGTCCATATGATTCTAGTTTTTTACAAAGCCAGTTTCAGGTGAGACTGGGGGTGACTCCAGAGAATTATAACAGAATCTTAAGCCACTTCATAGGCCTGAACAGAAATTTGAACAAAATAATGAAGTTGAACAACAATAAATTCAGAATTACTATACTCAAGAGAAAAAATAAACTACATAAACATGAGGAAAAGAAGCATTTACATGTGTGTAAAGTCATAATCTTGCCTCAGAGTGGTACAGTGATTTAAACAACCTGTTGATAGTTTTGTGATTTTTTTCATATTTTTTTTATCGATATATAGATGTCTTAAACCCCTCCTTTCTCAGTAGCATGCGAAATTTTTTTAAGGGCAAATAATTGTGTGGGTTTTTAAATTTTCGTATGTAATTCCTTACCTTCCCTAGATGCCTGCAGGTTATCTAAATAGTTAATTAGAAGCACTAGGTGTAACTAATTGGATGCTGCATACAATTTAGTGTTTTACAACTTAAAATACATGTGGATAATTAGGAGAGAGTTCAGAACAGATCCAGAGACATCATTTTGTTTATAAAGAGAGCAGTAGGACTTCTAGCCTCAGGAAGAATGGATGATAAGCTGATACATAGTCAGAAAGAGTTTAAATTTAAAAGTGATGAAGAGAAGAAAGAAGAGGAAACAATTTTGAATAGTAGCATCAAGGCCTTTAAAAAATTAAATATTGGAATGTCACTTGGTAAGATACCATAAACTACTTAGTTCCTTTTTCTGATTATATCCAGAATCTGATCTCTTATCACCACCTCCACTGACCACTTGGTTTCAAGCCACAATTATTCTCCTTTGGATTTATTGCAGCACCCTCTTAACTGGTCTCATTTCTACTTTGTCCTCGTAGAGTCTATATTCAACCTAGAAGCCAAAGTGATACCGTTAAAATTTAAGCCAGATCATGTCAGTCCTCTGCTCAAAACTCTGCAACGGCACTATATTTCTTTCAGAGAAAAATCAAAGTTCTTACAGTGATCTGCAAAGCTCTACAGGATCTGAGCCCCGTTACACTCTGACCTCCCTCTCAACTATTACTCTTACTGGCTAGGACAGCTCTAACCTTATGAATTTCCTCCGGCAATCCAAGCCAACTCTCAGGGTGTTGGCAAATGGCTCTTTCCACTCTAATTTCATTTCTTGACTCTCTGTACTCATCCAACTCATTCTAACTTCCAGCTTCCAGTCTCTCATTTAACAGTCACATTCCTCCACTAGAGTGTTATAAGTTGTTTGATTTATCACCTCTATCAGTAATATGTAGATTTAATTTTAGGAAAAAGCATACTTAAAATTGATTTGCTAAAAGAAACAGAAGAAAAATTTGGGTAATATTCTGCTTTGAGTTTTTAAAAGGTGACAGTGTCTGCAAAACAAGAATGAGTTTCATAGGAAAGAATTAGATGAGATGAAAATGTAGCTGGATGAGATAAGAAAATGCCACAGTAAGATGCAAAAATGTAATAGCAGAGTTAAACTCTATATTGGAATCCATAAAGAGCAGAAGATAAAATCAGTTATGTAGAGTTCATATTTAAAGAGTTATTTCACAATGAAGGAAAAACAGCAAATTGGTGAAAATTTCAACCTGTGATTTATTGTTTTTACTATGTATTAGTCTGTGTGCTATTTTATCTAATTTAGCTCATTTGATCCATATAACAACCTTTTATAGTGTTTATCTTTATTTCCGTTTTATAGGTGGGAAAACAGATAATTTTCTTTCAAGGTGTAGCTAGTGATGGAACTAGAATTTGAGTGGAACTCTGTTTAACTGTAAGGCATATGGTCTTTTCACAGTGTTGTTGAATAACAACATATATCCAACATATATCTGTGTTTCATTTTACATAGAAAAAAAATACATGTTCCATGAGTTTAAACAAGAAAAAAAAAATAACTGGTTAACTACCAGGAAATAAAAACTGGACTGACGTTAGACTTCCTATTTGAAGCACTAAATTCTGGGATATTGCCATCAAGTTGAGTTGCTGTTCTTGGGCAAAGGCAACATACATTCTCACATATGTGAAATTGTATTCCTGGGGTGCCCTCTGGTTCAGGATGAAGCTTAGCAACACTCTTAAGAGATGGGAGGTGCCATTCTCTGGACCTTGCTACATGCCAGGGTGATGTAACTCCCCAGAGCAGCCCTTGCAAGTGCCATGCTTATGCCTGGTGCCCAGTACAGGCATTTCTGTTCTCAAAAGAAATATTCTGTGCCCTCTTTGTTCCCAGCCTGAGACTCTTATGTCTATTCTATCTTTAGGTATTTCCGTGTATCTTACTAGACATTTCCCTTGGTAAAATTAAATACATATGTCATGTCTATTTTGTTTATAAGGATTACATGAAATACACCAGTTAAGTTCCTAGAATACTTACCCATAGTGTGGGTCAGTAAAATTTTGTCTCCTTCCTTCTCCCTGTCCCCCCACACCTTTTTTCTTCACTTTAATCAAAAACCCTTGAATCTTACGTTAAGATACTTTAAAATTTACTGGTTCATCATTGTCAAGCACTTCTTCTACTCTGCCAGCTATTAATTCTTTCCCCCTCTCTTCACTCTGGTTTTATATGACCCGCCCCAGTTCGGCTAATATGAAAAATCAGTTTAAACCTTTATCTCATTCTGTATGTGTCTTCGGGATACTTTGCTTCCAGAAAATTTGAAAGAGTACTGGTAAATGAATATCTGTACTCAACTATTTGAAAGTAAGTTGCAGACATAGTATTTCACCTCACAAGATTTCAAAATGTATTCCTAAGGGCAAGAACAATATAACCACAATTTAACCACAATATTATTATCACATCGCAAAGTTTAACATTGGTATAATAATTTTGTCTAATATATAGCCAGTATTCAAATTTTCCCAATTGTTGCTCAGATGTCCCACATAGATTGTTTTTTCATGCAGGATCCAGTCAAGAACTGTGCATTTCATTTGGCTAACAAGTCTCCGTAGTTTTTAATCTAAAAAGATCTTCTACCTTTTATTTTTCTGTCTTTCAGGACATTGACATTTTTAAGGAGTCCAGGCCAGCTGTTATAGCAATTCTCACAGTCTGGATTTGTCTGATTTTTTTTTTCCACGTGATTAGAATCATACATAGGCCAATGGTCTCATAATCTTTTTACATGCTTAAAAATTATGGCAAACCCAGAGTTTTTGTTATGTGAATTATATCTATCAATATGTATCATTTTAGAATTAAAACTGATAATTTTAAAAACATTTTTTATTTAACTCACTTAAAAAATAGCAAGTCCATGAGATGCTAATTTTCCAAACCAAAAAAATTTAATGACAACAGTGACATTGTTTTACATTTTTGAAAGTCATTTTAATGTCTGCCTTAATGGAATGCAGCTGTGTCTCATACCTTTGTCTACATTTAATCTGTTGCAATATGTTGTTTTGGTTGAAGCATATGAAGAAAATATGGCACCACACAAATATGTAATTAGAAAATGGAGTAATTTTTTAATGGGCTTTTTGTACTTCACAGATGGTGGTCATTTCCTTAGAGATTGTGAAAGAGTTATGTTCTACTTCTATTATCCCTTCTAATTTTATCAGCTATAAAATCTTTTCTATAGTTCTTTCTCTCTTCCAAAAGGCAATTTAGTAATCTTAAAATTTATGCTGGAAGACCTATTAGTTGCTTAATTATTTATTTTTAATTATGAATTTTCAAAGTAATGAGTTGATGCCCTAGCAACCTCCAGTAGTTTCCAGTGAGTTCATTTTGTACTCATGGCTTTTCATACAGTCAGTGTGTTTTAATCACTTAAACTAAATTCTTTTTGATATAGAAATTGTCTTATCTTTGCTCAATGTGGCTTTGACACATTTCATTAACTCTCGATAACATGAAACTCTGTCACAACGAAGTATCCCAGTCCTGCATCATCCATTTCTCCAAGGAGTCCTGGTTGCTTACAGATGAAAATGATATTAGATTTGATGATCAACCTAGATCCTAGTGTTTATTGCTGCTACAGTTGTCTTTGCTTCTGGGCATTTTTGATGGACAGACCTAGAAAATATGTCTTTTTGAAGAAGCAGGGCAATCATGAGTTAACATCCAGATTTCTCAAGCTTGGCACTATTACCATTTTGGGCCAGTTAATTCTTTTTTTTTTTTTTTAATTTATTTATGTATGTATGTATTTATTTATTGGCTGCATTGGGTCTTCGTTGCTGCACACGGGCTTTCTCTAGTTGCTGTGTGGTGGGGCTACTCTTCATTGTGGTGCACGGGCTTCTCATTGTGGTGGCTCCTCTTATTGCATAGCATGGGCTCTAGGAGCGTGGGCTTCAGTAGTTGTGGCAAATGGGCTTAATAGTTGTGGCTCATGGGCTCTAGAGCACAGGCTCAGTAGTTGTGGCACAAAGGCTTAGTTGCTCAGCGGCATGTGGGATCTTCCTGGAGCAGGGCTCAAACCTGTGTCCCCTGCACTGGCAGGCAGATTCTTAACCACTGCGCCACCTAGGAAGTCCTGGGCCAGTTAATTCTTTATTGTGGGGATTGTCCTGTGCATTGTAGGATGTTTAGCAACATCCCTGACCTCTCCTCAGTAGCACCTAACCCCTCAGTAGTGTAAAACAAAAGTGTCCCCAGGCATTGTAAAATGTCCCAGAGTGGAGGTGGGAAACGGAGGCAAAATTGCTTCTAGTTGAGAACCACCAGTTTACACTTATATTTGGAGCAACATTAAAATAATCTCCTGATTGTTTTATATACACACACACACACTTTTTTTTCAAAATATCAATATCAGCATGACCTTTATTCTCCCATCCTCTGCATGAAATCTTAGTCCAATCCTACAGTTTTTAATCAGAACACTCTAATTTCAGAATCAAAATGCACAGCCCAGCAATATAGTAAAAATTACAAACTCTCATCTAATTTAGGATTTCTCTTTTGCCCCAGCTCACCACTGCTTGGGGCCTGAAGCCTGTAGGGAAGAAAGAACAAGATCACCTCCTTCTCACCCTGTTCACACTTCTTAAGATCCATTAGCAGGTGATGTTGACATTTTCAGGGCTACAGCACGGGGAGAGGTGTTGAAGGGAGAGGCACAGTTGTATACCTCAGGTACATACATGACTGTCACTGGAGTTCTCTGTGTTTGGTGGATGATTATAGTTGACTCTCTAGCAAGGTACTTTGGTGGGATTCTTGGGGATATTTCACTGGGAAGCCCCAACTGTAATCCTGTAATGCAGGTGATGCCTCTCCTCTTTTTTGGACTCCTCAGCCTCTGGACTTCCAGTGGTCAGCCCAACACAGACTCCCTCTGTTGGATCACACAGTGCCTTCTAGGCTGTCCTCATAGATGGAACCATTTTGAAAAAGAAAGAAGGAAAATTTTTATTGACATATATATATATCTTCAGGAAAGTACTGAAATTAAAGGTGTAGCTCTTAATGAATTGTCACTAAGCAAACCATGGAAACCTTGTAATCATCAGCCAGGTCAAAAATTTTTAAAAATCATTAGCTTTCCAGAAGTCCCCTTGCACCCCTTCCAGTCACTCCCTAAAAGTAACTACCATCCCAGCTTCTAACCTCATAGATAGTTTTAACTGTTTTGGAACTTTATATTAATGGAATCATACAGTATTTTCCTGTGTCTCCTTTTTTCACATAACATTATATTTATGGAGTCCATTCACAGTTTTCCATGGGCTAGACATTCATTCTCATTGCCATACAATGCATTGAATGAATAAAATAGAGTTTGTTTGTACATTATGCTATAGATGATCATTTGGGTTGTTTTCAGTTTGGGGCTGTTTATGAACACTCTTTCTATATATATTCTTGTACAATTTTTTTTTATTTTGCATATGTGCATACCTATCCTTACAAGAGAATTTTGCATGTGCTTCTCTCAGGATACCGGGAATTTCACTGGTTCTAGACCAGTATTTTTTCCGTGGTGCAGATTTATACACCATGTGGTAGTGAAAATCACCTCCTGTTAAGGCCAAGATTTTTGTTTGTTTGTTTGTTTTGTCTTTAGTCGTGGATAACTCCTCTCCCAACTCAAAGTTTTGGACAGATTCCTGGCTTCGGTTAAATATTCTTGGTAGTGTTTTCTAGCACTATTTTCATGAATAAGACAGCTTTTTAAGAGTCTCCATTTTGTGCAAACTTCAGTTCCTGCCCCTTTCTCCTATTAAGCCTGATGTCACATATCCCAGACCCAATCAACTTCAAACCCCAGCTCTTGGCTCCTAGGTTCTACATCTGAAATGTCTTTGCATTACTGCAAAGTTCACGCAACTTTACCCCTCTGACTTTCATGTTTCTTTTTTCTGACATGAAAATTTCTTTCTTCCTTCTTCCCTCCCTCTCTCCCTCCTTCCCTCCCCTCTTCCTTGACTGTAATTTAACAACATGCTGCTACCGTAGTTTATCCACTATTTGTGTTTGTGGTGAAAAGAGTGTTCCCATTTGTACTAGCTCATATTACCTCAAGCCTAAATTTTGGTGGGATACATCATCCTTTTTCTTCTTTGCTCCTTTATCTGTTGAAGATATACTCATTTCTCCTGTCATTTTGCTACATATTTCCCCCTGGTTTTCATAAGAAGGCATGAAAAATTGTGACTTCTCTCAAATCAAAGTGAAATGTGTTCACTTGTGTTTGAAGAGGCAACACAAATATTATAATTTCTTATTTTAAAGGTAAATCTCTTTATAGTTTATAATAAAGAGATTCATTTCAGTTAAAATGGAATTTTATTTGTCCTGTATCTGAAATTTTTGTACATCACTAAACAAGTAAAATGATCATATATTAATAGTGGTAATCATTAATAATGCTTTTATTTTCACAGAATATGATTTTTTAATAATAGTAACACTTTGAGTTATATTAAAATGTTAAATTTGGAGACCAATTAGAAACAATATATAAGGATAACCATTCAATAATCCCTTTTTTACATCATTAAACGTACAGTTTTTCAGGGATAGTTAAAAACATTTCTGTTTTTACAAAGGTAGGTATTAAAAATAAGCTTGTTAAAGGCTCTACATGTAACTTATGGTTTACTGGTATAAAAAGGCAAGGAATTTACTGAAATTAAAGGCATTCTGTAATAAAAATAAATGTCAAAAGGTGGTAAATAAAAATTTGGAGGAAGTGATTTATATATGACAGTAAGTGAAATACTATTATAGATCTTATATTTTTTATTATAAATATACTTATGACTATCAGTAAACTAATGCATAGAATTAGGTACACATGTATTCAACAAATATTTACCAAACTCTTGTTAGACACAAGGATCTAAAGACCTAGCTTCTACTCTCACAGAGTATAGGGGAAACAGGCACACAGCATTTACAAGGGGAAGATATGGAAAGTGCAGATGCACACAGAAGAAATGTCCAGACCTTTCTAGGATCAGTCAGGTAAGACCAGACTTGAAAGATGAATATGAGTTTGCCAAGCAGATAAATTTGGAAAAGGGAGGAGAGTATTAGAGACATTCGAGAGTTTGGGGAAATACAATGATGTTGTACAATGTAGTACAACTGGAGCATAAAGAAAATAAAAGTAATTAAAAAGAAAAGACATAGTAGTTAGTACTCACCTTTCGCTTTTCCCACCATAAAGGAGGTAAGAGGTTTTCCAAGGAGAAAGAAAACGTGGTGCTCTATTACAGACTTCAGGTAATAGTTCCCCAGGTTTCAACAGGGGCAAATGCTGTATATCTTAAGAGGGAGTTGTAGATAGTACCTCTTTTTTGGGTAAACTCTCCTATTGTTGATCATTATGCCACTCTTCCTGTTTGTGGTGACCCATAGCTTATAAATACTCCTGAATGTCTTGTAACTCCTGGAGGTGAAGGTGTGGGTAGACAGCAAGGACATTAGAAAGTAGAATGCATAGAGCGATTTAATAGAGTGACTTTTTATAGATTTGTTGTATCGCGACAACGTTATGTTGGACCATGGCGCAGCAGCAGTGTGCAATTTGAACCATCAATCTGTGATTTATGAGAAATAAGCAAGTGGATCTGGACATGGATGTGTTTTTCAAAGCCAGGATATAGATTTGGGACTATCGTCTGAAGAAAAGTGGTAGCAGCAGACATTGTGCTGGATTTGCAGCCACCACAGTTTAATATTTTGCAGACTTCCCAAATAGTGTTGTAACAGAGCCCATGCTTTTTCAGGTGTGAACTTTCTTCATCTGCATATATAGCCAGGTACTTGGTGGATAGACACATGTAATGGAGTGGACCTTTCTGCCTCCCTTGCCTTCTTGGTGGCTCTAAGTCCTGCCCGAGTGTTGTGGTATGGAGGCAGGCCTGGGCCCCAAGCCAAATTATCTTTGTCACCTCTAGTTGGGATGGGCTGACTGCAACATTTCTAAAGCCAAAAGATCTCTTAGAGAAAATAAACTTCTAACTATACCGCCTATATTTTGCTTGCATGATGCTGTATCCGTTTTGTAGTTTTGACAGCCCAATATTAGTGTTGGTTTTCTTTTAAGATTTTTTTAATGTGGACCATTTTTAAAGTCTTTAATGAATTTGTTACAGTATTGCTTCTGTTTTATGTTTTGTTTTTTTGGCGGAAAGGCATATGGGATCTTAACTTCCTGACCAGGGGTTGAACCCACACCCCCTGCGTTGGAAGCCGAAGTTTTAACCTGGACTGCCAGGGAAGTCCCCCAATATTAATGTTAAAGATAACCATACCTTAGAGTGGACTGAGCTTCCAGATTTCTTTAAGCCATTCCATTCCTTATAGGAATCTGTGTTGATATGATGCATGCCACTTCCTCAAGGTAGTGACTTCATGCCAGTAGCCTTAATTACCAGAGATTTTCCTTCCCATCAAACATCAAATCTTGAAATACTCAGCATTCCCCCCCCCAAGAGTTATAAGGATTGCATTCTGTTTGATAAGTATAATTTCTTTATTTATACTTAAATATGTATTTCAGTTTATTTAGTACTTGTTATCAATCCTTTCACACCAGACTTCTTCCCTCATGCATTCTCTATTGTAACTCATTTGTTGTTGGCTAGGTTACATCTTTAGGAATCTTTTTAAGAAGAGTAGTATATTGGGGCCTTATTTCCTGATTTTATGCATATTTGAGAATGTCTTTCAGTTGTCTTTAAAAGTCAATAATTTGGCTAGGTGTAAAATTCTTAGATCACATCTAGAGCAGATCATCCTGTATCTGGCATTTAGGGATGTGATAATAATCATAATTGTAGTAGACAGTTATTAAGTGCTTGCTATATGTCAGACTATGCTAAGCTCTTATGTAAGCTCATTTAGGCCTTAAATGTGACCCAAGGTACTAACATTATCTTCCTTTTACTTGCCATAGGTCATCCAGCTAATAAGTAGTGAGGTTGAAATTCTAACTTAAGCAGTATTGCTCAGAATGTCTGCTTGTGTGACCTTAAGCATGTTACTTAACTTCTGTGCCTCAGTTAACTTTATAAGATGGGAGTGATAATACCTTCCAAGGTTGCTGTGATGATTAAATGAGTTAATACAATGCAAATACCTTGTAATAGTGAGTAGCACATAGTAAGTACTTAGTAATTGTCTTTTGTTGTTATTATTATTGCCTTACAGATTGTAAATTTCAGATATGAGCTCTGAACAAGCAATCTGACTTCAGTAACTGCTCTTCAGCACTACAGTATCAGCAGTTAAGATGGCATTTCAATTAAGTGGGGAAAAGTGATTATTCAAAAAATAGTGTTGGGACATACTCAATAAACATTCAATAAATATTTGAATTAATGAGAATTTTACAGACTGGAAGAAAACACAAAAATGAAAATAAGTGCGTGGTGATGAGGTTGTAGATGATTTTCTGTTTCGAATTTCCTTAATTTGTTACAAGATTTCTCTGATACAATTTATGAAATAAACAATTTGACCAAATAATCACTGCATTCTTTTTCGTATATTTTGAGTTTGAGGCACCGACAGAGAGGTAGTTGGAAGGTCAGAGCTCAGGGTGAGATTTTGGAGCCATGCAGAGATGATGAGACTGCCCACCTAGTGTGTACAGTGGACTACAACATACAAGGAATAGGCAGAGGAAGAGGGGTCAGCAGCCGGGACTTAAAAGGAACTGTTGCAAAGAAGATGAGGAGTCAGAAGAGACGTGCCTCAAATAAAGCAAGGGGCCAGGGGCAGGTGGGGAGAGAAGTCACCCATGGCAAATTGTACAGAAAGTCTGTACTTAAGAATGAAGAAATCTTTGATGACGTTACTCCACTTTATAAGAACAGTGAACGTGTAAGCCAAATTACAGTATGCTGAGGAGTAACGGAAAACGGAATAAAGACTGCAAATGTAGATGACTTTTTTGTAAAATTGGGGTATAATTGTTTGACGATGTTGTGTTCGTTTCTGCTGTACAGCGAAGTGGAGTTCCCTGTGCTATACAACAGATTCTCATTAGTTATCAATTTTATACATATTAGTGTATATATGTCAATCCCAATCTCCCAATTCATCCAATCCTCCCTTTCCCCTCCTTGGTGTCCATACATTTGTTCTCTACATCTGTGTCTGCTTCTGCCTTAGCAAACTGGTTCATCTGTTAACATCCGATATTTGTTTTTCTCTTTCTGACTTACTTCACTCTGTATGACAGTCTCTAGGTCCATCCATGTCTCTACAAATGACCCAATTCAGATGACTTTTTCAACAATTTAGATGACAAAGAAAGGGTTGAAGTCAGGGAAAATTTAGAGTGAGACAGAGTTTTTTGTTTTTGTTTTTCCCTTGATGTTGAAATTTTCAAAATGGAAAAACTTGAAGAGAAAGGAAGATGTCATTGGAGGGGGAGAAACTGAAGATTTTGGGAGAGAAAGGGGGAAATGGATGGGGAAGATTTGAAAGCAGGTAGGAAGGGTTGGTTTCAGGAACATATACTGAGCGTCCTCTAATGGGGACTCTTTCTCTGAAATGCAAAGAGGTGCTGTTGTAAATCATTTAAGAAATAGAAATGAGACAAGTCAGCAGCATTCCAGCTGCTGATGGTTCAGGATTTTTTCTGGATATTCATGACAGAGGAGTAGAAAGTAGAACAGCCTCCCTTCAAACAACAGTTACATCTCTGAACACTTTAACTTTGTTTTCTGGATAGAATGGAAAATCTTGCTTTCTTTTGTGTGTTCTCTTGTGAGAAATCAGTATAGAGTCTAGATTAATGATAGATAGATAGATAGATAGATAGATAGATAGATAGATAGATAAACTTACACACACTTTTACTCCCACAGTCACTCCTGTAGCCTGCAGATATAACTTGTGGGAAAAAAAAATTAAACCATAATTAGATCAGGAAGTAGCTGCAGTACAGTCTGCTAATCTAGTGGGCATAGATGTGATGCTTCAGAACTGCCCTTTATTAGGAGGAAAGCTCAATGCCCAGGACCCCTAAGCAAGTGAATGAGCACTAACTAGTACGTGAGAGTACACAAATATAAGTTTGTGGAGGAATACATTTTTAAGAAAAGACTGTGCTTTTCCAAAAATGCCTCAGGTCAAGAACCTTTTTTTTATTAGCTCTCCCACAGACATGGGCTTTTTGCCATTTGCCATTGGAGCATAGCCTTTTCCCTGCTCAGTTAAGCACACATGTAAGGTATCTCTTAGTTCCTTTACTGCAAACTTTGGCCAGAAGAGTCGATCTGATTTTAATGTCAACTAATATAAAATACTATTGGAAAATTCCATAACTTTTAAAGGTATTTTTTATGCTTAAATATAAGTAAGCTGATGATGTTAAAAGTCTCACAGTCTGTTTCATAGGAGTTTATTGGAAAATAAGAAGTGCCAAAGCAGTAAATTTTCTAGTTAATAAATATTTACAAATTTAAGCTGAAAATTTTTTTTCATTTTTGTTTAAATAAGTTAGATGGCCCCATGCCTTATTAAATATAACATTTTTGGTTTAAATAATCATTGTTGAATATTAAATGCTTATTCCAGACTTTTTGAAGGGTATAAGTGGTTTCCCCTACACGAAATGACCTCAGGGTCACATACTTTACCCTTATTTCTTCTGTAATTCTTCTGTCTCTCCTTCATTGGATTCTTCTCATTGTTTTAAATTGTTCTGCATTTATCATTATTTCTATTATCCTGTTTTCTAATTTGTAGCCAAAGTAAACCAGGCAACAAAGTCAGTACAATCGGTGACATTTTTTTACATTGCTATTCAAATTTATGAGATCCTTTAAGACTGAGCTAGCTCCAGAATTTTAAGAATTAAACACATAGGTTTTATAAAAAGTCTGTTACAGACTTGTTTAATTGTCTGTATCTGTTTTCTTGAAGGTTTATATATCAAAAAGAAAAGGTTTTGCTAGAACTTGACTATCTTAACACACTAATGCTTATCAGTAACGTGTAGCTAATCTTTAAATAACAGTGATCGAAGGGCATTCTGATGCTGATGCCATTAGTAAGATGCACAGAAATTTTTTACGGAAGATTTTTAAAGGAGTCCTGGAATTGGTTTCTAAGCCGTGTTCCCCTCATGTAGGCTTCTGAAAGCACAGGTAAAGTATTGAGCAAGTTTGGAGATTGACCAGCATTCAGCTATGCTAAGCAAGAGGCTGGCTGAGACAGTCATGCACTTGCTAATGTGCACCTCTCCTCTTTTTCAGTTGTCATTGCATAAACTTTGCAGCGGTCTTTAGATATTATAAATAATTTTTACTCTTTTGTTTTTTAGGGCAGCATAACTACTTATGTGCTGGAAGAAATGACTGCATTGTTGATAAAATCCGCAGAAAAAACTGCCCAGCATGTCGCCTTAGAAAGTGCTGTCAGGCTGGCATGGTCCTTGGAGGTAATGCTGATGTTTTCACCAATAATATACTGTCTGATATTTACATTCTCAAACTGTGGGTCAGAAAATCCTACTTTCCTTGTTTCTGTCTTGAGTATTGGTGTCTGAATTGAAGCAATCAACATCATCTCATTAACACTATGGATTTCCAACAATGTTGAGGTATATTATAGAGAAGTAGTAAACCTCCATTTGTCTATATTGCCTATAAGTAGATGTTACAGGAAGTTCACCAAACTCTCATTCACTGACATGGGTTGAAGTTTAGGCTCTGCTACTCACTGCTGTATGGCCTTGAGTAAGTTACCTTTCTGGGCATCAGTCTCTTTGTCTACATAATGAGAGCAATGAAGTCCCTTCCAGCTCAAAAACTGATTCTGTGAATTGGTTAAGTGCATTCATCTCCATCCCTTCCTCTCTCTCTCAGTCTCTCCCTTTCTACTTCCCACCCCCTCATTCTCTTTAAATAGCTAGGTAGTGAGCCCTTACACTTACCAGGCACTGGGACTGTAGCAGCAAACAAAATGGACTAAATCCCTGCCCTCATGGAGCTTACACACTGTGGGTGGAGGGGAGAGCAATAAATATACATGTCAAGTGATGGTAAGTGCTGTGGAATGTATTAAGCGGGCTCATTTAACGGGCAGAGGTATCACTCCTGAACCCTTTCCTCGGATTAATATGTTCATTTTATTTCGTCATTTCCTAAAGCAATAATGTCTCTGAAATCCCGAGTTTGATGTAGCAGTTATAATTTTTCTGAAACAGGTTTAAAAATTCATAACTATTTAAATATATATTCAACGTATCACCTAACACAGCTCAGGTACCATAGATGGTATGTGTTACCTTCTGAGAAGGAGTGTATGAGACCAATATGTTTTGAATGCCCACTGTATTACGCACCCTACTTAGTTCTGTCTCTGCTGCCCATGAGCATGATGCAGTCTACTCTCTAATAAAAAAATTATCAAGCAAAAGAGCAAGCACTTTAAGAGAGATGCCAAACATTGCTATGCAAGTAAAGCAAAGGAATGAATTAATTCTGTCTGAGGGAGTTAGCAAAAGCTTCAGAGGGGAAGCTTTCAAAGAGTGAATAGAAACTTTATAAGTGGAAAAGGAGAAAGGTATTTACATAAAAAGCATGATGAATTCCAGTGATGATTCTTCTGGAAAGTCATTTGTTTACTGGGAATAGCAAGAAATGAGGCTTTAAAGTTACCTTGGACCATCTGGGATCTGGAGTTTGAACTCTGTTCTGTATGCAGTGGAACCAATGATCTTTATCAGATACCATCTATGGACCATCCATGAGATAAAGCCCAAATTTCTAAATGCAGCGCATGAGCCCTTTCGTCACCTAGCAACTGCTCTCTTTTTCTAAGCTCTTCTGCCACCAATCCTTGGGTAACCCGATGCTCCAGTGACCAACTTTCCCCTGTCTTTGCACGCATTTGACTTTTGCCTGCCCCATTCTCCTTTTACTCCTTGTGAACTGTTACATTCCCTTCATATTAAGTTCAAGTGTCACAGTTTTCATGAAATCTTCCCATCTCCCCAGTCACTGCATGGGCAGGAGTTTTGTGGGAACAGAGTCTAATGCAGTGCTTTTCATATCTGGGGCGGTTGAGCCAGCCTGGACTGGACCTTGCCCTGACTGTACTTACTTCAGCATTCCTACGCTTAGAATGGAAGATCGACCTAAACAGAGTCGTGAGACTCACCCACCCTACCCCTATTCCGGCCCACAAGAGGCACTCGAAATTCACTTTCTCTCTCTCTTCCCATAGCTTTTGTAGTACTTACCTCATTGTTTTATAACTGTTTACTGGTATCCCCTTCAAGGATTTTCTCCTAATCCAAGACTGAGTTGTTTGCAAGCAGGAATTTCATTTTAGTGTTTCAGCACCAAAGTACTTGTGTAAGAAGTGCTCACTAAATATTTGTGACTATTATTTTGAAGTCATTTGAAGTACTGGTCTCTATACATTCTTGAACATAAAGTCCAACTGTAGTCATTTCCAGGACACAGGAAAGAGTGTTTGGAGGAGGCAAAGGGGATGTGGTCTAATGTAGTGTTTTTCATTTTGAGGAAGGATGTTAGCCCTTGAAGTAGCCTTCCATTCCATGATTGCATTTATTTTACTGGTCTTACTGTTATAATGGAAAAGTGATTTAAGATGGACCAAAGTGAAAATGCTGAGATACCCAGCCACTGAGAAACTTGGGTTTGTTCAGAAGAAAGATTTGGGTTGCAGTCAGCAACAAGACAGAGCATAGCAATAATTAAACTGGTATAACAGATGTAAACCAACACTGTCCCAGGCTATCTGAACTACAGGGCAAGTCCCCCATTTTTCCAATTAGAAGTTGCAAATGTGTCCTGGCCAAAATGAGTATGTAAACTTCTGGGAATGTAGCTGAAATAGTCAAGTGTTTCCTTATATAATATTTATTTTATTATTTTAGTTAAACACATATATTTAAATTACATACAAAAAAATCTATTGATGTAGAGGTATTGCTTTTCTACTCTCACATTTTATAAACAATTTTCTTCAAACTAATTCCACAAAACTTTGGCATCTGTTGTTTACTCCAATGCAGCCATTTTTAAAGTCAGCTAATTGTTTACCAGAGTTCATCATCATTTTATCTAAAATGTTTGATATGTGGCACTTTTTAAAAAATAAATTTATTTATTTGTTGGCTGTGTTGGGCCTTCGTTACTGTGTGCAGGCTTTCTCTAGTTGTGGTGAGTGGGGGCTACTCTTCTTTGCAGTGGTAGGCTTCTCATTGTGGTGGCTTCTTTTGTTGAGGAGCATGGGCTCTAGGCGAGTGGGCTTCAGTATTTGTGGCACTTGGGCTCGATAGTTGTGGCTGCAGGCCTTAGAGTGCAGGCTCGGTAATTGTGGCGCATGGGCTTAATTACTCCATGGCATGTGGTATCTTCCCGGACCAGAGATCTAACCCGTGTCCCCTGCATTGGCAGGTGGATTCTTAACCACTGTGCCACCAGGGAAGTCCTAGACTGTAGCACTTTTTGAATCCATGTATGGTAATAATAATATAATTGGAAATCTGTCCTAATCCGAAAATACCTATTCATGTAACATACCAGTTTTAATGTTGGTCTTGTAAGAGGTTTTCCGCATAAAAAAAACACTTGCTGTATTATTTAATTGTGGAATAATGAAGCCTACCAAAATATTAAATGAATTAACACCAGTGTGTCCATTACTTGATTTTTAATATCAGATAATTTTCATATTGTATTCATTTTTGTTGTATTTTATAAGGAATAAGACATTACATATATTTTGAAACTTCTGATTTGTCCTTCCCTAAACCCATTAAATTCATTTCTTATTCACAGAAAATCAATATGCTTATTCACAGATAATCAAATATATGTGAATACTCATACTCATAGTTCTTGTATTTAAATTCTTAAGTAATACAGTACTATACTGAATATTTCTAAACTCTATATATACTGTACATGTACTTCTTCAATTTGCTTTTTCACTGCATGTTGTGTTTTTGAGATTTGTTCATATTTATACATGTAGCTAGGGTTACATTTTAATTTCTCTATGATACTTCATTTTACAAACATTCCATGGTGCTTTTCACTTTCTTCTGTTAATGGATATTTCTAACTTTTCATTATTAGAAAATACGCAGCAATAAGCATTCTTGTATCTTTATGTATATATTTGAGAAGTTCTCTAGGCTGTATTTCTAGAAAGGGAATTAAGTACTGAAATTAAGATATCGTGTAACTTCAAATTTACTAAATGTTACCTAATCCCTAAATTACCCTCCAGAGTCTTTGCTTCCACCAGTGTTTGAGAGTTCTTGTTATTATATATCCTAATATATATATTATATACCTGTACTTGGTATTTTCAGACTTCTAAATTTTTCTAATTTGATGGTCATAAAATTGGTATCTAATTTTGGTTTAATTTCCATGTCCTGGATTAGTGGTAAGGGCAGATATTGCTGTCTTTATTAGCCATTTATATTAGCGTTCATATTTATTGGCTATTTTTCAACTGAATTGTCTTTTTTCTTATTAATCCATACAACTTACCTCTATTCTCTCTGCTAATCCTTTGTTAGTTACATGCAATGTATGTCAACTTTTTACCTTGCCTATGATCTTTTTTCTAATTTTTTGTATAATCACATGTCAGTATTCTTCCTTTATATCTCTTAACCCTGAAATTGTACAGATAATCTACTAAAAATCATCAAAAATCTTAAAAGTCTGTTTTTCACACTCATATACTTAACCTACCTACAATTATTTTTTTAAGTAGGAAGGTAGGAATACAAACATTTTCTGTATGGATAGCCAGTTGCCAGAGCACATGTATGGACACATGGTCTTCAGTATTTTTTTAAATTAATTAATTAATTAATTAATTTATTTATTTATTTATTTATTTTATTGGCTGTGTTGGGTCTTTTTTTTTTGCTGTGTGTGGGCTTTCTTTTTAGTTGAGGTGAGTGGGGGCTACTCTTCATTGTGGTGCACGGGCTCTTCATTGCCGTGGCTTCTCTTGTTGCGGAGCACGGGCTCTAGGTGCATGGGCTTCAGTAGTTGCGGCACATGGGCTCAATAGTTGTGGCTCACGGGCTTAGTTGCTCCGCGGCATGTGGGATCTTCCTGGAGTAGGGATCGAACCCCTGTCCCCTGCATTGGCAGGTGGATTCTCAACCACTGCACCACCTAGGAAGCCCCGGTCTTCGGTATTTTTGATAGTACACTCCCACAGAAGTAAAAATATTCTCAGCCTTCACCCCCAATTCAGGTCTACTTACAAATAAATTATACAGATGTACTGCTATCAAATTATATTATGTTAGTGATGCTTAATTTCTTTTTATTTCCTTACTAAAAATATAAAAAGTAATTGTAATATTTTTCTGACAGTACTCCAATTACAAATTCCACTGGAATTTGTAGTTCATTTCCTGTTCCATTGTATTTGTATTCCCGTATGTGTTTGTTTCTCTTCCTGGTTTCTCTTTTCTGTTCCATTGTATATACCTGCACCACTACAACACACTCTGAAATATTATAGCTGTCAAGCTACATATTGATACCTGGTAGAATAAGTCTCCTTGAGTTACACTTCTTCCAAATTGTTGGCTTTTGTTGGCCCTCTGAATTGTTCTTTTAAAGTGATGTTTAAAATGTTTATTCATAATGGTATCTAACACTTAAAACCATGAGTTCTTACCCCTGGGAACTAGCTATATATCAAAATTCTTTGCCTCTTTTTTATACATCAGATAATCTTTACAGTCCTGTGGTCAGCATCACAAACTGAGAAATAGCATACTGGTGCATTTAATTATTTCATAAATGGGTTTGCACAGAGGTTTATTATTATATATTTATTAGCAAGAAGCTGGCAGCACTCTCTGATATGTTGCAGTCCTGATGTTGTTCTCCCTGGGAGAGTCAGTGGTAAGAGTCTGGGAGTCAGTAACCCAATTCATGGAAACCAGGAAGAAGGTAGTCAGTTTATTGGATTATATTCTAATTGCTAGTCCTGTAATAAATTTCTGGAGTAGGGGGGAGTGTACTTGTGGTCTACTGAGAATTAGAACTTATTTTGGAAGATGATGTGTTGCTCAAGGTTCAATTCTTCAATAATTAGAAGAGTTTCACTGAAATAATAATTGCTCCCACACTACTGAAAATGGAGACCATGTTCTGTTCCTCCCTTGTTTCCTTCCATCTTTCCTTCTTTTTTCTTTCCTTCTTCACATTTGTCACTTTTCTTAAGTTTCTCATTTCTAATATAGAGTCCTCTTGATAACATTGACTATTGTAAATAATGCTGCAATGAACATAGGAGTACATATATCTTCGAGTAAGTGTTTTTATTTTCTTCAGACAAATATCCAGAAGTGGCATTGCTGGATTATATGGTAGTTCTATTTTTAGTTTATTTGAAAACCTCCATACTGTTTTCCACATTGGCTGTACCAATTTAAATTCCCACCAACAGTGCATGAGGGTTCCCTTTTCTTCACATCCTCACCTATACTTGTTATTTCTTGTCTTTTTAATGATAGGCATCCTGACACATGTGAGGTCATATCTCATTGTGGTTTTGATTTGCCTTTCCCTGATATTAGTGACGTTGAGCACCTTTTCATGGCCATCTGTGTCTTCTTTGGGAAAATGCCTATTCAGATCCTCTGCCTATTTTTTAATTAGATATATGATTTGCAAATATTTTCTCCCATTCAGGAAGTTGTCTTTTCATTGGAACATTATTTACAATAGCTAACACATGGAAACAACCTAAGTGTCCATTGGTGGGTGAATGGATAAAGAATATGTGGTGTATATTATGTATATACAGTGGAATATTATTCAACAATAAAAAACGGAATCTTGGACTTCCCTGGTGGCGCAGTGGTTAAGAATCCACCTGCTAATACAGGAGACACAGGTTCAATCCCTGGGCCAGGAAGATCCCACATGCCGTGGAGCAACTAAGCCCGTGCACCACAACTACTAAGCCTGTGCTCTAGAGCCTGTGAGCCACAACTACTGAGCCCATGTGCTGAAACTACTGAAGCCCCGCACCTAGAGCCCGTGCTCCACAACAAGAGAAGCCACTGCATTGAGAAGCCCACACATCACAATGAAGAGTTGCTCACTGCAACTAGAGAAAGCCTCCAGGCAGCAACCAAGACCCAACGCAGCCAAAAATAAACAAATAAATAAGTATATAAATAAATAATAAAATACATCTAAAAAAACCAAAAAATGGAATCTTACCATTTTTGGCAACATGAATGGGATGGGCCTTGAGGATATTAAGTGAAATAAGTCAGACAGAGAAAAACAAATATTATATGATCTCACTCATATGTGGACCCTGAAAAAAATGAGCTCAAAGATACAGAGACAGCGGATAGGGGGAGGGTGAAATGAATGAAGATGGCCTGAAGGTACAAACTTCCAGTTATGAAATAAATAAATCATGGATATTAATATACAGCTTGGTGACTCTAGCTAATAATACTGTATTGTATACTTGAAAGATGCTAAGAGAGTAGGTCTTAAAAGTTCTCATCTTTTAAGAGTAGATCTTAAAAGAAAAAAATAGTTACACAAATAATGAATCATCATGTGGTACATCTAAAACTAATATAATGTTATATGTCTATTTTATCTCATTAAAAAAGAAAGAGAAGACTGAAAACTTTTAAAAGAGTTAATAAAATCTTATGGTAGACTAGCAGAGATCAAAAATATTAATGTTTTTGACACATAACACAGATTTGCTGATTGTTCATATTTGCTTCAGCAGCGATGTTCTGATTATGAGAATTATGTTTGAGTTATTTGGTCTCTTAGGTGCATATGTTTCTTGTTTTTAATGACTCAGTTCCCTTACCTTCACCAGGTCACAGTGAACTTTTGAATTTTGTTCATCGCTATACAGTACTGAGTAGAAAAGACAGTTACACTCTGAAGGATGGTAATATATCTTCTAATATAGGTGTTCTGCTTCTAACTTATTTCCTTTAGAAAACAGCTCTGTATTTTGCATTTGTGGTAAAAATGCTAAACTACTATTAAAGTAATTAGCTCTTTCAAAAATAAGTAGCTTTCTACATAAAGGAATGATTAAGTGCATAGTTATATTTGCTGATTTTTTTTTTTAAAGCTGGGGACTATTTTTATAGATTTCTTTTTGTTTTGTTTTCTTTTGTTCTGGTTTGTTGATAGAGAGCCTTATCCTCAAATTTTAAAAGGTATGTTAGAAAGCAGTTTCTCTCTTACCTCCTCCTACAGCTAGGGGGGGCTGCAGAGTACCGGTTGTGTGGTAAAGTTGGGTTTCTTTTCTTTTCTTTTTTTTTTTTTTTTTCTCCTCCTACACTTGAAGCCAACAAAGCCTCAATTTCTTTTCTGAAAAATTCCAAAATTCTTGAATTTGGGGCACTTAACAGTACCTTTTCTGGAAGTATAGATGCCTACTCTCTTCCTTTAATTACTATAAAAAAATGAAATCTGCCCTCTTTAATGAAGGAATTGCTGTGGGTGACACCTGCCACCCACCTCTTTAGAACTCTCATGGTCTTCCTCTTATGAGCATCTCCTTTTCCACCCAACCTCTGGTGTTTGCATCAGCACCCTCCAGAGACAGTACCTCTCATACTGCTCCCCCACTTTGCTGCATTGAAACCTGCAGCCAAATAATGTATTTTGGTCACGGCCTGATTGTTCACCCTAAATGTCATCCCATACACACTTAATAAGGATATTCCTTAGAATTTTTATTCTCATTTCTTTGCTTAAAGTTTTATGGGAGTTTATAGGGACTGCTTTTATGGCTGCTAGCCTGAACTGTTCAATTGTATCTATCAGTATCTGCTATTCTCTAGACACAGTAAAAAGACAGGATTGAGGGGTACAAAGATTCCCTTCCATTTGCAGTCTGATTTGTTTGAAAGTTAGAGGCATTTACTCTTTTAAAAACTCAACTCTAATATACTTACTGGCAAGTACCTATTTTAATTTTATATCTCCTATTCTGTAGTATTTTTTGAAGTATTTTGATATGGGAAGTAGAATTAGATCCTGAAAAAGGAAAAGCAAGCTAAGTCAGTGGTCTAAGGAGTTGTGAGAACATAGTCCTAGTGGACTGGTCCCAGCAACACCACCCTTTTGTTAATCCAAAGTAACAATATGTATCTAGACATAACTTAATATTGGGAGAGCTGCCTGTAAATTCACCCAAACTACAGTGGTGCTTATTTTGATCCTCATAATGTCGAAGGATCTGTACCATTGCTTAATTGTCTGCTGAGCTTTACCTTCTATTTCCCCACTTGATTCTCAGAAAGCTTTCTGGCTGCCGTAAAACTTACATTTCAGTATCCAGCATAATATTCTTCCTTTACTTCTCTGCAACAGGTCCAGCATTATCTCATGAGCACTTTATGTCTCCATTCAATATAAAATATTTTTGCCAAAAATAAAACAAGTAGCAGAAAGAGCGGCCACAGCAGACAGCACTCATTCCAGAACATGATCTAGAAATATAACTCATTATTTTACTCAGTCTAATCGATTTACCTCCATGTTTAACTCTTTGCTTGGATTTTTTTTTTCCAATTCAATTCTTCATTCAGTTCCTTTGTTTTTGAAATAAACTTTGTATTTCTTCTGTGTAAATTTGTTAAGCTCATTTTTTTCCCCAAATGTCTTTATTTCAATTTTATTTTTGAGTGATAATTTTGCTGGTTATAAAATTTGGGGTTGACTTTTTTTTTTCCCCTCTACACCTTAACAGTGTTATAGTCTACTGTATTCTGGCTTGTATCATTTTTCTGAGAACTCTCCTGTATATCTAATAGTTGTTTTTTTGAGGCAATATTTTCTCTATATTTGTAGAAAGTGTCTTTTATCCTTGGTTTTCCAATTTCACTGTAACATAATTAGTTATAAATTTAGTTTTATTTGTTCTACTTGGAAATCATTGTGATTTCTAAATCTGAGGATTTATGCCTTTTATAAATTTCAGGAGCACTGAAACCATCCCAGTATTCTTCAAATATTGCTTCCCTCCTCATTGCCTCTTTGTCCCTCCAGACCACCTGTTAGACATATATTAGGCTAGTGCATTTATCTTCCATATCTCTTTATCATGTCTAACATTTCCCATATCATTATCTTTATGTACTGTATTCTGTGTAATTTCATCAGTTTTGTTTTCCAGTTCACCATTTTTCGTTTTAGTGATGGTATTTTTTTTAAACATTCTACTTGGTTCTTTTATAAATTTGTGTCTTTTTAATAGCTTTCCCATTTCTTGTGTTTTTATCCCTTATCATATATCTTTAATAATTATAAAATACCTATTGCAAATATTTGTATTCAATAATTTCAAGCTCCCACAACTCATGACCTAGTTATGTCATTCTTGCTTGGTGGTTAAAAAAAAAAATCCATGATTATTTATAGGGTTTCCCAATGATTCTGGTGTAAATACGCACCTATAGTAAATTTCAGGCTACCAAATTGTTTGAACAACTGGCTCTCAAAACTCCTAAATACTTAACAATAAGTTTTCAGAAGCCAGTATGAGCCAAATCCAGAACACTATTCATTCTTTCTGCTACTTCTCACTCATTGGGGCATTTGTGATTTTAATGTGATTATAAACTCATGTTTGGCAAGTTTAATTTCTTGTAAAAACCTGTGTGGCCTTAATTGAGGGAGTTTCTCTCCAGCAAGAATTTTCATTTTATTCTTCCAGTTACTATAGGGATTCCATCAGTGAAGGACCACTTTTTATATTTACTTTTTGCCTCTAGGTTTCCCATAACTTACAGGTAGAATCATTTCAAGCTGCACATCTGGTTGAGGAAGGCCTGTGATTAAAAATGATCAGAGAATTTTTTCACATACTGAGCCAAGGATGAAACAGACATGCTTGCCTTTCATGTCCCTTTGTCAGTGGATAAAGATATTCTTCATTTTGGACTCAATATTTTGCTGACTTTTTGAGGAGCTTAGATATGCATTTAAAAGAATATTGGTTATGTTTTATCCATCATTTTTAGGTGTTCTGGGGAATATTTATGTTATTTAATTTTCTACATTTCCAATAAGAGAAGTTTATATAAAATTTTATGTCAATTCTAATCAAATACATTAACTCCACCTTAAAATTTTTAATTTTATCAGTGGTTAGAAAAAGATTTTCAAAACACCTCTAAGAGACAGTATAGCATTGTAACAAAGGGTAAATAAGAGTATAGAGTCAGAGCAAGAGGGGTTTGATTTCAGCTTTCCCACTAATACCTACAGGACCTCAGGCACAGGCATCTCTTTATATATCTCTATTTTCTTTTCTATTATGACCACATAATGAGAGTTATTATGAGGGTAAATGATATGATACATCTAAAGCATATAGCACAGTGGCTGGGATATAAAGATTTCTTAGTAGTAGCTTAAAATATCCTTTATTCTTAACATCATTTAATGCAAACTCTGTCATTGGCAGACAAAGAGGTAACTTTAATGCAAAACATGTTGTTGTATCTTCTAAAAATGTTTCATTATTTATTTGCAGGAACCATTAAAAATCAATGCAGGTATCTTGGAATTGAAATTAATTTATACAGTCATAGCTAGTAGAGGTATTTACTTACTATAATAATTATTAAATAGTTATTGTATATACTTATGTTCTCAAACCATGTTTCCCGTGGGAACGTAATCTAAAAGAAATGGTATATATTTTCAACGGGAGAAAAGTTTTCTAAACTATTGAAAATATTCCTTAGTTGAAGATTCTTTGTTTTTGTTTTTTTCCTTTAGAGGAGAATATCCTATATATTTTGAGTTTTAGGAGTGCTTTGATAAGCTGCTTGGGCTAGAGCCTGTGACCCCAGGAGCATGCTGGGTTACAAAAGATGTTTGCTAATTTCACCATCAAAGGCAAAAAAGAGAATTTGAGTGGCTTAGGATGAAGAGAAGGAGGTAGAAGTGAGGTGAAAAAGGGAGGTGAAAGTGAGATGCTTACTATGTGTACTACTTCCCCTGGCCTCCCAAATCTTCACTAAAATCCTATTAAAGCATAGGAAAGGTATATATGGCCATTCCCCCTCAAATCTGTGTTTAATGCCATTGTCTTTTTTTACTGAAGTGTAGTTGATTTATAATATTGTGTTAGTTTCAGGTGATATAGCAAAATGATTCAGTTATATGTATTTTTTCAGATTATTTTCCATTACAGGTTATTACAAGATATTGAATATAGTTCCCTGTGCTACGCAGTAAATCTTTGTTGTTTATTTTATGTACAGTAGTTTGTGTCTGTTAATCTCATATTCCTCATTTATCCCTCTCTTCCTCCTTTTCCCCTTTGGTAACCATAAGTTTGTTTTCTGTGTCTGCAAGTCTGTTTCTGTTTTGCATTTAGATTCATTCGTATTATTTTTTAGATTCCACATTTAAGTGATATCATATAATATTTGTCTTTCTCTGACAATTCACTTAGTATAATATTCTCTAGGTCCATCCACATTGCTGCAAATGGCAATATTTCATTCTTTTTATTGCTGAGTAGTGTTTCACTGTGAGTGTGTGTGTGTGTGTGTGTATACACTACATCTTCTTTATCTATTCATCTCTTGATAGACATTTAGGTTGTTTCTGTGTCTTGGCTATTGTAAATAGTGCTGCTGTGAACATTGGGGTGCATGTATTTTTTTCAAATTAGAGTTTTCATCTTCTGACAAGGTCTTAATAGTCCAAAATATAGAAAGCGCTCATGTAACTCAATATCAAAAAAAAACCAAAAACCAAAAAATAAAAAACAATCTAATAAAAAAAATAGATCTAAATTGACATTTCTCCACAGATGTCCAACAGGCACATAAAAAGATGCTCAACATCACTAATTATTAGAGAAATGCAAATCAAAGCCACAAAGATCTCACCTCACACAGATCAGAAGACTATCATCCAAAAGTCTACAAATAATAAATGCTGGGGAGGGTGTGGAGGAAGGGGAACCCTCGTACACTGTTGATGGGAATGTAAATTGGTGCAGTCACTACGGAAAACAGTATGGAGGTTTGTTAAAACATTAAAAGTAAAGCTACGGGCTTCCTATGTGGTGCAGTGGATAAGAATCCACCTGCCAATGCAGGGAACGTGAGTTCGATCCCTGCTCCAGGAAGATCCCACATGCCGCGGAGCAACTTAGCCCGTGCGCCACAACTATTGAGCCTGAGGTTTAGAGCCCGTGAGCCACAACTATTGAGCCCATGTGCCACAACTACTGAAGCCCATGCGCCTAGAGCCCGTGCTCCGCAACAAGGGAAGCCATGGCAATGAGGAGCCAGCGCAACACAATGAAGAGTAGCCCCCACTCACCGCAACTAAAGAAAGCCCGCGCACAGCAAAAAAGACCCAATGCAGCCAATAAAATAAATAAATAAATAAATTTATTTAAAAAAAAAAAAGTAAAGCTACTGTGTGAACCAGCAGTCCCATTCCTGGGCATATATATGATGCCATTGTCTGTAGACTTCTAATTTAACTGAAAATAAATCTGACATTCTAATTTATTTTCCTTTGTTGGTGACCTGCTTCTTTTGCCTGAATATGTGTTTCTTAATCCCTGATTTTCAGTAACTTCATCAAGATTTAACTCTAGCTTAATCTATTAGTTTTCTTTAAAAAAAATAAGTTCTTTTTGATCTGAAAATTCCTCTCCTTATATGTTAGCAAAGTATTCTCTTAATATTACCTTCAAATCTTTTTTTCTGTTTAATGTTTTCTTTCTCTTTTTCACGGTCCCCCTAACGATCTGTATATTGGCTCTCTATTTATCTGTCTTCCACACCTATCTTCTTTTCTCTACTCACATTTTAATCCTTTTAAACTTCATTTGACAATTATTCTCAAAATCTCAGTCCAAACTTCATGTCCATGGTTTAAGTTTTACACTGGCAGTTCTCCTTTCTTATTCTTCTGATAAGGTTTTAAAATTTACAGTGGCTTTATTTCTTTTTCCTATAAGTATAGTCAGTGTACAATACTATGTAAGTTACAGTCATACAGTATAATTATTCACAAGTTTTAAAGGTTATACTCCACTTATAGTTATTATAAAAATTGGCTGTATTCCTTGTGTTGTGCAATATATCCTTATAGTTTATTTTATACATACTAGTTTGAACCTCTTAATCTCCTAACCCTATGTTGCTCCTCCCCTCTTTTCTCTCCCTACTGATAACCACCAGTTTGTTCTCCATATCTGTAAGTCAGCTTCTTTTTTGCTATATTCACTAGTTTGTTATATTTTTTAGATTCCACATATTAGTGATATCATCCAGAATTTGTCTTTGTCTGATTTATTTCACTTAGCATAATACCCTCCAAGTCCTTCCATATGGCAACAAAAAGCAACATTTCATTCTTTTTTATGGCTGAGTAGTACTCCATTGTATATACCACATCATCTTTATTCATTCGTTTGTTGATGGACACTTAAATTGCTTCCACAATTTGGCAATTGTAAATAATGCTTCTGTGAACATTGGTGTGCATGTATCTTTTCGAATTAGTGTTTTCAGTTTTTTTCAGCAGTGGAATTGCTGGGTCATATGGTAGTTCTATTTTTAGTTTTTTGGGAGAACTTCATACTGTTTTCCACAGTGGCCCCACCAATTTACATCCCCACTGGTAGTGTACGAGGGTTCCCTTTTCTCCACATCCTTGTCAGCGTTTGTTACTTGTGTTCTTTTTGACAGGTTTGAGATGATACCTCATAATGGTTTTGATTTGCATTTCCACAGTGATTAGAGATGTTGAGCATGTTTTCATATGCCTATTGGATATCTCATTTCCTCTTTGGAAAAAATGTCTATCTGGTTCTTCTGCCCATTTTTTTATGGGGTTGTTTGCTTGTTTTGTTTGTTTGGTTTGGTTTTTTTTTTTTTTTTTTTGTTATTGAGTTGTATGAGCTCTTTTATATGTGTTGGATATTAACTCCCTATCAGTCATATTATTTGCAAATATTTTCTCCATTTAGTTGCTTATATTTTCATTTTGTTTATGGTTTCCTTTGCTGTGCAAAAGCTTTTAAGTTTAATTAGGTCCCATTTGTTTATTTTTACTTTTATTTCCTTTGCTTTGGGAGACAGATCCAAAAATGTGGCTATGATTTATATCCAAGAGTGTTCTGCCTATGTTTTCCTCTATGAGTTTTATGGTTTCTGGTCTTACATTTAGGTCTTTAATCCATTTTGAGTTTATTTTTGTATATGGTGTTAAAGAATATTCTAATGTAATTCTTTTTGATGTAGGTGTCCAGTTTTCCCAGAACCACTTATTGAAGACAGTGTCTTGTCTCCATTGTATATTCTTGCCTCTTTTATCATAGATTAATTGACCAAAGTGCATGGGTTTATATCTGGGCTCTGTATTCTATTTCATTGATCTGTGGGTCTGTTTTTGTGCCAGTACCATGCTATTTTGATTACTGTAGATTTCTAGTATAGTCTAAGGTTAGGGAGCATGATTCTTCCAGCTCTGTTCTTCTTTCTTAAGATTGTTTTGGCTATTTATGGTTTTTTGTGTTTCCATAGAAATTTTTAAATTTTTTGTCCCAGTTCTGTGAAAAATGCCATTGGTATTTTGATAGGGATTACCTTGAATCTGTAGATTGCTTTGGGTAGTATGGTCCTTTTAACAGTATTAATGCTTCTAACCCAAGAACATGGTACCTCTTTCCATCTGTGTTGTCATCAATTTCTTTCATCAGTATTTTATAGTTTTCTGAATGCAGGTCTTTTACTTCCTTAGGTAGGTTTATTCCTAGGTATTTTATTCTTTTTGATGTAAATGGGACTGTTTCCTTAATTTCTATTTATGGTAGTTTGTTGTTAATGTGAGAAATGCAACGTATTTTTGTATATTAATTTTCTTTATTTTTAAAATTTTTTCTCTGCAGTCTCCCATTTTATCTTATTCCTTTTTGTAACTTATTTCATATTTTATTTAATGTTGTGTTTCTCTTCTTTGATTTCTTGAAATTTAGATGCCACTTTTTCTTTGAAATACAGTGAAAGGATTGCTTAAGACCATTTCCTACAACAATTCTTACTCATATTCATCTGATTTTTGATTTTACATTCCCTTTTTAGCATTTCTAAAAATATTCTTGCTTAAATTCCATACAATATGCCTGCTACTTACTACACCTTGAAGTCTATGTAATTCTATCTTGGCTTGCTATTGGACTTAATAATTGTTAGCTGGTTCCCTAGGCTTCCTTACTTTTTTGATTATCCCTTTATAATTTGAGCTAGAAGGCATGAAATCTCAGCTGTTTGGTTTGGTATGGAAACAGTGGTTGGGGACATAAATATAGCTATTGTAGAAAGGTGTTAACAGCTGGTTTGCCGGCATTTGTGAACCCAAACATTCTACTAAGAAATACACTACACCTTCTGCCCTAGATTGTGTGTTTTACTGAAAGGAGATTCCACTTAGATTTCTTCTTACTATTCAAGAAGTGGAAGTAATATGGCAGGAAGCCAAATTATTGTTCAAGCCCTTGTGGCAAACAAGTTTTTTTTGTTGCTGTGCAATTATTAATTTATTCAACAAAATGATTATTACTATATACAAGGTACCATGCTATCATCAAAGAGCTTGCGTTTTAGTTGAGGACAGAGATAATTATCAAAATAATTACATAACATAAAATATTGTAGCTTGATAGAAGATGATAAATGTTAAGGAGAAGTATAAAACAGGAAAGAAAATTTGAATGCGTTAGGATTAGTGTACATATGTCTCTGCTCAATCAAATATGATCAATAACTCCAAAGTAATTCCCAGTTTTCAATTGCTTCTCTCTCCTCTAACTCTTGTCTGGTTTACCCCTCAAATTTAGAAGACCAGGTCATGGGGTAGAAGTATATGGTGTGACCACCTGGTCCTCATTCAGTTGTCTTCTACTATTCTATTATGAAAATGGACTTACGGACTTATCTTCTCTGTTCTCCCAGTAGCCTTCACATGTGCCAACTGAAGGCACTTTCACCCACCATTTTTAACATACATTAGGGTGTACTACATGGATTTCATAAATGTTCTTGTGTTCTGCGATCTATTATATATACCCATTCCATGAAACTATTAATAATTTAATAGTTTGGGTTAACATCATGTTTGGACTATGGTGTATTATTATAGATTTTAAGACATAGCATGGCGTATTTTAAAATCACAGTTGCTCTTTTAATAGCTCTCTTGGCTACTCTCACACACATTTTTTTCTTCCATCATTTCTAATTTCAAAAACTATTGGATTCTGATTGAAACTGTAAAATTTATGTATTAATTTGAGGATTGACACTTTAATGTTTCCAGCTTTCTGGTAGCTTATTTAGAATTTTAGCTATATAATTATAGTTCAGTTTAATATTTATTTCTAATATGATGTCTTTAAGGTTAAGGTTGCTTCATAAAATCTATAGGAAAGGTTTTGAGTTTTTCCTCTACTTTAAAATGATGTAAGAAATTTTTTGTCGCTAAAGGAGATAAGACTTAGGCTGTGAAACTGGTATCAGAGCCAATTTTGGTAATTTATGTTCTACTATAAAATTATCCATTACCTGAATTATCAAATATATTTTAGGTGAGGTGCACTTAATATTTTTTTCTTATTCTTCTAATTATTTTAGTATATGTAATCATATCTCCTTTATGATACATCATATGATACATTTTTCTCCTTTTAGTTATGATTTATTTGACCTTTTATTTATTACTAACATCCTAATTGAATGTTTATTTAGCTCATTTGTTTTCTGTCTTTTTCCACAACAAAATTATATACATCTATAAACATATGTTTTACATTTGACTGCACTCCATGGGTTTTGATTTGAAGTGTTGTCTTTTTGTAAATGTCTAGATGATTAATAACTTTTACATTAATTTCCTCTTTGATCAAGGACTTAATTAGAAAAGTGTGAAATGCCAAATTAATTTTGATTTTTAATAATATATTATTATCAAAGAATATAGTGTTTTCATTTCTTTAAAGAATTTATTAATGATTCCTGTATACATTTTATTTTTTAAATTCTCTGTATCTATGCTTATTAATTATCCAAAATGACGTAAAATTTGGAAGAAATATGAGTGTTCCTACTTTGTGTTTTTATTAAGTTTTTCTTTTTTGAGGATTTTTCTGTTTGAATTATTTGGCTATTATGTTGTTTGCTATTAAAGGCATATTCTTACATCATCTTTGAGGGGGGCATACCTCTTATCCTTTCTTAATATCCCTACTTTGTCTCATTTTAATGTCTTTGGGCTTGAATTCTGTTTAATCTGTTATTGTATTGTTACTTCTGCTTGCCAATTTTGTATTTTCCTTGTTCACCTTTCTCATCTTTTAACCTTCAGCTTACTTTCCTATGTTTTTATTGTGTTTCTTGTAACAATTACAGATAGAATTTTGTAACCCAAGCTGACCTTCTTTGATGTTGACAGGGAAATTTAGTCCATTAAAATTTGTTGATATAATAAATATATAAAACTTTTATTTCTTCCAACACATTTTGTGTTCACTGTGTGTTATACTTCCTTATTATTACCTCTTTTCCCTTTTCTTACTTTGCTGGCTTGGTCACATTTCTCTTCATTGTATTTTCCCCTTGCAGTCCTCCTTGTCAAGTTGAAAGTTTTACTCTGCTTTACCATTTTGCTTGTGTGTACATTCCCATCCTGATGTCATAATTAAATCTATGTTCCCCTTTTATTATATCAGAATTAAACAGTAACTATGACTGATCATTTCACCAATTATTTTATTAACACATACTAAAGATGTTCAGAATCTTTTTTACCTCTCCTCTCCAGTTTTCTGCTAAAATAGTTCAGAATTTTTACTATCAGGCTATATTTAGGCTGTCATTTCTAATATGTTTCTTCTACCTCAAGAAACTTTCTTAACACTTGTCCTATAAATTCCCACTCATAGGAACATCATCCATTCAGATTCAGTTATACATACTTCAAGAATAATTATGCAATACTTCATCCTTTCTTTGCATGCTGTTTGAATCTCATGCCTTTTCAGTTTTTGCAGGAAACTTCTAGCCTGAATTTGGGGTGTCCATTCCCTTGTATAATTCTGTAGGTTTTCTGATTATCTATGTATCTCTTAACAATATATTCTTGTTTGTTTCAACTTTGAAGGCTATTACATACAGTGCAGCACATGTCTCCTGGTGCTCATGTGCAAGAGTTTCTGTAGGTAAGGTACCCACTTATTTATAATATATCTAGTAAAAGATATTTTAAAAGTCAAATTGTTTTCAAAGTAGTTGTACCAGTTCACACCCCATATCAGCTCTGTATGAAATTTCCTATTTATGTGTCTTTGCCATTCTGGATAGGTCCTATTTCATCATGGTCTTAATTTGCATTTCTCTGATTACTAATGAGATCAATTGTATTTTTGTATTTTCCTTGCCTATTTATATTTTTCTTCCTCTGCGAAATGTCTGTCCATGTCTTTCCTCCTGATTTATAGGAATTCTTTGTATATTCTGGATATATATGTTACAAATATCTAATTATAGGATGAAAAAGAACAGCCTATCTGATAAAGTGGTATTTGGGCATAAATCTAAATGAAATGAGGAACAAATCTTGCAGATATTTAGGGAAAGATCATTTCAGGCAAGGGAAACGGGGTAAAGGCCTGAGGCAGGAACATATTTAAGTTCCAAGAACCAGGCATCAGTATGGATGGAAATGGGGAGATTATAAGAGAGACTGCCTATGCAAGATTATGTTGGGCCTTGTAGAGTTTCATAAAGAATTTGAACTTCATTATGAGTAGGAGGAGTAGTCACTGAGAGTACTGAGCAAGGAGTAAAATAATCTGAAGTTTTTAAAGGCTCATTCAGCTGGGTAGAGAGTAGACTGTGTAGATACAAGGATGAAAGCCAGGAAACCAGCCAGCACATGTTGTGATAGTACAACTCTGATGATGGTACCTTAAATTATGGTGGAAGCAGAGGAAATGGGGAGAAATTGTTGGATTTGAGGTTTAATTTCATGGTAATCTACCAGGAATTGCTGATGAATTAGATATGAAGTGAGAGAATAAGTGAGTTATCAGGGATGACACAGGAGTTTTTGTCCAGAGTAAGTATGTAAATGGAATTGAAAAACGGAAGCTGCAGTTTCAGAGCAAGTGTATCAAAGTTTTACTTTAAACATATTAAGTTTGGAGGGTTGATTATTAGACATACAAGTGGAGATACTGAATTGGCAGTTAGATAGTTGAGTCTAGAGTTCCAAGAAAATGTTGGGGCAGGAGTTATAAATTTGTAATCATTCTACATTCTCATCACATTAAAGATGTAAGAGTAGATGCAAGCACCTGTAAAGAGAGTGTAGCTAAGAGAGGTCTGAGGACTGAGCTCTGGAACTCCAAGATTTAGAAGTCAAGAAGATATAAAGAACAAGCCAGAGAGACCAAAGGAGTGGCCACAACAGTAAGGTATGTGGAAGCGAAGAGAATAGAGTGTTACAAGAAGAAGGAAATGATCAACTGTGTGAAGTACCACTGATGGTTTGATTAAGATAAGTACTGAGTATTGACCATTGTGTTTTGACTAGTGGAAATCATTGTTGTCCTTGCCAAGAACAATTCTATTGGGGTAGGGAAAAAAACCTGACTGGAATAGGTTCAAGGGAGAATGGGAGGAGAGGAAGTAGAGAGTAATTACTCTTCATGGGATGGATTGTGCATGAAAGGGACTATTAGAGGATGCAGACAAGAGGGCAGACGATTTCAGAGACAAGCCCTTGAGCAGGTGAGAGGGAATAAGATTTAGTGCTGAAATGATAGGAGCACAGTCAGTTCATGCATTGTAACAGGAGAGAAACAGTATAGGGATACCAATGCTGTACATTGATTACAAAGTAAATGTTCTCCAGATGGATCTTATCTTTCCCTAAGCCTCAAAAAATCATTTCCTCTGCTTCTGAGTCCATCAGGTTGAGTGAAAGACAACTATTGTCATTCTCTCCATCTTCTTTCTTATACCCACATGCCCACCCCCTAGCATCTGAGCCCATCTTCCCTCTTTCCAGCAAAACAATGAAAGCTCCTGAAGATAGATGCGGGGTGGGGGGGGGAGGTAAGAGAATAGTGGGTAGGAGGTGGTTACTGGGTCCATACACCTAGTCTCTGCTTAGGTTACCAAACCACCAGATGCTGTTATTTTTTAGAAATGCATAAGTAGGACTTCCTAGGTAGCACAGTAGATAAGAATCCGCCTGCCAATGCAGGGGACATGGGTTCAAGCCCTGCTCCAGGAAGATACCACATGCCATGGAGCAACTAGGCCCGTGCGCCACAACTATTGAGCCTGCGGTTTAGAGCCCGTGAGCCACAACTATTGAGCCCATGTGCCACAGCTACTGAAGCCCACGCACCTAGAGCCGATGCTCTGCAGCAAGAGAGGCCACCACAATGAGAAGCCCACGCACCACAATGAAGAGTAGCCCCCACTCGCTGCAACTAGAGAAAGCCCGTGTGCAGCAACAAAGACCCAACATAGCCAATAAAATAAAAAATTAAATAAAAATAAATAAATAAATAAATTTATTAAAAAAAAAGAAATGCATAAGTAGTATTGCAATTAATAGAGTCATTCTACATTGCTCCTGAATTCTGAGTACTTTTTGCCATTACCTATTTTCTCAATCAACAGTTATATGAAATCTATAGATTTTTTATAGATTTGTTTGTTATATTATTTAATAGTGATTTTTATACATGAAGACTAGGAATCACTTCTTTGAAAGACTACCTTATATAAAATCCAGCAAATCAAGAAAAAAATCACATTGCTGTTCACCTTCTCTTTTCAGTATTCTTCCTGTGATATTCCTTTTTCAAACTCTATGTTAAGTCAAAATAATAACTTCAGTAGCTCCACAAATATTTACTGGTAGTCCACTGTATGGTAGATGGTTTGGAAAGCTTCAGATCTACATTGGTAAATAAAAGAGAGCTGGCCCCTATCCTCATGGGGCAATTAGCCTAGCGGAGGAGGAGGCTGTGTGCTCTAAGGGAAGCAAGTGCAGCAATAGAGAATAACTACAGAAAGACATAATAACGTATTCTTTCATTCATTTAGCAGAGATTTGTTAAGGCACCTCCAGACACTGAAGAGAATATACAAAACTGACAAAGAGGTGGTACCTTTTTTGAAAATCACTGTCAAGGACAGGGGAACTTTTTCTTTTAACCCTCTTCTCTTAACATTATCTTCCTTTGAGGACTCTGATTTGTCTCTACAACTGTGTATGTGGTTACAAAAATTATATATCTAAATTTAAATATCTATCTAATTTTTAATCCTCTTTTGGGCTCTGCACCTTAAATTAAAATTGCCAGTTGTGGTAGAAATAAAGGAAAACAATCCTTTCTATATTTTACTCTATGATGAAACGAAGGCAATTTAAAAGTAAGATCAGTGCAGATGTAGATGTGTCTTTACAGTTCATATTTTATATAATGTTGAGAGAAGTTAAGGTTAACTGTATTTTTAATAACAGCTAGTTGTTTTATTTAACTTGCTAAGAGAAAAATCAGCAACTGGATACTTGACTATAGAACTAATGAGGTCCAAATCATAGGCTTGATCTCAAATGCAAACCTCATAGAAAAAAATATTCTAAAGTAGTGTTTTCCAAACTGTTAATTCCATGAGATTATAGCAGGTTTTCATCAAGCAAAAAGGCCAGATATACTTGGGAAACACTTTATATTAATATTATTCTGTTAGAGATCCATAATCCATACCATGTATTGAAGGTTCTGAGATGCAGTACTAAGCAAGGTATGGATTTTACTTTAACTTTACTAATACAGCATTGCTTAAACATATGACCATAGAAGCCTTTGTTGTTTGTTTGTTTGCTTGGGTTTTGGAGGGAGGGGAAAATAGTTGATTAGGAACACTTTTTAACATCAGAAAATGCAAACTAAACAAAGTTATAGTTTTCCCCTCCTCAGTTCTTTGTAATCAAGTTCCAAAAGTCACAGCTAACATTAGTGAGTGTTTGCTATATGCCAAGCACTCAACCACATACTTTACACATTATCTTACATAGGCTAATTGCAGTATTGAGTGATAAATGCCCTATATAAAGGTGAGTAAACTGATACTTGTATAAATAAAATAATCCACCCCAGATATAATACTTTGAAATGATAGGATTCATACCCAGATGTGGCCAACCCAAAGTTCATTTTTCCTGTGTGCTTCATGTTCATAAAGCTGTGGATAGATGGAAGGGTCATTACATCTCTTAAGATGTATTTTGGGAAGACCAAACATATTCATTGTAGGGGGTAGAGTGTAGAGGTGGCAAGATTATAACAAGCTAGCACTTTAGGAAAACATCTCTTAACAATACTTTACATTTGTTCAGTTCTTTAAGTTAATTCTCCCAGTGTGCAAAGTTCTTTGACATACACTGCTTCATTAGCTTCAAAAGAGTCATTTATTATGTCTATAAACTTGGCCAATTACTTAGCCTCTATAAACCCATTCCTCATCTTTAAAATGGAAATGCTAGTGTTTATTTCAAATGGTTAAGCTGCAAGTTAAATTACATGAGATATGTAAACGGTCTAGGTCAATGTTGATTCATCTCTCAACTTTGATTTTATCACGTCCCCCCTTTTCTTCACTGGGACTCTTGAAAAGACTGGCTCACAAGCAGAAATGTAAACATATCTATATTAATTCAAACTGTGCTTTATATAATCAGCGTGTTAGGAAATTGTCTTGTAATTTATTTTGAGCATAAGGCTTTTTACACTGAACAAAGTGTAAAACATTTGCTTTGGTTTTCAGTAAGTTTCCATGATTTCACAGTGTAATCAAATCCTGGTAAAACCAGAACTGAAAGAGCATAAGAATAGAAAAGGGGTTATTTTAAAAAGAAAACCATTCTGGAGTTATCACTGGGGAGGGAAGAGGCTGATAAGATATATGTCTTATTTTCTGTTAACCACAGTATTTTAGCATTCGAAGGTATCAATCTTTGTGCTCATTCCCACAACTCTTTTTTTTTTTAATAAATTTGTTTATTTATTTATTGGCTGCATTGGGTCTTCGTTGCTGCACACAGGCGTTCCCTAGTTGTGGCGAGCGGGGGCTGCTCTTCATTATAGTGTGCGGGCTCCTCACTGCAGTGGCTTCTCTTGTGGAGCACGGGCTTTAGGCGTACGGGCTTCAGTAGTTGCAGCACACAGGCTCAAAAGTTGTGGTGCACACACTTAGTTGCTTCACAGTATGTGGGATTTTCCTGGAGCAGTGATCAAACCTGTGTCCCCTGCATTGGCAGGTGGATTCTTAACCACTGCGCCACCTAGGAAGTGCCTACAATCTCTTGACTAAACCTCTTTTCAGGAACCCCACCAAACAAATGATCATGAAGTCCCTGCTTGAAACTCAGGGAGACTGTGTGAGAAAGAGTTTGGACTTCAGAGCCCACATGATCCAAGCTCTGTCACTCTAACACTGGGCATGCCATCTCCTCGGCTCTTCATCTTCCCAATTTACAAATGGAACTAATGATACCTACTTGTTGTGAGGCAAAAATGATACATATATAAAACTCCTGGTATATCATAGATACTCCATAAACATTACTTCCCTCTCCTCTAGTAACTCATTTCTTCCCCAGGAAACTTGTTTGACTCTCCTTAAACATTTTTGGATCCTTTCTGTATATTGACTGTGGCATTTGTTTCTCTGTACCTACAGGTTCTAGCACAACTACTGGGAGCGGGGAAGTGCTTTACAGAACAAATGTAATCCTTTTCCTTCATGACAGTACTTGAGCTCAGAAATCACAAAGACAAATGCTCACAGAGGCGAGGCAGGGAACTTAATTGGGCAGAGTGACCTGATGTAAGAAAACTGACCAATGGCCTAATACCAGTTTGTGGTAGGAACTGGGACATACGTGCTGGAGTGTCTGTGCCCCATTCGAAAGCAGCAGCTGCAGCTCAGCTTTAACAGATTGTTGCCACCCAGCTAATTCAGAGATGTTTTCATAACTCTGGAAAGAATTGTGTGAGCCAAACAAAACATGTCTATGAGCCAGAACAGGCATTAGAGCCAGCAGATTGCAGCCTCTGCTTAGATGATTGCAAACCGTTATCAAGTCTCCCTTAGCTTTTTTTTCCTGGCTAAACAGCACAGACACTTGATACTGTTAAGCAGCCCATGCCTGGCATAGAGCAGGTGGGGGCTGGAGTCCAGCCTGCCCTGTGATCACCCCAAGGCACCTGGGAACTAGCAGTGGCCCAGTTGTACACCTTGATCTCCTTCAGCCACTCCTCATGATGCAAATTTCTACTCATCTCCCTGTTAGACTGTCTTTCTTCCTAACACCACAATTCAGCAAAGTAGAAATTCTAGAAATTGTCTAGAAATACAAATATGGCCTGATGTAGACTCTCTCCTTCCTTAATTTAGAAATTAGATTCTTAATTTTTGGTCCTTAGATCTCATAACAGTCCATGTATTGATTTCAAGGAATTTCAAATGATCATGAGCCCACTGAAGATTGTGTACAAGATTTTGTGGGATTTGTATATGTATATGCATATCTTCTAATAGATTCTTAAAAGAATGTAACTCAAAAGAAGATTCAACATCTACTAAGGACTTATGTTTTAATTAATGTAGTCTGTAGAATTAACTTTGGGAAGGTAGTCCTGTCAGAATATTGACCAACACTGAGCTTGGTTTCTACTAAAAGCCATTTGTCTTTTCTACATGTTACTGCAGAGCTCTGTAACCTTGCATGGGATACTGGAGTAATTACCCACACCCACCAGCCCAGTGAATGCTGGTGTAGCTAATTCTTTAAGTCTGAGACCTAACATTTTTACTTATTGTATCTCATTTTATGAGATGGATGCCAAAACCTATAATGCTTTAATTTTAAGACTTAAGGAAAACCATTCTTTGCTGGAATATTTAGTTTCTATGTATTTACATGAGCTTCCTTTTTTTTTCTTTTCTGTAGGTCGAAAGTTTAAAAAGTTCAATAAAGTTAGAGTTATGAGAGCACTAGATGCCGTTGCTCTCCCACAGCCGGTGGGCATTCCAAATGAAAGCCAAGCCCTAAGCCAGAGAATCACTTTTTCACCAAATCAAGACTTACAGTTGGTCCCCCCACTGATCAGCTTGCTCATGAGCATTGAACCAGATGTGGTCTATGCAGGACACGACAACACCAAACCTGATACCTCCAGTTCTTTGCTGACAAGTCTGAATCAGCTAGGCGAAAGACAACTTCTTTCAGTAGTCAAGTGGTCTAAGTCACTGCCAGGTAATAATAATTTGTATATAATAGCATATAATAAAAACTTTGCTATGGTTTTATACTAGTGGGTGGTTAAATAAAACAGTCTGCGCAATAAATTAAATATAGTATAAACAGGATGTTATAGTATGTGTTTCAGCAGTTCAAAATATTTATCTAGGACCCTGTATTACATGCCACTTGTCTAGGACTCTACCGTGTGCTTTTGTATGGAAATACAAAAGACGTAGATAACATTTTGAGTCTTGTTGATGAATCAAGAATTGCACTGATGAAACCATAAGGAATAGCATAAATCTGTGTGTTCAACCGCAGATAATATAGTAATTCAGAAAAAGACAAATTGACCATCTTCTTAGAAATGTCTAGTTCATTCCAAATCCTAATTTAACCAACGTCAAATGGTTGAAAATAAAACTAAGTGTATCTATTCATATAACAAATCCAGATAGTATTCAGAGTATAGCAGAGTATCTAATGTCAATTAAGAAATAAATTCCTAAACATAAACAAACAAATAATTTAGATATAGAGAAACCTCCAGTCACCATTTTCTCGAGTTTATACCCAGACAGTGAGAATTTGAATTATATCGTCATGAAAGGATTTCAGTCACTTTATTTATAAGCTATTTTTTACTCTCTCAGCACAGCTTTGTGGAGCCAAGAGGTTGAAAGAATTACAGGGATGCAGTTCTCACCTGGCTAAGCCTTAGACTACAATGCCAGGAGAATACATGTGTAGTAATTATTTGTGGAGGCATTAATCCCATAATTATTGATCGAATAGAACATGTTTAAAAATTACTTTCTCTTCACACCAATAATATCCTTATACTCCTTTAGACCAGTTTATTTTTCCAATGTCTGATCAAGAATTAAACATATTATGTCATTTTATTCTCCAAGTAAATTTTTAAAAGAATTCATTTCCCAATTTGCCATAATATTATTTCTCAGTTATTATTCTACCTGAAAGGTTTGAAATATAATAGATGAATTGTTATTGAAAATTCAAGGTTACATGAGACAGAAAGAAAAATACATTCCTGTTTGTTGAATCTTTTGAAAACTGCATATGGAGAAAAGTTAATAAAGTTCACTATTCTAGTGGAGATAAAGTAAAATCAAAAATCAAAATGCCTGGGTTCTTAAATTACCTTCACTCTTGCTGGAAGGCCTTGGAAAGGTAATATTTTTTTCCATTAGAAAAGTTCTGAATTTTTTTTTTAAGTTACTGCAAAGTGGTTATCAAATTTGATAGATCTTTATTAAATTAAAATATTACAATAACATTGGTGAACATTTTCTGTTTAAAAACATGAGAGTTTGTGTTTAACTTTTCTGTTTTTCTCTTATTTGGAAAGGTTATTTCTTTGATTTTTGTTGATATGGTTCGTGTTTATTTTGTTTGCATTTTGTAGATTCTCTATTATTTGAAAGGATTCTACTGTCAGTTGGCAAAGTTAGAAAATAACCAGTTATAATTCCAAAGATAATTTATTCACTTTGGTAAAAAAAGCTAAGTGGGCTTCTTGAATTGAAACACTGTTATCTGTCTAGATTTTTGACCCCCACACAACCTGAAAAAAGAATGAGAAAAAATTTTTACGTTTGGTGGCAATATCTTTAATATTGCAAAATTTAATCTGTGTGTAAGTAAACAAGAATGATGGCATCACCAGTATTATAGGTACTGTTTTCATTAACTGTATAATAAGGAAAGCATTAAGATTATAAAGGTATTTTGTGGCCCATGGTCTTTCTTTTTTTTTTTTTTTTTTAGGGTAAGACAAAGAGATTTTATTTATAATTCAATTTGTACTTTTTTCAGCAATACACACATAAAACAACAAATACAAGCTATTACTATGTGATAGTCAGACTTGTAACTTAAAGTGGGGGTACAGTTTGCAAAAAAAAAAAGATTACCGTTTGGGCCATGGTCTTTCAAACCGTATTTTCATGGTCTGAATTCTGGAAGTAACTCAAATGACCGATGAAAATAGTCAATGAACTGGAGTGACTATATTGACCTCTGCTAAAGGACTCAGAGGGGCACATGTATATTAAGTTATCTGGTTATCATTAGCTACTCAAAAACTTTCAGTTGACTTTAAACCAGAGTACAGTTTTTATTCACTTGATTCATTCAATAAATGTCTGTTGCATACTTCCTGTTTGTAAGACTTAATAATTAAACAGTGGTGTTAGAAAGAGAAGCCCGAATGCTGGGCTTATGGTGTGAATGTATTTTGGTGCAGCACATCCTAGCATCTGGTCATCAGTGTTGTACATAAGAGAAACTTATATTATCCATTCACTCACATATTATTGGATGGGAAAGATGGACTTGCTTAAATGAAGCTTACTAATAGTTTACTTATTTACAGTGAAGAAAAAAAAGTTACTACTAGGAGAACATGTAGGTAGATCAGGTAATTCTTTCACAAGAGGAAAGTATGGTTGGGAAGTCAACTTAAGATCAGATTTCAGGCCCTCTGAGGCATAGGAGGAGAGAAATCTGCCTCAAAGATCTGGGGGAGAAGAATCATGGTCCTAAACTAGACAGGACAGTACTTACTCACAATATCATATGTTGTCTGGTTAAGTTCATTTGAATAGCCAATCTGTAAGGATTTGAAGTTAAAACACCATATGTGGTAAGTATTTGCTCAAGACCTAAAACTCGTAGATTATATATGTTTATACAAATAAACCAATGCCTTTTAACTTTGCCAAGAAAAAAAAGACAATTTAAAAAGTTTCTCAGGGGAAAAAAAGATCAGATGCAGAATGATAATCATTACCAAGGTGACAGCATGCATGAGAGCCACAAGGAGTGTATATGCGGGTCCCTGAGAGGATTTTTGTTGCCTGGTCAGGGATTCTCATTTAACCTTCTCTATGCTCTTCTTTTATCTTGGACCTGTTACAATAATTGCAGTGTATCTGACTTCTTTCCCATAGTATTTCAGAGATATCTTTGTTTCTATTTAGTGGAGACTTGCAAGATACTTTAGCCTCAGGACAGTACATTTACAAGTGATCTCTTAGGATACATTGCCTCTGACATATTGTAGCTGTATATGAAGGATTTCACATTGGCATTTAGTTATAACTTCAGTGGGTAATGTTTTCTTATTTGAAACTTTAAGCAACACAACATTTGTAAAATTTAAAAAACAAACAAGAACTCTTCTCTCTGTTAAAGAACATTCAATCCAACTGAATAGAAGATACACAAACAACTATACAGTTGACCCTAGTACAACACGGGAGTTAGGCGCACTGACCCTCCGAGCAGTCAAAAATCCACAAATAGCTTTACAGATAGCCCAGTTCTGCATCCGCAGATACAACAAAACATGGATCATGTAGTACTGTAGTATGGAAAAAAATCCTGGGTGAGTGGACCCATGCATTTCCAACTCATGTTGTTCAGAGGCCAACTGTAGAGATATGTGAATGTGATGTAAGATACAGATGTAAAAATATGGGAACAGAAGAACATTTTTGGATTCAGGGACAATGGAAGGATTCAGAGACAAAGTGTCAGTCAAAGTACACCATGAAGGAGAAATGAGACTTTGATAAATCGTGGTAAGAAAAGAAAGCATTATGGATAGAAGGAATAGTGTTGGCTGATGGTGTAAAATAAGGAAGTCATGAGGTATGTTTGGTGAATAATGAATTAGACCAGAATAAGAATGGTTCTTAATCTTTTCAAGTGTGAAGGTCCCTTAGTAACATAAAAAATGTTATCATATCTTCCCCTCATGGCATAGTAATTAAAACTTTTAATAGGTGCTGATTGAAAAAATACATTTGTGTGTATGGTTTCTCAGACACTACCGGCCTTCTGTGGGTTTCATCATCCAAGTATTAAGAACCACTGACAATAAAGTTATATTGGGGAGAGTGGCAGAATGTAAATTTAGAGGCATACAAATGGGCTGAGTCAGGGTACACTTTGGAAATTAAATGATTAAGTACTCATTCCCAATCCAGTTTCATTTTTAAGTGTCCTTCATCCTGTATATTAATGAGCTATGGCAGAATCAATGTGACAGAGAGGTTCGGGAAAAAATATTTCCATTTTTATATATTTTGTCTTGATTCTTTGATTTATTTGGTGAAAAAATCTATTCAGGTCAATGCTTTGACATTTTTAAATATACCTTACTTCTTGGTCTCAGCCAGACTACTTGCTATCATCAATATCAGAAGACTGGAACAGTCCTTTGCCTGGTTGTCTGCCTTTAAAGCGTGCCAAAATATATTTTGAGTCAGCGACAGTCATTGCATGTATGACAAAGAATTTTCTTCTCTCTTCCCAAATCAAGTGAATAAATCAAATTACTTTCTCCCAAAAAAACTGATGGAAAAGAAATGAGATTAGCCTTCTAGGAGTATAGTCAGGCTTTGATAATACTTTTATGAAGACTTTAAAAAATGATTTTTTCTGAGATCCTTTCCCACTGAAATTACTGTTGCAAATGTCACCAAATTTTTTTACTTATCAAATTAAATGAATACTTTCAGCCCTTAATATGTCTCACATGCCTCTGGGGCCAATGACGAAGTAACCATGTCTTGCCCAAACTCTTCCTTTGATGTTCATCACTTCCCTTCTAGGCAGATATGTTTCTCTCAATTTACATATCTTCTGTTTCTTTTGTGGATTTGTTCTCCCACTCACACCATGAATTTAGCATTTCCTGGTTCCATTTTCTATTCTAGTAGTTTCTCACTCTGCACGGCTAGATGTACTCACTCATGGCCTTGTCTTCAGCTACCACTGTGTTTTGATGACTTCTAATTACATGGTATCAACCCAGACCCTCTATGAGACTATTGGACCATATATTGCTACTGTTTATTCCACCTGAATGAACTTACAAGCCAACATGACCTTCTGTTCCATAAGCCTAAGAACTTTTTCTGTATCTTGAAATGGCATCACAGACAGAATCTTGGGTATCACCTCTGCTCACTTTTCTCCTTCATCTCCTGTTCAATTAGTTATCAAATTCTGTCAACTCTGCTTATTATATATATGATTCATTGTACATACTGTTTACACTGCTACTGCCTTGAGCTATTTTTGTCCTCGTCATTTGTTCCTAGATTTTGGTTGTAGCCCCTGACACTATTACCGCAGTTTCACACTGCCTCCAGACAATTCTCAATTCTGCCACCAGAATCGTCTTTTTCAAGAGCAATTATAGTCAATTATATTAATCCCTTCCCTTTCCAGAACAAAGTCACACTTCTTAGCCTTAACATCCCCTTCTGTGATCTGGCTCCTGAATTTGCAACATTATCTCTCACTCTCCCACTTCAAGCACCTCTAAGTCTAGTCCCCACAAAGCTCTTGGATAGATTTCCTGCCTTTTTTCATCCATATTGTTTTCCCTACCTGGAAGCCCTTCTCTTCTCCTGCATCTTCCCCTGGCTAATCCCTAACTAGCCTTTAGAATGCTAATCACCTCCCCCTAGGAAGAATTCCTCAGGCCCTCCTAGACTGAGTCAAAGGCCCCTTTGCTCCCTGAGAACCATGCTACTTTAAATCATTACCATCAAGTCCTTATTCATTCATAATGTCATCAAACATATGTTGGTGATTACACTTATTGTGCTGAAGCTCTTTGTGTTCCTCAAAGTTTGTACTTTGTGTCAGAAGAAGCTGAGGTAGTTAATGCTCTGCCCTTGTGGTAGATTAACTGTTTCAATAAATGGCAGTTTTTGCAGGAGCACAACCTGTATATATTATCAAAACTCTGGAATTAAGCCAGGAGAACCTGGAAGGTCATATAGGCCATGTGTTACTGTATGCTTTCTTTTCAGTTTTTTTTAGGCATTCAGGATTGGACAGCTTGTGACAGAAATTATCAGGTCAAGTCACTTTAAAGGAAAGGGCATTTTTCTTCACTACTTGTTGAACACAATTACGAGCCATCCATCACTTCTCTGTGTGCAGGTTTTCAGTTTGATCCTCATCTCAAATGCACTGAGTTTACCTGATCATTATCATCAGTGGGAATTTGACCTCAGTGTTCCCGTCTTTGTTTCAGTATAAAGTAATGAATGATATTATAGTTAATGGTAAAAAAAAAAAATGCACTTCTGTACCAAGCATGTTCAAGTCAATTTAACATTGTACATTATCTCAGATAAGCCCTCTAAAAGGGGGAGTAAATAAAACTACTTTCTTAGTTGTTTTCTATTCTGTTAAATAGAAAGGATATACTTTCTGCTATAAATATTGGTAATTTCATAAGTTTTAAGTTATTTCAGCAAGATTTGCCCTTTATATTACAATATACTAAAAAAAGACCAAGTCCATATGTGCCTCCCTTGAGGGTGTCTTGCTTTGCAAAAATTGAGAAAGTTTATCTCTTATCAAATGATCCTAAACTTTATGAAAGAACTAATTATCCACTTTTTAAAGCCTGAAAAATTTTCAGTTTACAAGTGGCATTTCTTTACTAGATTTATTGTATTGAGTGACTCATAATTTAAAAAAAAAAGAGAGAGAGAGGTAATGTATAAACATGAACTTCAAGATGCATGTATGACATATGAAAATGAAGAGAGGATTATGAAAATTGCATGCCAGATTTTTCTTGGCTAGTTATTTAAGGAGTATTTCTATACCTAAATAAATCAGGATGTAAGCAATAAACACCAACTCTATTAATTTTTAAAGACAAAAACAAAAAACCTCTGGCTATCAAAAACAAAACAAAAAGGAAAAAATAATTTTCTGGAATGACATCAATGATTCACTGAATAGAAGCTAGAGGACAAGTCTGGAAAGTAGGCAGAAACCAAGGCATCTCTGGAGGGCCAATAAACACATCACAAATGCCCCCATTGGATCCCACTGTCATTAGGCACCACCACTATCATGAATAAAGGCTAACCATGTCTTTACCTTTGTTTTACTATTTTTTTTTTTTTGCTTCAAAGTTCAGGTAGTAGGTGTTTCACAGATGGAACAGATCACAAGCCCAGGGAAAGAGGCCTTAGCCAGCTTCCTTGCTGGGAAAGTGGGGTACTTGCTCTCACCAAACTACAGCCAGTGGAAACTCTACTTGCATAGAGGAATAAAAGGGAGGGAGAGAAGGAGGGAGGGGAGAAAATTAAACACTGAAGAGTAACCCCCCACAAAGGGGCAAATATCTGCTATGGTACCACTAGTTATGAGTATGTGCTAGGGTTGTTTTTGGTCCCTCTGAGACTAAGAATTTCTAGGAGAATAGCAGTCTTCCTACTATTCATATGAAGATAGGACTATCTGGAGTGTATGGAGAGAAGATAGATTGCCTCTTCTGCTACCTACCTTGAGATAATTAACCAAATCAGGAAATACATTTCTTTTGCCCTTGAGATCTAAGGAATTAAGTTTTGCTTTTGTTTTACTTTCGAAGTAGGTCATTTGTAAGTGGACTTCAGTGGAGTCTTAGAAGGAATAGATGCTATTTAAAAAGCTTTATAGAAAGTGATGTTCTACCAAAACACTTGTTTTTCTTTATACCTTTAATGAAATATTTCATTCACTTTATTGTTTCAGATACACTCAGGTACAAATAATTTAAATTTTATACCTTTCGCTCAGATAGCTCCTCATACCTCTATTTCGTATATATGTGGATATCCCATCAGTCCCTCAAACAGGTCCAAAACTTACTATTTTCTCTCTAGCCTGTTTCTCCTCTTTTATTTTGTCTCAGTAATGCTGTTATCATCACCCACCATTCAAGTAAAAAAACTGAAAGATCTATTTGATTCCCTATTCCTCCTACCTATATACAATCAGTTGCCAGATTTCTTTGATTTTACTCTTTAAACGTTTCTCTGATGCACTCCACCTTCTCTTCTCACCTTGACTGATTTCAGGCTTTTATAATCTCTCACCTGGCTTTTGGCCATAGCTCCCAATTTCTCTCCCTAACTTCAGACCGTTTCCCTTGAATCTATCCTCCACGTGGCTACCAATGAGCCGTGCATAACATAAATCAGGCTGTATCACTCCCATTGCTCCTTAATAGGCATACAAGACCATCCATGATCTGACAACCCCAGCCCACTCCTCCAAGCGCCTCTTTGCCTCTCCCTCCTTTAAGTTCATCAGTGCTGAGCTGGTCATCTTCCCCCAAGCAGGCAAAAAGAGAATTGGAAAGAGATGGAGAGAAAACTTTGACTATGTAAGTCAAGATACATTTGCCTTTTCCCTGCCATCCTTCCTCTGCCACCAACACCAGGGAAAGGCCTAAAAGAGGGAGGTTGTGAAGGTGTAAAAGACCAGAGCATTCACACCACACACACACACACACACACACACACACACATACATACCCGTATACACACAGATTCTAAACCTCTTAAGCCATATGGAAGTTTAAAATGAGACTGGATTAAGTTTCAAAGAGCAAAAGTGACCAGAAAACTATGGAATCTACCCAAAATTAAGAATTGTTAAAGAAACATTAGACATATAAAACCAATTTATGTTTAAATCCCAAAGAAGTAAGATTCCTCAACAAACTGACTCTATTCTGCTCAGGCATTATCTCTGCGGGCAGTTTTCTGATCTCCCTATTGCCTGGTGTATTCCCTCTTACCTCCTCTATCACAGTACTTACGTGCTTGTCTCTCCTGTTGAGTTGCAAGCTTCTTTTAAGGGCAAAGGATTGTGTCTTACTCATCTTCAAAACCCCAATATTTTAACACAGTGGCTGGCACACAATTAGCTTCAATAAATGAGTGTTGCATGAATGAATGATAGATGTTTGATTTAATTAGTGAACACACAAAAATGATAAATCACAGTAACTAATGTAAATAAATTCCAGTCTCTTCTTCTTAGTTTTTCGAACTCTATTATTATTATTTGTTGATTTTTTGTGTAAATATATTGAGATTGAAAACATTGTATTACCCTACTTACATCCATTTCAAATTTTTATTTATTTTTAATGTTTTTGACAATGATTTTTGTGATCATTTTGTATTTAATTTGTTTTGTAGGTTTTCGAAACTTACATATTGATGACCAGATAACTCTCATCCAGTATTCTTGGATGAGCTTAATGGTATTTGGACTAGGATGGAGATCTTATAAACATGTCAGTGGACAGATGCTATATTTTGCACCTGATCTAATACTAAATGAGTAAGTAGTAACTTGACATTTGTTGTTATTATTATCAAAAGTGTATATGTAGGATAATCTTGAAGATTACATTTCAGTAGGTGATCATACATCTAGTGTCCTAAATAATAGATTTTCCTGAAAGATTTATCATAACTACCTGAGGATATAGCTTTAAATGACAATATTCATAAAATTGTATTATTTTATGAGTGATTTGATATCTGGAGCTTTTTTTTTTTTTTACTTCAATTAATAGTAGTTGTAACAAATCAGAATTTTTTAAACTTCAAAAATATATCCCCAAAAAAATAAAAAAATAAAAAATAGGAAAAGAACCCCCCCAAAAAAAAAATCAAGAAATATACTTAAAGACAAAATTAAATGTTTAGCTTATCCAGTTAAAATTTTTACAATTATAGTAATGAAGGTAATGAAGTAAATGAGGAATATTTTTACATGTAACTATTGACATACCTTCAAAAAGCAAAAATATTATCTTTCTTCTTAGAGGAAAAATTAGACTGGTAATTTATTTAAAACATTGAAAGATAATATATTGATATTGAATTCAATTTGCTTGATTATATTGGAATTTCTGTAATTAACTTTCTACATATAACTTTAAACTGAGTAAGAATCTTTTCATGAAAATATTTATACTGTCCTAATGGTGCATGCTGACTCAGAATTATATAACATGATAATTTATACTTGGATAAGTCTTTACAGATTGCAGGTAACTTTCATATATTTTATTCCATTTTATCCTACAATCCCTTGAAATTGTTAAGGAATCAGCACCCTTTATTTCACAGTTCAGGAAACTGAGGCAGAGGAGATTGCATAATTTGCCAAAGAATTTGAGTGACAGTTGGAATTAATCTTAGCTCTTCAAGAGTCAAAATCTAGTTTTCTTTTTTTTCCACTATTCTACTTCTTTGACTAGTGCAGATATTACAAAACAGTACAGAGTTGAGAAAATACCTTAAGTAAATTTCCTCAACATTCAGAATTTGTGTTTGTCTTGTCAATTATTTAATGCTTGCTAATGTTGTCTCTTCTATATTACTATACATTTCCTCTAGAATAGTTCACAGTATAACTATTTTATACTGAATACACTAAACTGAATACACTGAACTATTCTACACTATTTAATTTCTGTGAATTGAATTCAATCTCCCATTGGATTGCACACAAAATTTTATTTATTTTTTTCCATAGAAAAAAATCAGTAAATAAAGTATTTCCTGAGTGTTCCTCAGCACCACATTTCAGCTCCCACAACTTTATTCTCCTTTCTTAGGTTAGGTTTTTAACATGTGATAACAAAAGTGAGAAATGACATTAATCTTAATTAATGTGTATGTAATAGAATTTTCTAACTTCAAATTTTTTAACCTCAAAAATCCAGTATTGTGAGTAAATTTAGGAGATGTTTAAAATTTCAAATATTGAGTTTGTTTATAAAAACTCATTTTCAACAAGTCAGGTAATTACTAAATTTCATAATCTCTGATAAATTACATAAACTGGCTATGATACTGTGTGTGGTTTTTTTTTTTTCCTGTTGCTTTTTCTTTTGTGTGTTGTGTGTGGTGCAAGACAGCGGATGAAGGAATCATCATTCTATTCATTATGCCTTACCATGTGGCAGATCCCACAGGAGTTTGTGAAGCTTCAAGTTAGCCAAGAAGAGTTCCTCTGTATGAAAGTATTGCTACTTCTTAATACAAGTGAGTGAGCATAAGTAACTTAATACAAGATATTTACTTTCTTAAATTTTAATTCATTAGGAAGGTCTCAAACAACAAAATGGTCATATGATTATACATGAGCTATGAATCTTAGATAACTGTGAAAGAGAAACATCCATAGACGATAATGACATTACTTCATTTTTCTTAGGTTTTATCTGTCACCTAACACTAGCCCATCAATGAAGCCAGTTTCTATTGTTTTTTAGGTAAAACATAATTAAATGACTTTTTCATATTTATCCAATTAGGTATTATAAACTAATTAATACTGCATAAACAAAAACTATGCTTCCCTCCATCCCATCCCACAAAGGATTTATTCTATAAAACACATAATTTCATTTGTAACTATTCTCTTTATGTCAGGATAGGCTAATGGTTATAGCACATAACTGCAAAGATCAGTAGCATAATATAATAGCAATTTATTTATTACTCGCAGTCAGTCCACTGGGTTGGCAAGAAGACTCAGGCTCTTTTCATCCAGGGGCTCTACACTTTTGTATCTCCTTGGAGTCCTCCATTGGATCTGACTAGAAGATGAGCACTGAGTAAGAAAATGTTTAGAGACAAGACATGGAACTGTCTTCCACCCACATTCTGTGGTCCACCTCAACTGCAGGAGAGGCTGGGAAATGCACCCTAGCTGTATACCCCCAAGGAAAAGGAAATGATGTATTATGAAACAGCATTGGTCACCAGATGGATGGGCAGATATCCATTCATTGTTTTTAATACACAAAGAACACAATGCACCTCTGCTTCAGTGGATCTTCCAGGGTCTGGGTGGGAAATGTTTTTAAATTGCTTCTACCTTTTACCCTTTTCTGTGCCATTTCCATGCACAGATAGACTCGGCCTTTGAACATCTGAATTGGTCCTTCCTTCACTCATAGTGATTTGAAAGGAAACCACAGAGAACTAAGACCTTAGGTAGAAAGTGAGCCAAGAGTCTTTCTCGGTGACGATTTTGCAGAGACTTCCTTCTAATGGCATAACTCTCAAATGGTGGGGCTTGGGTAATATTTCAAGAGGAAAGGCAAAAAAACTGAACTCTTAAGAAGGAAGTTTACCTCATGAAATCTGTGCCCAGATACAGATTAATACAGGACCTAAGGATCCTTAGCCCTTTCCCCCACCCTTGGAAGCCCTTTTGGAGCACAGGCCTTCAAGCCTAATTTGATGAAAAAGCATAAAGTGGATTAAAGGAATTGGTATAGGACTGGCCAAGAGAGTCAACTGGAATAAATTTAAGAATACAACAGTTAACTCCTGTCATTCTTTTCTTGACAGTAATGAATCCAATAGCAGATATATCATAGATAGTCGTAGATCTCCCAAACTAGTTGATATAATTAATATAATTCTGTATTTATGGGTAGGCTACTCTATGCTGGGGACCAAACAACCCCGAATCTCCATAGCTTATCAAAAAAAATTTTAAGTATTTATTCTTTTTACTATATTTCCAGTGTAGATCAACAAGGTGGCTCATAGTCATCACTCAGGTGTCCAGGCAAATGGAGGCTACATCTTGACACATGCTTCCATAATCATTAGAGCAGTGGTAAGGAAAGGAAATGGTAAGGGAAGAAAGGGGAGATACATAGGACTTCCACTCACATAACGTAGAAAGCAAGGTTTTTGGCCACTTGCAACTTTAATAAAAGGGAAAATCATATTTTTAGTGAATGGTACTATATATATACACACACACACACACGCACACATATATACACATATATAAATTATATATTATTACATATAATAACTTGTGAAATAAAATTTACACAAATTTTAATGGGATTTTTGAGGAGAGACTTGGCAGAGCTATTGAAAATTCATCTTTAAGCCTTAAAAAATTGGTAAGTATTACAAAAATTTGGGGACAGGGAGAGAATTAGAAATCCACAATAATAAATAGAGTATGGAAGGAGAATACATACACTGAATTGTTAGTCAAGTCAGACTAGTGTATGCTAGAACTTAATATGCTGTAGTGGAAACATCACAAATCTTTGAGTATGGAACAAATAAATATTGTTGTGAAAAAGAGCTTTATATGGGGAAAACTTAGCTTGGATATTTAGTTCAAATGGTTTCCTAAAATAAATGGCACATAAGTGTAAACACTTAAATTGTTAAAAAATAAGCTAAAAGGAATATAAATAACTTAGAAATCTCAAGTAAGGAATACCTTTTTAAAAATAAATGCAATAGGACAGTTGGCAAAGGAAAAGTTCAATGATTTGATAAGAATTTAAACCACCCATTTTCCATTAAAAATTAAAATACAGATATCCAGGAAAATATGACAGTTTGAACATACACTTTTATCACTGTTCCTAACAAAACTACATAAAATATTAGTGAAGGGATTTTTAAATAATAAAAGGGAAAGAAAATGAAAGAAGAATCAATAGCAATAAAATTCTGCAAGCCAGCAAGTAGAACTAATTTAGCATACCTGTAAAGGTAGAGGTAGGCCAGAAGTAAGAAAAGTCAAAAAGCACCTTGATTTGCATCACTGAACCTCTAACATGTTTTGCAGTTAGTGACAACAACCTTTTTTTTTTTTTGAAATGAGAGTGAAAGTAGAATTTAAAACACCAAGTTCTGTTGAAAATCTATTTCCAAATATCACCCACCCATGCAATTGTTCTTCTACAACTAAGGCGTAGGTTTATTCACTGAAGAGGATATAACAGAAGGCAGCTGGATTGGTTAACTGCAGACACTGATGAAGGTGAGGGGTTCAGCAGTGGAAACAGATAAGAATATATACCAAATATTGAGACACCATCTTCCAAACCCACCTGTCTTCTTTAACACTGTCATCTAGGTTTATATTCTCCAGATAGGAAAATGAAAGATACTTCTTTAAAGAATTTGTTTAGCTGGAAAGAAAAAAGAACTAAATATGCTAATAGCAGGTGTTTCTCTTTGAAATAGCTCAGCCAGATTGCCTTGCACTAAAGCTCACAATCAGTAAGCACTACCCATTCAAACAGAACTATCAGTCAGCTTTTTAGTTTTCCACCCTTGAATATAAATGAACAACCGAGGTACCTGAGGAAGGCCTTTGACATCAAAGACAAAGCCAAAAGAGAACAGAAACTTGGAGGAAACAGAGACAATGGAGGGAGATGAAAACGTCAAAAAAAAAATTAAAAGCCATCCTTCTTTAGAAAGATAAAAGAACATTTTCCATCCAGAAAACAATAACTGGATACATGAAAAAGGAATAACACAAAGAAAGAAAAGATCTCTTGGAAATTTTAAAAAATACACACACACACACACACACACACACACACACACAGAATTTAAAAGTGAGTATAGGCATTGGAAGACAAAGTTGGAAAACCTCTCAAAAGTAGAGCAAAAAAACAAACACAGAAAAGAAAGAAAAATCACTGTTCAGAAGGCAGTCCAGCACTCAAATCTAGAAAGAGATAATAACAAAACATTAGAAGAAGAAATAAAGAGGAAAACATTAAGGGAATAATCAATCTTTTTAACAAATGGTATATGGAAAACTTCATTCAAAAAAATTAAGTTGGACCCTTACCTTACATTATATGCAAAAATTAACTTGTCATTTTGGAGAGAGGTGGCCAAGATAATGGAGTAGGAAGAATTTGAACTCACCCCCTCCCACAAACACACCAAAATTACAGCTATTTACAGAGCAACTATCTATGAGAAAACTGAAGACTAGGAGAAAAGATTTTTCCATAATAAAAGAGATAAATAAGGAACTGCAGTGACATGGGTAGCAGGGGTGGAGACGTCCTATAATCAGGACCTACATCTCTGGGTCAGCAATACAAAAATAGAAGGAACATCACAATTGTAGAGGTCCTTTCCAAGAAGCAAGGGGTTTTCTAAGAACCTCACAATTGTAGACGTCCTTTCCTACATCAGGTTCCCCAGTCTTGGGTCCTGCACCAAGAAGATGAGCCCCCATAATATCTAGCTTTGAAAACCAGCAGGGCTTACGTTTGAGAGAGCTGGAAGGCTATAAGAAACAGAGACATTACTTTTAAAGAGCACATGCACAGTCTTGCATACTCCCAAGTAATAGCACAATGGCAGTAATTTGAAAGGAGCCTGGGTCAGACCCACTTGCTTATCTTGGAGAGCCCCCCAGAAAGGCAGGAGGCAACTGGGACTACCCCTGGGAACAAAGATGCCGACGGCAGCCATTTTGAGGAGCTCATTCTACCGTGATAACACAGGGGTTGGCAAACATCATTTTCGAGTCCTTTCTCTGGATATTAGCACCAGGGGCTTACCTGCCCTCCAGCAAACAGGTATTGGCCCCAAGCCACCCTGGGCTGCACAGCTACACAGGGACCCAGCTCTCCCCACTAGTGGGCCTATAGCCACCACTTGAGGCAGGGACTCACAGCCAACCAACCCTCCCAGTGCACCCACAGTTGTCAGTCCCACCACAACAGAAGGACACATGCAGTCCACATACTAGAGAATGTAGTTGTGATGGTGAGAGGGGAACATACTGCTGGGTCCCTAGAAAATCTCATTCATAAGGCCAGTTCTCCAAGATTGGGAAATATAACCAACCTACATAACACATAGAAATAAACACAGAGAGTTGGGCAAAATGAGAATAAAGAGGAATATGTTCCAAACAGAAAAACAAAACAAAATCTCTAAAAAAGAACTGAATGAAGTGGAGATAAGCAATCTGCCCCCCCCCCCACCACCACCATGCACACACACAAAGATTTCAAGGTAATGATCATAAAGATATTCATGAACACAGTGAGAATTCCAACAAAGAGTTAAAAAGTGTAAAGAACCAATCTCCAGGACAGGGAGGGCGGGAGGGAGTCGCGGGAGAGAGGGGATATGGGGATATATGTATAAATACAGCTGATTCACTTTGGTATACCTCAAAAGCTGGTACAAGAGTGTAAAGCAATTATTTTCCAATAAAGAGCTTAAAAAAAAAAAAATCTGAGCTGAAGAATACTATACCTGAAATAAAAAATACAGTAGAAAGAAACAATCGGTTAAATGATACAGAGGAATAGATCAGTGATCTGGAAGATGAAGTAATATAAATCCTCCAAGCTGAACAGAAAAAAGAAAAATGAATTTTAAAAAATGAGGATAGTTTATGAGACCTCTGGGACAATATCTAGCATACTAACCTTTGCATTACATGGTCCCAGAAAGAGAGAAGAGTGAGAAATGGATTGAGGGACTTCCCTGGTGGCACAGTGGTTAAGAATCTGCCTGCCAATGCAGGAGACATGGGTTCGATCCCCGGTCCAGGAAGATTCCCACATCCTGTGGAGCAACTAAGCCTGTGCACCACAACTACTGAGCCTGCACTCTAGAGCCCGCGAGCCACAACTACTGAGCCCACATGCCTAGAGTCCATGCTCCACAACAAGAGAAACCACTGCAATGAAAATCCCATGCACCACAATGAAGAGTAGCTCCTGCTCACCACATCTAGAGAAAGCCCACACGCAGCAAGGAAAACCCAACAGAGCCAATAAATAAATAAATAAATTTTTTAAAAAAAGAAGAAAAAGAAATGGGTTGAGAACTTAAATAATAGCTGGAAAAATTCGCTAACCTGAGGAAGAAAATAGACATCCAGATCCAGGAAGCTGTAAATAAGATGGACCCAAAGAGGTCCAAACCAAGACACATTATACTTAAAATGGCAAAAGTTAAAGACAAAGACAGACTTTTAAAAGCAGCAAGAAAAAAACAGCTAGTCACATACAAGAGAACTCCTATAAGACCATCCACTAACTTTTCAGCCAAAAGTTTACAAAAAGAAGAGCATATGATTCATTCATAGTTATGAAAGGAAAAAACCTACACAAAGAATACTCTACCTGGCAAGGATATCATTCAGATTTAAAGGAGAGAAAAAGAATTTCACAGATGAACACAAGCTAGAAGAGTTCAGTACCACTAAACCAGCTTTATAAGAAATGTTAAAGAGACTCCTCTAAGCAGAAGGGAAAAGCCACAACTAGAAATATGAAAGGAAAATTCTTACCAGTAAAGATAAAAATACAGTAAAGATAGTAGATCACCACTTGTAAAGCTATTAAAAGTTTAAAAGACAGAAGTAGTAAAATCATCTATATACTATAAGTAGTTAAGGGATACACACAATAAAAGGATATAAAATGCTGTCTAAATATATGAAGCAAACAATAACAACCATGAAGGGAGAAATTGACAGTAATATAATAATAGCAGGGGACTTTTAACACCCCACTTACATCAGTGTACAGATCATCCAGACAGAAAGTCAATAAGGAAACATGGGCCTTAAATGAAACATTAGACTAGATGGACTTAATAGATATGTACAGAACATTGCACTCAAAAACAGGAGAATACACATACTTTTTAAGTCCACATGGAACGTTTTTCCGGGGTAGATCACATGCTAGGCCACAAAATAAGTCTCAGTAAATTTAAGAAAAATGAAATAATATCAAGTATCTATTCTGAACACAATGGTATGAGACTAGAAATCAACTACAAGGAAAAAGCTGGAAAAAAATACATGGAGTTTAAGCAGTATGATTCTAAACAACCAATGGGTCACTGAAGAAATTAACAGAAAATAAAAATGTACCTTGAGACAAATGAAAATGGAAAACAAATGTTCCAAAATCTATGGGACATAGCCAAAGCCAAAGCAGTTCCAAGAGGGATGTTTATAGCAATACACGCCTACCTCAAGAAATGAACAAACAAACAAAAAATATCAAATGAATGATCTAATCTACACCTAAAGGAACTAGAGAAAGAAAAGCAAACAATAACCAAACTTAGTAGAAGGAAAGAAATTAACATCAATACAGAAATAAATGAAACAGACATTAAAAAAAAAAAAAACACAGTAGAAAAGATCACTGAAACTAAAAGCTGGTTCTTTGAAAAGATAAACAAAATTGATAAACCCTTAGCCAGGATCACCAAGAAAAAAAGGGAGAGGGCCAGTAAAAATAAAATCAGAAATGAAAGAGAAGTTACAACTGTCACCACAGAAATACAAAGACTGTAAGAGATTAGTACAAATAATATGTACCAATTAGTACAAATATGCCAATAAAATGGACAACCTAAAAGAAATGTTAGAAATGTGCAATCTCTAAGAGTGAATTAGGAAGAAACAGAAAATATGAAAAGAATGATTACCATTAATGAAATTGAATCAATAATCCAAAAATTCCCCACAAACAAAAATCAAGGACCAGGTGGCTTCACAGGTGAATTTTACCCCTATCCTTCTCAAGTATTAAAAAAAATTAAAGAGGCCAGCATTCTATGAAGTCAGCATCATGCTGATACCAAAACCAGACAAACATACCACAAAAAAAAAAAAAAAAAAAAAAAAATTACAGGCCACTGCTGAACACAGATGCAAAAACTCTCACCAAAGTATTAGCAAACTGAATTCAATAATACGTTAAAAGGATCATGCACCATGATCCAATGGGATTTATCCTAGGGATGTAAGGAATCTTCAGTATCTGCAAATCAATCAATATAATAAACCAAATTAACAAATTGAAGAATAAAAACCATATGATCATCTCAATAGACACAAAAAAAGCTTCTGAGAAAATTCAACGTCCATTTATGATAAAAACTCTTAACAAAGTGGGTGTAGCAGGAACAGATCTCAATATAATAAAGACCATATATGACAAACCCTCAGCCAATGTCATACTCAGTAGTAAAATCTGAAAGCATTTCCTCTGAGATTGGGAACAAGCCACCGATGCTCACTTTCATCACTTTTATTCAAGAAAATATTAGAAGTTCTACTCACAGAGTCAGACAAGAAGAAGCAACAAATACTATTCATATTGGAAAAGAAGAAGTAAAACTGCCACTGTTTGCAGATGACATGATACTATATGTAGAAAATCCTAAAGATGCTACCAAAAAACTAATTAAACTAATAAATGAATTCAGTAAAGTCATAGGAGAGAAAATTAATATACAGAACTATGTTGTATTTCTATACACTTATAATGAACTATCAGAAAGAGAAATTAATAAAACAATTCCATTTACAATTGTATCAAGAACAATAAAATACCTAGGAATAAATCTAACCAAAGATATAAAAGACCAGTAATCTAAAAACTGCAAGACATTGGTGAAAGAAATTGAAGATAACAAAAAAAAAAGTTAGCTAATGCTCATGGATTGGAAGAATTAATATTGGTAAAATGATCATACTACCCAAGGCTCTCTGCAGAGTCAATGCAGTCTCTATCAAAATACCACAGGCATTTTCCACAGAACTAGAAAAAATAACTGTAAAATTTGTATGGAAACACATAAGACCCTGACTATCCAAAGCAATCTCGAAAAAGAACAAAGCTGGAGCTATTAAGTGCCCTGATTTCAAACTATACTACAAAACTATAGTAATCAAAACACTATGGTAATGGCACAAAAACAGACACATAGATCAATGAAACACAATTGAGATCCTAAAATAAATCCATACTTATAAGATCAACTAATCTAACACAAAGGAGGCAAGAATATACAATGAGAATACAGCCTTTTCAGTAAATGGTGGTGAGAAAAATGGACAGCTACATGCAAAAGAATTAAACTGGACCAATTTCTCACACTGTATACGAAAGTAAACTCCAAATGGATTAAAGACTTAAATGTAAGACCTGACACCATAAAATTCCTACAATATGTGTTTCATTGCCTATGTTTGGCAGTATGCCCTTTGCCATTGGTCTTAGCTGTATTTTTTGGATCTATCTCCTCAGTCAAGGTCAACAAAAGCAAAAATAAACAAATGGGACTACATCAAACTAAAAAGGTTTGCATGGTGAAGGAAACTATCAACAAAATGAAAAAGTATCTTACTGAATGGGAGAAGATATTTGCAAATTCTATATTTGATAAGGAGTTAGTATCCAAAATGAACAAAGACTCATACAACTCAATATCAAAAAACAAACAACCTGATTAAAAATTGGGCAGAGGACCTGAATAGACATTTTTCCAAAGAAGAAACTCAGATGGCCAACAGACACATGAAAAGATGCTCAATGTTACTAATCAACAGGGAAATACAAATCAAAACCACAATGAAATACTACTTCACACTTGTCAGAATGGCTTATCATTAAAAAGACAGCAAGTAACAAATGTTGACAAGGATGTGGAGAACCGGGAACCCTTGTGCACCATTGGTAGGATTGTAAGTTGGTACAGCCACTATGATAAATAGTATGGAAGTTCTTCAAAAAATTAAAAATAGAAATGCCATATCCTCCAGCAATTTCACTTCTGTGTATTTACCTGAAGAAAACAAAAACACTTATTTGAAAAGATATATGCATCCAGTGTTCATTGCCTCACTATTTATAATAGCTAAGATACGGAAGCAATCTATGCGTCCATTGATAGACACATGGATAAAGAAGATGTGGTATGTGTGTATATATATGGCAATATATAATGGAATATTACTGAGCCATAAAAAAAGAAATCTTGCCATTTACAACAATATGGATGGATCTAGAGAGTATTATGCTAAGTGAAATGATTCAGAGAAAGACAGATATGTGATCTCACTTATATGTGGAATCTAAAAAACAAAACAAACAACTAAAACAAAATGAAAACAGACTCATAGATACTGAGAACAAATAGGTGGTTGCCAGAGGGGAGGGGAGTAGGGGCAAAATAGGTGAAGGGAATTAAGAGGTGCAAACCTCCAGTTATAAAATAAATAAGCCAGGGCATGTAATATGCAGCCTAAGGAATATTGTCAGTAATATTGTAATAACTTTGTATGGGAACAGATGTTTTCTAGACTTATTGTGGTACTCATTTCATAATGTATGCAATGTCAAATCATTATGTGGTACACCTGAAATTAACATAATATTGTACATCAGCTATGTTTCAACAGAAATTTTAATTAACAAATCAAAGAACTAGATCTAAGAACTAAAACTATGAAACCCTTAGAAGAAAACATAGAGGGAATGTTTTATGACATTGGATTTTGCAGTGATTTCTTGAATATAAAACCCAAAACACAGGCAACAAAAGAAAAAGATAAATAGACTTTATCAAAATTTAAAACTTCTGTGTATCAAAGGACACAACACAAAGAAAAGGCAACCCATTGAATTGGTGAAAATACTGAAAATCATATATCTGCTAAAGTAAAAGTATTAATTCAGATGTTGTAAAGAACCTCTACAATTCAGCAATAAAAAATAAACCAGTTTAAAAATGAGTAAAGGCCTTGATAGACATTTCTCAAATGAAGGTTTACAAATAGCCATTAAGCACGTGAAAAGATAGTCAGCATCACTAATCATTAGAGAAACACAAATAAAAACCACAGTTAGATACCACTTCACACCCATCAATATGGTTACTTATTCTCAGTAAAACAAAAAATTATACTAGAAAAGAAATCATAGTATATGCTATATGACTTGACCATGGTAGCATTTTACATAGCTAAAGTAATAAACACTGAATGTTAATCTAACCAATATTATGAAAATGATTAGGAAGATGAGGAATAGGAAGTTCTATGTGTGTGGTGTGTGTTTGTGGTGTGGGGGTGATAGTAGATCTGGAATATGGAAATAGAGCTACAGCTCCATTTTCCATACTGGAAAGTCAAAAATTAAAAATAAAGACTCAGGTAGCATCACTGTAAGGATGTTAGTTAAAGCTATAGAAGGAAAGATCAAAAGAAATAGTTGAAAGTGTTGAAAGTGTTTGCCTCTTGAGCATGGGAAAATTTGGATTGCCTGGGCAGTACTCTTTGCCCTAATAAAGTTACAAAACTGAATGAATATTTTACAACTAGGCTTTAAACTTCAAAATTAGAAAAATATTTAAAATGTAGCTTAGGTCCCTGTAAACAAATGAGTACAAAACAGAAAAAAGAAGAAAAACAAATCATTAATAAGCTTAAGAAAATTGTTCAGCCTCACTACTAATTGGAGAAATGAAAATGAGATATTTAGTTTTTCTCTGTTAAAGATTACCTAAAATGAAAATACTCAGTAGCAACCACACAACAGTTAAATAGTAAGAGGTAGTTTAGAAATGTATATTATCAGTGTTAAGACAGTTAATACCTTTTACTCTAATAATTCCTCTTTTAAGAATATATCCTTAAAAATCAGAAATGACATTCATCATAAGTATTGTTTAGATATTTTACTAAATATTCCAGATGTCAAATGATAAAACAAATAAATTGTGTTTCCTACACATTTTTGTGATATGAAATTTTATGTGAGAATTAAAACATTCATTTTTGAAGAATTCTGAATGATATAAGTAAATGTTCTCAGTATAATATTAGGAAATATCCCAAAATATTGGATTGTAGGATCTCAAGGTGACTTGTAATTTTCTGTGTATTTTCTGTATTTTCTAAAATTCTTCCAGTGAATACACTTTATTTTTAAATTAGCTAAACCAAAGATAAGTATTCTTTTTTTAAAGTACTCCTATCTAAAATAGTATTTGGCTAACTGCGCTTCACCCATTCTCTCCCACTTGCCACTAATATATTTACAAGAAATCCTGAAAACACACATGTGAAATCAACAAGAATCCGAAAGAAAAATTTCCAATCGTGTAATGCTGGGTGTAATAGCTAAGAAAGCAATTTATTAATGTAAAGAGCTCAAAGGAAATAGAAATGTTTTGGAGAGCTGGTTCCTCGTAGATCTGAAATCTAAGGAAGAGAGTAAGAGAGGAGAATAATTTTCAGAGATATCCCAGGAGCATAAGATGAGAGCCTAGTGATTAGATTATCATATCCTGGGAGCATGTTGTTAGTGGTTGATACTAAAAGGATGAGACAGGGTGGGACTAGGCCTGCTTTTCTTGTAAAGAGGATAATAGGTTCAAGTCTGGTCCTAAACACTTAGATGGATAGAGTGCAGGTTTTGGGTTACTAGTTTTCCAACTCTTTAAAGTGCATGAGAAAACAGTACTTCAGTAATCAGAAGAGAAAATAATTTTATAGTCATGTTTAAGAGTGAGGGAGATGTGAGGATTGCTTGGAAAGTGTACAAAGAGTTATGGATATTTAAAATAGGTGTTATAGGGACTTTGCTGGTGGTCCAGTGGTTAAGATTCTGTGCTTCCAATGGGGGGACGTGGGTTCAGTCCCTGGTTGGGGAACTAAGATCTCACATGCCACATAATGTGGCCAAAAAATTTTTTTAAAATTAAAAAAAATGTAATTTAAAAAAAAGGTTAAAATGGTAAATTAAAAAAAAATAGCTGCTATATGAACCCGAGGGAAGAGATCGTAGCTACACATAGCATACACATACAGATGTAGGTACAACAGTTTTCAATTGGAGCAAAAATATCATATTGCCAAAATTACCTAAGTCCCTTTTATAACTCAGGATCTGAGCTCTTGAAAACTCAAAACCAAAGAGTTAATTTTGGGTTTCTATTGGTTTATTATCTCTGGCCTTCCTTTTTCCAAGGGAAGAGAAAGCCAAGGTCTGATTGGAGTACAGGGAATAAAGTAGGAGTTTTTGAAAAAGGATTATTTCTCTCCCTTTCCAGGACACATACAGTTGATTTTGCTCAAATGAAGTACACTTCTCTATAGAAATATTGCTAAGTGTCAAGATCATAGATATGTAGTTGCATAAATCCAGAGATTATGTGATTTTTCTTTCAGCAATCTGGATGTACTAGCAGAAAAAGTCAGAAACTTCACTTAAGGTTGAAGATTTGTTTGTAGGACAAGTGCGACCACAGTAAAAGGAAACAAGGAAAGTGGGAGTTCTGGTAATAGAGTTGCTAAAGAAATCAACCAGTACATCTCAGACAAGTGACAACAGAAGGACCAAAAAGACTTAGGAGAAAAGCAATAGGTAAATTGACTGTGTAGTGGAAACAAGAGAACTAGCCATAAGAATAGGAAGTTGTGCCCAGGATTTGGATCTATGAATTAAAGATTTCAGAGGTAGATATGTAAATGACCAGTTAACATCATCCTAGGAATGAGAGGCATTGTCAATAAAATCAACAACAAAATAGGGGTATTTACCATTACTATTGTTATTTAATATTGTTCGTGAAGTCTTAAACAATGTATTGAACCATGAAGCGGAAATGAGAGTTACAACTGTTGGAAAGGAGAAAATGAGGCTATTATTTTAATATAGTATTGTCATATACCAAAAAAAAAAGATAAACAAAAACTGTTAGATTTAAAAATATAAAGAAATGAATAAATAAAATAGAGTATAACCAAATGGCTGAATATAAGAGAAAAGTTAAATATCAATAGCTTTCTTTCATGTCAGCCAGAAGGAGACAAAGATAAAAAAGATCCAGCATACATGTAGTTTTAAACTAAATCAAACTAAGTATTTTGGACAGGAATGTAGAATAATTTTAGGTGCTCTTTTGAGCAAATGCTAAGTCAAATGCATAATCCATTGATATAGCTCTAAAGTAGGTAAGCTGAAATGTTCTTTAACTTACCTAGTTGTTCTTATCATATTCTTCAAAAGAACTAGAAGTTTACATGTCCTAAAACCATTTAAGATGTTTGTATCTAGAGTTGCATATCAAAAGAAATCATTATACAGCTCAGAAATTTATATTATAACTGCCACTTGTAATCATCTTCTTACAGTTCCTTTGGAAGGACTAAGAAGTCAAAATCAGTTTGAAGAGATGAGATCAAGCTACATTAGAGAGCTCATCAAGGCAATTGGTTTGAGGCAAAAAGGAGTTGTCCCTAGCTCACAGCGTTTCTACCAACTCACAAAACTTCTTGATAACTTGCATGATGTAAGTATTTTGTTTTCTAGAATGTCAATGATTATTTTCTGAATTGTATCTGTAACTTCTTAAACGTGAAATATAAATTTTACTTCATGTGTTTTCTTCAAATTTATATTTTCTTTTACATTTTAAAATAGTACTTGCATCATACTGCTCAGAATATACATTGTGCTTTTTTCATTTTCAATGAAGATCACCCAAATATCCTTTTACTAGTATTTGTATAATGTGAGAGTAATTTAATGATTGATAGGAATTGTGATGCATTTTCCTGAATATGCTCTAAAATGTTTTTGTCTTAAGCTAGAAAAGATGTTATGTATATGGGAAAAACAAAGATATGGATGTGCTGAATAAGACTCTCATACCGTTTTGGATGGAATTATAAGTCAGTAAAAATGCTAATGGACAATCTGGCAGGGTGTAGCAATAGTTAAAGTTTGTATGCTTTTCAAATTCCCACTTTTTAGGGCTTATCTTAAATAAATAATTAGGCAAGTATTTAAGATATATATATGCATCATTGGATATAAAAAAGGGGGGGGGGGAACCCTTAGAAATGCCTAACACCAAAACTGGGTAAATAAAATAAGATATATGGGGTAAGTCAAGACATATTGCATATAGGCTTTTATCACTACTGTGCTCAGAAACTACACTAAAATAACAAGGCATAAGCTCTCAACTCACCAGGTCAAATTTGAGGCCTCACTGCTAAATATGAACAGACAGCCAAGGATTATTAGCCATTGAGATAAAGCCTCTAAAATGTAAGGCAGAGAGCAAAATAAACAAACAAACAAACCAAAATTAATAATGGAAAAAACACCAGTGCAGAGAGTAGAAGAAAGCTTCAAAAAAATTGAGATGTTCAGAGAAATAAGAATGATGTTGCATCCATGAAACAAGAAGAGAAAATATTTAAAAAGGAACATTTAGAAAGAAAAGTCTTTTGGATAATTAAAGAATAGCAGAAATTAAAAATTCAATACAAATTTTAAGCTCAGGAAATATGACTCTCAGGAAAACCCAGAAAAAAATAACAAAAAAGATAAAGATATGAAAAAGTAGAGAGATAGCAAATTTAGGGGATTAATCCATGGGGTTCCATTCTCCAGTTAGTAGTAATTTCCAGAAGAAAGAATAGAGAAAATCAAGGAGAGGAAATTATGTAAGAAATCATAAAAGAAAAGTTGCTAGAACTGAAGGATGTGAGTTTTCTGAGTATAAGGGCCCACTGTACAGGCACAGCACAATTGAACCTAGGCACATTATTGTAAAATTTCAGCATACCCAGAATAAAGAGGGTATCATAAAATATACCAATGGAAAAAGAAAGAAGTCACATCAAATCATCAGGATTCAGAATGATGTTGGACTTCTCAACAGAAATACTGAAACCCAGAAAACAATGGATCAATACCTTCAGAATTTTGAAGGAAAAAAATCTTCAAAAAATTTTGTACCAGCCAAACCATCAAATATGATGGCATCATAAAAGTATTTTCAGACTTTCAAGGTCTCATAGAGCTTACCTCAAATACAGCCTTTCTCCAGGGCACCAGCAGGACTTTTTACAACAAAATACTGGAATAAGCCAAAGTAGAAGATTCAACCCAGGAGAGATGCAAAGGGGTGTCGTAGCACACTAACTAATGCAGAGGCTTTCAGGACACTGATACCAAGAAAAGAAGATGGAATTGAGCTATTACCAATTGTATGAACATATTGAAGTTAGTTTTTACAATTCTGTCAGAGAATTTGACTATGGCTTTGTGATAAATGTGAGAATACAAAGGAAACAAACACGAGGTGATTAGCACTAGCAAAAGTAGAGCAAGTTATATGAGAAAGGAAATGTAATCCAGCAGGAAACAATAAAAAAAAATCTTTATAATATAAATGCTAGATATCGATTTAGCCAAACATTGAGATATAACTATATAAAGAATAGGGAGAAGAGAAAGTGTGCCTAGCTGAGGAAGGGTGTATATAGTACAAGAGAGCTAAATCCTCATTTAATACAAACTTAATAATGTAAACTTTGGAAGATAAAATTTATTAGAAATAGAGATAAATATCAAATGATACAAGCTAAAGAAGTTTCAAGTGGTTACATCTGTGTTATTGCTGCTGTTTTTGTTGCTATAGGTCTTGCAGTACTATCTGACTTTCAAAATTATGTATGTGAATTACTTTGATAAAATTAAAATTAGATTAAAATGAATTATGTTGGGTTGTTTGTATTGAAATAGAAAAGTCTATATATTGTTAAGTGAAAAAGCTGGATTAAGAAATAGACATAAAAAATGTCATTTATGGAAATATATATATATGCATGTGTGCATATTATGTATATACCTGAGTATGTACCAAAAAAAAAAAAAAAAACCTTGAAATATACCAAAATCCTGTGGGATTACAGAATATTTTCATTTCTTTAAACCTTTCTGTATATTAGGATATTTTGTCATGAGTATATAATATTTTATATATTATCCTAGAAAGTAGAGGGAGTTGTTTTCATTTTGATAAGAAAAAAAAGTCTTAAGTATTTCTATTGTTAGCAAAATAAGCTGCCATGTTTGTATAATATATGAATTTATTATTTTTTACATGTTTCTTATCCATTTATTAAACCAACAGCTTGTCAAACAACTTCATCTGTACTGCTTGAATACATTTATCCAGTCCCGGGCACTGAGTGTTGAATTTCCAGAAATGATGTCTGAAGTTATTGCTGCACAATTACCCAAGATCTTGGCAGGGATGGTGAAACCTCTTCTCTTTCATAAAAAGTGAATGCCATTTTTATCTTTAAAAAATTAAATTTTGTCTGTTTTTGTTTTGGTCAGGATTATGAGGTCTCGAGTTTTTACAATGTTCTTCTCAAAGCCTTACATTTATAACATATCATACTATGTAAATTTCAGAGAAAAGTTGTGAGGTTTAATTGGTTTCCTTTATAAAGCATAACTCAAATTTTTAGCGTTTTTGTGTACCCATATTTTCCTTAAGAGTTTACAAGATTGAAAAAGTATTAAGTTGATTGTTAAAGGTAATCTTATCCATATCATTTCATACCATTTAGGTGAGATTTTTAACTTTCACATATAACAAATCTTCTACTTTACAGAAAAAAAAACTTACACATAAAAATAAAAAGCTATTATATGTTCTTTCTATATAGCTCCTTTTGTCTCCCCGATTATATTTACAAAAATGAAACCTTAAAATGGTATGCAAAATTCTGTCTATATGAGTGTATATACATTTTTGTGAGAAGGAAATTAATAACCTCAGTCAGATTTTCCAAAGGATTTTTAATGCAAAAAATATACAGGAAAAGAATAAAAAATTCTTGAAATAGATGGATGCTCCTCAAACTAGGAAAACCAGCTTATATGTTAAGACAGTTTCCCAGATTGGAAATACAGATCTCTAAGTAGGTCATTAAGGATAGCCATAGCATTATGACAAGAGTATTACGGGTTTTGTAGTTTTTTACTAGTCTGTTTTTGGGGAATTGTCCTGTAATAAGGTATTTGGAATCAAAATGGGAAGTCAGGAGAGTGGCCTAAGTCCGCTCCCTACACGTAGGGCGTATGGAAAGTCACTTAACCTCAGAGTCTCTGTTTCCTCACCTTTAATATTGGTGTAATAATAACTTTCAAGCAGAATGTTCCTTTTGGTCAGAGCTTATTACTCACTTCTCAACTCAAAGAAAAAAGGAAGGAAGGCAGGCAGGGAGGGAAGGTGGGAAGAAAACGGAGGGAGGGAAGGAAAAAAAAGAGAAATATTACTCTCTTTCTCCATTCAGTGGGACATAATGGACAAATCACAGTTAAAAACGTTTGAGTGTCTCTGATACAATCTAAGAGATATTTCAGGAAACACTAGATACTGGCTTAAAATAATACAACCAATTGTAATAACTAGAAAACAGGCCATTCACATTGTTATATGAGCTGAAAATATCCCTTTAGGAGAGAAACAAGTTCTTTTCTGAGGTGTCACTGGAGAACCATTTAAAAAAATATGTACACACACATGTATATAAAATAGGAAGAACCACTGGTAAAAATCAAAACCAGTCACTTTTTTCCTAGATAAAATAATTTATACCAATTTTAGGCATATGTAGATAATTTGTAACAGCTCAGAGAAACAAGTACACCTAATTCTTTTTTGAAATTTCTTTAAAATTGGACATTACCTTACAAATAAAACATACTACCTTATGCAGATTAATAGTTGTTAATGAGAAAAATTAAAGAAACTTTGAAAACAATATAGAAAACATTTACTGAAGTATCTGATTTCTTAATGCATTTTTAAATTACTCATTCCTTTCAACTGGTAAATACTTGCATTTTACCAAGGGACAGTTACCTGGAATAATCTTAATAAACAGTAATATGACCAGCAAAACAAGATAAAGTGATTTCATCTGATCAAAAAAATTGGCATGGTAATGTTACCATAACTGTTTCTCACCAATAACTTCTTCCATTTTCAAAGTGAATTCGCTGTGGAGCATCTGTAAACATTGAATCTTCATAAGGCATTTGAACTAGGGATTAAAACAAGCTCCAACCAGGGCCCTTGGTTTGGATTCTTTAGGTGCTTGTGGCAAATAGGTAATACACAAACTTTATAATGCTTGGTTATAACTTTTAATAAGAGTTTAACCCAAGAATTCCAAATAGTCTTAACGCTAGTATAACAATGGTCTCTTCCCCAGTATGTCTGTCTACATGTCTTTTCCTGTGAATGCGTATGTATCACCATATACTGTTGACTGCTATTTAGTCCTTCAGGCTTAAACACACAGATTTACTCTCTCCCCATTCTCCAGGCCAACATTATTTTCCTAAAAAGATCTAATTTTGCCATTTCCTCACTTGAAATGTTCACTGCCTTCCAGTCATCTACCACAGTGTTTCTTAACTGTAATTGCACATTACAGTGTCCAACGGCCCTTTCCTGGTCTCCATCCTCAGAGATTATATTGGGTTGGCCAGAAAGCACATTCGGGTTTTTCTGTAAAATTCCGTAAAATTTTGGTCAACCCAATATTTTAATTGGTCCACTCTTCTTATTAATGCAGGCACATAGTAGTCACTCTGAAATGGTGTTCAAGCATCAATTCCTATAACCTTACTCTCTTTATCTTCCACTGTCATACATTCATCTTATGTTGCAGCCATACAAGTCTTTTTACCACCAATCTTCTGCCTAAATTTCCACCCCTCTGATACCAGTCCTATCTCAACCTTCAAGACTCAGCCAAACATCACTTCTGTCACATGTTCCCTGCATCTTCCAGTTAGTGACTTGTTTCCCCCTAAGGATCCCCAGGTATTTTGTGCACATCTGGATCACAATAGTGGGTTAGTCTATATTCTTACTCTACTAGTAGTCTGAGAGCCACTTTGAGGTAGGACAATAGCGTTCTTCGGCTGGGAGTTGAATGACATGTCCTCTGGGTTTGGTATCATCATGGATCTCTATCTTTCTTTTGTTACATTGGGACGTGTTTCTGTATGAATGACTTTATCATGTTATCTTCCCATGGTCCCTGTCTTCATCTCTTTAAATTTTCCACTTTTTCTTCCTACTTCATGATCTCTCTCCTGGTACTGACTATAACATAGGAGAATGTAAGTACATTATTTATTAACAACACACTTTATGCTCCCTGTTCTAAATTTTAAAATGGAATGGAGTATTATTTCCCTCCTTAAGAAAAATTCCACAAACACAATGCTTTCTTATATTTAAGTAGCCCTAAATTGTTTTGTATTATAAACCTTAGTATATAAAATTTTCTCATCTCTGATTTCATTCAATAAATATTTATTGAGTGCCTGCTATTAGCAAAAGAAAACATAGATGTCTAAATACTAGGATTTAATATTTCAGGCTAAGGTTTAAAAAATGAAAAAAGCTTTTGGAAAAGAACATGACATCACCAAATGGAAGATATCTAGCCTCTAAATCTTTTCCTCTACAAATTCCTGCCTACTAATGTCTCCATTCCTATGTAGTCACCATAACCTTTATCTTAATTTTATAGGTCACGTTCTTTCTGGTGACTCTAAAGTGAAATTAAATCATAAGAAGACAGGTTATATATCAGAAAATACTTGAAGGATACTGAAATAGATTATTTAGTTAAAAATATTTCTCTTAAAAAGTTTTGAGAAGCCATTTGAGTCTGAAGCAATTATACCTCCAGTGTCACTTGTTACATAACAATTGTGTTTTTATTAAAAAACATGGCACTTTTAAATTATTTTCCACATTTAATATCAAAATAATTTGTTGCTACACAGATAATATGCAAATATAGTGAGCAATATGTTTTCTGCAAAAACAATGCCCTTCAAATAGCCACACCAGGTCAACCTGAAACTTCTAAATTATCCACAGCTATAGTGATATATTTGATGATGAGTACTGTGTAGAGAGCTGATCCAGGCCTGCACTCCATTTCTCTGCCATTTAGTACCTGGGTGAGCTTGAGCAAGTCATTAACTTCTCTGATTAAACCTGCCTTTGGCAATTGTTTTGTGATTAATGGAAATGAAAGTGAAAAAGCATATAGGTGTTCAGAAATAGTAACTTTTATGTATTCACTAAGCCATAGTTCTGGTTATGATTTTATCAAATTAATCTGGTATAGTCTATGGTGAAACCAAGGAATCTAGAAAATGAAGTTGCTCTCTGTACATATGAATATTTAATATATTTGATTTGAAATTAGAGCTCAAAGTGTTCAATTAATTTGTTCCTCTGAAAAAAATGTAGTTTTTTGAGTTTGAGGCCTACTTTATCAAAAATCTAAAGAGCCTGTCACCCTTTGATTATAATATTAAGAGTAATGGTACTGATTTTGACCTTTTTAAAAAAGTATTTCTTTAAAATACAGAGAGCTTGACTAAAACACAGCGCTTCCAAAAATCTATGCTATATACTACATGCTCAGATTATTTTTACTGTGGTACTAATTCTGCAAAAAGGAACAATGGGCCTAGAAATCATGATGAAGTCATAAACTCCCAAAATAACATTCCTATCCTCAAGGCTATGATATAAAATTACCAGAAGAGATCTTCATGTCTGCCTTGATCTTGCATTCCTTTGGTGAGATAGCTATTAAATTTCTAGAGTTTTTGCTGTGAATACCTGAGCAGTTTCTCTCATGTACGCTTACCCTTTACACACCAGATTTCAGGATAGAATATGAATCCTTTTAAATATCTTTACAATTTCCAGAGCATTATGTATAAGCACTCAAAACTCAAAAAAAACCATTTTTTTTCAAATTTAATGATACTTCATTTTTATACTCAAGAACTCAATAACCATGTCTTTAGTCATAACTATCTTTTCCTCAAACTATGCCTTTTAAATACCTATTGAATATGGGGAATTTTCACATCTCAAATTTTGCAGGAAATAGTCAGAAAATCTCACAAGTTTGCCAAGTCCTAAATTGCTTATCCACACTAGACTAATTCATGTAATGATTTTAATTAAGAGAATATTGCTTGATTTCTGTGGTTTCACTGTATTTTCCTTACTCAAAGTTTAGTGGAAAAGACCATCTCTATCTCCACTTAGCATCCATTATCTATTTAATGTGCCATTATTCTCCCTGGTCCTTATCAAATCCAAATTGAATAAAAAGCAGTAAAATAATGACTACTCACTTCATATTATGGAATCTAGTCCACTCTGGATTGGTCTACATCCATAATATGAATCCAGAATGCGAACTGGGCCACGATAATTGCATTCAGATTGGATCACATCCCCATTTAAGTTCAGAAAAAGTCCCTAAAGACCATCTGTTACTTGAGGCCCGTAAAACCTGTACCTCCAGAGTTAGGCATGAAATGGTGTGGCCTTAAAAATTTGAAAAAAGGAAGCCAAGAGTAGTTTTTTTTAATCATTTGTCCTCCCTGTCATTAGAGAAGATTTGAGAATTTGGGGGTCATTGGTGATAAGTTAAATAGCAGCAGTTCATAGTAGCAGTGATTTAATATGTACCTTACCTAAACATCCTATAGCCAAAGCAAAGACAAATATGAAGGGATCTGCTTCTCTTCATGGAGTTGATCACATTCCAAGGCAGTACTCCGGGCACTTGCCTGGAGGCTGCGCCCAGGCTTGTCCACAGCCCTGTGCAGCTGTGGGGTTTGGAAGAGTATTACAGGACTGCTGGATTAGTCCCAAAATGTCAACCTCATTTTCAATTTACTGGCTCTTGTTGCTTTATGTCACGCTGACCTTACTGTTAAACACGCTTTTGTTTGCTTTCTTTCCACTCACAGAGAGATGGGGAAAGCATTACTTTTAGCTGGTTGAAAGCTTTAACTGACAAAAGACTTTCAGAGATATGTGAATTAAGCAGCTAAGAAAGCTTACCCTGTCCATTGCTTTAAAGAAAATTAAATTATTAACTGCAGTGTGACATCAGTATCACAGTCAACATTTAGATTTATATGAGCAAAATAGTTAAATGGTATTGTAAATAATTAAGGCAGACACTGTAGCTTATTTTTGTAATCTTTTATAGCAAACATAACTTATTCGAAATGAAACCTACTTAATGTTTTCCTCTTGTTAATTATATATAAAGCTTAACATCTCTTTTTCTAGAAATTTGCTTACCTGTGAGGGATTTTGTTGTTGTTATGAATTATTTATAGAAAGCAGTGGTTTAAAACTTTTTGCCATTAATCTTTTACTAACCCCCTCCCTCAGAAAAGCTTATATTTTAAAGTATCTCGCCATGAAATTGTATTCCTATTAAGAAATAGTTGCTTTGTTTTCTTCATGTTTTATTATTCAGTGACATATCAGAGTTGCTGAGTAGCATAAAAATTATGTTCACATTGATTTGATGGTTTTTGTGCAGCTCTAACTTGGTAAATTAAAAATTGGTTTTTTAAGTATATAATAGCAAAATAATCAATGGACATCTATCATAGCTTTCTCTAAGGGCTTTAAAATTCATGAGAAACACCAAAAGTTTTATGTAGAGTTAATATAATCTACCATATTCTTGTCAAAACATAGATATGCCATTTGTTCTCCATAGGGTAAAAATATTGGGTTGACCAAAAAGTTCATTCGGGTTTTTCCATAACATCTTACAGGAAAAACCCGAACGAACTGTTTGGCCAACGCAGTAGTTCCAAAATTAACTTAAAATGGTAGGTCCTATATTTGATATAACTGGGGGTAGAAAGAGATTTTCACATGACAGTCTTTAGAACTCATCACTTTAACCAATGAAGTATCTTCTTATGACCCGAGTATTATGTGCATTTTAAGTTTTTCTGGTATGTGTATATTCACAAGAAAAGTTAGAGCAAAGAGATTTTTAGAAAGCTTTTCATTGAAATTTGGGGAAAAAAAAACAGAACAAAATATAAAAGTTCTTCATATTTTGCAAGGAGTAAATATAACTTACAAGAGTGAAATGGAGAACTCTAAACAGTAGCTGAAATATTTTTCCCTTAATTATTGAGCAGTCATGCTAATGATACAGAACACGGATGATTATCTGCAATGATAGCAATGCTAAATGTTAGAGAAATAATCATGCACTATCCAGGCATATGAAATATAAATAGGATCAGAAGCTTACTTTTTGCTTTTTAAGAAAGATGTCCACTTTCTAATTTGAGGCTACATTGTTTAGAAAAAAATCACTGATCTGTAAAAGTTTCTGGTTAGCTGTCAATCAATTAGGTGTCTTAACACTTAAAAAGCAGGGAGAGAGAGGAGAGGGGAGAAAGAGACAAAAAGATAGGGAGAGAGAAAAAGAGAGAGGGAAGGGAGGGAAGAATTAAAGAAGGAAGGAAGGGGGAGGGAGGGAGACAAAAGGTTAGGACCAAATTATGCGTTTCAACTCTGAAAACTACAAACATTTTCTTAATAGTTCTTATCAACATAAAGTAGCTGACTCTCAGTTATCTATGTTAATAAAAGGGAAAAAAGCCCTGAATACAAAAACAAAAAAATTGTGGGTTTTTTTGCAAAATCGAGAAGTCTTGCTTTAGGAGTTATGTTTTAAATTTATTTATCTTTTTTTAGGAGTCATTTTATTCTTCAACAACAAGTTACAAAGCATTATTGTGCTGCATGCCAGTCATTCTACCACATTGTGAAGATAAGCAATGAATACATTAGACAGCAATCCTACCTTCTCTGTGGTTACAGTTGGCTGGGAACTAGACACAGGTAAATAGATAGTTACAATATTGTATGTCAAATGTCATGGTAGAGGAAGTACAGGGAGCCATTGTAGCACTTAAGAGGGGCACCTAGCTTGAATTTAAGAGTGGACAAAGGCATCTTGGAAAAAAAGTCTAAGCCATGATCTAAAAGTGGTTTAATAGTTAGCTGAGCATGCAGAATTAGAAAATGACAAAGGCAGGAAGAGAAGAGTATTCCAAACAGGAGGTAACAGCATATGCACAGATCTGATGGTGAGAAGAGGGTATGGGGTTGGGGCTGTGATGAGACTGAAGAAAACAAGATCCAGGTCATTAATGGTCTTGTACGCCATGTTAAATTGTAGAGTCTTGATTCTTGTTTAAGCAGGAAAGCAACATAATTCAGATTGGTGTATGGAAAACTCACCCTCACTGCGATATGGAAAAAGAGTTGGAGATGGATAATCCTGGAGGCAGAGAGAACCTTTTTTTAGGAAGTTGCAGTATTCTGGTGGAAAATAATGGTCATAAACACGAAGAAATGGAGGTGATCATTACCTCCTCCATGGTTTTCCAGAGGTTTAAAAAAACCATAACTTAGAAGTATTGACAGAATTTATGAAAATAGGTGAAATATGCCATATAAATTGTCAAACACAAGGTCAGATGCCTATTTATTCTGCTGCTGCTGTGTTGAAATTTCAAAATTTTCATCAAGAAAGACAATAAAAACTAAGAAACTTAGTTTACCAAACTCTAGAACCGTATATACCCAAACAATCTCTATCCCTCTACCAATATCCCACCTTTGCATGTCTATTAAATGTCAGTATCCTGAGTTTTGCACAAAGGTAAGACAAGAACAGCTTAAGAATCAGCAGATAGGAAAGAAAGGGAAACTGAGCTATATTAAACTAAGAAAAAATAAGTACATTCTTTATATACATCCTTCTTTGGATGTCGTTATCCAGTGTAATAACAAAATGGGACACAGAAAAATGCTTAGTTCTCTGTAAGGAGTCTTGACTTCTTGATGATGTCTTCTTCATGAAGACTTCTTCATGACTTCTTCACAGGGTGTGGGGAGTTGAGGAAGGAGGGCTGGTGAGTGACAGAATGGGGAGCAAACTTGGCACATGAAAATAATATATCTATTGCTTTTAGTTTCAAAGAGCCTTATTTTGAATTACCTCATTCAATTTCCATCAAGGGCTGTTCTCTCTTTTCACTTCCACTAACCAATGACAGCTAGGAAGAGGAAGACGCTTATTATATGCAGGCAATGGCAGTGGGAAGAGGTCTTCTTTCTCCTGGTCCTCACTGGTCTCTCCAGTACCTTGCCATCCCTGGTCATAAGAGCCCTCTGCTATCACCTCATGTGGAAGTCACTGGCTCATAAACGCATCTGTTCTGTCTTCTCCAGTACTGCAGGGTGCTGTGACTTGTCTGACTTTACATCTTCCATTCCTTGCTGGCTCAGCATATCCCTCTCAGGCCCAGCTGCTTTCCCAATCTGGCTTCTGTGTGTGGTCACCTTGCCCCCTCAGGAGAGCCAGGGCTCACCACCTAACTGCTAAGCTATCAACCCCCTGGCACCATGCTGAATCCAAGCTTCTCTGAGATACTTGTAGACTTTACATCCATGCACAAAAGCCACGATCTCCTTGGACTTCCCCTTACTTGTCTGGATGTTCTTTTGCCCATTCCACTTCCTTCAAAACTAGGATGCTGTCATCTGAACTTCTTACCCTTCTTCTTCCTTCTTCTGAATCACAGTAAACTTCTCACTTCCTCTTCCTATCTGTTGGAGGCTTCTCCTGGGTCTTAGACTGAGTTTTCTTCATCTATTCCTAGGAACTCTCCCTGTTAGTGTCCAACTTTTGAGGATATCTTTGAGATTTAGAAGACTATTTTTTTCTCTTGAGAAAGTCCCATTCTCCAGACTTGTCTTGCTCTAGATTTCAAAGACCAATTGTGGAATCAGAAGCTGAAGGTCAACTTCCTTTAAGCTTTTCTGCTGTAAAAATTCGAATTCTTCTGGGAGCAATATGGCTGCTTCTAACTGACTAGGAAAAAGGTCAGGTGTCAAAATGAAAAACACAAAGATTAATATATTTCAATAAATATATTCAATAAATATGAGGTTTTCTGTCAAGGCAGTGAGACTCTCCCTCACCTTGTGTATGCCTAACAGTTCTGGTACTGGCTGACAAATGGATAGCTATAAAAGTTATGGGATAGTGGACTTGTAACAACATCATCACATACTTATTTTGCATCTAATGCTTTGTACTTCACCTGAAATATTCAGTAGCTTTCTTTGCACATAGATTTTTACATTGTTATGTTGAAATTGATGAAATATTCAGTTATCCTCTCTATTCCTTGTTAGTAAAACTACTCTAATATTTGGCAAGAGATGCAGGGAATCACCGTTTTCCTCTCTCAAGACCCACACTCCTCCTGGTTCGCATTGCTATCATCTTATTTTCAGTAAATAGTAGGGTACTAAGTTAATACATCACTCTTACACCTTTAAAGATATCTTGCCCCCATATAGTTCTTGAATCCAGTTTCACACACCTCATGTTTAAGTGGAGAAGACAATATTTGAAAGTACATTTAAAATTTATCTGAGGTTTTTGCAGGGAGGGTGAGACTCCCCCTCTCTGTATGCCTGGCACTGGTTACCCTGGTGATGGTTGGGCGACAAATGCAAAGCTGTAAAATTTAGGTAATGGTGAGCACCTAACAATATCGTTAAATACTTATTTTCAATCTAATGTTCAAAATTCCATTTTTGCTTTTAAACTAAAGATGCACTTCAGAGAAAATATTTTGTGATTCACATGAAAAAACTGAGTCAGTCTGCTCCGCTTGACAGGTGTCTGACATTAAATTGGCTGGTAGTTTGAGGTGAATTATCTTCAAATAATACGTTTTCTTAAAAACAATTAACCATTAATTCTTATTATTCTTATTACTACTCTGTGTGATAATAAAAAATAAACGTTTCTTGTGTGTTTTTACTAATGAAATTAGAGCACCCAAAACCTGGATACAATTATATACAAGGTACATAAGAATCATCAATACATTCTTTTTTACCAGTCACTTTAAATTTATAATCAACATTTCAGTTTGTATAATAGTGTACATGGCATACAGTGAGATTATATAGATAATATCCTTGACTGTGTGTACATTTTAACGAAGCAAGGACCGATTCTCAGACAGTTAAATTGAATCCAACTAATTGTTCTTAGAATACACTCAACTGTTTTCTAATAAGATTCAATAATGCAGTGTTTTGGTTTCTCACATTGGTAAAGTAAAAGTTTTGATATTTATTGCACAAATACTATAGATTTTCATATGAAATTTAATGCACTTAACATTAAAGTGAAAAAGAATGTAAGCTAATTGTTAATGAACTATTTCAGACTATTGCTGTGCATTTGGCTTCATTACTATGAATATAATTTAATATAAAACTAGAAATATGCTAATATGCTCCTTTAGTGCCTAGAGTATATAAGGAACTGTCCTAAGCCTTTGGAGAATCAAATAAAACAGATTTTTTGCTTTTAAGTTCCAGGAGTTAAGATGCCAAATGTTGTTTGAAATGTTGACATACTTCTTTCTTATTCAGTCACCTACATTTGGAGTAGACTTGAAGAAACCAGAAAGATTTATTGAATTATTTGTCCATGAACATGTTCCTATAACATAAAAAAGATTTCATTTATTCTCTTTTAACACTGTATTTTCAGTTTTAAAATTAAACATGTCCAAGAAAAATTAAACATGTCCCCATATTCAGATTTACAAACTAAATGATGTTGAGAAACTTCATATTTCTCTATAAAACCATATGCTATATTTTTATAAATATTTTATTTTTGTAGTTGATGAAGTTTTTCTAATTTACATTTAACTATTTAATAGATAAAGAGAAAACATGGTAAATGGCCATGAGTGTAAATACATGCGGAACTCTATTCTCTGGTGACAGAGTCACTATAAGAAGCTAAAGAGTATATGTACCACACAACCTACTTTTTAAAAGCAACATTTTATTTAGGTGGTAGAATATTATATTACCTGCTCAGAGGAGGTCAAATTTCATCTTATAAATGATCTAATCCAAATAGAATACTTTAAACGCAGAGATCTTTGATCAGTTATTTGTGAGCAGCTTGGAAATCATAAGTTTAAACAACTGTGAAAAAGCAAACTGTTTTTTATTCTGAATTAAATCAGCTGCCCATAATTATGCTATGATATGAGAAGTAGTTTACCATAGTATTGAAGAACACATGTTCTGGAACCAAACCATCTCAGCCTGATTCCAGGCTGCTCCATTTGCTAACTACTTCATCTCTCTGCTTCAGTTTCCTTATTGTAAGATAGGCACAATAGTAGTACCTCTCTAATAGGATGTTATGTGGATTAAATGAGTTAGTATAAAATACTTGGAGTAGTGCCTGGCATAGTACACACTATTTGGGTATTTTGTCCAACTTAAGTGGCTTTTTCTTTAGTAGATGGATGTTTAAGGGTACAGAGGACATTTAGATTTTTATCTTATATAAACTCATCAGCAACAGTAACTTTTAATTTTTTAGGTCATGAAATTCAGTACTGTAGTATTCATCAAAGTATATTTTTTCAGCAAATGGGATTAAGGATAGACTCTTATAAGTGAAATGTGATCAGATATAAATCAATAGAATTATCAGTCTAAGAAGCCACAATTTTTCAATTCCCGTACCTGAGACAGTTTCCATATAAGGCAGATTGGACTAATCAAATCTATATTATTTTTTGTGGAACTAAACTAACAACCTCTTTTCCTCTCCCCAATAAGTAATTTTCCCCAATAAGTAGGAAAAGAATGGACTTCTAAATTTTTACATATGCTTACTAAAACAATAATATTGGAAAAGCTATTCATAAAATAGCTAAGTTTAACTTTAAAATATAAAATTTTATTCTTTGGGCATTAAAGGACTTCAATATTGCTTACATCTCAAAAATTACTATGGAACCAAAAAGTAAGGTCCTTATTTTGTATAGTCCTTGTTCTGCCACATGAAGAACATCCTGAAATTTTAAAATATTCCATTTTTTTCCAAATGAAACGAGTCAGATTTGTGAGTGAAATATGTTTAAAGGGGAATAAAATAAAATCCAACATTAACCATTTTTTACCATTGTATGTAGGAAGGTAGGTAGTATATTTCTTGACCTGCCTAGTGTATTTTATTTTTTTTCCTATGGCAGAAGCCAGCTATCATTTATTTTCATTGATTTTTCACATTTTAAGATATGTAAAACCAGGATGCATCTTATAATTTATGCTATGTTACAATGCCATCAGCCAAGTTGAAGTCATACACTGTTGTGTGAAAACTTTCCTTTGACACCTTGTAAGATCAAAAAACATCCCTAGCGTCAATGACATACAATGTGAGTATATATTCATTCTTCATTCATAGAATCCCACTGCTTCTACTTCTTTTAATCTATGTTGATATCAACTTCTGTTTTTTCAGACCAGTAATCAATATGCATTCAATAAATATTACCAGTTTTTTTAGCTTGTACTTATTTGAGTAGCTGTTAAACACCAGGTCTTATACTAGGGAGGAGCTTTACATATATTATCTCTAGCTTTTACTGTAATCTTTGCAAGCTAAATATTATGAGTTCCATTTTACAGAAGAGAAAATAGAGGTTCAGAATATTTCAGTAAATTTGAAAAACAATTTTTTGCACTATTGCTCTTCCAAAAAGAAGAGATTCTGTCACATTTTTCGAAATCAAATTAATTTTCCTGGCATACATATTAAATCTTTTGTAATAGTTTTTGTTTGAGAAATGAAGAAACTTTAAAAAATCCTTCTTAATAGATGTGCTGTCTAAGCCTCCTGAAGGTGAATTGGCTCTGGAATTCTTAATAGAAATATAAAAAGCTTCTAGGGGGAAAAGTCGATTTTTCTGGGGAAACCAAAATATAAATAGCACCAATTTCCTAATATTACAGCCTCTGCTAATGAATTCATTAAATATCATAAGAAATTCAACTCCTCCCATACTAAATTTATGACTAAAGATTTGAATCAGATTTAATTACAGAAAAAATATATGTATGTATGTATGTGTGTGTGTGTGTATATATATAGAGAGAGAGAGAGAGAGAGATTTGTGCAAGTAGTTCATTGACATGGTCTGTGCAGTTCTAAAAATGGGTCTTTTTATTGACAGAGAAATTACTTTGGATTAAACAGCTAACCAATAGCTTCTAGGTCTATAAAAATACCAGAATACAGTGCCTTTTGATATATATACAACTTAAAGAAAATACACCTTAAAATCCTGCTCAAAGTGAAACGAGGGAGTATTATATTAAGTTTTATATAAAGTATAATAGACATCCTTGAAAGTCAAAGTTTCTCTGATTTGTAGCCTTAGGGTGGCTCCAAGTGCCTTGGCAAGGAGTATTTTTAATGGTTGGAACTTTGAGGATAAATTCACATTCTCAATATTTCCATTATTATATTTATTACATCATTCTGATAAAATTGATGCCTTAGTGCCTATCCTGTTTCAAATATCTTTATATTTATGTTTTAATCCTTATGTATCAGAAAGTTAAGGTAAATAATCATCTAATCCTTATTTAAAGGTAAGATAGATATAGACACAAAGTATTTCTGTTGAAAAATACTTAAAAGTTGGACCAAATGAGAGACAAAGAGAAAAAAATGTGGTAAATATAAAATTATTCATAGAATTCATATTTAAATTTTGAAATTAAGTCTTCCTTAATTAAGACAGTTTTAGCAGAACCGCATAATGGAATTGTTTCCTTTAACTAAGATTTAAATCAGACCAACCTGGATGATATAGAATAGAGGAAATGTTTTTACTTGTCAGATTTATTTTGATCCTCACAAATCTTACACATTTCCTAATAATGACAATGATTTAAAGATGCACTGTTCTTGCTGAAACATTACAGAGTCATGAATAATTTACCAAAGGAAAGAATAATTTTAAGAATTTGGATCAATGTCAAAAAACTGTTAGATTTTTGTGAAATATTTATAATTTACAAACAGACCATTATTATAGCTATTCAAGTTCCTAAATAATATTTAAATTATCTAAATTATGCATAGGAGGAAAAACATTATCAAAATTCACACAAAATGTGAGAAAATGTAGAAAAAGGGGAAAATCTATAAATTATGCAACAAAATTTAAGCTGAGGGGAGAACTGCTATATGATATTCACATTAACTGAGCTAGAGTATTTGCATTTAGCTTGGTCAAATTTCTGAATTTTGGTGGAATTATATGTTGTTTACTTGTTAAAGGATAATTACCACTAAGAATTTCTAAAAAGTAAAAAATAATAATGAGCTGATAGATAAACGGTAAGCATGGAGGTAGAGTAAACTAGAACATGCATACCTGTGCATTCCATAAACAGAGATTACATAAGCACCAATTTCAGTTAGTTGTTAATATCACCCACCTACATGTAGGAGAACAAGCAGCAATACTGTAGTTTTAAGACAGGTTTGTCACTTCTATGAAATGTAATGCTTTGTATATTAGTAATCTGTCTTCAATTCTCTGAACCTCAGTGTCTTCACCTACCTAGCAGAGAATATTTCAATAAAGAGCCTTTTTTTTATGAAACTCATAAGAAAGATTTTATGTTCTCATTTTAAGAAAAAGAAAAAAAATGGAAAAGAATATAGCATTTGTCATAGTTCATAAAACTAATATGTAATAGTTCCTATAGATCAGAAAGGTATGTCTTGTGTCTCCCAATCCAATCTACTGCTGCATATACTATAAGGCCAATAAAGAGCTTTGCTTTTAAAGGAGATAATGCCTATAAAATTCCTTTGCACACTATAAGACGCTATACAGACATGTTTTTTCTAATAGGTAGGTACATGCTAAAAATCCTTAATAGTTTACAACATATATTCTACAATGTAGATAGTTAACATTAATAAATTAAACTTGGTGACCAAATATGATTTTTAATAATCAAAACATAGTAAACTCACTGAGATAGCTCCTTATTTGTTGAAAAGCCATAAAAAATGAAAACCCTCCACCTGCAAATTAGAATGCTGATCTGGCAAAGAAGCACATGAGAGAAGGCAGTTTGTGTGGAAGCCCATTTGGAGGCCGGGCTCCCCAAGTCCTCCTCTGTGCTCACTCTCTACAGCAAGTGAGCTTGCTGTCCACGTAGACCATGCCCTGTGATGGACAATCACTGAGGGGCCACTTCTTGAAAAAAACATAATGTCAAAAATGGTTGTTTGCACATCCCAGTGAATTTTTCCTCCTTCCAACTAGAGAATCATATTCATGACTACTATTTAAAAGACTTCATTTTAAAGCACATTTTATGAAAACAAAATGATTACATGTTTAAAATTCATGTATACTTTAAAATAATCTTCTCTACAAGTAGCTCAGTTAATAGGGTGTTTTCTGAACAACAAATATGTTTTTTGCAGTGAGGAAACCGGCCCAAGTAGAGGTGATCTGGGGACAGGAAGAGGTTATTGTTTGTTTCTTAATTATCTGATTTGGCTAGCTAAGATTTTTATCTGGTGGTTTATTTTACTTTTGCTATGGAGCAACAAAATATATTTCTTCCAAAAACTAAGAAAATACTGAACTTACATTCAGAGGCTATTCATACTTTACATCATTTTCCTATTTTTAAAAACTTTATTGCATAGAATTAAGTTATATATATCATGTGGAGCTATAGTTCTTTAACTTACTGCAATTTCAAATATCTCTACTTAAGTAGGGCTTACAGTGAAATTATTCTGGGATATGAAATATCTCTTACTAACTCTGCATGCATGCATGCATGAGTACAAGCTCATGTATACAGCAATCTAGAGAAAGATGTAGCTAAGTCCCTTTTACAAAAGAGAACAAAGGTTATCAGTGCAGGCTTAAATATAGGAGAAAGAGTTTGGAAGTTTTAATTGAAAAAACTTGGGTTCTATAAACTGTACTCTGAGACTTCTTATTGAGCCAGTACAAGTTACCTAACCTATGTGAACCACATTTTCCCTGTCTGAAAAAAGAGGGCACATGATATATAGGTATCTCAAAAATTTTGGAACTTACAGTACTATTCACTTCATTTTAGACTTTTTAACTTTGCCTTGTCTTTATATTGAAATCTGGACAACAGTAGTTCAATGTAACTTTTAACAGATTTTTATTTAATTTATTCTATAAATTCTTAGTGATGGTCTTTGTTTAACCTCATGCAATTTGAACTTGAGTGTTTCCATTTAATTTCTGAAAAATGAAAGGAATATTTACTCTTTTTATTTCCTACACATCAATCAACAATCTGAAAATTATGGTACTTACAAAATTCCCCAGAGTGATTTTTACCTCTTAGTTATAAAATTGGGTAGCTATGGTATGCAACACTAATGAATCTTAAAATGGTCATTTGTGACACTTTCAAACCTAATGTATTTTCCTGCATTAAAACTTCTTTTTCTGTACTCTATTTTCAGTAAATTTGAATTATCTTTGAAACAGCAATTTTTGTTTGATATGAAAAAACAATTTTCCTTTTGTCTTTCCATCTCCTCTCTACACATTCTCTTGAATAACACCTTGGTTCTGAAAAATAAATTATATTCTCCATTATACTTTCTTGAAGTTGAATTTAACATTATAATTTAAAATGTTAATTTGCATTTTAATTCTTCCCAGTTATATTCATATAATCCTGTTGTTATAATTACTCAAAATAATAAGCAAATAGCTTCAAACCATACCCCAAGGATAAATGGTTTAAATGGAAATATGGAAGTTGTTTTATTGTCAAAATTAATTGTGAAATAATTTCAACTGAAGATTAACAGTGTGCATGATAAATGTAAAAATTAGTTATTTAAAAATCATCTTCAAAAATATGTATTTCATATTAATAGTATCTTTTGTATTAATTTGAAAGTCATTATGTTTTAATTGTTCTCTGAATCAGTATATTTTTCTATATGGAATTTTTGAATGACGTGAAAAGAACATGTACTTCTAGAAGATGTATAAGTTAATTCATCTTGTAATAAACAGCATTTATCATTTAAAACATTACTGTTAAAATGCATTGTTAGTGCTGATATATTTTATTCACTTCTGCATATCAAATTCATTTTGACCACATTGCAAACATCACACACAGTCTAGTATCTAAATTGATCCTCTTACCCAGATATATGTTGCACTTGAATTATCTTTTTGCTTATAATATGTTTCTTCCTCTCATTATACTATTTAAGCTGATTTAGAGTAAAAATATGTTCAGAGAATCATAGGATGTTAGAGTTACGCCTACTTTAACAATCCTCTGGTCCATGGGTTCTGTATCTGTGATTGAAGGATACAGAACCGATGAGGCAGCGTAAATCCCAACAGTCTGTATAATTTTAGTGTCTGTGTGTATGTGTGTCTTCCACTGCTTTAATTCACTTACTAGAGGGCTCAACAACAACAAAAAAACTTGTTAGGAAACAAATCAATTCTACCACCTCACTTTACAAATAAAGAATCTGAGACTCAAGAGAACATGCAACTCATCCAAGGTCATAGAGGTTGTGAATTTAAGAGCTGGAGCCAGGTGCTGATTTGTAGGTTGACCTAGAATGTTATTGATCAGGTTGAACTCAACAGAAGTGGGTTTTCAACTGACATAGAGGCTAGTAAATTGTGGGTTCCCGTTAATTTTGTTCACATAGATTTGAAGTTGTAAATTTAACCTCCCATTTCAGTTGGTACCACAATATTCTTACACTACAACTGTAAGGTAATTATAATTTGTTATCCATATTTTATGCCTTAAAATATGGATTTACGGAAAAGTTGAAATGAGCTTCTGGTATTTCTGCAGATAAATGAAGTTGTTTTGGGACACAATAAACTTCTATCATTCTTTTTTCTCAGTCAAAAGCAGTGATAGAAGTAGGCATTTCTGCTCCACTGATTATGATCTTTGACCTATTCATCAGTAAATGTGTGAAATCTTTTACTTTCTTATTTTTTCAGGCTAAAAGAGAGAGAAAATAAAAACAAAGGTCAGGATGAAGTTTAATAAAGAGTTTATTAGTTCTGTAAATTTGTATCTTATCTTCATCTCTCACCACTAATTTGTACAAAACTCAGTGGAGTGATTCCAAATACAAAATGAATAAACAAATGATCTCTATAATATACCTTTTGTTTTGAAATATTTTAACTCATGGTTTAGTAGGCCTGGAAGCAAAATGAAACTGCATTATCTTCCAGAAGTGACCATGATCAAAAAATAGAAGAGGTGGGTTATCATCTAAATGTTTGATCCAGTGATCTTTAAAATAGAATCCTATTTTAATGAATGAAGACCTAAAGTGGCTTAAAAAGATTAGGGGGAATGAAATAGACAACATTTCTTCTGACCAACTAAGGACCTGAAAAATGACAGGAGGGTCTGTCCCTCACTGTTTCCAAGGCCTTAACCAACATACATCAAGGTTGTATCATTTGTCATTCAAGAAACTTAGAGGGTTATCTAAGTAGAAGGCCATGTACACCCACAATTAAATCATTGTCTTATTAGAGCTGAAGAATATTGCACACATGATAAAAATTCAAGTAAATTTAAGCCAGATTATAAGTAAATCTCAAATCATTGATTTCTAGTGTTATAGTTCAGATTAGAGAGAGAGGCTAGTGTGGCCCAAAGGAAACTAATCTGGAGCTGGGTCTATTGGGGTTGGATAGGTTGACCAAAAAGGAAATAGTAAAGCGAAGTTAGAGCCTGAAACTCCTCATAGTTGCAAACTTTCTTCAGATAAAGTCTTTGGAGAACAAGGACAATGAAAAAGCCAATAAAAACAGAAAAAGTGCTTGAGTGTCTACTTGAGAACTTCATATTATAAAAACAACAGTTTAGTGAATTTAGCAAGAAAGAAGGGGCTTAATACATGTATGTTAAGTAGGAAAACTACCATGGTTTGACAGTCATTAAAAATATGTTAAATAAATTGGAAAAATAGGAAAGATTATTGAAAGAGAAAAGAAAACTTAGAACTTGAAAAAAATTAAGCTGTAATATCACACGAAAAATGCCACAGTAAAGAAATATTGTCCCACCGTCATCTGCAAGGGACTTTCATTTAGGAATTATTTAATTGCTAATTCTTTCTCAAAAGTCTGTTTCTGCTATTATGGCTTATTTCTATGTTTCTTTTCCAAATAAAAATGTCAACATCTGAGGAACTCAAACTAAAGTAAATCAACAGAGCAGCAACTCATTTTATGAAGGCAGCCTACCCAAAGAGAGACAGAAAAAGAGAGTGAACACAGGCTCGGGGGTTGGGGGGGGTGGTGTTTGTCCCATAGCAGATTGTGGTACCTTATAAGGTCATATTGGATTCACTGCCAGGAACAGCAATTGAAAGAAAATGTAACGAATCAGCTTCTCAATTACATTAACAAAGGTTTCAGCTTCCTATGTACAGTACTTTTAAGACTCCTCTGTGTTCTAGCTCTGAAGGTCAGTGAGCATTCCCATGAATCTTTGTGTGTTTATATCAAAAGTACAATGTGAACTTTGGCAAAGGAGGTGGCTCTGGGTTAAGCTGGGCTTTTTCAGGTAGTTACTGTAATACAATTGAAAGGCGGCTAATTTTACACTGTTACTAAAGAATTAACACATTTATAAATGGTATCCCAAGACTCAGAAGTGATTCCGGAGAAAGGTGTGAAAATAGAGATTTCTCTTTTGCACCTGTAATTGCTCTTAGTTTTCTCCCATCTTACTTAGAGCATCTTCCACGTATCTGCAGGGTCCTTGTGAACTCAGTCAGCCTCAGGCTACACTAGCCTTCCCCAGCCCAGCTATTTGCTGCACACCTGTACCTGTCCACACTCACTCCCTGCAAACCCACTCTCAGAGAACTGCCTCATTAGGAAGCAGCTGATCAACCAATAATCTAAGAAGTAAATAAATAAAAGAATACACCTTCCTGTGACATCTGTTTCATAAAGGAAAACATGTCTTACCGATAGGAATTGGTGTGACTTCTGTTATCAGGCACAGACCTCTTGGGGAGAGTTTTTTTGGGCAGTGAGGTCTTAGAATTTAGGTTAATAAAAAGGTATTTTTGAAAGGATTAAATTTTTGGTAGATGAGGGTGACTATGGCTAGAAATAGTTCAAGAGATATTAAGGTCTAATGTCTCTCCAATTACAGCTGTGAGAGAAGATGCAAATATTTTCCAATGAGACTTAAGCCGTTGCACAAGTGGGCCCTGATAACACTTCTACATAAATGTGTATTTATTTCTTAGGGGTCTGTTTGAGATCTGGAGCGATAAATAATGCTGTAAATGTGTTAGAGTCCACAATTCATGTTTATTGTTGGAAATGTCCAAACATCTTACAAATAACAGGCTTTAGGGCAAAAAAGACTGGGGCCATTCCTCTTTGCCCTTTGAGTAAAGAACTTAAAACTTTTAGAATTTTCAAAAGAAACCAAAAAGTCGAACCTTGTTTTTTACCCTTGACAGATTTATGACTATTGTGAGTTGGGTTTGAAGTGACCAAGTACAGTTCAGAGTAAATCAGTACACAGCTCAGAGTTTCATGGGCCCAACCAGCACCTACCATCTGCTCTGTCTATCCCTGGAGCTTTTGGTGCACTCTGATTTTTTTTTTTTTTCTTTTTTTCATTCTTCTTAGAAGGTCAAAAGGAGGTGCCTCAATTAGAAATATGCTTTTTAAAAGCACATTAATTCAGGTAATACTTGCACTCTGCTACATAAAAGAAAGTTTTAGCATATAATAGTTGCCCATGTGACCAGGCAAATTGTACAACAAAGACATACTAAATTAGGTATAATTCTTACATTTAAAACAGGTAAAGTGAAACAAGAACAATGAAATCAATGGTAATAATCTGTGTCAGAATATTTATGTTATATACTCCTTACTGTTGACATTTACTGTGTCCTCCTCTGCTTTGCTATTTGTCTTTTAAATCTTTTTTATCCTTTAAGGATTGAGTCAAAATCTCCTTTCCTATGATGATTTCCCTAATTCTTTTAGTAAGAAACAATCTCACCTTCCTAGAAGACCTTTTTTTATTATGGCAGTCACAGAAAGTTGACACAGAAGACCAAGAAACACTAGAGAGACTTTGCTGAGAGCCAGAGGGCAAACGCTCCTTAGTTTTGCTTCTAAACATCACTGACTCTTTGCTAAAATATCACATGAAATATCTATTAAGCTCTATGGACAGGTTTTAGTAAATAAGATTCTTAGCTTGGGTAAGAATTTTATAAATTAAAAAAAAATTTAAATCCAAATATTTGAAGATGTTCCTTCCTACCTCTTACTATTTCTTCTATTTATCTATTAACATTATAGTTCCCATAGGATTACTCTTTCATCCTTAACAAGGCTCAGATACCTTTGAGGTTTAAAACATCAGACATAAAAACAAAATAGGCATTAAATCTTATAATGGAATGTGAAAAGGAATATATATGTAAAACCAAATCATTTTGTTGTGCAGCAAAAATTAACACTACATTGTAAATCAAGTATAAAACAAAAAAAAAAAAGAGAAATCTTACAATTAAATAGAAGCAGTAATTCAACTTATGCCTCTAAATAATGCCTATGGATTCTTATACCATTAGAACAGAATTTTGATTTAGCATGCCTTCTTCACTTGTTTCAAGCTGCAGCTAAAATATTAATAATTCTTCATATTTGGATTGACCTCTACCATTTGAAAATCTTCCACAATCACTGTCTCATGTGCATTATCTCATCTGGAAAAGCATCCCTGATAGAAAGCAGGCATTTATTACCACTATGTTTTTGAGGCACAGAAAATGAAGCTCAGAGAGATATTACACCTCATCCAATGGTAATTAGCTGAGCTTGAAAAGGAAATGCGGTCTCAGTCACTCTCCTGGTCCATTTCCCTCATGTCTAGCTCCATGTTTGCTTAAGGTTAGGCTAGCCTCGTCTTTGTTAGAGCGGGCCAGTTTTGAGAACAATCAGAATTCTCTATTCTTAACATTTGTAGAGATGCTGGCTGCCAGTCAGGTGGTCTACTACACAAACTTAATTTTTAAATTTAAATTGTTTTCTAGAACTTTTTAAAAACAATATGAAAATCTTTGAACAAGTATACCTAGTGGTGGTGTTTTCCTCCACCATTAAATAAAAGTTTTGACAGTCTGTTATTTAAAAACTATGTTTATTCATCTTTGCTATCCCACACAGCAGTGCTAGCAACATGAAGGGTTTTTGTGTGTGTGTTTTGTTTGTTTGTTTGTTTGTTTGTTTGTTTTTGGCCACAGGATCGTAATTCCCCGACCAGGGATCAAACCCATGCATCTGCAGTAGAAGTGCGGAATCTTAACCACTGGACCACCAGGGAAGTCCCAGAGGTTTTTATTTAGTATTTTTGATCCTGAACCTGAGAATGCATACCTATTAAATTTGCATCTTATAATGCATTTTTAAGCCAAATTACTTGATATAACCAAGAAACCCAGTACACAATAGCCCAGTTCAGGCATCATGATGAAGAGGAAGATTATCATTGATCTTGGAAACTATTCCTTAACTAGGGCTAAAAGAAGCATCAAGAATCTATAACTTTCCATGAGAGGCACTGATTATGAAGAAAAATAAAGGCTTTTAAGCTTACTGTAGTTTCTTGTTATTGCAGTTGCTTAAATTTGTTCCACTTCTGTCAAATTTAGATAATACTTTTCTTTCTAGGATTGACATAAGAAATAATAATAATAATAGCTAGTATTTGTTAAGGACCACTTCAGGTAATACTTATAATCTATGAGGTATCTTATTAGTGTTCCATTGTTACAAGTTAGAATATTAAGGTTTAGAAAATCAGGATTCAGCCAGAAAGTGCAATTTCAGAGTTTAACTACAAGTCTTTACCCCTAGAGTAAAACCATCAATACAGGTTAACACTAACAACAGGAAAAAAAATTCAAGCAGCAGAATTCTATGAAAATGTAAAGATATAGAAGTCCTTATCCAGAGAACAGAAATTTCCTTTTTTTTTTTTTTAAATTATGGAGCCTTACACCTATCCTTGTATGAAGAAAAAAACAAGCAGCTTAGAGTTTCTCCTCATGAGTCTGAAGGGTCCCAGAATCTACACACCTGAAATGAAATTATTAGAAAACGTAGACTAGCGTAGGGCCTAGGACAGAGTCAGCACCTAATAGGTCTGGTCTTTTTTTTTTTTTCTTTGCAGTGGCTACTGTCTACCCCATAACTGCTCCAGACCTACTCAGGAACAAGCTATTCCATACCATGAGGAATTTTTATTTTATAAGGATTAAAATGTTCAGGCTATAAGATTTCAGCGAACTGTGCTTCATATTCGCAAAGACCTGATGATATTGCTTCCACTGATCTTAAACCTGAGGATCTCAGACTAAAAGATGTTGGACTTCGGGTAAAAAAATTCAGGTTTTTTCTGAGGCCCCAGTAAGCCTGTTTTAGATGACCTTCTAAAATGTTCATGTTCAGGCCACTTCCTGGTCACATCCAATCATCTTTACTTCACACACAAAGCCAATATTTCCTCTGCCCACTCATTGTTCCTATGAGATAATGCAACTTTTCCGCAACACCTTTAGATTCTGCTGAGTTCTGTTTTTTTGCAACTGTCTGCATTCAACTGTGCCAAGTAGACTTTTTTTTTTTTAATGGAGCCTGTCTGTTTACTTGTAAGGCACATGAGGAAGCTGTGTTGCTTACAAGAGCCTCAGGTATTGTTAAGAGTTTCCTCATCCAAGAAGATCTACTCTCCAGCCAGAAGAAAAGAACCAGAAAAATTAAAGCGTTCTCCTACATTTACTGAACCCAAAGATCAAAAACTGGTAGCCCATCAGTTACATCCAAGATTGTGTTGTTTGGTCCAACAAATCTTTTAACCTTCTGAAATATTTGCCAACATTTTGAAAGCAAGGGATTACATACAAATACCCAGATTTTGGCATCTCTCAAAAAACCAGAAGATCTAAGCCTTCATTTGTGCATAGCAACAATCAGTTGGAGGTTAATACGTCTGTGCCTTTTAGGGAAAGCACTCTCTAAATCATCACAGCCTTACTTGGTCACTCTGCACTTTCATATTACCTCCCTGAACTGTGAGTTCGACTGTAAGACCCCTGCTAACCCATGTTGTCTTGACCACATCCCTGTTGGATGATTCTTTTTTTTTTTAGCTTAGAAAAAGTGGTTTTATTTTTTTAAGGGCTCTTACTGAGATTTAATTGACATACAATAAACTGCATATATTTAAAGTGTACAATTTGATATTTTTTTCTTATTAGTAATGTATATATGGCAATCCCAGTCTCCTGATTCACTGTTGGATGATTCTGTCTTTCATCTTTTAAATTTTGCTGGGGAATACTGTGGGAGGACAAGTATACTATTTCGTAAAAGTTTCATAACAAACTATATGATAGATGTTACCTCTACTTTTTCTGATGGGGAAACTGAATCTTACAGATGAGAACTGCACAAAATTATACAACTACGTCCATGGCTTAACGAGGATTCCTAACCAGGTTTTCTGACCCCAAGCCCAGCCTTATCTCCATTAAAGTATAATTCCTATTGATCAGCAAAGCTCTAAGAACTAACAAAACCCCACAAGAACCAACACATATCCTAAAATACAATTTATACTTAGAAATTAGCAAGCTGAAATGTTATGTAAAGCTAAGGAGGAAATATTAGGTCTTCCTTGATGAGTGAACTGAGGCTTAACATTGGGCTGGATCTGGGAGGCAGGGGTGCAGACCCCTCCATGACACTCACTCACATGGTCACTTGAAAAGGTCTCCTGTTCATTCTGTGCCTCCGTGTGTGCTCAACATTTTATAACAGTCTCCGGACATAAGTGGCAGCATCACGTGTTCAGAGCCTGTCATCTCTATCACTCTGCTACCCCTAAATGTTCTCTCCCTTCTCCCTCAGCCCCATTATCCCCCAAGTGTACCTTTTCTGACTCCGACATTTTCCCTGACCTTTTCCGGTATAAGTCCATTTTGTCCATCTCAGGTAGAGCAGCCCTCTGGAAAGTGAGTACTTAGAGATGGATAGAGAGAAAGCATTTATTGTAGAGAATGTACTATGTCTAGATGAGGGTGTGGTTACGGGCCATTTGCTGCAATGCATAACTTTTAAAGCAGATTCATCATATTCTTATGAAATCACAAACAAAACTTATCATTAACAAAACATTCATTTTTAAGGTTAAATAGTTTACAGGTCTATATTATACAATCAAATTGGTGATTTCAGCCATTGAACATATAAATGGGGAGAAGTATGACTCAGTGGAGGTCTGAAATGGGTACATTTATAAATCATAGACACATATAGTAAGTTATATCTCACAAACATAGAGCCTTCTATATCAGGGTTTCTGGTTCCTTCAAAGACACAGGTGAAATTAACAGTACTCAGCTGCCATGTATGTTAAGTACAGCATTTCTCCATGATTGATATTCTTTAGTCCTGCAAATGATTAGGCTTTTAGTAAAATGATGAGAAGGAAGGTATTTCATTTGGCTGACTGTAACTGAAACTCTACTACTGTGCTTAACCAAATACAGGTTTTTTCCTCACAAAACAGCACGATTTGGAGTTAGTTTCCACGATGATATAAATGTCCCAGGCTCTTTCTTGCTTTCACTTTTATGGCCACAAAATAGTCACTTCACCTCCAGGCTCTCATCCATTTTCCAGGCAGGAGGAATAAGAATAGAAATCATGAGGAAGAAGGGGTAGCACTTATTCCAAAAAACCCGAAACTTTCACAGAAATTTCCCATTTATAATTTCTACTTACATCTTAGAGGCAGACACTGTATCAGATAGTCTTCACATTGCAAAGGAGCTTAGGAAATACGGTTCTTCAACTGGGCATATTGTCACCTTAAACAAAGTCTAAGTTTCATTAAGGAAGGAGGAAGACTGGTTTTGGGTAGGCAACTTAACAGAGCTCCTTCCTTGGGCCCAGAGAATATGGTTTCCTGGAGCTCACAGTCCAGTGGAACACAAATAGGTAACAGGCAGAGGCAACCCAGGTATTACACCCTGTGATGAAATCATAATTCAGGTCACTATACGCACTCCTGAATGGGATAAGATCCAGAGTGCATTTCCTGAATTTAGCCCACATGGAAGCCGTATGTACTCAGCTGGAGGACGCATCTCTTCTTTACCTGTGAGAATTACACTGGCTAGTGACTAACTCCCCAAGCTAAGGAGCCAATCATACCTACTTCACATCACTCCCTTGGCAGCATTTTGACCTCATGGAAGCTACTATGGAAGCCCCTGGGTTTATGGCCCTGTGTCCCTCCTCCTGGCATCACAGCTTCTAGGATCTGTATGTCAGCAGAAACTGAATGTATCAGCATACAAATGCAGACACATGCAACAGAGGACAGAAGATTTAAACAAAATAAAAGTTTGTCTTTCATGTAATAAGCAGATGGTCTAGGAGAATGGCAGGTCTGTTCCATGAAGTCATGCAGGACCCAGACTTTTATCTTGTTGTTCCAGCCACATTTTCTGTGTAGTACAAAATCACTCGTCTTCCAACAGCAGGATGAAGGAACAAGGTGAAGAGCTTGCCTCCTATCTTTAAGAACCAACAAGGAAGTTGTAATTATTTATTCTCTTATCCCATTTGTTGGAACTTAGTCACATGACCACACATAACACCGAACAAGGCTAGGAAATGTAATCTTTATTTTGAGCTGCTATGTTACTAGCTAAAATTTGGGGTTCCTATTACTGTGAAAGGAGAACATTGAGGGCATTGGGAAACAACCGACAGTGTTTACCATACTCAGCTACAAAGCAGGGGACTCGGGGATTCCCAGTGCTATGGCCCCATAATTACTGTTTCAATTATCAGTTATTACCTAAACTGTGCCCAAATTTGGTGGCTTAAAAGGATTCATTGTTTTTCATTATTTTGTCAGGACTTGGGCAAGTGCATTTTTCTGTTCACAGGAGTTGTCTGGGGCCACACAGAACTGACCACGGGACTGGAGCACGTGATGGTGGTATTCTACATGACCTCTCCCTTTCTCTCTGTGGCTTTTAATGATTGATTATATTAGTCCCAGCTTCTTCACAGCACAGTGAGTGGCTGGCTTCCCCAAGCTGGCCCAGAGCTGGCACAACACTTCTACTACACCCTGTTCTCCAAGGCAAGTCATAGACCAGCCTAGATTCAGGAGGTAGGTGACTTACTCCAGTTCTTGACGGGTAGAGAGGCACGCACTTACAGGGAAGTGGGGACTGGGAGGTGAAGACTGTCTGCCACTTCTGGAAGATTACTTACCACACTCACCGAGCATAGTTTGGAATTTTGATCCTTCCTGCTTCCGCTTTCCCCCACCCCCCACAACTGTAGCTGGCAGAAGGTAGAGGCGAGTTGGTCCTTAAGAAATTCCCCACTGTTTTCATTAATCAAGTTTCATTATCACTAAGAAAAGCAATTCTTTTAAAGCTTGCATTATAAGAGGTTTTGGTTTATTTAAGGAATGTTTCTCATCTAAACAGATCTTACAGCTATGTATTTATTTTTAACATATATTAGGGAGAAAATGGCTGATACATCAGAATCAAATTTCATAAATATTGTTATGACAAAACTAAAAATAAATCTAGTAGTAAATCTAGCAGCAAAGGCTAGCTCTGCCACCTTTGGTGGTTTCACTCACTCTACAGTCCCTGAACTTTGTGCTTCACACCACTGAGCACTCCCTGAGTAAAGGGAAGACTGGCCGGCCTGGGGAGTCCTGGAGAGGCACACAGTTGGGGAGAGAATGACAGGGCCCTTTAGCTCTGCAATGGCCAGAAAATTCTTTCTGGCACAAGGATCTCATGAGTTCATAAAGCAGAAGAAAGGCCACCTTCTCAGCTCCTAGGTCATAACTTGGCCCCAGGCAACAGACTGACACTGGGGTCTAAATGGCTCTGCAACTCCCATTGGCTTTCCCTCCTTATGACTTTCCCCTTGACAGGTGTTACAGTCTCTTTGAGCATTTCCTCATCAAGTAGGCACAGCAGTAGTCTGGCCTGAGCTTTTAAGCTTAGTCAGCTGATCGTCATTTCTTAGGTCAAGTTCCCCAAGTCAAACTCCACTCCCACCTTCAGAGTCGACCCTTGGTTCTGACAGACAGTCTTGCCACAACTTTTAGCTACCATGTAGGCAGCAGCATTTGGTATTTTTGGTATTGGGAGATACCAAAGTCAACTGTGGGGTTGACATTTGAGAGTTTGATCATGTCTATGCACCCTCTTCCTAAGGGGAAAAATATGCATATAGAGACAAACTAGGGAGTTCACATCTCCCCCATCCCCTGAATTTCATCCTTGAAAACCAGGTTAAAGCTGCTGATTCTATGGGCAGCATTAAGCAATCAATCTCTAAGCATTGCTGCTAGTCAGTGCCTGCAGGGCTCCCCAAAAGAGGAATGGCTCAGGCCAGGTGCATCTACATCACCAAGCCTACCAACCAGTTCCAACCACTCAGTGTGCCCAGTGCTTTTGGCTGCTTCTTTCAGCCTTGATAACCTTGCTTGTTGGCGGTATTGCTGATCCTTCCCCAGGATCCTACATCTGTGCCACATTTGAAACCCCTACATTACTCATTCAAAACAATGGCCATGTCATGTCACTTCACCCTCTGGAATGAATTGTTTCCTGGGTCTGGCCCCATTTGTCTTTTTGGGGGTTGATGTAACACTGCCTCATTTTGCAGGGCCCAACACATACTCAACACCCTAACACATATTCACCCTCCATTCCGGTCTTCCTAAAGGTAAATCCGATCACATCATTTTCCCTAAACCCTCCCTACCACCTCAGATTGGCCCTCATGCAATCCACCCTGCTCATTTCTACCTCATTCTATCCTCCCACCATCTCATGCCAATATATCAGTGCAAGCACTCGACTTGACAGCTGCTTAGAACTAGCTTTAATCCACAAGAAACTCCATTCAACTTTAAGTCTCTGGGTCTTTGCTCCCTTCATTCCCTGCTGATGTTCCATCCTTTAAGGTCTACTTAGGATGTTTCCTTTTATGTGTAAAACCTTTCACAATTTGTGCCCCATAACACTTACCTCATTTGTACTGTTGTTTTTAATTCATGTCTGTATCCTTCATTGAGCTATGAACCCCTTGAGAACAAAGATCACACTTAGTTTTCTAAAATGGTGAGCAAATACAACAGTGCTTGGTGCTATGTTAGTTGAAAGGATGTAGACATGAAAAAGGAACAAGTGCAACTCATCCCAGCCCTTTCCCATCCCCCACTCTATTCCGTCCCTCAGCCCACCCACTCTATGAGTCCTTCCGCTATACAAGGTGAAACCCCACCTGACTGCAGAGCCCTGCCCCCTTCAGCTTCTCAGTTCAGCTAAACTTAGCTGGATGATGACATCACGCATCCAGGTAAAATCATCCACACTTCTTCTTTCTCTGCATCCAATCTAAGTTCTTTTTCATCATTGCCTCTGCCATCTCCTGGATTCAGAATAGCGCCCTTTCTCTGTACCCCTATAACACTCAATACTTACTCTTTTTAGCATTTCGTCATATTACATTTCACTGACTTTTATTTCTCTGTTATCCAAATAAACCATGGTCCTCCTGAAAGGAAGAATAATGCCTAATATGCTCAGAATCTCCAATGACTTACATAAATCCTTGTGCTCAGTGATTGTCTTTTGAAACTTGTCTAAATTCCCATTTATTTTTTCTGCTTCCTTTGTGAAATCCTGACAAATGGTGAGTCATCCAGATGTACTTAAACACTATGATGGAAAGCTGTTTTTTGAGGTCTATTTTTGAAGAGCTAGTAATAAAACTACTTTATTTAAAAAAACCCTTATATTAATTTTTATGACTTCCTCCAATGAGTCCCACCTTTGGCCTTTGAAATAATAAGATGTAAGTCCTGTCTCTTCTTGCCTTTAGATCTCCCCAAAAGCCTCATGCAAAGCTCTGCTAAACTAAGTACTTTTCAAACTGCAGTGTTTATACAAATGATCTTGCAATCTCATTAAAATACAGATTCTGCTTCAGAAGATCTGAGATTCTGCATTTCTAAACAGCTCTTGTATGGTCTAAAGATTACACGTGGGGGTTTCCTAGGTGGTGCAGTGGTTAAGAATCTGCCTGCCAATGCAGGGGACACAGGTTAGATCCCTGCCCCAGGAAGATCCCACATGCCGTGGAGCAGCTAAGCCTGTGCACCACAACTATTGAGCCTGCGCTTTAGAGCCTGTGAGCCACAACTATTGAGCCCATGTGCTGCAACTACTGAAGCCCACGTGCCCAGAGCCCATGCTCTGCAACAAGAGAAGCCACGGCAATGAGGAGCCTGCACACCACAATGAAGGGTAGCCCCCACTCACTGCAATTAAAAGAAAGCCTGCACACAGCAAAAAAAATAAAAATAAAAAATAAAGACCCAACACAGCCAATAAAATAAATAAATTAATTAAAAAGATTACACGTGGAATAGCAACACTCTGGTCTGAAATAGTTTTCACAGTATAGGGCTTGAATCCCCTCACCATCTTCATCTTTCTTCTGGGTAAGGTTGAGTTTGCCAAAGACCTCTTTCAAATATGGTGGTATGTGAAGTTTTACCACACTCCACTTGGTGTAGTAAAAAGGTGGTTCATTGTAAAGAGTACTGGATTTCAAAGAAGGACTACCAACTATTTGAGCTTCGGTAACTCAGAGAAAATAACTTTTCAATCTTTTTTTCTTAAAAAAAAAAAAAATCCAATGGCTACATCCAGTAGTTGGAAGGATTAGAGGATCATGTGACAGTATAAGGGAGACGATCAGACTTGTGGCTGTGTACCATGTTTTTGGAGGCATTATTTAAATTCTATTATTGCAGTTTAAGGTTTCACTGATTCTTTTGCCATTTACATCAGAAAGTTGCAAAATCAACCATCAAACACCTAGTCTTTAATAATAACCATTATTCAGTAATATCTACTAGTTACAAGGCACTAGGCTAGATATTTTATACCTACTTTTCAGGAATTTTCACACACCAAAAAGAAAAATAATTTTTTTCTTCCTTTTTTGATAGCCAACTCTGGCTGAATATTACCTTTTACCTTCCTGTTTCATGTGTACCCATCAGGGAAGACATCCTTCATCAGAGGATATCCTTTCCAGATAAACTTAGACTTTTCAAAGGTCAAAGCATATGAGAAGTTGCCCTTTCCACACATCTAAAGTTAGTGGTCAGATCACAGCAGAGAATGGGTTCCAGGACTCTGTTGAGAGCATGTTGATATGGCCCTCAGTTTTCTAATTAGTGGTATGAAATATTTAGACGAAGTCATTTCCAAATCCTGATCTCAAAAGCTCTAAGGATTCTAGGAGATGCCAAAGGCTGTGGGCCTAGATGGGGGAAGAGAAAGCATTCCCTAACACATGTAGATACACACACTAGCAGCTTGATTCATCTGTTTAACATATTGGGTTCCAAGCATGATTTATCCGAAGAAATGATTCTGCTTTAGTTGCTCCAAAAATGTTTGAGAGCCATTTGAATTGTAGTTGCTAAGGCAACCTACAACTCATTCATTCTGTGAAAAATCTGCTTGTCTGTAGATATGTGACTTAGTGACTATCAAAATCCATGATGTGTATTGGGAGATATGTGTTATTATTTGCCTTTCTCTAGCCAAGGCTGAGCCAGGGAATCTGTTTTACTAGACTGGCTCCTGGTAATTTGGAAAGGTATAATGTTTCCGGTAACTTAGCTCTATTAACAGGCAGAGTCCTGCCGAATGCCATGCTTGGCTCATTGACCCTAAACACCCAGAAACAGCATTTGTAAGTATTCAATCTGTATTTTGGGGATTTGTGCTCCAAAGGGTATCCCATATGAAGAGGTTTCAAATGTTCTCATCTACACTTTTTTTTTTTTTTAGTAGGAAGAACTGCTGTGTAAGAAACTTAGAAAAGATTTTTGCGTCTCGATTTTTGGCTATGCAAAATTTCAATTTTAAGAACTCAACTTTTCTGGCCCAAGAAATTACATTGTAAGTTTAGCATAGCTTAATTTTCAAAATTTGGGGTTCTTTTGTATTTAATGGTTTAAAAAATTGAGTTCTTCAACATCACCCCCAAATCATCCAGCTTAATTCAAGTATTTACAGGTGTAGCAGTGAGAAGATCAAATCTTGCGTACTCTCTATCCTTAAGAACATACAGTGTTCACGGGGGTAGGGTATGTTTTCTCCATCAATATATAAACAACTCCAGGGTAGAACCATGCATTCACAGGATGTTAAAGAATGAATTCCACTATTCCTAGGCAAGGAAACAGACAGAAAAACAACACAAACCTACAACTGCATTCTCTAAATTCTAGAAATGTTTATATGATTGTTCCTTTGTTAATGAATTCATTTACTTAATGAAAGGGGCTGACCCTATGTAGACCAAGCTCTGATCCAGTGGCTGGACTCAGCAATGAACAGGCAACATGTACCACACACAGACCCCAATTTAGGGGGGAAACAAGTAAAAGTATTTAAGTCTTGAATAAGAGCAACTTAAATTCCAAAAAGGAAATAAGGTGTCCCCAGTTCATGTCACTATCTTGTGGCTTTTTGTTACTGTTTCAATTTTTTACATTATTAATCAAACTTTAGATTTTACTTGGACATCACGTTTTTCCATTTATGTCTTCTTTCCATTCCTGGATGGAATCCAGGGGTCCAGTTTCCCAAGTCTCCTCTCATCTGTGCGTTTCCCAGCATTTTATTTTTCATGACCTAGACAATCTCAAGAAGTACTGGCCTGGTATCTGTCCCGTAGAGTGTCCCCATCTAGATGTGTCTGATTTTTATTTTTATTTTTTTAATGATTAGACTGGAGTTATGGGTTTTGAGAAAGAAAAGCACAGAGATGATATGCTCTTCTCATCACATCATATTACAGGTTACAAGACAACCACATGATATCACTGATAATGTTAACTTTTATCATTTGGTTAAGATCCTATATGCCAGGCTTCTCCTCTGTAAAGGTACAGAGGGCCTGAACTCTACTTTTTAGGAGCAAGTCATTAAGTCTAACCCATCCTCAAGCTGGGGAGGGTTAAACTCTAAACCCTAAAGGGGAGAGTGATAAAATTCCAATTGCTATTTGAAATTCTTCTCTAAGGAATATTTGTCTCTTTTCTCCTATTTTACATTTATTTATATAAATGAAATTTATTGGCACTTCCTTATATCAGTGTGGATCCATGGATATTTTACACTTTGGGTTATAATCTAGTCATCCGATACTTTTTTGCTCAAATCTTTCCAGCTTTGCCTATTAGGAGCTAGCTTGTTTTTATTTCTAAAATATCAGTTATAAGGGATTCTACCTAAGTTAGTTCCTTCTAACCCAATACTCTCCAATAGTAGCTGATCCACAATGATCTCTATCATCTATCCTAACAGTCCTTTCCTGCTTAATCATACTGGAATTTATTCACATTAACACCTTTTTATCGCAACAGATCTTTGTCATGAATTTATTGCTTCACCTCTTGATATAGAAGAAAGCTACAATCCATTTGAACAAACCAGGTTGTATGCCCAATGGTCCCGCTATGAACCAGTCAGGCTTAGTTTTTGCAAGGTGATTTGTTATACTCTAAGAAGCCATTTAGCAGCACAAGATAAACACACAACTCTCTTTTTTTGATGAATAAAAGCAATTTTAGCTGGAAGTCAAAGAGTGACCAAAAGGGTCAAATAACTAATAAAAATCTAAGGGGACTATTTGTATGCTGATACTTCTTCCCTAGCACACTTGTAAACTTTTGCAGACTTTTATTTTCAGATAAGCCTGCATACCTGTTTTTTTTGATAATTTGTTTGTGGTCTGTTTGCTTCTCTTTCCTGTAGACACCTGCATCATTATTAAGTACCAACATTAACATTTTCTTGATCTTTCATAATACCAATTTCTCAGGAAAAGGTCCATTTATCAGTAAAAAGTTATCAATTCTGCTATGATTTTTCCATTCAGCCACACCCAAAATAACCATTCACAGTGCCTGAAACTTTGGTTTTTCTTTATGTGAATCCAAGAGAGCTGTCCTCCAACACAGTGGATGTTCAAGTACAAAGACTAAATTAAAATGTGCTTACATAGTTTATTTTTAAAGTAATTTAAAATACAGTGTAAACATACATTAACGATATTGTGGCAATTTAGATTAAGGAATAACATGAAGTTATTTACATGTTTGTTTATGTATGTGTGTATATATATACACAAAGTGCAGATAAATACAAGACACTACAAAATAAACAAAAAATTCAATATGATAATTTACTGACAATCATTTTCATCATATTTATTACTTTATTTGCTATGTTAATGGCTGCAGACAAATTCCTAATACTGAAATATATCATCTAAATATTCAACTTTTATATAAACTATAGTACCTCAAATTTAACAGTATTATATAAATAGGATTTGAATTAAAAAACAAACAAACAAAAGAACAGTCGTCTTCCCTGCCACACTCCCGATTTATTTGTAAAGGCTTCAGCTCAGAGTTCAAAAAGACTCTTGAAATCACAGCCCTCAATATGTGATGATAGCTCAGTTTTTAAACATAAATCATGACTGAAGATACAGAGGCAGATATAAAATCTCTAACACGCTGCCATGTAAAAAACAATGCACACTTTTAATCTAAGACACAGTGGATTCAAGGCAAAGGTGGGCTCTGGAAGGGTAAAGACCATGGGAAACATTGCCAAAGGATGGTACAAAGGGGAGAAGGTGATCATCTAATTAAGGTGGGGTAGGCACCCCCTCCAATACTGAAGGTCCTCACATGGCCCTGAACTTGACCATCGTGGATATTTAAGTTTGTGATCATTGTCAATGGCCCTGTCTTTGGAGTCTCCTCAGCAAGCACACAGACTCATTTCTCCCTATGGCACCAAGAAAGGAATGTTCAACCTGTGAACCTGGCATCTCTCCCATGAGTGCCAAGGAGATAGGATGACCTGTTGGGCTCCCTAAGTTATGCGATAGCTTCTTAACTTTGGTCTAGAATATGCACATCGGTTTTCTGCCTATGGCTTGCTGTGAGTGCTGTCAACTTACTTGAGATTCCTTATTTAAAACAGTGAATGCAACGACCCTTAAAAAACTGAAAAATCCGATTTATTGATCTGATCCTCTAAAAGTCCATGTCATTCCTAAGTGTGAATTTGTCCTGGGTTATCTACTGCCACATAGATTTGAGGCAGGGAGATACTGGTGACAACGAACGGATATAGTGAATGTGTTCAGGAGATGTGAGACTCGTTGATAAACACCTGAATTAAGTCTGTGGATCAATGGGAGACAGGTAGGATACAGACTATTCAGAAGTCTATTCAATAGGCTATTCATCTAGGAAAAGTGTTTTGATTTTGGAAGGTAACCAAACAAGGTAGGAGGCAAAAGTTAATAACAATTTCTACCCAAAGTGGGGAACTTTTATTAAAGAGAAAAATAACTTCTGGACAATAATTAAGTCTCTGCTTTTTTTCTTTACCAGAAGATATGACTTTTGGGTCCAATTCAGTGATGTTAGGTCATAGTAACAGCTGCAAATTACAAATGTATTGTAAAGGCAAAGAACAAAATCGGTTCCTAAATTGGTCCACTCCTAACTTCACTCAATAAATCAAGATGGGGTTCTAAACAATTAAGGCATCCCAAATACATAACTGGGGGGACTGAAGTTGTCTGAAGAAATGCTCTGAGAGACTATTCTAAATCAGCAGCCATATGAATGATTTCCTTTGTATATCAGACACGGACAGACCTGAAGATGTGGCTGGGAGTGAGGAGCTTGGCAGGCACTATTTCCACAGAACTGCAGTGCCAGACTTAGTTTCCTTACATCACGGTGGATTTTAGGAGGCACGCCACAATATGTAAAATCAATTATCACAGAATAAGAATACACTCTAAATTATTTTTTTTTTCCTATTCGAGAACCTGGGTAGTTTGGAATTGTAGGGTGCATTAAAAAAAAAAAATCTCCACCCTTCCTGAAAGAGCCATCAGATAAGGCACTGTTGGGAAGCCTGGTTATACCCATTCACTGAGAGCCAACACAACCGGTGAAACCACTCTCATCAAACAAGGAGAAACGGCACTTTGGCACTTTCTCAAACTTCACAGACTTCAGAGGGATACAAAGATTATTTCACTGCTCAGACACTTACACATAACAGAAAAGGCCTTCAGTGAACTGACTAGTTCCTATAAGTTGGTGGTGTTATGGCACAACAAAAGTCACCTGTTAAATACATAAAGATTTTGTACTTGAGGATATTTCCACCTAACAGATGAGATGACTGGGACTCATAATCTCACTCTCATACTGATTATACTGTCGGCAGGGATTAGGGGGCCCATGTTGTATGTTTCAAAGGTGTAGATGTGGCAATTCTAACATATCTTCATTCACTATGTCTCTGAAAAGCTAAGGTTTCATTATTGAAACACTGTTATAGTTTCCAATGTGATCCTCTTCTAGTGACTGGCATTAATTACCTTGCTGTGTAATTAATATTCCATGTGATTTAGAGCACATGTCCTGATTTTCTCAATGCTTATAAATGATTCATCTGTTGGAAACATTTCTAGGGAGAAGCAGCTTCAGTCTATCTCTAGCATATATGGACACGACTTGCTTCCACACACAATCAATATGAAGAAAAAAGAACCATCCTCACAAATCTGTAACATTAAAACTTCAAACAAAAGCACGATTTGAACAAGCACTTTTGTAGCTTGTTTCAAAAAAGGGACCGTATCAAAAATACGGCTACAATATACGCCTCAGCATAAGAAAGGAGAGGGGCCTCACGCCCATGTCTTTTACAGCGAAAACTTTAATTTCTCATGGAGCATCTGTGGAATTAGCTCACAGACAACTCAGAGGCAGGAACACTCTGGCCTGTGTTAAAATAAAATGAAGGTTGAGATTTCTCTATGCAGCAGCTAGTGAAGTAGGACTCTGAATCACTTTTTGGAGTCAAGTTGGTCTTTGAAAGAAAATCAATTTGCCTTAAGAGGCTCTAATTTAGTAGGATGCCAGATGCTCGCAAAGGTGCTTTAACTGAGGGTGTTGTAGACTAAGGGATTAGTCGACTAGAGAGACAACCTCTGTTCCAGCAGAGAGTTGTCAGGGTGTCAAGCAATGCACTTACTATTACTAAGGGCCACCAAGGATCTAGAGACCGAGACGCTCTAGTGATACATAATTATAGTGTACAAAAATCAACAGTAGCAGGTAAAAAAAAAGAGACATACGTATCAGACTTTTTCATTATATTACTAATTTCTATAACATTAAATATTTTTTATTCCTTTATTTCAATGCACTGATATTTATTTCTGGTTGTGATTCTGCCTACCGTTATTCTCTTTACCTTTAAATCCCAATCCATTATTCCATTTTTAATTTTAAAAGCATAAATGCACCAAGGCATAGTAGTGTATGTGTGTGTGTATAATTTAACCTATAACTCTAGAAACATTAATTTAAAGTAGAAGAGATTGAGATTACAGATCATAATATCGCATAAAAAGAACTGTCTACAGTCAATACCTGAGTGTGTGTACAGTGAAGAACTTTGAAGTAACAAGTAAAATACTGTGGTCAAGGGGGCCAGTGCTATGGCAGTCGATGGCAGGGAGCCAGCTTTTTGGAATCTTGAGAAGAAATGCTCTTTGCCACATGCAGATGTGTATAGAAATAATATGAGGATTATAAAAATAGAAATAATGGAAATAATAGTTGATGCATGACCAGATGCTGATGGTATATATAAATGGATAGTAAATACCTATTTCTATGCTCTATAAATTCAGTGAAATTTCTGATAAAGGCTATAAATTGAAAGGCATAACGGAAAATTACGTATGACTTTATTCCTGCTAAAGATGATGAGACAATTTCAAACGCTGGTTCAAAATAATTTAAGAATCCTGTACCTTTATGTTTATATTATGTTTCAACTAAGCATAGACTTTAGAAGGCATAGTGTCCTTGCCATTGTCTTAAAACAGCATCTTTGTCATTTGTAGGAGAATTTCTCAAAAGCCAAAATTAGATATCAATAAAATACTTTGGCATTTTACAGAATTACAATTAGAATTTAAGTCTTATGCCTGTATACTGCACTTTTACATTGTTTTCCTATTACTGTAATTATACATTTGTAATAACACTATAATGCTACTAGCAGAGGATATGTGCATATGATTTATCAGTATTTATATGTTAATGGAATAAAATTTTATAAAATCTCAAACTTATAGTTTTACACATCCTTTAAACCAGGGGTCAGCAAACCATGACACATGAGTCAAATCTGGCCTGCCATCTGTTTGCGTATTGCCCATCAGCTAAAAACTCTTCTATTTTTAAATGGATTTTTAAAAGTCAAATTAATATTTAATGATTTTCAAATTTCAGTGTCCTGAAAGAAAGCTGTGTTGGTACACAGCCACAGCCATGTACATGCAGCCTATGGCTGTTTTCTGCTACAATGGCAGAGTGGAGTAGTGTGATGGAGACCACAGGGCCTGCTAAGCCCAAAATACTTACTATCAGGCCTTTATAGAAAGAGTTTGCTGATCCCTGCTCTAAGCCCATAGACGGCATCTGGAACGCTGGACAGAGTGTTCACAGTGGAATCAGTGTACGACCTAATTTGATTTCATTTACAGACATCATATACAGCTTTGCTTTTGAGTATTATCATCTACTTGGTAAACAAATAAAAATAAACTTATGTTAAAAAAAAACCTTATTTCCTTGAAATGTTTAGGACCAGCAAAACAATCATATATAAAAGCAATATATTTTTAAGAAAAAGTAATAAATGAACAACTTAAATTACATTTTTTAGTAATTATTCCAAGGTTTCTCAGAGTATGCCAGGCAGTAATCGGCAGATCTCAAAAGTCCTATAGCAGATTTCTGGTTTCCAAATTTCTGGGATATAGTACGTAATACAGTATTTGAGATTCTATAATTGTTATGAAAGAGACGTTGTGGAGAGTTACTTATCCAGAAAAAAAGTGGGGGAGGGAAGGATAAGCTATTTTAAAATAAGAAACCGGTCAAAAAATAAAAAATAAAACAAAGAATGGCACACAATTTAAACATTTTTTCCCCTTCCATTAATAGGGAGCTACATAGTCTGCTGGTCTGCTGGTATAAAACTTGATAGAAATTGACTGTTTTCATTTTAATGGGCTGATACCCATATCTGTGTCAGATAAAATCATAGCACTTATTATTTGTTACCATGGATACCATGAAGATACTGCCATCCACTAAATAGTATTAGAGGAAGACAACATAATTTTCTGGGACGAGTCCTGTTTTGCCTTCATAAGTTGCCTTCAACCATCCTGGTTCCACTGATGGGTACACTGGCAAAAATAGAAACACATAAATCAATATCACTCAATCAACCTTAGTTAGCTTCAAATAATTATATACACAAATGGGTAAAAATCCACATCAGATTGTATGGAGATAAACAAGTTGTCAAAACAATGTCACAGCACCTTTAAAGCTGGAAATGCCTTTTGCGTTCATATAATCAATCACTCTCTTTCTGACACAGAGGAGGAAACCGGGTCCAGAGGGATTTGGTGTTCACTTGTACAGGTATGAGAAGCTGGACTTGATTCTGAGTTTCCTGGCTTCTACTTTAGACTCTCATTGTTACACTACCCTTTCCTCCCCATGATGACAAACTTAAGGGCAGGCAATGGGCGTAACTTACCATTGGAAAATATCGCCCCCTGTGGGAAGGAAAGCTCGTGGCTGTGCTCTGCTTTACAGGAATACATGGCTTTGGCTTGGCTGAAAGAGCAAAAGAATTTATGAAAACCACAACATTCAAGCATATTTATTTTTAAAAAATGATATTGGTTTTTAGTTACAATTGAAGCCTAATATACATCATGTGCACATGTAAGTGTGTGTAAGTGCATTTCACAAACTGAACAAACACACTTGTGTAACCAGAGAACACTGACAGCACAACCAAAGCCTTTCTTGTGTTTCCAGGCAATGCCCCCAAGGATAACCACCTGGCTAATAACAAACAAAATAAGCTGGTTTTAAAGAATGCTATTATTGGGAATTCCCTGCTGGTCCAGTGGTTAGGACTCCACACTTCCACTGCAGGGGGCACAGGTTCAATCCCTGGTCAGGGAACTAAGATCCTGCAAGCCACGTGGCACACCCACCCCAAATGAATGCTGTTATTAAATTGTTAGTATGCTGCTAAATAAGGCTATTTTTTCAGCTCTATAGAGGTTCGTAGTTACCTTAAAGCCCTAGCTATTTATTTGCCACTTTAATTTCAGACTATCAGAGGTGAGATCCACAAATTAAAAGGTCTACAGAGTATGGTAGATAAGTGGACATGGTATAAGAAAAACAGTAGGATAAGCTGATTTTAAATGGCAACCAACAATGGCCTCATTGTCAGGGAGACATGGGGACATGTCTTTGTAATCCAGAGTCTACCCATCTCTTAAAGAGGGAAGCCAACACTCAGCTCTGACATCTGTTCCCACATGGGAGTTCAGGCTTCACGTAGCAAGATGCTCTGTTTTCTTTAAGAGAAGCCAGAATTTCAGACTTTCACATGGCAGCTATTTAAAACCATCTAAGCCAACACTAAAATGTCCTCATCTGAGGCAGCTAATCAAGCCACCAGTGAGGTCGCCTTTACTCTGCAACATCCAATGACCTGACTCCACCTACTTCTCACCAACTCTACCACATGCAGAGTGCAAGCCAAGACCGTTTCTGCCGTAGCTCACTGAACCGCTTCCTAACTTCCTAAATCCTCGGGGCTTCGTCTTCTGCCCCCTTGCAATCCATTCTGTACAGAGCAGCCAGGAGGTAATTTGAAAGCCTGTGATGATCACATGATGATCACATGATTTCCCTGAAAACAACCCTTAACTGGTTCCCAACTCTGGCCTCCATACTGTATACAATCTGGCATCTGCCAGAATCTCCTACTTCTTCTGAATCTGCCTCTGTTCACCTACTATACATCAGTCCCACCAGCCTTCTTTCTCCTCCTCAAACATGCCAAATCTATTCCCGCCTCAGGGCTGGCTAGGCTTTGCTCTGAGATGTTTTTTGATCTTCACTCAGCAACGGCCCTCTAGTTTATTTTAAATTTCCTGACTTTCACTGAGGCGAGGTCTTCTCTGACCACACATTCTAAAATAGCTGCCCAGGTGACTCTCATATTCTCCTGCAGAAATCTGCATGGTATTCTGCTGTCATTGTTGATATTTCTGTTATCTTCCCCCCCAATTAGAATGTAACCTCTGTGAACAATGTGTGATGCTTAAAAGTAACTCTTGTAAATATGTGCTGAATAAATGAGTGAAAAAAAAGGAAAGATGCTCTGGGCTCTTTTTCTACATGATGAATCCTTTTAAAGATTCAAAGCACCTTGTCTTTCCTCCCTGAGGTCCCAATACTCTATCTGTGAAGAAGCATCAGCAGTATTTGCCATCTGTAGCTCTGAAAGCAACAGTGTTACATTATGATCCCATTTCTCTGTTGGAGCTAGACCCTGGGTCTTATCTCTACACTTCCAGAATGAGGGTAGGTCACTTGAACCAGGGTTCCCAAGTGGCCACCTGAAGACTTGAAAGCTTACAGAGGAAGACCATGGCCCTGCCCCCAGAATCTTCATATGAGGTAAGTTCATGGCTGCACTTTCAGGAACTTTGCTAGGGGAGTCTGTGGTGGGCAGGTTTAAGAATGACCACTAGCCAACATACAATAACACTTCCCAATGAAACATGGTTTAAGGAAGAAATGATGAAGCAGACACACTCGGAGAAAGACAGGGTTTTACATTAAAGAAGAGCCATGTGCACTTGTGTGCACGTGAATATGTGCACATGGGTGTGTTGGTTGACATGGGTTCAGGGAGCGGGGAGAGGATGCTACCACGTTATGAAGACTTCTGAGAATCAGACTCTGGTGATCTTATATAGAAAGAATATTAGTTTTTCCTATAAATCTTCTAGTCAAGTATAATCACTTGATCTGATATAATTTGGCATAACTTGATCTGATATAATTTGATCTAATATGATACAATCTGATATCTGATATAATTGAGGGTCGCAGAGCCATTTCTTTAAAAATATGTAAAGATTTTTTAAAAAGTCAAATTTTCTAGCAGCAATGATTTCCATCAATAAATACTGTCTTACTACTTTAAATCATTTAAATAAATTGAGATGCATGAGGAAACAAACTCCAGAGTTATAGAAATGATTAAGATATAATAATTCTTGCAATGATACAATTTTTCATATTATACTTTAAAATGCAACCTAATTATCTATAATAATAATTCAGGTATGATTGTTCTCCTTAAAATATTGTATGGGATAGGATGGTGAGGGGATGCATGCAGAATAATTATATCACTAAATAAATGGATACTATTAAATGTGTCAAAATATACAGCACACAATAATATCTGTCATGACTTTTCAATGATCCATGCATGTGACTAGACAGATATAATTTTCCTTTGCTGAGACCTATAACTACAGGTGTTAGCTAAGCACACAGCTTTGATGATTTAATGTAGAATTCTGTGACAGTGACGTTTTCTCTCCAGGTGCTAATGCTTCCTCTTTTACTGCCTTGGTGTACTGAAGAAGATGTGAAAATAACACTGTCACCTATTGAGTCTCTGTTCGTAAGATTCTAATATCTTTTGAAAAGGATTTTGAGAATCCTGCTTCCTATCACACTGGAGAGCAAGGTAACGATGATGCTTGCTATCCTGGAAGCCATTTCTTCCCTTATCATTTGGAAGATGATCTGTTCATAAGCCCCACCGCTAATTCTAAACACTGTCTAATGCTGACGAGTGGACTTACAAAGGTTTGATACATCAGGGTCAGTGTGCAAAATTCACGATGCTTATCTTAATAATAAGCAAAACAAAAAATTCACCAAATCAAAGTTGACACAATGTTTTCTGAAGGGCCACTTAACAATGATACACACGCACACACACTCACTCTCTTTCACACACATTTTTTATATGCTGAAAATTTCACTTCTGTAGGGAGTATGAATGCACTTCTGAGGGGAGTAGGAAGATACAATCTAAAAGGTACCAAAGACGTAACATATAGAAAAGCAAAAAAAACCCAAACAAATCACAACAATCTAAGTGATCATCAGCAGAGAATTTAATAATAAAGTACACCAATTCCAATGAATTATTAGGTAGCTACTATAAATAATTCTATAGAAGAACACAGTGTGATATGATATGAAACAGTGTCAGCACGTAAGGCAAAAATTTTATAGAAAAATAAGTCATCGGCAAGACCTCTAAACTGCCCACGACAATTCACAATAAACACTTAGAAATAATGCAATCAACACACACATTTGCTTCTTGGTCGCTGGTTGGAGACTTCTTAAAATTAGTTACATACTCTTTTCTCAGGTTTTTTTCAACAAATACAGGCTGTTCCTGGCTTGGATGTCTGAGTATTGGATGTCTCAATGCTAAAAATCTCTTATAGGAGCTTGTAGAGTTAAAGCTGCTTATGTCAAAAAACAACAACAACAACAAAAAAAAAAACAAAAAAACCCCAAAGAATATTGCAATTCTGTTAAAAATGAACTGAAAACATGAATAACAAAGTCTTTTTAGGTTAAAATGTGTTTTTTCTCTATTTACCTAACAATTCTGTTCAGCATCTACTCTGTTGGACACTGTGGTGGGGACAATACTGTGAACACCACGTTCGTGGGTCCTTTTCTATGTTTATCACTGAGGAGTAGTTCTATCTCCGTATTTCTTTTTTTTTTTTTTTTTTTTTTTTTTTTTTTTTTGGCACACGGGCTTAGTTGCTCCGCGGCATGTGGGATCTTCCTGGAGCTGGGATCGAACCCGTGACCTCTGCATTGACAGGCGGATTCTTAACCACTGCGCCACCTAGGAAGCCCTGAGGAGTAGTTCTAAAAGCACAGTCAAGGGGAATCTGGAAGAAGGGGTAGGCAGGACCCTGAGAGGACACTGCTCAGACAGCTAATGGAATAACGTGTATGAGAATCCTTTTATTTCCTATTTTGCCAGATATTAAGGAGATCTGCAAAAATGTAAAATAATGCCAGTCTCCAGGCTCCTGGCAGTGACCATCATTAATGGATAGAAGCTGACTGCAGCATGGTAGGTGTACACAACAACAGAGGAGGGGGCTTCTGTGTGGCCTAGGTTAGAGGAAGATGAGAAACGGCTCCTGTTGTCTTAAACACATTAGAAATATAGGCTTTGGAAGAGGGAAGAGATGGGAAGGCGAGACCCTGTTATGACTTCAGGGTAAGGCAGATGCATAAACCGTCTGACTTGGTTTTACAGAAAAGGGTGACCCTCCATATACTGTGGGACTTGTGATCATCCAGGTGACTTGGGTTATATAATGAATTTGGATTTTGAAATGAAACCTGCATATTTCCTTGGTCCATCTTCTATATGTAGAAATAAAGGCCAAGAGAAATTAACATTATGGCAGAGTCAGGCTAAAACCTACATCTCCTGATTAATGATCTAGTGCATATTTGGTGATTCCACTTAAATATCATTTATAAAGCCTCAAGATGATGTCACTGAAAAATAACTTCTACTATTAATAATCGCTGACTGTTACTAAGAGTGAATGATCACACCTGCATCTTGCTATTATCACCCATTAGTTACATGAGCTCTTTTATATTAAATTCATAAATATTTAAAATTTTTCTCAGCTTATATTTCTAATACAATAAATATTAATAGATATACCCCACATAAACAAAAGCTCTTTGGAGATCCTCAATAATTTTTTAATTTGTATAAGTTGTTTTGAGACCAAAAAGTTTGAAAACCACTGAAAACAGATAAGATTAGATGGCTGTGCATCGAAGTGTGGTTATCTTTAGGTGGCAAAATGAGAGGTGACTTTTATTCACTTCTTCAGTTTATCAGTATTCTCTGTATTCTCTAAAAAAAGAAAAAATGTTATCTTTAAGAACTATGGCCTCCTTTGTCTTTCTTATGTGTGTCTTACAAGTGTCATTGTGCTCGGAACCAGCCTTTTAAAAACTCAAATTCACCAAATGAAGAGGCTCTGCTGAGCTTTTTTTGGTGCTCTGTAATTATCAATACAATATTGGTTTTAAATTATTATAATAGAAAATTCAATTGCATCTATTGAGCCAGGCACTCAATTCTTAATTAATTCTCTTAATTCTCAATTCAACCTTCAGAAGATATTGGTATAGCTTGCCTAAATCATACTCCTTTAACGTGGATTTCCTCACTGCCCAAGTATAACTTGAGACAGAGGCAAAAGTTTTAAGGGTACTCTTTTCCACAGGCCTTTGTAAATGATGAGACAGAGCCTAGTGACATTTGGCTCTTGAAAGCATTTTACATTTTACAGGGTAAGAGAAACAATTATAAAATAACCAATGTCTGCTTAGGGCCACGCTAAGTTCTGTGACATTTTTCTCTATTCCAATGGCTCTTAAACTTTTTTTTGTACCTAAGAATCACTTGGGGAAGTTGTCAAAAACGCATATTCTGGGCCTCAGTCTCAGATGCTATGGTTTACAGAGTCTGTGGCAAATTCAGGCTTCTTCATTTTAACAAGTCTGGCAGGTTAAGCTCCCTTGCAGAGTGGCCCCTCCCACGCCACTGAACCTGCCTTCTTAAAGATTTCCAGTGATGTCTTCGAGGTTAAAACCAGTACCCTCCTCTAATGATCTCCTTGACTTTTTGGTAGTTTCTACCACATTGACCTTGCTTTCTCCTCATAATCATTCCTCTACCTTCTTTGCCTGACCCTTATGAATGATGAAAGGAAATGACCCTTATGAGGAATGAAACCATTTTCACTCAGCCTCTTCACTCAGTAAGTCCCATCGCTGGGTGAGCTCGCCTTCTTCTATGCAGTGTAACTGCTGTGCAGAAGTTTCTCAAACGGCATCCATCTTCATGCTCTCTCCGGGTTCCAGCCGCACGTTTCTAACTGCCTCTCAATGCTCCCCAGGCTCCTCAAACACTGAGGCACAAACTTCCCTTGCCCCGCTGCGCACTCTCATAAACTAAGCTCAGAAGCTAAGTCACCACTTTTTCTGACAGTCATTCTTGAAGACTTGGAATCTTCTCTACCTGTCTCTCATTCTCAATATCAAAGCAGTTGCTCAATCCTAGTTCTATCCATAAAATTCTCTTAAGTTTTTCATGCTTTTGCTAATGCCCTAATTAAGGACTTTTAAATATCACCAGTTCCACCTTAAATGGTTCTCTTCCCTTCAACAACCTCCTAGAAGAGCCACTTGAATGATCTGATCAAGTACATCACTGATTAGATCACCTCTTTGCTCACTGACTCGCAGAGCCTGCAGTGAATCCAGAGGTGTGACTTTTTTGTTGCTCAAAACTATCCACTAAAATCTCCCAACTGGTCTCCTTCCCAGACGTGGCTAGTCTCCCTACCACCCACACCTGGTTCTCCCATTCAACAGTATCCTAAGTTCCCTAGAAAGGTCCAATTTAAGAGTATCCTAAGTTCCCTAGAAAGAAAGCAAAATAGGCATTGTAGGAGTAAGTTAGGAAGGGAAATGCCCTCGATGTCTACTGTTGTTCAATTGTATTTAATGGTACAAAAGGGTTTCAAGTGACTGTTAAAAGTTAATGTTTAAATACCAAATACATATTAATTAGAGGCTTGAGGATGTTAAGCAAGCAGTTTCAATAGTAATAATTTAAATAATATTAGTTATTATTGTAGAGACTATCTATGGAGAATTTACCATGTACCTCAAATATATTACTTCGTACAGTGACAACAACTCATCAGAAACAGAATCATGACCTTCATTTTCTAGATAAAGAAAATGGATTTCCCAGAGTTCAGATCAAGATGGCAGAGTAAGAGGACACGGACCTCACCTCCGCCAATGAACACATCCAAAATATATCAATACGTGGAACAATTCTCACTGAAAACTAACTGGACTCCTGTACAATCAAGGCTGTAAGAAAGACACATATGGAATTGAATAGAAAGGGAAGAGAAGCATTCAGGTCAGGATCTGTGCCTGCTGGGAGGGAACTCAGAGGAAAAGAGAGGTTAGACAGGCAGAGACCTATCCTGGGAAGTGAGCAAACTGAGCCACAGATTGGGTGCCTCAGTCCTGAAGTCCTATGTCGGGGAGAAAAGCACTCTTGGCTGCTTGGAGGACCAGTAGGACCAACAGAGGGGCTGTGGGAAGCCTGGATTCCTCTTGGGAGGAGGGCATGCACACTGGCTTCCCACGAGGCAGGGCGGAGAGAGGTCTACCCTAGCAGCGGCTGCTGGGTTTCCTGCAACTACTTCACCAGGCACCCCAGCTCAAGCCCAGCCAATGCCCCAGCCCCACTGACTCCACATCACAGCACAGCACTGGACCTGGGGCAGCTAGGACTAGGGAGAAGGCTTGACTGTGGGATGCAGAGATGACCTGGTGCCAAGGCAGAGCCTGGGTGGAGCGGTGGCAGCCACTGTTGGCACTTACTCAAGCAGTGCGTCAGAAGCTACCCAGATCTCTGTTGGTGGCCACTCCACCACAGCTCACCCTCACCACCACCACCCCCCCTCCCCATACACACAGAGAGTCCACACAGGTCCTGCCTGCCTTGAAGAGCAGTTCTACGACATGGTGGGGCAGCAGAGATTGGGGCAGTGATTGGCTGTGAGGGAGGAAAGGGGCTTGCACCGGAGGCCAAGTCTGAGCAGAGCCATAGGCATCTACCTGCACAGGCAGTGCGTCGGACCTCTGTCTGCAGCTGGTATGAGCTGAGAGCCTGCATGGGCCCCACCTGCTTTAGCACTTCCCCCTCTGGGGCAAGGCTCCTGATGCAGGGAGAGGGAAAAACACACACTTAAAGGGAACAGAGCCAGTTCAGGCCAGACCTTCAGGGCTTCTGCTCCAGCAACGTGGGATCAGACCCTGTTCCCAGTAGGGCAGTGACAGTCACTAAGCAGAGACGAAGTCCTGTCGTATACCCTGCTCAGGTTCTAGTCCTTCCAGCGCCAGCCACACCCTCTACCAAGGTGAGAACTGTCAGCACACCCAGAGAAAAGATGTGTCTTGCTTCCATGTCAAATGCAGCTCTTTCACCAAAGGCACTGGGCACACACAGTCTGTACAGGGATGTTCCCACATACAATCACCCCTTGGAGACCACAGTAGGTAACTGTTTTACCTAAATTCATAAAGGCAGGCAAAGTTAAGCAAAATAAAAGGGTAGGTGAAAGCTTATGACACTGTTCACAAGTGTCCGAGTTAAGTCTTCTCTGCCAGAAGTGTATCACTAAGTGAGCTCTACGTTTATGCTGACAACTATTAGAAGTGGATTTAGGGAACTGGGAATGTGAAAGCATGTTATAAATGCATACGTTGATTTTTGAACATCTGAGTAAACTTACTGTGTAACAGATTCATTAATTTACTGTCATATACTGATTTACCTCATTAATACCTTGTTGTCTTAAAGCTCTTGAAAGATTATCTCTTTGACTCCAGTACTTGAGCTCTTGGTAGATTGTTTAGAGCTTCTAATAAACGGGCTCCATCTAGTGGAGCAATTCAATCATTTGGCAAGACAGAAGTAGCAAGGTGAAATCCCTTACACTAAAGCCTGAAAGTGGTGAGAGTTTCAGAGAAATCACGTTTGTTCTGACATGCACAATGCTTCGTTTTCATCATCTGTTGATGAAAAGAAAGAAGGTGAAGATGCTATAGCAGAGGAAAAGGTACATGCAAGTATACTGGGATTTGCTATATAAACGCAAGGCATTGACCAACATCCTAGTAAGATACCAAAGCACCTGTCCTCTATGGAGTTAAAAACACTAACCCAGGCGCATTCTCACTAAGCTTCGGAAAAAAACACAGTCTGAAGGTTACTGTTATCCCTAGTAACTAGGACAAGCCTAATAATGTGTAGGTGCTTAATAAATGCTTGCTGAAAAAGTCCACATACTTTTACACGGCCAGTAAAAATGCTGTGGTTGAATAACTTCTAGAACTACATGGTAACACTTCAATTATCTGTGATTCCTTTCCTTCACAGCCTCGATTAGCTGGATATGAGAAGCTCAAAATTTCCTCAGTACATCCAAAAAAAAGAAGAAAAAAAAATCAACGTTTGTCCTTCAAGTGTTCTCATGTATATTCTCTTTCAACAAGCATTTACTGAATACTTCTGACCTGTACCAGCTGCTGACAGTAAAGAAAAAAACAATCACAAATATCAAAATACTAAGAAATTCCATTAGTTTAGACATATTCAAAATTATAAAAGAAACTCCACTGCAGATGAGAAGAATCAATTTGGACTGAGAGAAGAGGAAGCAGGAACCTTAGAAGCAAGCACACAAATAGCAGCAAGATAGAACAATTCATGTCCTTTTAACAATGGAGCGGAAGATAAAATCTGGAAACCCTGAATGAAGTACTGTACTCAAACACCAGCGCCAGCTGGGGCAATCAGCTCTGCAGCACTATAGTGGCTATTAAGAATAAGCACAGTCATTAATGCATGTACATGAAGCTTCTTCCAGAGAAAAAGGACCATTAATTTTTACAAGTCAAAAATACACATTTGAAAAATTTCCACAAACTGTCATCAAAGGAGTCTTTGGTATGGCTAAGGGTTATGGCAACTTGTGTCTTTCAGAAAACCTGTTTGTTTCAAACCCTTCCCTTGTGAAGCCGTTAGCAAACAAGGCACTGCCGCAGCATTCTGAGATGCTAAATGCTGTATGTGGTCGTGACTACGTCCCCGTGAAGAGATGGCAGACTCGGATTTGAACATCTGCAGAACTGAGGGGTACAGCTGTCAAAGACGATCCACCATGTCAATACAAGGCAACAATGTCACTCCTACTTTATTTTTTTTTTACTCGAAGGGTTTTGAGAACTTACCGCCCAGAAGAAACTGACTTAAGTGAACCAGCATTCTCAAACAGTTGGGCCTTTGCTGCCACACTGAAAAATAATTTTAAAATGCAAGTTTCATTAAAATCCATTAGAAAATCATGCAGCTCAAAGTGAAATGTAGGGTTAACCTGAACAAAAAAATTAGTTAACAATTGTCCCTAAAATTTGACTTGAATTTTAATTGTTTTAAGCTTTAATATAAGAGAAATTTTTAGATCTAGTCTCTAGCTCACCGAGTACCAGATGGTAATAAACCTATAGCTACTTCCTCTGGGGGTCTTACTGTCTGCATTTTTTTTTGTATCTCGGAAAAATGGGAGCAGAAAAAAAGGAATATTTTTATTGACTCCGGTGGAGCCACAAGGGAAGAGTCACATCAACAAGACAAAAGAAGAACTGTTTTGTATTCTAATAGTTACGACAAAACTAATTCTAAAATTGTTTCATGTATTCTTAAAATAGCTGAACACAGTTCCTACAAAGTGAAAAGAGAGAACTCTGAAAATAGGACTCATAAATAAATTTGTGGATTCAAATCTTGTTTCAAATCATGATGAGGGAAAGGCATCTATTTGAAAAGTAAGACTACTGGGTAGAGTGTGGAAAGAATTAAAACTAAGGTACCCTAAGTAATTAGAAAAGTTCCTATATTTACTAGAAGACAATATAAAATTCTTTGAATGATGTTTTAAACTAAATATTTAAAATCTATCTTATTTCTTTAATTGACAAACTTTTTCCCCAGAGCTGAGCCATTTGATAAGCTGAAGGATCATTTTACACCTAATACAGAACATATACTCTACATTTTAATTTCTACTTTATCAGTAAAATAAAAAAATAGAAGCTCTTCTCCTTCCCACATAAGGATAGAGTTTATAGTCTCCCATCTCCCTTGACATATTTGGCTTAAAATTTAATTTCCCTCAAAGGCTAGCACTACACACACCAGGGAGCAGACAGATTTGCAAGTATATCTGCCTATATTGTGCTAGCTGGATTTCTGACCATGAGAGATGGCATATGTGAAACATACTCTGAAACCAAAGGTTCTTGTCAAAGAAAGGGATGTACAAATAAATTTAAGACACTGTTCCCATGGAAACAGGCTTAGTATTGCCTTACTGGACTTTCAATGAATAATTCAAATGTCAGGAATACCACCATATTAAAAATGGGCATGGTATAACAGCACAGACTCTAGTTGGAGAACCCTGGGTTAGAATCCCAGCTCTGCCACTGACTAGCTGAGTGTGTGTGGACTGGCTCCCTAACTTCCCAGTATTAGTTCTCATCATCTCTAAAACAAGATTTATACTACCTACTGCAAAAGGACACTGTGGACCTTAAAAGAAATAACATATGCAAAGATGCTCAGTAAGAGCTCATACAGCATTTGGAAAAGCTCAGCAAAAGTCAGGAAAATAAAATGAAAGGGAGAAACGCTTTCCTTTTTGGATTCTCTTGTTTACCCAGCTTCTCATTTTCTCCTCTTTGCCCCCTTTCTGTTCTTGTCTATACACCCTACCCTCTCAGCCGTGACACTTCTGGGTCATTTGGTTCAATTAGAAGTACTTCCTCTTGCCTTTCACGCTCTCTGCTCCCTAGGAGTTGTTTAAATCAGGGAGTACTCAGGTGGGGGAGACATATGATGGAGAGGAGAGAAACACCAGCTAGAAAGCAGCTGTAGTTCTAACAAAGAGAGGGAGGACAGAGGACACGGGCAGTCCCCACAGCTGAGGGGGGATGTTTAGCTCTTACAGGAAGGCGTCTAGTTTCAAAACTCCAAACCACTATATTATACATCTGTTTTCCTGTCTTTTAATTAAGCCATAGCTCTGCTTCTAAGGAAAGTGCCTGAAGAGTCTCCCCATGAGATTTTATATGTATACCCCAAGCATATTAACTTATAGAAGAGGGCAGGGTCCTGCAGAAGTTGATGGTACCCACTCCACAGATGAGCATTTGGCTGCAGGAACCCTAAGGGTTCTTTTACACACACTCAACCCCTGTGTATCCCTGGGAGACACAGCAAATAGCAAACAAATGCTCTCTCACTTACACGGAGCCGGGTCGCTGGTAGCCATTGCTGGAGGCAGTGTCTAGCCTTAACCTCCTACACATTTTTGGAGGCAGGTCTGGGTTTGGCGGGGCTTTGGGCATCTCTTTGGAACCTACGGAAGTTAAGCTTTGAATGGATCCACTGTAGCTCTTGTTTCCTAAAAAAGAAAGCCCAAGAAAACGGGCAAGGTGCTATTAGACAAAATAATAGCCATAACACAGTACATGCGCATAACAAAAGGAAGCATTTTTCTCTGAGCCCAAATGAGAAGGTACAGAATGTTCTTTGAGCACAGCAGCCCATCACTCAGGGAGATCACAATCTACCGTAATTACAAAGACATCACCTCACAGAGATGGAAAGATCCAGGAAAAAATGTCACAGCACACAGGAGTTTTAAAAAATCCTAGTTCAGGAACAAAGCAGATAAGCATTGTCTGTCCCTTCACTGTTAAGTTTTCCCTCCTTAATCATGCTGAGCAATCATGCGGGTGACACAGAGACAATGACACCCTGCACAGGCTCCATGCTGGCTTACCTTCCGCTGCAGAGATGGATCTGAGAGAGGAAGTGGAGGCTCTTTTCAGTCCTGAAAGCCCATAAGGCCCTTTCTTGGCCAGGTCTATGGGTGGGGACACATCCCCCGGGCTAGTGACCGAGGTGACACTCTGGCAATCTGATTCTGCATCCGTTTTGGTTGCATCTTCTCTAGAACTTGACTCGGGACTAGTTGTCCAGAGACCAAGACTTTTCTGTCCATTGGAAGGTGACGGGGATGCAATCCAAGGAATCCCTCCAGATTTTTCCCGGGGAGGGCAGGAAGCGGACTTTGTTGTGCTGTTTTGTTCAGAGGAGTGAGAGGAAAGGGACTCGATGCTCCCCATGGGTGTGCTGTCTGGGCTGCTGCTATAGGAGTCGCCTGAGCAGGGGCAGGGGTGGGAGAGAAAAGAAGAGCGGCTCTCTGTTGAGACCGGCACCACCAACCCCTTCTATTCTCCAGCTCACCTGTGCTCCGTGGCCTCCTGACCCCACTGAAGTGATAGGCCTTTATATGGTATGGAGAACTGTTTCTCAGTTCTGGAGAAAGCCTTTAGAATATGCACTGAACTTAGCGAATGCTTTTTTCGATACTATTCAAGGGAGGTTTGACATGTGCCCTATCCCTATGAAATAATGTTATTTCTTGACATGTTAGTGGGCTGGCCTGGATTCAGACAAAATGTGCTTCCGAAACAGGACTCACCAGTAAGAGAAAGAAGATTCCTTGCTGATGTTACAAGAAATCAATGGAAGGGGGACTACTGAGACATATTTCTGCCCTGCTGTACTTTTCTGATCTTAGGTGATTCTGAGTTACAATGTATCTGAGTCCTCCTTCATTCAAAGGCACCATGAGAAGTCAGCTGCAAATTAGAAGCTGCTCACAATTTTTAAGGAAAGGATTTTTTTTTCCTTTTCCTGTTAAGAATATAGCAACATAAGAAAAGTGGCTATTTTAACTGGGTGTATTTTTTAATGTTTCTAAAAGTAAATTATAAGAAAAAAATTAGAGAAACTATAATAAAGTATTCAAATACTAAATCTAAATTAAAAATTAAACACTGATTGTGGGGAAAATTGAAGGTAGAGGGAGAGGATCTGGAGTATAAAATAAAATGAAAATGACCACAGTTTAACACATGCTTTGGGCTCAAGCTGCCACCCACCTTCTGGTGGGGCTTGTCTCAGAATAGTAAGTTAGTGATAATGTGTGGGGTAGATTCTCTTTTTATTTCTTTTCTCTCTCTTTCAGACACTTTGATACCCAAGAGATGATGCTTTAAGAACATAATGTGAAAGGAAGAAAGAAAATGACTGCCTCAGCCAGGCTTTCTCTTGCTTTCTTCTCTATCACTTTGACAACAGGACAAAACCTGCTACAAAGTAGCACCCAATGTACTTAATCACAGTTACAGAGAAAAAGGGCATTGAGCAAACTATTTTTTCCCTTTGTAGCAGGAATGAATTTGCTTGCCCAAGGTACCTTCCAACTATACTGACAGAAACTAGGTAGATGTGAAGGAGGTGGGGGGCAGGTGTTGAGGAGACAGCACCAGCAAGAATATCTTCTATTTCTACCTAATTACTAATAAGGTGCAACAAAGCTGAATTAACAAAGAAGGCATCTCCCTGAGACCGGTACACTTACTATCAGGTTCTGCCAAGCATGGAGTATACCTCCCTCTGGGCTTCCGGGAGCCCGTGGAGAGGCAGATTGCACGTGTCCTTCGGGATCCAGATCGAGACTGAGGCTGAGGAAGAGGAATGCTGGGGTCTGGGGCAGTATGAAAAATCTACACGGAAGAAAAATGGACTGAGGTCAAGAAAAGGGTGAAGTTGACATTTCATCATGAAGTAGGATTCGAGAACTATTAAATAATCTTAGAATTACATGCTACTTAATCAATTGTGTGGCAAGAGATGCTTGATATAAAAAATAAATATCCTAGAGCAGTTACAAGTTTCTCTTCCATTTACACTGAGTAATGCTTCACCCCTGGGTTTTCTTTTTTATTCTTCCCTATTCCCCAACAGTGAAATTCAGATTTTCCAATCATTTTATAAGAAATGTGTCAAATGTTAGCCAATGTCTATGTCAAGACACACTGATCTTTTTACTATGATATTCTCTCTCCCCTTCATGCTGAACACAACCTGAGGGGAAGAGGCTCATTCTGTATCACTCCCCAGCTAAGCAGCCCTTTGCTTCTCAGGAGAAGGTGCTGGCTTGCTGTTGGCCCTGAGACGTCCGTCAAGAATATGACAAGCTGCAGGCAGAGGTCTGAGCATGGCCATAGGATGCAGTCGTGCACTCTCGCGTTGTGAGAGCGCTTACGGTCTTAGCCTGGCACCGAGGATACCCTTCTACAGGCACTAGAAAGGAACTAGGGAAGGAGAGAGGCACTGCCATCCTCTCGTAAGGACTAGATCAGACATAAATGGATCACAATGTTTAGACCTTCAGTGGCTGAGTTTGCATAATAATCCAATCAATCTGGCTTCCCCAGTTTCTCACTTTTACAGTTATTCCAAGATCTCACTCTTTTAAAGAAAGTCTCCTTAGGGATTGGACATAGAGAGGGTTTCGAGACTGTTCCCTGATTTTTTTTCTTTTGTTTATCCAGAATATTAGCTCTGCTGTATAAAGAGAGTCTAATTCCAGAGAGATTAAAAAAGTTAAAATAGACAACAACAAGATGATTCTAAAGTATTTTCTGAGTAAAAACTAACTACATAAATACTAAAGCAGAAAATCTTGACAAGTAAATAATACAGAAAGAAAGGAAATCATTTACTTAAAGGATTTTGAGAAGCACTTAAAAACTGAACAAGAAAAAAAGAAAATCAAAGTCCTCATGAAGAAGCAATTTATATAAAATTAACAAGACTGACACCAAATAGGACTGATACCAAACAGGAATCTGAGACCACGATATGAGGATCATAGATGATACAAATGCAAAATTGCTTCTTAGAAGCCAGATGACAAAATTTTATACTTCCACATGAAAATCCAGCCTACCTTTTCATAGTGCTCTATCAGAATTTCAACCACAATATTCTGAAATTTAATATTCATCATGGCAGCCACAGTTTCTTCCTGTGCTCTCATTAGAGTCGGACCAAATATGACACCAAGGTTTGAGACAGTCATAAGATTTTGCTGGCTATGTAGTGACACTCTGCAAATAACAGCAACAAAATATTTTACGTTATATGTTTAATAATTATGAAATGTTCTCATCTACTAAATTTATGGTATAAAATATAAATATGCCATTACAGGCTAATTTTCCCAAATAGTCTTGTTTAGCTACTCCCAGCTGGCATTAGTGGGTATAGTCTAAAAAGATGTAAAAAGTTAACAGTAGCCCAAGTAAAACATAATTACAAAGGTTAATCTATTGAAGGAAAACTTGATTTCCTAAATTGAGCACAATCACCCTAGAGAGATTATCAGCTGTTTGGTATTTCCTACAGTACTATACTTCTTTCAGAACAGATGGTTAAGAGTAGACTGGTTGTCTGTCAGAATGGCCATCATTAAAAAGTCTACAAATAACAAATGCTGGTGAGGGTGTGGAGAAAAGGGAACACTCCTACACCATTGGTGGGAATGTAAGTTGGTGCAGCCACTGTGGAAAACAGTACGGAGGTCCCTTAGAAAACTAAAAATAGAATTACCACATGATCCAGCAATCTCATTCCTAGGCATATATCCGGACAAAACTATAATTCAAAAAGATACATGCAGCCCTATGTTCATAGCAGCACTATTCACAATAGCCAAGACATGGAAACAACCTAAATGTCCATTGACAGACGAGTGGATAAAGAAGATGTGGTATATATATACAGTGGAATACTACTCAGCCATAAAAAAGAATGCAATAATGCCATTTGCAGCAACATGGATGCAACTACAAATTATTATACTAAGTGAAGTAAGAAAGAGAAAGACAAATATTATATGATATCACTTGTATGTGGAATCTAAAATACTACACAAACGAACATATGAAAGTTATTTAGTTATGCATATATATATACACACACATACACACACATTCTTTTTATATATATATTCTCTTCCATTATGGTTTATCACAGGATATTGAATATAGTTCTCTGCGGTATACAGTAGGACCTTGTTGCTTATCCCTTTTATATATAAAAAGCGTACACCTGCCAGCCCCAACCTCCCACGTCATCCCTCCTCCAAACCCCTCCTCCTTGGCAACCACCAGTTTGTTCTCTATGTCCATGATTCTGTTTCTGTTTCATAAAGAGGTTCACTTGTATCATATTTTAGATTCTACAGTTAACTAATTTAATTTGGAAATCGGATGCATTAATAGGAAACCTCATTTATTTAACCAGTCTTCTAGGTTAGCCACTGCCTTCTGTATCTTACTCCCAGCCAGGTTGTTAGAATATCAAGTTCTAGGAAGGAGCACAACACAAGATAATGCTTATATTTGACTGAGCATGCACACTAACCTCATTCTAGAAACAAAAGCAAAATTTTATGAAGAATCTAGGATTCTGGATTATCCATCCAACTCTTGGCATAGGACAGGGAGAGCTGACTGTCCCACTGACTAAATTTTCCCCTTGTGCTCAAGAAAGCACTAGCTAAGAAGGTTCTTGGTTAGTACAAGAAGAATTTCATTCCAAGTTTCCTTTTTATACAAACAAATATTGCATATGAATTGCTTAATATGTATTAGAGGACCTACTAAGTCATCTGTAAAAGCAGTGAGCCTGTCTGGATTTAAAACTTGGGTCCTTCCAACTTGGAAGCTGGATGAAATCAGCCACGTTATTTAATATCTCTAATATCTTCAGTTCCCTCATCTATAAAGTATAAGAATAACAACCCTTAGAGCAGTATTGAGAGAATTAAATGAGTTAAACTAAATACAATATGATCTTAAAATAATATTCTTCCCTGTAATTAAACTGGCTCTAGGTATTCTTGGTGTACCCTAAAATGTAAGAGTTTCTGATAATATAAGTAACCTACAATATGACTGAATTAAGCTCAATGGGAATAAATTTAGAAGTCATAAAAAAATGGTCTATTTTGAAAAGGAGAGTTAATGACTATGTTGTTGAGAGGATGAAATATTTTGATCACCAATTCTCTTCACTGAATTTCCCTTCTGCTGGGCTAGTCAGTTGATACAGACCCTTATCATTCCACATTTCAGCCAGTTCTAGACCTCATTCCCTCAACTTGTATACAAAGCAGATTCCACAGATGGCCTTGTTTTAAAGACAAAGTATTCTCAGTAAGAAATCAATGATTTATTCCATGTCTCAGAGCTAATTAATGGAGATTTGGAAGCAGCCATTGGTCCTTTAGGCCAATAACCAATCCAGGTCACTGATCTTAAATTCTCTTTTCTTAAGTCAATAAGGTGGCCAGGGACCAACAGTGTTATTAGTTGTTAGCAGTTTACTTAAGTAAGTCATTGGTGATGTGGGCACACATTCTTTTGCTGCAGCTTAGACAGTGAAAAGTGACCTTCTATAGATTAAAGAAAGAGCCAGGAATGGTAGTGAAGGTTGGGCAGAAGACTTTTAAGTACGCCTAGTGGCTAGATACTCGCTCTCTGCTATTTCCTGTATCACATTCACAATTAAAGGTGAAACTTGTGTTCATTTAACATTCTAAATAATTAAGCAAAATTATGTCACATTTTATGTGACACTCATGGAAACTTCAAAAGTACATTTGAAAAGGCTTTGCTAAAAATTAGCTTGAATACAGCAAGAGAATGCCCACTAAATACAGTATGGATGTTTCATGAAGAGGTCACAGAACTCAAAAATATACTTCAAGACTATATAATTCTGACCAAGGATAGTGAGTCCTTGTTCATTAGCTAAAAGAGGTGTTGACATGGGCAGTAGTTAACAATGAACTTGAAGTCATTCCTACTGGATTTCCTTCTTATTTCAAAGAGGGTCAATTCATATTATCTCAAAGCCTGCAAGTTAAGATGAGACTGATTAATGTGTACAGCACTATTTCAAATGTGCATGGCTCAAATTAGCATAAATTGGGTTACTGCTTGTAGCAAACAAGGAAGGATTTATCATTTGATTGTGAATTGTGGTACTCATTGACAAAAAATGCCCCTATTTGCAAATGAGGCTATAAGGGAATTCTTAAGTAAGTTTAAAACCTGAATTTGGACTTTTGATTCCAGAAGCATGGCTAAAAAACTTGATTAAATGTGTGTGTGTGTGTGTGTGTGTGTGTGTGTGAGAGAGAGAGAGTCAGGACAGATCTGTGATGGCTAAAGTTATGTGTCAAATCTTCTAGGCTGCAGTACCCTGATATTTGGTCAAACATAATACTAGATGTTTCTGTGAAGGTATTTTTAGATGACATTAACCTTTAAATCAGTAGACTCTGAGTAAAGCAGACTACCATCCATAACGTGGGTGGGCCTCATCCAACATCAGTTGAAGGTCTTAAGAGAAAAAGACTGAGGTCCTTGAGGAAGAAGGAATTCTGCCTCCAGACTGCCTTGGATTTGAGCTACAACATCAACTCTTCTCTGGGTCTCCAGCCTGCCTTGAAATCAGCTTCCACAACCATGTAGCCCATTCCTTGCAAGCAATCAATCTCTCTCTTATATATATATGTGTAGGTATGTATATGTACATATATATAAACATACACAACATCCAATATACATGCATATGTATATGTATGTGTATATATATACACACACACATACACACACACACCATTCTATTGGTTTTGTTTCTCTGGAGAAACCTGACTAATACAACATCTATCTATCAAGATTTTTAAATACATAGATGAACTAACAGTGGAGTCAGAAGCTCTTCAGAGACAGACAGATACTAAGAATCTGGAGAAGGAAGCTAACATTCAAGTGGCAGTTTGACCTAGTAGAACCTGGTGACCTTAGTAGAATAGAGAACTGGTCTTCAAACTTCAGGCTTACAATGGAATCTAAAAGAACTAGCACAGACATATATATACTACCAACTGTAAAATAGTCAGTGGGAAGTTGTTGTATAACAAAGGGAGCCCAACTCAAGGATGGAAGATGCCTTAGAGGACTGGGGCAGGGAGGGTGGGGGGGACTCGGGGGGGGGCGTCAAGGAAGGGAGGGAATATGGGGATATGTGTATAAAAACAGTTGATTGAACCTGGTGTACCCCCAAAAATAAAAATAAAAAAAAAAATAAATAAAAAAATAAAAGAACTGGCAAAGAACTATATACTCCTTCATATATTTTTAAGTTGACGTGTAAATTTTCCATCATTAGTATAACAGTTGCAAGGATATAATTATTTGCATGTCGTGAACACAAACAGGTACACACACACACACAGATATATCTTAAAAACAAACCACCACACCATTTTTAAAGCAGATTCAATGCACTCTGATTACAACAGTAAAATTACAGCTCCATCACCCCCTTTAAAAAGACATGAACATGCTTAAGTTTAACAGTTGAACAAGTAACTAAGTGAACAATATAAGTCAGAGAATTACTTGACCAGGTGCTTTATTAAGATGTCCAGCATCTCTCTATTTTTCTCTGGCAATTTGTGCACCAATGCATGTACAGCCTCCACCCGGTAGTTTTGATCATCAGATTCTGTAACATAAAAAAGGTTGCAAATGTTTAAATTTTAATTGTATTAAAATATGTATATAAACATTAGTAATTTAAACATCATAACCACTTCCACCCCTCATGCCTTATAAGCACTGCTTTACGTGGTAAGAGTTATCACTATATCATTTCCTAAGGCTTAGAAACGTTGAGTAATTTATCCATGATTTGATATCAGTAAGTAGAGAAATAATAAACCCAGTTCTATCTAATCCAGACCTGTGCTCTTAGCTCCTGAACTGTATACTTCCATACAATCATAATTCATCTCCTCCTTGGCTCTTGCTACACAAGGATAGAATAAAACCTTTAGCAATGTTGAGTGATCACAGCAGTTGTTACAAATGGCCTAATGTGCCAGGCACTATAATATACTTTATCACATTGAAACCTCCAAGTGACTCCACCAGAACAGAGGAAGCAGGCATTCCTTTCCAAATTTTATAGATTCAAAGAAGGCAGGGAGTTATTTTTCTGAGGTGTCAGGATTACTTCACAAAGGCCTGGTAGATTTTAAGCCCATGCTGACAGTGGTAAATCTGAAAAGCAAAAAATCATCTAAAGCAAGTCTGCAAGGCAAAAGCCAAGATGCTGACCAGTCTGCTAGAGAAACTTCTAAAGTGTCAGAACAAGGAATCTATTTAATAGCCTCACTACAGTAAACAAATTCTCGTATGACTACCCACCCTGCCAAGCCCTTTCTGCAGAAAGTACCCAACGCATAGGGTTTGTATTATGGGACCTTCATCTCTTCTGGGCACAGCCATTTGTACATTAGGTGAGGAAAGAGCCTGGCTGTGGTTGGGCCAAACATGAAGTTTCTCCCAGGCGTTGGAATGGAGACACCAAAACTCTGATCTGTCTGCTGGATACATGAAAAGGCAGATCATGTAAAAACCAGGCAGATCATTACCAAATGTGCTCCAAAGCCAAGAAAAATCTGTCTGGAAGAGAAGAGAAGAATGAGGCAGATATGCAGCAAAGAACAAAAATGAGAGACTCTCCAAAAAGAGTTGGGAGGATGGGCAGAGAAACGTCTACTCCCAACTTTGCAGTTCCTGGCTGCAGGCAGGACCCATGCTTTGCCAAGCAGTTCTGAGACTTCCCTTAGTCTCTGAATAACTCCCCCTTTTTCCTGAGCTGGATTTCTCTTGCTTGAAGGCAGATAATACCTAATTTTATTATCCTTGACCCAGACAAAAGATGAATTCTTTTACATAAGACATATTCTAATTATCATGGTAATGAGTAACATGACCATTATTTGCCACAAAAGTGAAGAAAAAACAAATCTTGTGACCAAATGTTGCATCAAAACCACCAGCTCATTGAGCCATTCTAGCTAAGTGGATCAAACACCACTTGCTATAAAACACAATTTTTGTAAAAAAGTGTTCTAGGTTAAGAGTCTAAAAAGCTGGCTTGTAGTCCTGACATGGCCATGAATTTACTAGTGTCCTTGGACAAGGTCACCTGCCCCCTCTGGGTCCTGATTCCCTAGTTAATAAAATGAGGTTGGATTATATATTTTCTAAGGTCTTGTTCTTCTTACCAAGACAGATTTCTATAAAGAGGATGTAGAGTACAGTGCTTTCAGGAGAAAGCTAAGTACTACAGATGTTTGTGAGATCATGTGGTCAGTCATATATGCTGCACTGAAAACCAAGGTTATTCAGCTTTATCTGACACTTTCATCAGTAGACAACATTTCCTGCAACATTACAATGTATGGTAATAAACTAATGCAGCTGACTTCTTTCTTAGATTGTGAAAAATACTCTTGTTACAGTCATACCTCATACATCTTAACAATGAAATGCCAACTCCTGTTACAGCTTGTTGTGATGGGCTCAGATGGTGACCTGGCACTTTGAGACCAACGTTTTACAAGTACACACTTCTAACTTCTTAGGTTACGTGATTGTCACTGCTCTCCCCCTTTTCTCTGCAATTCTGAATTAAACCTATCTATTCATATCACATTATAGCAGTCATAGAGCTAAAGAAACAACAGAAATATCTGATTATCATCAATAAATATAGGAAGAGAGAAAAGGTGCTTGTTGCCTGCCAAAAAATATCTCCCTCTTTCTCCAGATTGAGGAACATAGCATGTGAGTATGTGTACAGTGCAGGCAGTGGCATAACTGACTGTACATATCTGTGGTCTTATTTAACCATGAAGTTGCTCTTGTAAGAAACTGACATTCATCAGTCAAGTAAAATGTAATTTGAATAATTCCTCACAGCTCTTTGTAAGCACACCATACTTGCCACCCAGTAAGGTCTTATTAAGTAACAAAGCAGTTTAGTTTACTCTGTGATTTCTTATAACCATATTGTAAACTATGAAGTATGAGAATGACAATTTCTTAAGCAATAAGTAGTAACATGTTAACTAGCAGGTTTGAACTTATACCTCTAATACAGCATAAAATCACATCAATTATAATGCAGCCAATGGAAATGTACTTACTAACAGCAACAATAAAATCTTTGTGTAATTTATAAGTCATCAGTGGTTCTGCAAGGCACCTACAATAGAGAATGAAGCAAATTTTAGAACGGCAGTGTCTTCCGATTTCCCCTGACCTTTCGGTCCTTCTTTAAGAATTGGATCGGGCTTCCTAGGTGGTGCAGTGGTTGAGAATCCGCTTGCCACTGCAGGGGACACGGGTTCGATCCCTGCTCCAGGAAGATCCCACATGCCGCAGAGCAACGAAGCCGTGCGCCACAACTATTGAGGCTGCGCTTTAGAGCCTGTGAGCCACAACTATTGAGCCCATGTGCTGCAACCACTGAAGCCCACGTGCCTAGAGCCCGTGCTTTGCAACAAGAGAAGCCACGGCAATGAGGAGCCCACGCACCACAACGAAGAGTAGCCCCCACTCACCGCAACTAAAAAGAAAGCCTGCACACAGCAAAAAAAGACCCAACACACCAATAAAATAAATAAATTAAAAAAAAAAAGAACTGGGTAACTAGGCATACAATAAAGTCCTAGCAGGGAGTCTACAGGAAGTTCTAAAATGCAGACCTCAAAGACACCAGTGCCCCTGAGCACTTCTTGCCACCACTGTATTAAAACAGGAGGCTGGGAGGCAAAGTTTTTTTTTTTTTTTTACTTTGTGAGACCTATTGGACCATAGGAACAAAATCCCTCTCAGATATGGGACCGATAATTTAAAAAAAAATTCTTTTTCAAATTCAACTTGTAGTGTTTAAAAAATAAAAAATGAAAACCTGTATTCAAATCTAATCTGAAACAGAAATTAGTATTTAGTATTCCTAAACTACTGCAGCCTTTTAAGTTTATTGTTTGGAACAAGCACATATAAGTTCCAGAACACTAAATGCAACTGTCACCACCCTGTGCTAGTCCACCTCAAGTGAAGGAACGGTGCTAAGGAGTGAAGCTCAGGAACAGGGGCTCACTCCCTGGGATCCGTGTGCACTGCCCAAGGCTGGTGACTGAGAGACCACAACAGAGCAGCAGGAGGTAAGCCCCCCTCACCTGAGGTAGTTTTTCAGCCCACTTGTTATTGTCTTATTATCCCACAGTTCAATATCAATGTCCATATCAGGAGGGGATTTGGGAGCTGAAAAGAATAAAAACAAGATGTTTAAACTGCAATTCAAAATACCACTCACACCATTAAGAAAATGGATACCAACATAAGTAGGTCACAGAGAGAGGCATGCATTTCTTAGAATGCCAATGGAAGTAACTTTAGGATTGTTGTTTGCATGAGCTGGTGCAAAGCTCACTCTGACACCGAACCTCAAAGATTTCTTATTTGAGAATACAGTTTCTCAAATCAGATGTTTGCGAACTGCTAACATCACAGCACACTTACCACGTGCTGGGCATGCTTCTAAGTGCTTTATATGGATGAACATATCATATTCTTACAAAGTTTTAATGAGGCAGTCACCATTATTAGCCCCCTTTTATAAATGAGGAGGTGAAGGCACAGAGAGGTTAAGAAAACTACCCAAGGTCACAAAGCTTTGAACTGGCCGAGTTAGGCAGTTAAAAGCTTTGTGACTAAGATTCCAAGTCAGGCAATCTGAATTCTGGCATCCATAAATCTTATTGTATCTCTAGCTAATTAAAGGATACTTGAGGAAAAGTCCAGCATTATAAAAAGAGCCCCTTCTCGAATTCTGGTTGTTCATCTATTAAAATGGACATTAAAAGGTGATACAAATATTAATTTTAAATATGACTTGAAACTACTCAAAGACAATCCATAATCTATATCTCAAAGAAATCAATGGTTTGAATTTTCTATAAGAATGCAAAAATTAAGTAGGTTAACTGGCTTCATCCAAAACTTACAAAATGTGGTATTCATGAGTTTCTGAACTTTGGAGTTCACTCCTCCTATTCGGTACAGACCTAAAATGGTGATGCCTAATGAGAAGGAAAAATCACAAGAAAATGGCTTAAGACACAGCTTCCCAAGTACAGAATGTTAAAAACTCAGATATATGCCTATACAAAATTTGAAAGCTATGTATCAGATTTTACAGTCTAACTTCAGCAAACCTACCCTGGAAACACCTATCAGACATATATTTCTTAGAGCAGACACTGCATAGTGATTTGAAATTCTATGAGGAGCTTCAAAATGGCAAAGTGCACTTGCCTATTCACCATTACTTGAATATAAAAGAAGCATTCAAGATGGAAAGGGATGATCAGTATTTCTCATACTCTGTTTCCTCAGTCACAGAGTCCTACATGTTGAATAGTTCGATGGAATTGATAGCTTCACTTTAAAGGTGAGGAAACAGATTCAGAGATTTTAGGGAACCTACTTGACTTCTCAAAACTTCTAAGTTGCAGCACCAAAACTGGAATCTAGGTTTAAAGAACTCCAAAGCCCAATAGAAGGTTTTGCTTTAGGCAAGTTTTCCTGGAAGTAAAAAGCAACTGGAGTGGACTTCAGGACAGAGGTCATAACTAGAATGAGGAAAGGTGCTGAAATTGTGATAACTAAAATCACTGTGAGAGATAATGTAGGGAAGGAGGAGAGCTGAATTCAAGCTCCTTAGGAATCTCACCTTCCTAAAGCTCGGAAAACCAAAACCAAAACCAAAACCAAAACCAAAACCAGAATCTATCAGTAAGTAGTAAAGTGAGGCTATATTATGAAAATTCATTGAAAACAAGTATGTTTGTAGTATGATTTTGGTAAACTGAAGTTCAAAGTATAGCTATTTATGTGTTCGTATAATTTATAATTCTTATATTACTTAAAATAAATCTCCTGTTAATAACTAAGTACATCTTCATTCTGAGCAGTTTCTACATAAGAAGGGACCACACAGCAGTAATGGTGTACCCGTCAGGCAACACTGACCTCTCGTTTCCACAGCTTGAATGCATTTTCTCACAAAGTTGAACCCTGCTTCATTTAAGTACACTGAAAGTAAAAGAAAATCATACTAAGTGTTTATTTTAGGCTGAACTTACATTCCTGCTTCAGTTGGGCTCTGTAGTTTCATGGCTTGATGGCACAGGGGTTGTTACTGAATTTATCAAATATTTTGGTTAGCATATGAATTTTTATTTGGAGGTAGAAGTGAAGGAGGGAGGTTCACATTCACCAACATTTTTATATCAACTTGCTTCATTAGAAACACAGATCTTTCGCAGAAAGTAATATGTTAAATAGATCCCATCCATTTTTCCTAAAATTAGCATTATCCTTTACTACATATTTTTTCAGATGATAGAAACTAATGTAATAAAAATAAACTTTTACTGTGTGTTAATAATTATATTACATAGCTACTCACATATTTTTTCCCATGAGATTCTCAAAACAACATTATGAGGTAGAGAGAAAGCTTTGCAATCTTAAAATGATTCACCAGGTTACAGAAAACTGCTTTTCTTTGTTCTAACATCTAGAACCACATTTTAACTCAGGTCTTCTGAATTCAAGCTCAATGTTCTATTCTATTGCATTTTGTATCATATTGAAAATAATTCAAAATATGCTTAGGAAATCCACTAAAAATCCTCCAAAGATCCTCCATTACAAAACAGCAATTTATTTTCATTCCTTTTTGACAGATGTTCTTCAAATCTGTTCAAATTTTCTTAAGGCTTGGGGGCCAGGTCAAATTAGATTACTTGTTTAAAGAGAAAGGATTTAATTTAAGAATAACAAATAATATCGAGAGGAAAAATTAAAAAAAAAATTTCATACTATAATAAAAATTTTCAACACATTTTGTGGATATACAGTATCTTTTAATATTTCCAAATCATAATTTATGAAGACAATCCAAACCAATAAAAAATTAAAACTGGCTTCCATTTAAAGATGGTGGACTAAATACATCCATGTAACTACTCAGACAAAAAATACACATCAAAAAATTATGCTAAAAAATAGGTGCCAGGGAAGACAAAAAACTTTGAAGAAATCCTAGACATAGAAAATCACTGAAACTGAATTGACTGAAAAGTTTGAGAACTCTGAGATTAGAAATGAGAAATCAAAAAACTAGAGGTACTACAATGAGGTATCACTTCATACCTGTCAGAATGGCCATCATTAAAAAACAAACACAAATAACAAATGTTGGCACGGATGTACAGAAAAGAGAATCTTTGTACACTGTTGGTGGGAATGTAAATTAGCACAGCCGTTGCGCAAAATCGTACTGAGGTTTCTCAAAAAACTAGAAATAGAACTAGCATATGACTTAGCAATTCCCCTCCTGGGTATATATCCAAACCTAACCCCCCCGCCACAGTGCAGCATTGGTGGTATAGTGGTGGGCATAGCTGCCTTCTAAAAAAAACCCCAAAATATTAATTCAAAAAGATACATGTACCCCAACGTTCATTTACAATTGCCAAGATCTGGAAACAACCTAAGTGTCCATCAGCAGATGAACAGATAAAGAAGATCTGGTACATACACACAATGGAATACTACAGTCATAAAAAAGAACAACAGCAGCAACATGGATGAACTTGGATGGTATTACACTGAAACAAGTCAGATAGAGAAAGACAAATAGTGTATGATATCACTTATATGTGGAATCTAAAAAATACAACAAACTAGTGAATATAACAAAAAAGAAGCAGACTCACAGATAAAGAGAACAAACTAGTTGTTACCAGTGGGGGAGGAGTGGGAGGTACAAACTATTGGATGTAAGATAGGCTGGAGGATGTATCATACAAAACGGGGAACATAGCCAAAATTTTGTAATAATTTTGTAAATGGAAAGTAACCTTTAAAAACTGTACAAAATTTTTTTAAAAAATTAAACAAATCTAGAGGTACTGACTTGGAAAAATATTTATATGTTGTTAGGTGCAAAAAGTAATCTATAGAACAATAGAATCCAGTTTCTTAAAACATAAAATTTGAGGGTATGAATGTTTCTATTTTCCTAGGAAAGAGCTCTAGAAAGATCCATGCAAATTGCAAGTAAGAAAGAAAATGACAAAAGATAGAAACCGTCATTTTTATTCATTGGATTTTATAACTGTTTTATGTACTTTTAAAATTAGTTTTTAGAAACAAAAAAAATAGATTTAAACATGCAAAAATGCCAAAACTAAAATATATATTGCTACCAATAGGAATTGGCTTATTTATTTGTGTGTCCCCAGCGCCCTAGACGTCAAGGGAACAGAACTCAGTGAATGTTTTGGATGAACTCAACATATAAGAATGAATGGCCATTAAACAAGAATCTTCCTAGGGCTGACTACCTACATGAGAGGGGAGCTTCTTTGGGCACCAAGAAGGGATTGCTTGCTTCCAATAATCCAAAATGCCAAGCACAGCATTATAATATTAATACATTCAGATAATTTAAAATATTTATTGAACATAGGAAAAACACAGACAGAATGGAGAGGTAAGGAATCAATTATTAATTTTGATTTTTAACAACAAGAAAGTGAGCCAAAAAATGTAACCCTGGTAAAAATGATACACTAGCAATTTGTATCAATTAAAACTGCAAGTTTCTGACATTTATAACATGTGGTTCTTGAGGTCACATTTTTCAACTTTTCAATAAAAAGTATTAAAAGAAAGAGATACCCATTTTTAAAAAATTTCGATAAAACCTGCCCTTGGCTAAAATGAATGAAGATAATTGTGATATATAAAAACAGGCTTTAAGTATCCATTTTGAGACAAATAAACAATAACCAGGCTATATCTTAAAGGTATACTGAGATATCTGGCAGCAATACCCCATTCTATCCTAGTAAACCAGTATCACAGGTAATTATGAAGAAGAAAATGTTACAAACATTCAGTCTGACTGCTAGGTCATTCCACGGGTGCCACTGTCCTGATGTGTCCCATGGACCTTGTGTTTTAGATCTCTGCACTTGAGTAAATAAAACACTATCAATCAATTCAGAGATGTGAAAAAACACACTGTGTTGGCAAAAATAACCATCAATTTTTGTTTTTTTTCCGCCTTTGAACATCCTTTGCTATTGCCTGAAAGAGTATAGGGAGGTTCCACAGTGCAGAGGTAGCATCCAGCTTTGCGCAGAGCCAGGCAAACCTGGGGGTGAATCTCAGCTCCAGTATTTACTGCTGTGTGGATGGAAGTGTGCCTATTAACTTTTATGAATTCTAGTCCTTTCATCTATAAAATGAGGGAAATAACAATACATAGATTAAGGGGTTGTAGTAAGATGAACACAAAACCACATGAAGCCCTGAAGAGCAGAAAACAATGGGACAAACCTAATTCGATGCTAGTTTCCTTCACCATGTGCTCCTATCCACACATCACTGAGAAATAGAAGAAGAAAGAGAAAGAGAAGGTATCTCTCTCGGCCTCAGATTCCTCTTCTATACAGTAAGGAAAATAGTAGTACTGTCTTCACAAGGCTATTCACAGATGAAATACATTAACATTTGCAAAGCTCCTAGAATAGTACTTGGAATATATAGTAAGTGCAACATAAGTGTTGGCTGTTCTCATCATCATTGTTATTGGCTAGAGGAGAATGTAAAATCTACATATGTCAAGCACATGAACAAGGTATTCTTTGGGCATGGCTGAAACCACTGGGGCTTGAGTGAGGTGCTATCTACCAGGAGTGTTATTTTTCAGAGAGGCATACTCACTACTTACTTTAAAAATGTTTGGGGCCAGAGTGATGATCTATTTCTTTAAACAAATGGGGATCAGGCATAAACCACTCAGGCCCTGTGAATCTAGCTGACTACTGAAGAGATAACAAGTTGGATATTCAGATATATGTCCCTATACTTTCATTAAACTTCAATAATCACAATGAACAAACATTATCCTCTCATTAGAATTGAGCAAATTGCAGTAGCCTGGGATTACTGTTCACCCATACTTGCTGCTCCTTCCTGCAGGAAGATTATGTTTCTCAGCTCCCTCTAAGACAGACTTGGTCATGTGATATGCACTAGCCAATGAAATGCGAATGGAAGTCACAAATGCCATTACCCAGCAGCGAGGAAGAGCTGGCATTGTATTGTAGAAGCTTGCCATTTTCTCCCCCCTCTGGCACAAGATCACCAATGTTACAGAGAGAAGCTACCACATGAGTTTAGGTTTTAGAATAAAAATGATACATAAGAGAATCACAGCTGACTTGAATGGATATATCACATGATCAAGAGATGAATCTTTATTATTGTAAGTCTCTGAGACCACAGTATAAGCTGGCCAGTTCTGATTTAATCATGTATAACTTAAACAGATTGCTATGGCAAAAAGGACTAAATGAAATAAAGCCAATCCCACACATTTTTTAGCTTCTCCTTGCTTAATTGGTATTTATCCAAGTTTCTGGCTTCTGATTTGTCACTTCATATAAAAAGGCAGCCAATGGCAGTAGTGGCAGCGCCCATTCACGGCCGCCTTACAAACTACTAATCAACAGTGTCTTCACACAAGCATCCAGCAGTTTCTGTTGAGGTCTGAGGAGAAGAGGCGATATGGCTTGATCAGGCTACAGCACCCTCTGTTTCCCAGGGCCTGATGGAGAAGGAAGTCACAAGGAGTGGTGCTTCTGAGGGAAGTCAGGGACAAATACATTCTCTAAAGGAAAGTTTTCAACCTTTCAAAGCCATGAAAGGGTTACTACACTTAGTATGCTATTGCTAATGAGTATTCAACAAAAATAGGTCTCTGTAGCTTAAAAAAGAAAAATTGGGAACAACTCAGTGTTCAAATGAAAACTCAATGGAAGGGGTCCTTACTAAATAAAATCACACCATTAAAAGCTGATAATTTATCCTAATTCTTTCTTTAGTGGAGGGCAAGTACTCCTGCTGCAGCGGTAGAGAGGGGAGCACACCCATCTGTCTGAAGTACAGATGACTGAATCAGGGCTCAACGCCTGGCCAGAGCAGGCAGCCAATAAATGCTTACTGATCTATGGCTGGCTAGTTCTTGGTTTGTAGCTGGCTTGCTCAAGTACTCTCTCTGGCTTCTACAAGGGCTAGAGCTTATCAGGTAACAGGAGCTGCTTTTGTCACCACCCCCACCCGACCCCCTAGCTCTTACACCAGCCCCGTATCTCTCTGTAGAGAGGACCAGAGGGGTGTGTAGAGTACAACTACCACACATTCCCAGAAACTGAAATCCTATAATATTAATGATTCTTGGCCTTTAGGGGTAAAGAAGAAGAAGACTGGCTAACTTAAAGAATTTATTCAACCAAAAGTTAAGTAGAAACATTATTATTTCCCTCCGGCAACTATTCAGGGCCAAAGTTTTTACTGAAACCCAAGTAAAGTTTCCAAAAGGCAGTTTAGCAGCACAAGAGCTATTAATCTCAACAGAATTCAAAAAGCTGTGAGGAAAAAAAAAAAAGAAAGAATAGTCTTCCACGCAGCTAACAAAGCAAAAGTCCTTGTACCTTCAATTTCCTAGTAATTAAAAACTCAGCATGTCCTTACAGATATAATCTACTTGGCCTTACAATATATGCTCAGGGTGGACAAAACAAAGCAACACTTGTCTTTAATTTCCAAATCACATTTCTAATCTGCCATTTCAGATTAAAAGGCCCCTATCACAGACAACGAATACCATACTCTACATGGCTTGAAAGAAACAGGAAAAGATGAGTGCATTTACTGGCATTCGTGGTTCCCACGGGATCTGTTCTCTTTTCCCTAAAGGAAGCAGTTAACTCACCACAGCCCTGGCCCAAACTAGTCTTTCTTTCTGTTCTGCCCATGAAGAGGGCTTGAGCTCTGACCCTCTTCCTGGGTCTCAGTGGTAGAAACAGAACTGTATTTGATCAGTGGCTTTGGGGGGAATGTAGTGAAGGAGGAGGATGCAGCCAGGGACCTCCGAGAACTTCCAGAACTGAACTATCTAAATAGCAGCAGGAAGTGACAAAACATTTGTGACTGATGGCACGTGCCAGGGATAAGAATGGGCTCACTTCTTCTGTTTGTTGCTGGGGAGAATGCATTCCCTGGGCGCACATGGGGAAAGTCACTGAAACACACAGTGGTAGAACTCTGGAGTTGTTAAGAAATTATGAAATTATCTGTGGTTCAGTCCCTTTGATTTTGTATATCAGAACCAAATGTTAGGAGATTGTACCACTACAAAGCCAGGCAGTGACTTTTAATAGCAGAAACCTCATTTGAAAGAACTTCCTTTTTCTTATTCCCAATGACTGGAATAAAGTAGTTCCACAATGGAATATCATTGAACTGAACTACCTGAGAGAATAACTAAAAACCTTTCCTTTCACAATTCCCAATTTCTCCAGACCTAGGGTAGAAGGACCAGCTGAAAAGCCATCACACCAAACATATGTGTGAGTGGGGACAAGGCTCAGGGCACCAAGAGACAATGCCAGAGAAAGCAAGCCTAGGAGAAAAGACAACTGCCTCTGTCCCTGCTAACAACTCGTTCCACGATGAAGGTCTCAGGACAGAAAGGTGTGTCAAGACAGATAATTTGTTTCTTTGAAAAATGGGCTCAAATGGCAGAATTATATTTTCAGTGGCATGGCTTGAGGAACAGGTTAGTTCTAATCTTAATTGAGTGATATCTGTTTAGTAACTACTCAAAATAAACCCATTCCCAAAGTCTTATAATTTCAAGAAAAGGATACTGTGGTATATATTACAACCAGAAAAGTATCCTGTAACCAACCAATGCTCTGGCTTTTTAACTTGATGCTTTTTTCATAAAGAGGAGTCAATTCTTCCTTCTCTACTGAATTATGCTAGTCTCATTTATGGCATCTATATTCTGAAAATGGTAAATTAAGAGTGACCATGAAGTAGGGAGACTTTTTCAGGTTAGGCTTGTAAAGAGGCTTATCACTCTACAGTCACATCATAGTTTCACTCTCCATTTAATGGCATATGTTCTCTGTATATTCACAGTATGGCTTTATCTTAGGACCCTAGATAGTTCTTAGTCTGTCTGTTGCTTTTAGGGTTTTCAGTGTAAGCACAGACATATGGCTACTCCCAATGGCTGACATTCAAAACAATTTTTTATCTGAGTGTTGTATTTTACCATCCTAAGCTTCACTGTTATGTTCCACAGTTCAAAAACACAAACATACTCCCAGAAAAACTGAGTTTCCAAAGGATAACAGGAATAATTCAAGATAAGTGGAAACCATCTGAATTACCAAGGCTATAAAGAAGCACTTCTCAAGGCGACAAATGAATCAAGGCTGGTACTGGTTTCAAATACCAACTGTGAGAAAAGTTACAGACTAAAATTGACATAATGCCACCTTGAGGGAGAGTCAAGTGTCAAAAGGATCACAGATCTCAGGAAAACAAGATGATGTGCAGAAAAATGGTGGAAGGGACAAACATAAAGAAGACATAAGCTGCTGAACTCATAACATGATGAGCTTGCACAATTTATTCAAGACCAAAGAAAGAGGTTTGAGAACTTCACAATCATTGGAATATAATTTTGAACTGAAACAAATAAAATTCTGGACCTATCAATAGGAAGAAAACATGGTGCTACTCTTAATAGGATCAAGATGCTTGAATCTGGAATATGCTTTAGAATAAAGATATAGCCTATGAGTCAATTAAATCATTGGAAAAAAAAGTGGCTGATAAGACACATGATAAAAGAGAAAGGGATAAAATTATAGCCTGAGGAAGAGATTCAAAAGTCCATTAATAAATTTTAGGCTTTGACGTAGCAGATTGTTCAAAATTATATGTGAAAAGATTAAATTCTGAGGACCTGGAAAGGCACTTCATTGCATGTTGGATTGAAAATATTTAGAAAGCCTCAATCATGCAAATTGGCAATACCAAAAGTCCTCCCCACAGCAATGGGAAGCTTAGTTGTAGAAGATGCATTCAATCCTGTGCCTCCATTAGTCAGAGCTTCTTTTACTGGCAGCATATGCCATAGTCTTGAATTTTAAAACAGATTCTATTCAGATAAGTAAATACGAATCTCCAAGAATGTGTAAAAACAACCAAAAACAAGTGTAATTTTGGATAACCTGGCTTTATACCAATGTAGCAAGACCTTCTGAAATGAATATGCAATTTCACATGTAATTTATTTACAATGTTTAGAATACATTAAAAGATATTATTTTCTGCATTTATAAGCAAATATACTAGACTACAAAAGATCTCTGTTGTTTAGGAAGATTATATTTGCTAGAAACACAAATTTGTCTCATCAGGGTATTGAGTTTGGGAGAATGAAATTTACTAGTTTTATAATTATAATGACATATCGATATGTTTGATTGATTAAATATGAGTGAGAATTTTATCAAATTTATGAAAAAAATAAAGTGAAAATGACTTACTTTTAAAATTAGTACATTTATATATGAGCTGTATGTTGATTAAAAACAGGCTTAAAGAAAAATCAGAGCTTAAGACAAAATAATAAAAATAAAACTCAAAAATAGGTTTAAGATTTATAATTTCAAGTACTACCTATCAATAAAGCAAAGGTAATTTAAATATTCCTTTCATGATCAAATCTTCCCCTGGGCAATAAAAGCCTAGTAGCACTAGGTTTGAAATGAATGAATGAAACTGAGTAGAACCCTGTGGGGCTCCTGGACATGGAAGACTTTCTGTGTTCCCTGTTCCTTGTTTGTAGGTAACAGACTCCAGCCTCCATGACCTTCCCTAAGTTCCAAAGGGCAGGTCCAAACAGTTGCTAATCAAGGAAGGAAGGGGATGCAGAGATAAGGGAGGAACAGCCAAGAAACAATTGTGCAGCCTTGGGGCAGGGTCCTGCTTCTACCTTAAGGGATACACATAACAATAGCTTTAAGCTCTTTATAGAACTAAAACCCAACAAATGGACATTCTTCATACCAGAGAAGACCACCTGAGGCCAGGTGAAAGGAACCAGAGAAGCTCATCTAGAGATTACCTGAGACCAGATTAAAGGAATGCAGGCACTGCATACATCCTAATCTTGTCAGCAACCCTGCCTTTGAACTATTGTTATAATACTCCTCACCAAATGCTCCTAGATTGGGACACACAGTTTTTGAGGGCAGGAGCCTGCTGTGTCCTCCTTTGCCTGGCAAAGCAATAAAGCTATTCTTTTCTACTTCACCCAAAACACTGTTTCCTAGATTTGATCTGGCACTGGTGTACAGAGGCAGAGTTTTCAGCACCAAGAATAAAAGCAAATATGTGCTGAGCAGACATCGCAGGGAGGGCCTGCATGGAGAATTATGGAGGAGAGATGAGATCTGTCACAGGAGCTCAGGGAACTGATGGAAAACTAATATGTCATATCAAGAGCCAGAATGTGGTAAATCATATAAACATATGGGCTCTTGGACAGCTATTTTTCTGAAACACGCATCAATTTATAATTACACATGGTGGTATAGTGATGGTTCAGGTGGCTAAGACTATAGGAAAGCTGATTTCCAAAAGAGTGAGTCTTTACTACCAGAAGAAGCATAACCTCCCTCCCTTACAGCATAAGTACATTTGATAACTTTCTCATTCAAATTACCTAGTTATGATGAAAACCCTAGTTCCAAGGTGCATTAAGTATCAAATACATTCTGACTTGACCACATCCCCATTCAAAAGCTCTATTCAATATCATATATATGTTCATTTGTTTTTCAGGAAGGATTTGTCCTTGAGTAGGTTCATTTGAATTTGAAAGGACTATCTTTATACTGGATGTAAACAATGAAACCAATGTTAGAAAATACATTGCAAACTCTACTCAAATGCAAATTACATTAACAGATTACTTTTTAGGTAATTGTTTAGAATGAACATTGAGTACTTACAAACTTCTTATCGGCTGGTTAATGTTTCTGTGATTAGGTACAAGTGGGCAATGAAAGATTTTGTACTAATCACTCCGATTAGCAATAAAGAAAGAAACACAAGAGAAAAAACTGGAAATATTTTTTTAACTCTTCAACATTAAAGGTATTTTAAATTACACATTTTCTTTTGATAATTTCTGAAATTAATCATTAGGAAGCATTTCATTCAGATAAAATGATAAGCTTTTGCATACACTCAATATTTATGATTTTCAAATGAGCGCTTTCCCAGTTTTTATTTTTACTCCATTCTAACTTATGTTTTAGTAACAATCCAAAAGTTAGGGCTATTAAGGCAGTTTTAAAAATAAATTTAGGCATCATGTGAGAAAGTCAACTGAATTAAATAAAATTTGAAAATGCTTTAAAGGATAACACACATAAGCTTAGAAACATATAAAAACTGATTTTAAATGTCAAATAGTTTGACTATGTAAATTACATATGAAAATACCCTAAACTAACCAAGCATTAAAGGTGGCATATGATTAAAAAGGATTCAGAATATGATCGAAAATACATAAAATGTGTTCACTCAGAATGGTTTGATGCTAAGGATTCAGTAATAATACAGTGACAACATGTTTTCTATATATCCCATGTGTTAAGACAATGTCCTTATACCTCACAATTTTGGGCAAATTCTCCTAAAATTAGCAGTGTTCATATCTTAAGTCTTGAAAATTGGAGCAGAGAAAATAAATAAGTCCTCTGTTGCTATTAAAAAAGTCAAACTAAATATCAATTGCTTCATATCTCTTTCTGGGATAAAACAGGGTATGTAATTTTGAGTAATAAGCACCAAATAAAAAAAAATTTTGGTTATTATAAAGCCCAGTAGTTAGTGGTTTTAACATGAGAAATTTCTTTAAATGAAAATTTCAAATTTGCTGAATACCATCAGATCAAAGGTATATTGCTATGATTTTTTCAGAGTTAACTCTTAATATCGCATAACACCTCTGTGATAAAAAATAATTATGTGATGGGGGTTGGTTCAAGATGCCAGTTTAGAAAGATCCTGAATTCACCTCCTCCCAAGGACACACCAAATGTACAACTACATATGGATCAATTTCCTTTGAAAAAGACCTGAAAGCTAAACAACACCTCCAAAACAAAGGATAAAAGGACCACATCAAGACAGGTAGGAGAGTCAGAGACACAGTCTCACCAAAAACCTCATCTCTGGCACAGCAAACCCACAAGCACAAGGGATCTCACAAATATGGAACTTCTCCCTAGGGGTCTGTGCCCCACCTCAGGTACCCCCACCCTTATAACCTGCACTGGAGAAATGAGCCCCTAATACTTTTGGCTTTGAAAACCAACAGGGCTTATGTCTAGGCAATGCAAAAGGCTGTGGGGACAGAAAAGTTTGTTCTTAAAGGGCTCATGTGCAGACTCACTCACCCCAGGACCCAGCACAAAACCAACAGTTTGAAAAGCTCCTAGACCATACATGAAGGAGATTCATTAGCTAAGATTAAAGGCTCTGCCAGGGGTGCAGAGTTCTTTGGGACTTTATCCTGGGATAGAGGTGCTAGTGAGCACTATTTTTGTGCTCTCACTCCATACTGCTAGAGCTACAGGACTCAGCTTGCCTCCATGCTCTCCCCAGGTCCCACTGAAGCCAGGGGGCTTACCTCACCCTCACATGTTCCTGTGGTCTGCTGCAGCCTGTTATCTCTCCCTGCCCCATGTGGCCAGTGGACTATCCCACCATCATGTACTCCTGCAGCACCACTGCAGCCAGGAGTCCCAACCCAGGCTCTCCTGTGGCCCCCTGAAGCCAGTAGACATGTGTATTCCACGTAGGAAACAGCCCTTGAGCACCTGGCTATGGTGTCCAGGGAGACCTGCATTTCTGGGACTTATGGGTCTAAAATAATTGAGGAGACAGTTCACGTTATGGAACCACCCTCAAGACACTGACAGCAGACTGGAACACCCTCAGACTTCCTATGAAAAAGCCCTATTTACTTGTCTCAGAGCTTAAGCCTGAAGGGAAGGCTTCAAGTTTACTGCACATCTAGAAGCTATGGAAGAGCTCTTGGGGAATACTGCATTCTTTAAAAGCTGCTACTTCAGAGTCTACATTCCAAACAGCCTGAAACTAGGTTTTGAACTAGATCCCTGTCTTTGGAAGACTGATAGGTCTTCATACAACCTCTGGGATCTATCATATTAAAATTAAACTGCTTAGATAATTACAAATGTTCAAGAGACAACAAAGACCTAGGATGGGGTTGAAAAATCAGGTTCATCTCCTACACAGGGCCACTCCTTCAAGACTGGGAAAGGTAACTGTTTTGCCTAATACATAGAAACAAACACAGAGAGACAAGCAAAATGAGAAAACAGAAGACTATGTCCCAAACAAAGAAAAAGATAACCCCCTCCAAAAAAAAAAACAACCAAAAAAACCCCAAAAAACAAAACTAATGAAATGGAGGTAACTGACCTGATAAAGAGTTTAAAGTAATGGACATAAAGATGTTCACCGACCTCTCAGAAGAACAGGTGAACATAATGAGAACTCAACAAAGAGACAGAAAACACAAGTAAGTACCAGAAATAAATCATGGATCTGAAGAATACTGTAAGTGAAAAGAAAAATACACTAGAGGGTTTCAATAGCAGACAAGATGAAGCAGAGGAGAGGATCAGCAACCTGGAAGACAGGGCAGTGGAACTCATCCTAGCAGATCAGAAGAGAAAAAAAAGAAAGATTACTTAAGAAACATATGGTACAACATCAAGAGGAATAACACTCTCATTGTAGGGGTTAGAAGAAGAATAGAGAGAAAGGGGCAGAAAATTTATTTGAAGAAGTAATGGCTAAAAACATCGCTAACTGGGCTAGAAACAGACATTGAAGTCCAGTAAGCAGAGAATTCAAAATAAGGTGAACCCAAAGAGATCCACACCAAGGCACATCATAATTAAAATATCAAAAGTTAAAGACAAAGAGAGAATTATAAAAACAGCAGGAGAAAAACAACTTGTTACATATAAGGGAAGTCCTATAAGATTATCAGCTGATCTTTCTGCAAAAAATTTACAGGCCAGAAGGGAATGATATAATATATTCAAACTGTTGAAAAGAAAAAACTTTCAACCAAAAATACTCTACAAGCAAGGTTATCATTCAGAACTGAAGGAGAGATGAAAAGTTTTCTAAGGAAGCAAAGGCTAAAGCAGATCATCAACACTAAATCTGCCTTAGAAGAAATGTTACTTCTTCAAGATGAAAAAAGGGCATTAAATAGCAACAAGAAAACATAAAAAAGTCAAAATTTCATGCATAAAGGAAAATATATAGTAAGTGGATTAACCATTCATAAAGCTAGTACAAAGGTTAGAAGACAAAAGTAGTAAAATTAACTGTACAATAATTAAGGGATACAAAAACAAGATGTAAATATAACATCAAAAACATGACATGAGGGTGGGGGAAGTAAAAATGTACAGTTTTTAGAATGTGTACAAACAAGTTGCTATCAGCTTACAATAGAGTACTACACACACACACACACACACACACACTCAGTTTTTTATATATGAACCCCATGGAAACACAAACCAAAAACCTATAGTAGACACATTAAAGATAATGAGAAAGAAATCTATACACAACATGAAAAAAAATCATCAAACTAAGGGAAAAGATCACAAGAAGAAACAAAAGAACAGAGAAGAACTATAAAAACAGCCAGGAAGCAAGTCACGAAATAGCAATAAGTACATACTTATTAATAATTACTTTAAATTTAAATGGACAAAATTCCCCAATCAAAAGTCACAGAGCGGCTGAATGGATTAAAAAGCAAGACACAATTATATGTTGCCTACAAGAAATTCAATGCAGATCTAAGGACACAAACAGACCGAAAGTGAAGGGATGAAAAAAGATATTCCATGCAAAAAAAAACAAAAGAAAAGCTGGTGTAGCTATACTTATATCAGACAAAACAGAAGTTAAAACAAAGACTGTAATAAAAGACAAAGAAGGGCATTACATGATGATAAAGCAGTCAATCCAACCAGAGGTTATAACATTTTTAAATATATATGAACCAACATAGGAGCACCTTAATATAGAAAGCAGATATTAACAGACCTAAGGGGAGAAACTGACAGCAATACAATGATAGGAAAGGACTTTAACACCCGACTTCCATCAATGGATAGATCGTCCAGATGGAAAATCAATAAGGAAACATTGGCCTTAAACAACATATTAGATCAGATATACTTAATAGATATATATAGAACATTCCATCCAAAAGCAGCAGAATACACATTCTTCTCAAGTACACATGGAACATTCTCCAGGACAGATTACATTTTAAGCTGCAAAACAAATCTCAATAAATTTAAGAAGACTGAAATCATATCAAACATCTTTTACAACCACAATGGAATGAAACTAGAAGTACAAGAAGAAAACTGGAAAAATCACAAATATATGGAGATTAAATAACATGCTACTGAACAACTTCATGGGTCAATGAAGAAATCTGAGGGGAAATCAATAAATAATTTGAATAATGAAAACAGAAATACAATATTCCAAAATCTATGGGACAAAGCAAAAGCAATTCTAAGAGGGAAGTTTATAGCAAAACAGGCCTGCCTAAAGAAAAAAGACAAATCTCAGACAATCTATACCTAAAGTAAGTAGAAGAAGATGAAAAAAGTCCAAAGGGAGTAGGAGGAAAATAATAAAGATCAGTGTGGAAATAAATAAAACAGACTAAGAAAAATTTTAAAAAGACCAATGAAACCAAGAGCTAACTGTTTGAAAAGATAAACAAAATGCATAAATCTTTAGCTAGACTAACCAAGAATAAAAGACAGGTCTCAAATAAATAAAGTCAGAAATGCAAGAGGAGAAATTACAAATGATATCAAAGAAACACAAAGGATAATGAGAGACTACTAAGAACAATTATATGCCAACAAATTGGATAACCTAGAATAAATGGATAAATCCCTAGAAACATATATACTTCCAAGACAGAATTATAAGAAATAAAATATCTGAACAGACTGATTATTAATAAAGAGATTGCCAAAAAAAAAATCCCAACAAACAAAAGTGCAGGGTCAGACAGTTCTACCTGTGAATTCTATCAAGCATTCAAAGACTGAATACCTATCCTCCTCAAACTCCAAAAACTGAAGAAAAGGGAACATTTCAAAACTCATTTATGAGGCCAGCATTATCCTGATACTGAAATCAGATAAGGACACCACAAAAAATAAAATTACAGGCCAATGTCCCTGATGAAAATAGACATAAAAATCTTAAACAAAATATTAGCAAACTGAATTCAACAATATATAAAAAGGATCAGGAGTCCTAGGTGGCGCAGTGGTTAAGAATCCGCCTGCCAATGCAGGGGACACAGGTTTGAACCCTACTCTGGGAAGATTCCACATGCTGTGGAGCAGCTAAGCCCATGAACCACAACTATTGAGCCTGTGCTCTAGAGCCCATGAGCCACAACTATTGAGACCATGTGCCACAACTATTGAAGCCCACGCACCTAGAGCCTATGCTCCACAACAAGAGAAGCCACTACAACAAGGAGCCTGTGCACCACAATGAAGAGTAGCCTCCGCTCACACCAACTAGAGAAGCCCATGTGCAGCAATGAAGACCCAACACAGCCAATAAATAAAATAAATAAATAAACAAATAGTATATAAATTAAAAAGAAAAAGGATCATACAACACGATCAAGTAAGACTTATTCCAAGGATGTGAGGCTAGTTCAACATCCACAAATCAATATATATGATACTCACATTTATAAAATGAAGGATAAAAATCACGATTGTCTCCATAGATGCAGAGAAAGCACTGACAAAATTCAACATCCAATTATGAATTATGTTGAAAACTCTCAACAAAGTGGATATAGAGGAAACATACTTCAACACAATAAAGGCCATATATGACAATTCCATAGGCAAAATCATACTCTAAGGTGAAAAGTTGAAAGTTTTTCCTTTAAGATTAGGAACTATAGAAGGATGCCCATTCTCAACACTTTCATTCAACATGATATTGGACATCCTAGCCATGGCAATTAGGGGGAAAAAAAAAAGAAATAAAAGAAATCCCAATTCAAAAGGGAAAGTAAAAATGTCACAATTTGCAGATAACATGATAGTGTATAGAGAAAACAAACTATAGAATCTACCAAAAAAACCTCTTAGAACTAATAAATGAATTCAATAAAGTTGCAGGATACAAAATCAATATACAGATATCTGTTGCATTTTTATACACTAATTACAAAATATCAGAAAAGGTAATTAAGAAAACAATCACATTTATAACTGCATCAAAAAGAATGAAATACCTAGGAATAAATTTAACCAAGGAGATGAAAGATGTACTTGAAAACTCTAAGGCATTGAGGAAAAATTTAAGATGGCAAACAAACGGAAAGGTACACCATGCTTACGAATTAGAAAAATTAATATCATTAAAATGACCATACTATGCAAGGCAATCTACAGATTCAACGCAATCCCTATTATTTATCACAGGACTAGAACTAAAAATTCTAAAATTGTATGGAACCATGAAAAACCTTGAACAGACAAAAGAATCATGAGAAAAACAAACCAAAAAAACCCCAAAAAGCTGGAGGTATCAAACGCCCTGATTTCAAACTAAACTGCAAAGTTACAGTAATCAATACAGTATGGCATTGACATAAAAACAGACACATAAATCAATGGAACAGAGTAAAGGACCCAGAAATAAGCCCACACAAATATGGACAAATAATTTATGACAAAGGACTCAACAATATACAACGGGAAAAAGTCTCTTCAATAAATCATGCTGGGAAAACTGGAAAGACAAATGCAAAGGAATGAATCTAGACCACTATCTTATACCACACACAAAAATCAACTCAAAATGGATTAAAACTTAAGACCTGAATCCATAAAACTTCTAGAAGAAAACATAGGCAATAAGCTCCTTCATATCAGTGTTGGCATGGTATATTTTAATCTGACTGCCAAAGTAAAGGCAACAAAAGCAAAAATAAACAAGTGGGACTACATGAAACTGAAAAGCTTCTGCACAGCAAAGGAAACCATCAACAAAATGTAGTGGTGACCTACTGAATGGGAGAAAATATTTGCAAATCATATATATGATAAGGGGTTAATATCCAAAATACATAAAGAACTCAATAGCAAAACACAATTTGATTAAAAAATGGACAGAGGATCTATGTAGATATTTTTTCCAAAACACATACAGATGAGATGGCCAACAGGCATACGAAAAGATGTTCAATGCCACTAATCACCAGACAAATGCCAATCAAAACCACAATGCGATATCACCTCCCACCTGCTAGAATGGCTATTATCAAAAAGACGAGAAATATCAAGTTTCATAGAGGATGTGGAGAGAAGGGAAACTCTGTACGCTATTGGTGGGAATGTGTATTGGTGCAGCCACTATGGAAAATAGCACAAAAGTAGATCGACACTTAAGAATAGAACTACCATATGATTCAGCTATTCCAATTCTGTGTATTTATCCAAAGAAAATGAAAACTAATTTAAAAAGATATATCCACCCCTATGTTCACTGCAGCGTTATTTTCAATAGCCAGATATGAACATAACCTAAATTTCCATGGACGGAGGACTGGATAATGAAGATATTGTATATACACACAATGAACTACTACTCAGCCATAAGAAAGGAAATTTTGACATTTGCAACAACATGGAGGGACTGCAAAGGCATTGTGCTAAGTGAAATAAGTCAGAGAAAGACAAATACCATATGATTTCACTTATATATGGAATATAACAAACAAAACAAACAAAGAAAGGAAATGAACCCAAACTCAGATACAGAGAACAGATTCATGGTTATCAGAGGGAAAGGGGGTTGGGAGGTGGTGAAATGGGTGAAGGGGGATGACTGTATGGTCATAGATGGTACTAGTCTTATTGCAGTTATCACCTTACAGTGTATACAAAGATTAAATTATTATGTTGTACACCTGAAACTAATATGTTATTTTACTTCAACTAAAAAAAAAAATCTATGTGATAACATTTCAAATAATTATTAAAATGGCTTACTTTCTTCTTTCTTGCTAATAATCGCAGGCAGGGTATAAATCTAAAAAACAAAGGAAGTCAGTCAGTTACCTGCAGTTAATGACCCAGCACACATTACCAGGGTGATATTGGTACAATGATACACAAAGGGAATGTCTTGATTTCAAGGTCCTACAACTACTGTATCCACAATGCCATCTCCCCAGCCGGTCTTCCAAACTTGCCTCCCATTCCTTTCCATCCTTGGCTGTCCTGCCCTGGGCAAAGTTTTACCCCATCCCTCCGACCTAAGCATCTCATTCTATTCTCCAACATGATACATAATTTCCCTTCTTCAGGAAGTATCTCATGATAGATTTTACCTGTTTGTTTCTTCCTCAAATTATCTGCTTAGTATTCTTTTTCTAAGTGTGAACAATCCTAACTTGTAGTTGGTGAGCTATCATGCTGTCTTCTAAATTTCCTCTAGGTCAGGGCTGGCCCCTCAACTATTAGCAGTAAAAAGCCAAGTTGTTTTGATTTTAATTTTAATCGGTCATTGACTGACAATTTTGTAAATTACAATAAAATCTAAATGTAATAAACAATAAAGACTAGACACAGAGTCCAAAATTTTTATTATTAAATTCAGCAGATGTAAAATGACTTCTAAATGCTATAAAATTTTCCAGATGCTTAATCATAATCTCTTCACTCATCTTATTGTAGCCTGGTAACGCTTTGTAGGATGGACTCAAAGTCTGGGGACCACAATTTGTGTAGCTCTGCTGTTACACAGGTACGTTTCACAAGGATGTTGACAAGTTCTTTGCCATTCAAAAGACAGTTTTCAAGGGACAGGCTGATGCCTCCTATTTGCTCTGTGTGCTCATTCCTCTAATCATTTAGTGCAGCATTCTTCACAAAAGTCGTCCATGATTTATCCCCTTTTTTACATGTCTCCCTGATAATTTTAAGTAAATGATGTCAATATCAAACTAATTGTTAGAAAAATGGGGATCTGGATAGAGGGAAAATGTCAAGCCACAAACAGTTTTATCAAAGGAGACTTTCAAACAATAGTCTAGGACCAGGATTAGTTCTTACCGTGAAACTTGTTCATCATGCTGATCATAAAGCCTAGGACAGGCCTTGCAAAGAGTGGGCACTCAAGAATTATTAACTAAATAAAACAATCCAATCAATGTACCCAAGTTAATAATCATAAGTAACTTTTTAAAGTAATTTTAGGGTTTTAAATTAGTCCTGGAAGTCCCCCTGAGAAACAAATTCAAAAGTTGGTATTATGTGCCAGTGACACAACGCTAGAAAAACAGTAAGAGTCTCTACTCCTCTGATGTGCTATTTTAATATTTTCACTATAGGCATATAAATTTTTTTCAGATGTACTTTGCAATTATTAGAACAATAAAATCTAAATTATAGAATTTGCCATATTCCTACCGGTTCCTTCCCATCCATGGCTTCAAGCCAGAGTTTCCGATTAGCTTCTGAAAAGGCTTGCAATGTGATGATTCCATGCCTATTAAAAACAAATATTTATATATTCAATTTACTACTTTTATGCCTTTACACATTTACTATTTTTTTAAGTCCTTAGTTAACTATAAAAGTAAAATTTGAAGAAAAAGCAGGAAAAAAGAGAAAAAAAATGAAAAGAGAAAATAGGAAAGGAGAAAAATGAAATTTAAAAAACAAAAAGAAACCAATAAGTGTTTTAAGTATAAGACTGTCTGAAGGAGGCTAATCTCAAACTATTTCTCTTGAAATGATCAAAAAGGATGAAAGAGCTACATTCACCAAAGTTCAAAACCACCTAAACATTCCACAATATGAGAATGATTAAGAATATGACCCAACATGATACAATCTAGTCACTAAAATAATTACAGTGAGTATATAGCAATATGGGAAGCCTTATGCCATAACTAGTTAATTATTAAGAAGACACTAAAACCAAAGTATTTATATATACAGTGATCACAACATTACCATTAACACTTTTAAAAACAACTCCCTCCCACACACCCATTCTGAAATAGCTACTTGAGGATGTGCTTCAAGAAAGAGAAAGCAACAGGAGAGAGGAAACTAATATAAGAGAGAAAAAGATAGAAAATCCAGAAAAAAAAAGTGAAGTTAACCTAATTAACTGTGCAGGCTGTCCATAAGATAAACAGAAAATTAGAGGGCTCTGTGAAAAGGTACATTAAGAAGGAAATTTCATTTAAATATTGTGTGATTAAAAGCCTGGAATGAGTTAAACTGTGATTAAGGCATATATCTCTATGTAAACAAGGAAAGAGATCATTAAACTGATAGGAAAAGGAAAAATGTATTATAAAGATCAAGGTAATTTTATCTTGGAGAATTTAAGCCAGTGTAAAACACCAATAGTGACAACAATCAATACTTTTTGCCTGTTTATTACGTGCCAGGCACTGTTGTCTCCTTTATTATCTCATTTATTCCTCATAACAACCCTTGGATGTGGGTAATAATTATCCTTGTTTTACAGATGAAACAAACTAAAGCACAGAGTTCAACAGGGTGCTTCAAGGTTATATATCTAGAAAGTGTTGGAAAAAAGAAAAGAGAAATCACTAACATGGTATTTATCTACATAGAAAATCCAGAAGTTCCTACCACAAAACTATTAAAACCAATGGAGTTCAACAACTGTGTTGGATATAGATTGATATATACAAAAAAATTAATAGCCTTTCTACACAGCAGTATAAAACAAACAAAAAGTTTCTACTAATGAAAAGAATTCTATTCAAAATTTCAATAAAAAGAAAACACCCAAAAGCAAATCTGAAAAAAAAAAAGATATGTAAAATCTTAGGGAGAGTGCCACTCACCACTGATTAATTAACAACTTTAACAGAACTCCAGTCAAAAATCCCAAAGGAATTTTTGGAGACAAAGGGAAACTTACTAAGCAGATCTATAAAGTATAAGAACACAGAGCCAAAATAGCTAACACTGTTTTAAAGAAGCATAAGAATGGGGCCATGCCCTACTAAATAGCTACAAGCTTCAGTATATGTAAGCTACAGTATATAACAGTGTATACAGCATGTCAGAGTACATATATAGTGTACACACACACCCACACACAAAGCTAGAGTATTCAGAAAAGCATGGTGGTAATACAGGGGGAAAAATAGATTATGGAATACAATGGAGATCAATGAACATATGCCTCCTTATTTTGTTTCTAGTCTACTTGCATTGAAACAATAAAGCAGCTGAGCTAAATAATTCCACTAGATAATAAGCTTGAATGTACAACCCTCATGTCTCTTCCAATATCCTGTGGCTAAGAGTGCCCAGAACAGTGTTGTGTACGTGGTAGGCACTCATTTCCACTGACTAAAGCAAGCTTATGGCATTTGAAGCTGTGTCTTATTATTCCTTGGGAACAAGGCCACTAGGTTTCAAAACCATACAAAAAGGCTGACCCAGGAGCCATGAAAAATTGCTGTCAGGTTCCTTCACTTTGATGGGGATCTCAGCCCACAATATGCATTTTCCCCAAGGCAGCCATTTTTATTGATTTTCTAGATTCTTCTCTGAGTGATGTTACCCTTTGGTAGCACTCTGTATCTGATTTATTTTTTTGAAAGCATCATGCGATATATATTTGTTGAATAAACAAGTGAAAGATTGAAATAAACATATACATGGTTTAAAAAAGAAACTGAAAAGCACTTTATGCTGTTTCATACTTACATCTATACATAGAAAGAAACAATTTAGATCATTAAAAATATAAAGTCAAAAGTTCAAACCTTTCAACTACTTCTATGTCAAAGCAGAATCGTTTATCAATTGAATCTGTCTTTCGTCGAATACAAGATTTTAATTTAAACATTTCTGGTGAGCTAGTAACAAGGCCATTCTGAAACAAGAAGTGGAGCACATTACTGACATGATGAAAAAGTGAACTTAAATATATTAAATATACAACTTAAAGTTTCCATGTTAAAATGACAACTTAGAGTATAGTTTATGTATAAAGATCATAATAACACCCTGTTTCTATAAATACAAAGACTTCTGCCTAATGTTAACTGCCCGATTGTAATACACCAAAACATTTATTAATAAATTAATCATATATACATGCTTTATTCAAAGAATTCTATGACATGCCTGTCTAGTACCCTTCAACATATTTATTTATAATGTTAAATTATACTATATATGTGTATATGTGTGTGTGTTTGTGTTGGAGCCATAGAGTATTAAATGATAACTGGCTCAAAACCTCAAGAGAGCTACCAAAATAATAAAGTTCTAGTAGATACTTGCTATAATGCCATTACTATCACACATACCATGTGACTCCCTTGCTGGTAACTAACGACTAGTCTGCTACTAACACTAAACTAAACCTCTTTGGACAGGATCCAACATAGACTCAATTCATAATTCTCTTCCATACCTGAACTGCCAGTCACTTTTAAGAGGAATATTTATCTAATGCCTGGTTAATTCTATTGTATCTGGTTGCAAATCTCTCTTATTAACAGAACTCTGGCTTGGTCTATTTATTATTAGCTCACTGACTGTCACATAAACTGACTTTTGGGCAATATCTTTTCTTATGAAACTTTTAGAGTAGAAACTAGGCATGATTATAGCACTTAATCACATCTCGTGATGGGAGCAATCTAAGGTTTCTTTTTCTCTGGTATGTTCTCCTTTATTTTATGTCTCTCACTTTGAATTATTAGACTCTAATGAATGCCCAAGCACAATAAGTTTCAGCTGATATATTTGAGTATGTGTCTAAGTTAGATCAACATTTACTTCTGCCATGATCTATACCAAAATTAGCTGGGTAAGTCACTTACTTTCTATTGTCTTTATTTTTTAATCAGTTAAAATGAGGCTAGCCTAAATAATCTTTAGGATAACTCCCAGCTCTAGGATTCTTAGATGATGGCTCAATTATTTAATCTGTAGGTCCAATCATTTACCATATTCATGTCCTAACTCACAAAAAGATTATACACTACATGCAATAAGGGTGTTGCATTCTGTAGCACTTCCGCATATAAGGTACACTCTGTTCTGTACTGTTCACTACCCATGCGAGACATTCAGTGACTGATTTACTTTAGGGGTAAATAAGCATTGATTGATTTCTTCTGAGAAACTCTGTTGGCCAGTATTTGAGTAAGTAGTACACAGTACAGAAAAGGAAGCAGCACGCAGGGGCAAACCCAGGGCACAAGAGACCACCTGGAAGAAGGATGTAGGTTCCTTGAGCCTGGACCAGCACTGACAGTCTCTGTAGGCTGCTGGCCAACCAACAATGCAAACAACTCTGCTGCCAAGGATGGGAAATGACACCTACGAAGGTGTCCCTACATTTAACATAACTGCTTATAAACATTCCATGGCCAAAGTAAAGAAAAATCCTGGCCACTCTTTTTAAGTCATCAAGGTCACTAAAGTGAGATAAAAATGTCTGACTTTTCAATTTTTAAAAACTGTGATCACATTTATTAGAAAAATAAGCACACGTGATTTTTGTTTGTTTTACTTCCATTACTTAAATAACAAGTTCAATGAAAAACAAAAGCAAAAACAACTCACCATTTTCCCACTGGATTTCATTTCTGAAACACTCATTGTAAATGTTTTACTTCCCTTATCATATGTACAATAATGTTTAATCCACGTAAAGCCAAGTGGTCCTAATGTAAAGAAACAAACATTACAGATTGTTAACAAATGATTTGTATCTAAGTTTGTACAGTTTTCGATGCTATGAAACACAGTTGAGTATTTCCATAGACCAAGCAAGTCAGGCACGTTCAGCAAGTTAGGCCCATTTACTGTGAGTGAGAAGGGCCAGTCTGGAGTGACAGCAGTGCAGGGTAGAGTGTCTTGCAACCAAACAACTTGGCTTTATTTGCAGTTCCGACATTCACTCTGTAAACTCCAGAGTTACTTTACAACTGAACTTCATCTGTAAAAGTGGTAAACTTGCAACCCATACGGTACGAAGGTACGAAGAATGAGAAATAACAGTCTGAGGTACTATAACAGGCCACCTTACTTCTATCTTTGTCCTCTATTTTTGAAACTGCCAGAAATACCCTGCTAAAAATCTAACCAGGGCATTTCACCCCTTTGTTCAAAACCCTCCAGTCATTTCCCATATTACCCCAGATAAAAACCAAAGGCCCCACCTGGTCAGACTCCTCATTGATCTTACTGCCTTTTGCCTCATACACTCAACTCCAGCTCCACTAGCCCCCTTGCTGATCTTTGAACACAGTGAATACATGTCTACCCCAGGGCATTTGCACACTTACTGGACTACTTTTTCTTCAGATAGCTGCATGACAATGTCACTTCCTTCAGGTCTTTTCCTAAATGTCACCTTTATAAAGTGGCCTTTTCTGTAGAGATAGCTAACATCACAACATCTTCACCTTGATATTTCTTAGCTCTCCTTCTTGCTTTACTTCCTTTATTTCTTTACTTTACCACTGATATGATGAACATCTTACTAATTCACCCAATTTATTGTCTGTCTCCATCACCAAGGCTTCATAAGAACAAGAATGAGTGATGTTCCGCTGACTAGTATATTCTCAATCCTTAGAATAGGGCCAGGCATATAGTTCTTCCTCAATAAAGATTTGATAAATGAATGAAGGAATGAATCACTCATCTCTCTCTGAGACATTATTGACCACAGAGTTATTTCCTCTTACCACTAATCTGAAAAAAGTGAATTCAAATTACTCTTTAAAATGAAAATAATTTCTACTGTTTATATTAAAAGTTGTGTACGTAAAATGCTCACTTTCTTTTTCCCCATAAACGCAATCTCGCCGTGGTGTGCAACCCTTCCCCACAGCGTGCCATTTAATCAGCCAGTAGTCTTAACAACTGTTTGATGCTGCTTCATGGGGGCTCAGGCATGAACCATGAGTTCAATTTTTTCATGACCTAAGTAGAAGCCCTTCAGCTTTTCCACAGGGAAGCCAATTATCCTGCACCCAAATGCCCTAGTGGGCTGAGTGGGTTGAAAACGGAGTTTGTTTCCTGCAGCTTCTCCATGTAGGGTCTCATCTGGCTTAACACCTGGATCTCTCTAGCAACAATTATGTACAATGTTATTGCTGGCTTGGTTTTATATCCATATACTCAAAAGCAAGAAATTGAATTGTAAAACTGCACCTCTTGAGAAAAGTGTTTCATGAGCCATTTGAATTTTTTTTCTGTAATAATAGTGCCCTTGGTGTCATGGTTAGCTTTAATACTTAAACTACTCCAGATTTTAAAATTATGGGGTGCAGCTATATACTTGGTACTCACAAAGGATTACTGCAATTAACTTCAATCCTGTTTTGGGACCGTTTCACACCATAATACTTAACAATACTTGTTGATAACTCTGTTACATGCGGTGTAAAACATTTAAAGGCTTAGAGCTGATTGGTGGGAAGTGGCTGGATAGAAATCCTTACAGTGACTTTACTACTTAGGAAGCGATTTATGAAGCAATATTAGCTATAATTTTTAAATAAAGGTACTGCAACACTCTGATGACATTTTAGACCCAAGATGTTTTTTCCTGCCTCCATCTTAAGTTCAGAACCTCATGCATTTAATCTTGAAGTGTGCTGCACACACATGCTGCTTTCTTTAAAGTTGCCTGGCACCAGGCCAGGGCAGATGTTCTTAGGCAAATGATTCTGAAGTCCCTAAAAAAAGTCTGGGAAAATAAAATTGATTATAACTCAAAAGTTGCAAAACAAAACAAGTTTCATTTTCTTACCCAGTGATCATCTGAGGTTGCTGAGATGATGTCTGTGGAATGGGAGGGAATTAACATTCACTGAATACCTACTAAGTGTCAAAATTTTATCTAGGAACTTTTAAAAGTCAGACATTATAAAGAATATTTTACATAAAAGAAAATAAAGCTTAAGAGATGCAGATGGTGCTACTTTCTTCATCAATAGGACATGTGATTGGAGTTGTTCTTTTTAGAAGAACGATATTTCTCAGGAGTTGTTTTAAGAAATGAATGAGATAAATATAAATTACACAGAACAGTAAGGGCTCTTGGAAGAATAGTGGTATTATGATGCATCACTACTGATAACAGAGACATTTTACATACATTATCTCTAATTCTTGCAACATTACTATGAGATAGATATAACTATTCTCCTTTTATAAATGAGGAGACCGAACTCAGAAAGTTGCCTACCCAGAATCAAACAGGTGGCATAAGATTCCAGCATAGTCTGTCTGAATCTGGACCCCATGCTCATCCTGGTTAAACTGGAGTCTACTAGAATGCAATTTAATGTATGCCTAGAGGTGGGTAACATACAAACCACATATCCACATAAAGTGGAGTGCTGTATCTAATCAGAAATAATCCGCTACCACCCCATTACATACATCTCCATGTATCACTCAATTTACAGCTCTGATATTTACTACTGATCACTGGTTGCTAGTTGTGCGAGTTTGTCTTGTGCCTTCCACTACAGAATAAACACCCTGAAGCCATGTTCTTTATCTCATTTCCTGTTCCCCACAGGACTTATTCAGTGATAGCAAGAGCAAAATCAACATGTCTTGGTGAACTGGTTGGATTTTCTTAATACAAACGCTTTCAAAGATTCCAAGTAGAAAGCGGCTTTGAATACGTGTCCCTCATCGAAAAATAATTCCAACAGCATATAAACCCACTCATTTTTATTTTTAATTCCCTAGGCAAGGGGAAGAGGGGAGGATGGTAAGTGGGAATTAAAGGAGGGAGGGATTGCACTGGGGCATAAGAACACTTTTGAAGGTGCTGAACACGACCAGTATGTGGATTGAGGCGATGGCTTCACAGGCGCATCATACCTACGGCAAAATTGATCAAATTGTACATTTTAAATATGTGCAATTTATTCCATGCCAAGTGTACCTTGTACTAAAGCTATAAAAACAACACAGGCAGATACAGAGAAAAATGGAGACGGAAGCTGCCCTGGAAGCAGGAAGGCAACATCATAAGAGAGCATGCTAAAAACAGAGTCGTCCAACTGTGAGAGCCTCCAATGCCACGCACGGCCAGGACCATCACAGGAGAGGCAGAGCCAAGCAAGCCCTGTAAAGGGAGCTGCTGGGAGCTCTCTGAGAATGAACTGAGATGGACAAGTCCTGGAGGCGAAAAGAGAACAGTTAGGAGGCCATTGCAAGACCGTGGAGATGGAGAGATGGTGCGGGTTCAAAGCTAATCGATGACATAAATGGACAGACTTGGTCCCAGGCTACAGAGAGACATGGGAGTCGAAGATTTACCTGAGTCTTGTAGCCCAAGAGTAGATATTATCATTTAGAGGGGCAGGAACTCTCAGAAAAAAGGTCAGTGCCACAAAGGGCTTTACATTCAGTTCAGAATGACCCACAGAAGTTAGGTATCTTAGAACAAAAGATAGGTACATAAAACACTGCATTTTGTCCACTCATCCAGCCCCCAGATATTAAAGGGCCTACGCTTTTAGTTTGATCCAAATGTCCAACAGCTGGGGAATGGACCATCCAATGGATGGACTACCAAGTAGCGATTAAACAGGACACGTTTGAAGATTATGTACACGAGAGTTTTGCTAGGTAATCCAAAGCTTTTTTGTTTAGAACAAGATATTGTATATCCACAAAGATTTTAGCAACTGTGTTACCAATGGCGGGGTGGACGGGACCTCAAGAAATAAAATATTATTGAGTTACAATGAATAAAAAATCTTTGCCCAAGAGGACAGCACCTCCTCTACCAGACGCAGGTTTGATCAGGCCTCATTCTCCACAAATTCCGCCACTCAGCAAAATGTGAGCTCCCCTCCATGTACCCTCACACTGAGGCTCTCAAATATGGAATAATTATTCAGTATTCAAAAAATTCCTTAGAGTCCTGAGTCAAATCCATATACTCTGTATATATGACCAAAGAATTGGTCTTTTTTCATGAAATTTTGGTAAAACCTATTTATATACTCAAATTGTAGAACAGATAGGTAGGTCATTAGATTTACCATTTTCACATCTGAAAACAGCAAACTTGTCAAGGTAGTTAGTTTGAGAGAGAAGATCCTAGAAGCGGATCTCTGATCCAGCCGTCCTCTACCACCTATGCAGTAATAAATGTTTGTTGAGACTACTGGATCAAACTGTTATTTGCTTGCATACAGTTAAAAAACAATTGAGCATCACCTGAGCATGTCGAATATAAAATATGTTGGCATTTTAGTGATCATTTTGCATTATGTCCAAAAAACTTTCACAGTCAACCCAACATCTTACCTCTTTCACATCTCAAACCCTTTAACTATAATATCTTCTAACCAAAACAACTACATTGATCTATTGTCTTTGGATAGGGAGACTTGGAGCAGTGCTACCCCATGAGGTCTGTGAGTCCCAATATGTGAGAAAAAGTACAGAAAGTGAGAATAAGCATTTCAAAACTTTTAGAGCAATTTGAGATTACTGCAAAATCCAAGCACATGATTTTGTGTTTTATGAAGACACTGGTCCATGATGCTCTGGAAATAAAAACAACTGTTCCTTTAGCACAAACAGTAAGAGAGTGCTTTAGGGCATTCTGGTTTGAAATAGAGAGTTAATTCAGTGAGACTGGTTCCACTTAATGACAAGAAAGGATCCTATTTATACGAGTTTGAATGGCTTTTTATTAATTTTTGTGAGAAAAACTTTCTTAGTGTGAGGCAATTATAATAGTGCTCTATTGCATTTGATGCTTATTTCCTAACATCAGGAAGTAAAGAGTGCCAGTTTGATATTACATAATTGCCAGTTCTGCTCCTGAAAAGTGTCAAGAGCACAGAATTAAATGAAATAATGCTGCTGAAGGAGAAAACTATTACCAAAGTCACCAAGATGATTCATCTGATAAAGACTTTGATTTTTAACTCTTCATGAAACCTTAAATTGAGATTATATATCACAATTAAATTCTAAAACTGAACTCATGTTACTGTATCATCATGCAAATTGTAAGCTCCAAGTTCATTAACACACCAACTTAGAGAATCTGATGGTGGAAAGTGGAAAAACTTCCACACTTCAGTGGTAGTGGCTGGCAGAGCAGACTAAATAGGATAAAGCAGTCAGGAATTTCAGTCTTTCTACTTGAAGGAAAAGAAATTAACCAACTGGCACTTCACACAAACAGAATGTTAATCATAAGAGACTTTAATTTATATCTTTGCAACTCACGTTTCTCCTGGACATAAAGGTAGCCTTCCATTGTCCATTGGCTGGGTGGTCTGTAATCTTGATTGGCAGATTTCATCCTTTGCATCAACCGCTCTACCTCTTGTCGAGTACTTTCAAAATTATTTCTTGTCTTAAGTAAATAGAAACAACAACTTCATTCACTGTTTTCTACCAGTTTTGAGGAACCTCCAGCCTAAAGTTTCAAAACTGCAAATGGTGCAAAAGATAACCTTGACTCTTTCAGGACTGTCCACTATATCCGCAACTCTCTACATTGAATCCTATGCTCTAATTTTGAATTGCTTCAGTGAAACTTTTCTAAATGACCTTCTGCATGTTTCTCTTTGAATGTGTGTGTGTGTGTGCGTGTGTGCGCTTCATCTAATTTCCCACTTAACATTACCTAGGGGACAACTTATAGCTTTACAAATACACAATATTAATTAAATAGTTTTACATTCCATAATACCTAAGGTAAAAAAGAAGATACACAGGGACTTAATTTCTCTTCAGGGTTAAAAGAAATTCACATACTTTTGATATATGTAGCACTTACCAAGAAAAAAGTTCATCACTTTTATTCCAAACACTTTTTTGAAGAAATATCACTTAGACTGTTTTCCAGAAATCAATGCATAAATTAACTCATAAAAATGAATAGGTTTCCAAGTTCTAACTTCTTCCATTGTAAGAAATAGCTTACGCACATCATAGCAAATTTACTTACGGGAAGACATAGAAAGCATAAGGCTTTTCTCTATGTTGCATTCAGGCCACACTATCCCGACAATATGCATTTGGAAACATAAAAATCTTCACCACCCAACTCTAGGATTTTATTACGGTCCCTAACAAGAGGCCTGAATCTCAAAGTAAGTTAGGAAGTTTTCTTAATTGCCACTTTTGCTGCTTTTCCCTTTTAAACATAAGGATCAGAATTTTTTCCAGTATCTTACCTGTCTCCTGTTCTCAAATCCCAGGACTCTTACTGTAACTGCATTTAATATGGAAATGAATAATAAAAATACTTTGGATTTTATAATTTTCCCTTTTCATATTTACTGAAAAAGCCCAAATGCAATCCATATTGAAAAATAATGGAATGAATTGTACATGAAATCGATTCAACTAGAAAATCTAGGTTAAATAAAAAGCTAAACTCAAAACACAAGTAGGGTAAATCCAATTACATATTTCTCATGGGACACTCCAACTCCATATTTCTATTTGCTGAACATCTTCATAATGGCAAGAATCAGGCAAAGAATGAAAGGCATGCTTTTCATAGAAAATTAAGTGAAACCTTCACAAATTATTTTATCTATAAATGACTACACAGGATTTCAGAAATAATTTTTCATTTATACAAAATCCTCAATAATTAAGATTTTGTTATTTGTCATATTTGATAATGCAGAAATGGATTGGCTAACTTTTTTTTAAGTGTAGCTGGTGTTCAGAATATATAAACCAGAATTTGTATAACTATGCAATCAGATATTAAAAGGACTGATTGGAGAATGTTACAAAATAAACCCTGATAGAAGTAGATAGAATGTTTGTAAATAATTCTTCCTGAAGCTTTAAAGCAGCTATTATGAATGCTTCAAAACCACATTTAAGTTTATTTTTACAAAATAGTAAATATCAGCTGCATAATATACAACTTCAGGGAGGATAGGGACAGAGTGTGAAAGTCAACCTGTTCATTTCACAAATACAGAAATGCTGCCCTCTCAGGAAATATGATTTGCTTAAGGTCATCCAGTAAAATAATGAAAACACTAGATAAAGTCAAAAGCTTCCAAGGTTTTTGCACCTCAGATATTTTTATTTTTATGAAATTTGCCAGTATATATTTTTCTAACGTAAGATTGACTCTTTCCTGGCATGCTTTCCATAAGCAGTTATAAAAAAAATTAATAAATTTATTAAAGTGGCTTTTCTAAATGAGTGAGCTTTTTTGTACTCAGATAAGATTTTTAAAGACTCCAAGGTTGAGCTTGAATGTAACTCAGTGGCCCTGGGATCATCTGATTCACAGGAGAAGCAGTGAGAACAGGTATAGTCTTACATTCTGCAAGTTGAACTGCAGCTGTTGTTTATATGGTGCAAATTCCTGGGCGAGTTCATATCCCTCGTGGTAAAAAGTAAACAAACCCTGAAGGAAAGACAAAAGCTGCAAAAATAGAGAGATAAAAAAGAAACCATGAAAATATGTTTTTAAAAATGATGGTCATCAAATATAATAAATTAGAGAAATCATATTTCATTCTAATTCCTCAAGGTAATAAATTTTGAATCTCCTTAGCTAAGTAGGCACTAGAATTATGTATGTGAAACAGAAGACATGGAAGCTAATTTTTACTTCCTTTTTGATAGACGTGATTTAATTTTTAAGTCTTGTCACAGACAGGTGTCATGTCATGTTAACTACTCTAATCTTCAAAGGCATTGATGAAATATCCAGGAGAGAACATTAATGGGGATAAAGACCAAAGTAACATAGGTCCTACCCTAGAAGAGATTCTAACCAAAACAGGGAGATCAAATATGTGCAGATGTGAGGAAGACTAAACCAGTAAATTAGAGATAAGACGTACCCAAACAGAAGGAATAAAGATGGCCAGATGAAATTAAGGAAAATATCACAAGGTGGCAGTACTGGCTTGGGTATTAAATAGATAACACTTAAGCAGGCAGTGGGAAGAACTCAAAACAGAGGGAAGAGTTGAGCAAAAACGGAGCTAGATACAGATCGTTCGTGTAAGAATTAGAGTAAAATCTTCTTTAGAAAAGCACAATTTCTACGATCCTAGCCTTGTAATCCCACATGCAGATGCACTTATTTATGATATTCTTATTCATAAACTAAGAGCAGCTCTCCATGGAGTTACAGGACACAGTCATTTAGCTGAAATGTTATAACTGAAAAATAATTGAAAATTTTTCATTTAATTCACTGGGATTTTATTCCACAGACGTGTCCACCAATTCAATCTCGTCCACAACGTCTTCCTACGAGGAAGTTAGAAAATATTTTTGTGAAGTGGCTAATGGTTTTCTAATTCAAATAGCATAATATGTCTGGAGACTATTATTTTAAAATAAGGAAGAAACACAATTTGAAACCATTTTCCTATGTGAGTAACATCCTGTCATTTCCTCTGTCTGGGGGAAGAAGGAGGATTCAGCTAAGCATCCGCTGGTATGTGTGTTATGATTACCAACAGTTAAATACTGATTCTACGTGACCTAATGCTTCGCTTCCTTCGTAGACTTTGTAACAAGTCAACTTCTTATAAATTATGTTCTTTTTGGAAAGCATATACTTTCCAAAGTTGTTATATTTTAAGTTGCTATATGTTAAAGAATTTCCTTCACTTGTTCGACAGTTCCTGAGGTGTCAAAATGTATTGCCTGCAACATTTAGAACTATTTTACCCTGTCAATTTTATATCAACTGATAATTACTATCAAAACTAAAATTCAATAGCTTATCCTTTCCTAAAAGGATGCTATATCTGTTAAATTATTCAATAATTTAAGATATATAGTCTGCACATATTGTGGCCCAATTAAAAAGAACTGTATCTTAAAATGGGATTTAAAATACCTTTAATTAACTGAAGCTTGGATATGTAGATTCAGAGATTTTTCAGAGACAAAATAAAAAAAAACCGAAGTATTTAGGCAACAGTAGCCTTCTAAATATCTGAATAATATTTTATGAAGTTGTTGGAAGGAGTATTGTTTCATTTTTTAATGTCTATAATTAGTCCACAATAAGACCTTCTTGTTAGGAACTGGGTGTCATAAAAGAAAGATACTATTCTAATATCATGCTAAGCACAAAGACTTTAACTTATAAAGAAGATACTTTAAGAATATCTGTAATAAATATTCCTATAAGACACCTAATTCCCTGAGATCCATCTCCTATTGGAAACTTTTGGCAAAGTTCAGATTCACGCAGTAGCAAACTAATATGTTTTAATCTCACAATGCATGCTGATCACCCACTACAGAAAGTACAACTTTTTGGGAGGTACAGAAAAATTATACGCAAAGAACCACCGATCTTCTACTTTTGTTCCACGTCTACTTTGGCAGCAGTATTTGGGAAAGTTTAATAAAGACAGCATGTATGAAGTAACTGCCTGTAGATGGTAGCAAAGTTAAATGTTTCTTAGGTTAGAATATACACTCGTTCATTTCATCCTCAACAAAGTCCATGATGCTAAATTAAGGAAACTTAGTAGGACAGCCTGACAATCTTTAGGAATTGTATTTCCCATGTGTCATTTTCTCTGTTCAACGTGCCTACGTGAGTGGAGTGGTGGGGAAAAGACTACTGTCTCTGCTTACCTTAAAGTAAACCTGACTTTTAAACTAATAATAACAATCACTACAAACTACTAGATAGACAGATTAGGTTTTAATATTAAGAAAGGCACTTTTATCATCAGGACAAACTCATATAGCACTTCACCAGTCCCAAGGGTTTTAGAATCAAATGACTTCTCCACTCCAACAACCCGACCAAATGTAAAAACTGATACTGCCTTTACAGATAATCATTTAGCAAAACCCATTACAAGCCCGCAAAGGAACAGCTATTCATAATTTCCCAGCCCATTAATCACCAGGTTTCAAGCCTTAAGGACCTATAGTTATCAGTGATACTGTGAATAGCAGAGAAAAGTGAAAAAAGGTGTTGGGGCTAGCGTGGGAGTAAGGAGCAGACCTCCAAAGCAATTTGGAGCAATTTCAGTAATTCCAGATGACTGCGGCCCAAACAGAGCAGAACTAGGATAATCAACACAGTGTGATATTGGAACAAGCACAGACATATAAATCAATGGAAGAGAATTGAGAGTCTAGAAATAAACCCATACGTCTGTGGTCAACTTATTTTCAACAAGGGTGCCAAGACCATACAACGGGTAAAGAATAGTCTTTTCAACAAAGAATTCTTGGACCACTGGATAGCCACACACAAAAGAAAGGAGTTGGACACCTATTTCACACTACAGACAAAAACTAATTAAAACTGGGTGAACTGAATGATATGTGTATTATTATACATCCCAATAAGACTGTTTTCAAAAATAAAAAATAAAAACAAACACTTACACACAGAGCACCACAATGCACTAGAAGAGGTCAAAATCTTATACAGATGTTTACATTTGGTCACTGAAATCTCTAAGAAGATTTGAAAAGTAGGACAAAGGCAAGGTATTTTCATCCTATACAAGTGTCTGGCCTGCAAGTTACTCCTATAATCCTTGCTATTCTTTACTTGGAGGAAACAGAGAGAAACATCTTAGAGGATAGCTTCAGAATGACTACAGAGTGCTTTAAGTCTAATGCATGATGCTCAGAGGAGTTTACTGAATGGAAATGAAAAAGTATCAAAATGTAACCCCATAAATAAGAAAACTGAAGGAAAAAAGAGAGTCAAGGATAGAAAGTAGTCAGTCAACTGTGCCTTAGGGAGACAAGTTTAAAAAGAGGGTGACGAAAGAAGGATGGGAGAACAAATGAATGAATGAACAGGTATATACAGAGATTCAATAAATTTAAAAAGCCAAAACTTTTTAAGTCATGGTTACGTATTGCCTCAGCAGTGAAGTCTTACTGGAGTTCCTGAAGGTAAGAATTTCTAAGATTTCAAGAGGATGGGATTCAGATGAAGCAGCAGTAACGAGAGGTAAACTTCTGTGGTAAAGGAACAAAACAAGGAAGAGCAGTCAGCTTATCTTTTCAACTAAATGGGAATGAACAAGGTAATGTAGCCATTGATGTGATTATCTTCAATAGAAGTTACATTTAGACCAGACCTTTACATGATGGATTTCTCTCTCCCTGCCTCCCTCCCTCCCTCCCTTTTCTTTTCTTTTTTGTGGTTGGTTAGTTTTTTTTTTTAATTTTTAATTAATTAATTAATTTTTAAAAATTTTTATTGCAGTATAGCTGAATTACAATATTGTGTTAGTTTCAGGTATATAGCAAAGTGAATCAGTTATACATATACATATGTCCACTCTGTTAGATTCTTTTCCCATATATGAAGTACAAGGGGATGAGTCAACCAAACACCTAGAATGCATTTTTCCTACTTTTCCAAAATTCTATTCACTCTCTAACTGCTATTACAAATTTCAGATTTTCAATAACAGTATCTAGAACTAAATCCAAAAACCAACACAGTTGTTATTTAAAAATATACGAGCTAAGGAGAGTTTTACTGTTTCATTTTTATAGAATGACTCACTCAGGTTTTCAGCAGGATAGAAATTTAGCCTTTAGTCCTACAGCGTTTTTTTAAGAAATGACATTGTCTTATATTCTCACTTTACCCTAAATTAAATTTTCTATATTAAGGCTAAGCAATCATATTGAAAAAGAACACAAAAGGTTTGACTTTCAAGATCTGAAGGTCTATACACAGATAGCCTTTTTTAACTTAGTAAGTAGCTGGTGTTTAGTCTCAAAATTATTCAAACTTTTTTAGAGAACCCAAAAAGCATTTTATAGTATACTTCACGATATAATAAGCTAAAGAGCTAAAGCATGTTAACTAAATCACCTGAAATTTTCTTCAGGAAATGATTTAAAATTACATTCAGCAGAATAAGGGAAGAGGATCAAAAGCAGTGTGCTTTAGTTTACATTTAACAGTTTATTTTCATTTTTCATACAAATTTTAAACATGATATAAAAAAGACTAAAATGAAGTCTTAAAAATACTCTTACATGAAAATGTTTCAACAGAATTTTGATGTATACTTTGAAGCATGTTAAAATTAAAAATGTTTTTTGAAAAAGCTTTATGTGGCTTTGAAGCCACACTAATAAGTGACTCATCGATACTGTTTTCATATCTAGTGATGAGTCCACATGAGAGCTCACACTAGCTGGTACCTTTCTGATGTTAATAATGAACCTGGCACTTCCTCTGAGCATTACCTGCATTGGCTGAGATGCACCACAATCCTGGGAAACTACACACAAACTGTATCCCTGATTGACAGACTAAAAACCTTAGGCACACAGAATTTGAAAAGCTTGCCAAGTTCACACAGCTATAAGACTGAAGCCAAATTCCATCTTATTGTCACTCTGCCATTATACTCCTCTGTGTCTTCATGGGAAGTGGCCAGTCACCTGTGGCCTGGGGAGACAACTTAAAACAGGATGATGAAAGAAGGACAGAAGAACAGGTGGATGAATGGACAGATATGTGCCCTGACTCAATTACCTTTACCAAAGTAAAGGTCAATTTCTTTTTTTTTCCTTCTAATTTTAAGGAATTAAAATAGCTTTACAATCCAATTTTCTAGGGCCATCCATTTTATTTGGTCAGAGCAAGTATTAAGAAAAACTAATTTTTGTAATCAAGTAGCCATTAAGGCAGTAGGTGGTACGAATAACTTCAGACTTGGGTTCTCGATTCCTGGTTCTCCCCCTCTTTAGATTTGTGACCTCAGGCAACTAATAATCTTTCTGTGACTTAACATCCTCATCTGGAAGGATAACAACTGCCATTGATAAAGCCATGGTGGAGTTCATGTGGGAGAATACGGAAAACACAGGACACACAGCCGGTGCCCACAAAATGTTAGTCCCAACTAAGTACGCTCAAAGGGTATACTCAAAACCTACACCAACTACAGCTGAATGAACCAGAGGGGAGTTAAGTCACACAAAGGTTATTTTGGTTTTCTGAGCCACAAACTTTCATGTCCCATAACAGACTTCTGGGACACGAGGATTCAACTCACTTACGTAGGTTGTTCACATTCCGCTACTTTTCAAGCTTTTTCTCCTAATTTCTCAAAATTCTCATAAGCTGTGGGCAACTCTGAGAAATAGGAGGATCTTACGATCAAGAATCAGTAGATGATGTTTTTCTCTTTCTGATCTCTTTTCTCCCATTACAGACCTGAACTCACAAATCTTGTTGGCAAATTTGAAAGGATGAAGCTAGCACTGCTGGACAGAAATATAACATGAATCACAAATGCAAACCAACGTGAAATTTTTAATTTTCTAGTAGTCACAAGAAATTTAAACCAAGTGAAATTTAGTATTTTGACACAATGTATTCAAAAGACTATTAACACGTAATCAATATAAAAGAGGTTTTAATGATATTTCACATGGTTTTTTTTTTTTTTTTTGTACTAAGCCTTTGCAATCTAGTATCTATTTCACATTTAGAGCACATCTTAATCTACGCTAGTCCCATTTCAAGGGCTTGATAGCCATAACGTAAGTAGTTGCTGTCATACTGGGTACCCGCAGGTCTAGAGATCATGAGTTAGCTACCATCACTTTCTAAATAAAATATGACAAACAGGAGGAAAAGGCCACAGAAATATATAGCTAATGGAGAACTGAGTTTAAAAAGTTGGTTTTCTGTATACTTCAAAAATAATAATTTATAAAAAAATATATAAATGCCCCCTCTTTTTCCATGTATTAGACTAGATTCTCCTTAGAATAATGACACTGTAGAAACATCTATTCCTAATATCATCTGAATAGTGTATAGAAGTTTTATCATAAGTATAAGTTGACCTTTAAACAATTTGGAAATTAAGGATGTCTACACATACACGCACACGCACGCACACGCGCACACACACACACAGACTCCTTTGCAACTCTGCGTATAGCTTTACAGTCTGGCCTTGGTATCTGATGTTCTGCATCTGTGGACTCAACCAACCAGCAGCTTGCGTAGTACTGTGGTATTTACTGAAAAACATCCACATATAAGTAGGATCCACAAAATTCAGACTCATGTTGTTCAAAGGTCAACTGTACTAGGATCTTGACATTAAATGAAACAATGTAAAACTATCTCAAATGATCACCTATAATGTAAGAATATTATTTAATGGGAATCACCAAGACTGTTTGTATTTTTTACCTGATATAATACAATCTGTATAAGTCGCATCTCTAAAGTATTTTGCTTTACTCTAATGCTTATTTGTTAAATAAATCTCAGCTAAACTAGCACAGACTGCTTCATTTCTGCAATATAAAACTTTACGCAACAGGAATTGGATTTCTGCAGGAAAAAACCTACAAAGATATTAAAGTATCCTCACATGTTTTTATGTTTAAAGCTCCTCTAGGCTTTGTTTTTGAAATTTTAAAAGCTTTTTTCCTTCAAATTAATTTGTAAATGCATAACCTAGAGAGCAACATGCCCATGTTCTATTGCTCCCGTCTCTATTCTTCTCAATACTGGGGTGGAAATTAAGTAAAACACCATGGATGAGACTCTGTCGCTGGAAATGAGAACGAGACTAAACTGACAGTACTATTTGGTTTGGCCAGACATCCTAATAGGAAAAATACAGCAGCCAGGAAAATATTTTGGAAGAAGGACAAATTTAACATCGACCTTGATTGTGGTGTCACCAGAAAGGCATGCATTACAGAAGACTTATCAGACCATCCCAGTTTGGGATACGGTAGAGGGAAGGAAGAAAACACATTTCAATTGAAGGACAGTTTCCATTTCTCTCCCTATATTATCACAGGAATTCATAAATTCTTATCATTACTCTGTGACCCCTGAGCAAACAATTTTACAACTTTTTCGTTATATACCTGATGTCATCTTAAAGAACGGTCTAGTTCACTGTTCCCAGACAGGATGGGCTATAAAAGAGGCTCAGATGGGGAAACAGGCTACCTGCATGTCTCTTCAGAAGAGAAAGAGAGGTACTACAGATGTAAAAGGATCATTCCAGGTGTGAGGAAGAATCACAAAGAAGATGAGGACAGTATCTGAAGGGAATGGGAACAGGTAAGGAAGGAGTATGAAGGAAAACCATCAGAATTAATGCGGGCATTCTAACAAAGAGCTAAAATTCAGAAATCCCAAGAGGCAGGCCATAAGGAGGAAGTCTGCCAGCAAGGAGAGAGGCTTCAAAAACCATGATAGACTTCAGAGGCAGAACTTACTCCATGAGAAGAGGAACAGGAATTTTAAGTATTAGTCATCTTCCTTGACTAGGGCTTATGAGGCTGGCCAGCTGTCCATGTACCCCAGATAAGTTTCAGAGAGCCCCCGAAAAGTTTAATCAGATCCTGAAAGCATCTGCTAAATAAGAGGTTATCAGTTCACCCTAAGGGGTTTAAGGACTTCGTTGTTTGGTAAACAGAACTTGGAGTCAAGGCTGTCATCCCAAATAAAGTGTTAAAGTTAAATGCCTGAGCCTGTGGTGTGGCCTCCAGTTCCTTAAATCCTTCTAGCTGAAGGGTTGGTCTTAGAAACTTGCCAAGTGTCCAGCAGAAAGTCAGGTGGCTCCAGCTGAAGGGAGAGGAGTAAAGCAACGTGCTGGGAGCCAGGCAGGGGCTGATGACTCTTCCCAGACTCTGCTCTGACTCAGTTTCCCCATCATCTTTAGGGAATCACTGACGGGTTTTCATCAGGAAATAAAATTTTCAAATATATTTTGAAATGTATCTTCCCTTCTCCCTATCACCTCCACTAAAATAGGAATAGGGTATTTTATTTCCCATTACAAATAGATTTTTTATAAACTGACATAGGAAGAAGTATGGCTTAAATTATATATTTGATTTCTTATATATTTTATGATCACTACTCCATCATCACATGGGAACTGAGCACTGTCTTGACTATAGAAATCACCCTTATTCATCACAGATGATACCTCATGAAGATGCCTACTCGGGCAATATTGTAACATATTAGGGTATTACTTGGGGGAAAAAATGCTACAAAAATGAAGTAAGCTTATAAAAGACCAGCCACCTGTTCTTTTCTGTAATGCAGTTTACATTAGGGAATCCATTACTTTTTACACTGACTTAGGAAAATAAATGACTTCATTGGAAAGTCAGGTAGGTCCCAGCCCTGCAATGAAACAGGGTGAAACAAAGGAAGAAATACAGCCTTACCTTTTCTCCCTTCAACTAAAGTTTTGGTAAATGGGTCACTTTAGTTGTGAGATGTATTCCCTAAGGTATATGTAATACACATGCTTTAATTTTTAATTTTAGGTTTTTTAAATCAATAGATTATTTATAGGTTTATAGAAAAATTGAGCAGAAATTACAGAGGTCACATACACCCTCCTGACCCCTACCCACACAGTTTCCCCTTATTAACATCTTGCATCACTGTGGTACATTGGTTACAAATGATAACCCAATATTAACATATTATTATTAAAGTTCATAGTTTACATTATAGTTCACTCTTGGTATTGTACATGTTATGGGTTTTAACAAATGTATAATGAATAACATGTATCCACCATTACAGTGTCCTATAGATTTGCTACATGGCCCTAAAGTGCTCTGTATTTCACCTACTCACCCTCCCCTACTCCTCTTTCTCCTTTTATATTTAAAAATCATAATTCTCAACAGAAAAATAATTAAACTTCTATTTCAGAAGATGTATTGTACCTATTATTTTATAGGGAAAATAAATCTTACCGGTTCAACAAATTCAAACTTCTTTTTTTCTTGAACCTCTTGAATTTTAAAGACATATTCTAGTGATGACTCATAGAAGTTCTGATGTTCTCGGTCAATCTGTGTATCTGCCTAAAAAGCACAAAAAGACAAATCATGACGCAGGGAGTGATTAGTGAAGGTTCTGTGTTAGAGAGGAACTCAAATACTGCTCTACTCTAAAATCTTTTTTAAAAAATTAAGTCCTACAAAAAGCTTGAATATAGCAATTATTATGTCTTGGGAATACAGAGACTAGGAAAAAACAGTCCTTACCCACAAGAGCTTAGTGTATGGAATGGGAAGAAAAATGCACATAAAACACACAAACACACATACACACACAGAGCAAGCAAACAACATTCATTACATTACAAATTATTATAAAAGGGGTATGTAAAAATATATGAAAATCTATAGGATCACAGAAAAAGAGACTAAATTTTGGGAGAAAATGGTGGTGTTCTGAGTTGAATCTTAAGATAAATAACTGGTTGTGAATAGCTGGAGATAAAAAAGGGGTCACTCCCATGAAAAAGTAAAAGAGGCATGAAAGAGTCTGACAAAGTTTGCCTTCAGAATAAGTAAATGGAGGGAAGGGAGGAGAAACAAGGCTGGAATCACACTATAAAAGATCTTGAAAACTGCATAATGTTTGGATTTAATTGTGAAAGAAACATCTGAGAATATTAAACGGCAGAGCAACATATTAAGGAAACTCTTATAAAGATAATACTGGTAACAGAGCCCCCAGATGCAAAGGTTCCAAGCAATGAATGATGCTCCACCAATGTTATGAGCCTCCCCTTCCCTCTTCTTTGCCCACCATCATCCTTGGATGCTGTCTTTACAACTGACTTTGGTTTAGTAGGGAGGCATGACTTTACTTTCCTTGCCCAGCTGCACACTCCTCACAGCCGACTGAGATTACTTAAAAGCAGATGAAAAGAATGGTCTCTCCGGAATACTAAGTATCTGCCAACAACAATTCGAGAATAGGACATTGCTTTGTAGCCATTTTACAATGATAATTTAACAAGCAAAAGCTTAAAGAAAGATAAAATTAGGTTTGCTGGCTTAGTATAGCATCTTAAAACTTCATTTGAAAGAAAGACCTTTAAAAATAATTATATATAATTACTACTTACTATGCAATTATTTATATAATTAAAAATAACCTAATATTATACGCAACTCACTAGGGATTTTTACACTTGAGAATTTCAAGTTTATAAGCTAATACATGAGAAGAACATATTAACAGCTAAGAAATTTGGACCAGAAGCTTCTCAGCACCCAAAGTCAGTTTTCCATACAAATCATATATATTTTCTTTTTACCACTGCTTAGAGGAAAACACTATTTCTAGAACTAATGGTAAGGGGGTATAGGTGGTGATATGCTAATAAATATTTAATAATTGGCTCTCTTGGGGGTGGGGGGCTGTCTGATTTGCAGTATTTGCTGGTTTCTGTGGTATAAATATTCCCAAAATAGCCAGTTCTAAACCACAAACCCAACATCACTGAACGAGTGATGAGAAAGAGATGAAAAAACTGGTTCTCTAAGAGAAAGCTCCAGTACGCCATTGGGTGTAAAGGATGCAAGAATAATTTCAGTCTCAGAGATAACAGTCTATTCCAAAAGTTAATTCTGAAGCTTTCATTTACTTTAAAAGACAGTCTTTGTGTCAACTAGCACACAGGAACAAACTAGAATGTTGAGACAGAGCATTAAAATGATTATTTCTGGTCAACAAAACTATGCAAAAAAGAGTTAGCAAAGCAGGCATGAATACTATCCATTGAAAGGCTTGCTTTCAAGCTTGGCCCTTGGCTGGCATATGGGAACGTGGATTTGGGAGGACTCCCACCAGCCTAACTGATGTGAGTAGTTCACGATGCTGAAACTGTGCAAACAATATGGTTTCTTTTGAACACCTTGCTTTCTTTCTGGGAGTCTGGAATTGGGGTACATGACGAGCAGAGGGTGCCTATATGACCAGCCCCCAATAAAAACCATAGGCACTCAGTCTCTGAGTTTCTAGTAGACCACATGTCACACGTTGTCATGACTCACTGCTGAGGGTATTAAGTCCTGTATGTCTCCATTGGGAGAGGACTCTTGGAAGTTTGTGCCTCGTTTCCCCTAGACTTCAACAACTAAATTTAATATACCGAATCTGCTTTGAAAGGTCATCTAGAATGCACAGTGCTAAAAGAATACAACGGCTTAATTCTTTTTTGCAGTACAAGATTTAGAAAGATATTCTTTTACCTCAGATGAATTCCTTTAGTACTTATTTCATAGTGTGTAGCAGACACTTGCTTATATACCCACTAGCAACTGCTGTCATATATTTTGTCCTGGAGGAGTACGATAACTATGTAATTTATTGTATAAACTTTAAAAAACTGAAAGGGAATAGTAATTATTCCAGAACAATAAGTATAAGCTGTTGTTTACATGCCAAAATCACCCTAGTAAGAAACCAAGTTAATTATATAAGAAAACCACATAGTTCTGCAGGTACCTAACTTCTTCCCCAACCACAATAAGCTGTCTCAGTTTAAAAGGGAGGAAAAAGCCTCAGGTGATATTTGTTGAATCACTCCCAGAGGAGAAAGGATTTAAACTGGACGCTGAAGAATGAAGAGGTTCAGAATAAGTGGAGATAAAAGAAGAGTTTCAGTGAGGAAATAAAGTCAGAAGTTATGTTTTGGTAGATAGATTGAAAGGGTTTGTTTGAAACAGTCAGAAATGAGAACGGAGGCAAAATAGAGAGAATAAGTGCAAATATCCTATAGACCGTGCGAAAGCTTGAGGAGGGTATGGACAAGATCAGAGCTGAACTTCAAGAAGGTTAAAGTGATGACAGTGTAGAATGTGTTGATCCAATGGTGAAGCTGGGTGCATGTGAATATAAAGAGACGTCTTATTTGATACGGGTAAAGGTGTTTGGCATAACCTAGAAAGAGAAGTTGAAGGATGTGGGTGTGAGAAGCAAGGGGGGAAAAAGTCAAAGATAATTTTGACACAAGAAATAATACCAGTATTAACAGAATTAAAGAAGTGAGAAGCAGGAGCAAATCTGAGAAAATATGTGAGGTTTCACGTGTGTCACTAAGGTGCTGTAGTCTGAAGTCCTGGTAACCAGTCAGTGGACAAGGTAAGGTGGTCAGGCATGATGGCAGGAGACACTCGCCAAGATATTACAGCCGATATGGAAAGAGCTGAGCTAGTGGGGACACAAAGTAAAGGATAAGAATAGGGCTATAAGGTAGAACCTGAGGGATTCCCGTCACTCAGGAGGTGGGGATAAAAGGACCTGCTGAAAGCATATTTAGTGATAGAAACCCAAACTCTGCGTTCCTAAAAGGAAGTCCTTTACTTTTCTCCTAACTATAAAAGTGATACATATTCATTACTATAAGTTATTCATTGTTCATTACTGTAACAGGGAAATGCAAAGGAAATAAAAATTGCAGTATCAATATTTTGATATGTAACATGCACACACACACAAACTTACTTTAAAAAACCTCAATAATGGTGTACATTCTGGCTTAAGTCCTTTTTTTTTTTTTTTCCAACATAGGCTAAAAAATATTTCCAAATGTCTTTAAATGATTTTCCAAGTAAAAATTTTCACATCCATATCGATTCCGGTTTTGGCCAAGATATATTTGTGTATTTATCTAAATCACTCTGTTATGCCATTTCAGATGTTTCTGAAATTTGCATTGTGGATCAACATACACAATTTATTTTTATGCTCATTTCTGATCATTTCTTTTGGGCAAATTCCTATCAATAGACATCATTTCAACTATCTTGTACATATAACATTGACTGAAATATGTCAAATTTACCTCAAAAGTTATTGAATGATTTCATATTCCCACCAGAAAAGCAAATGTGCGTTCAGCTTCCCCATACCTTCACTAACAATGGATTTTATCTTTTAATACATTAAAATAACATGCTGCTATTACTGAATTGCAATTTTTAATACGTGACACGGAGGCTTACAGTATTTATTTTGGTTTATATTTCTTCTTTGATGAAATGCCCTTTCCTATGCCTACTCCATTTTTTCCACTGAAGTCTTTATCTTTTTCACGCTGATCTGCAGAGACATCTCATATATGAGATGTTTATCCTGTGCCATATGTTGTATAAATTCCCTAACACTTTGCCTTTTAATTTGATTTAATGCCTTTTGAAATAGACAGATTGGTTTTACGCATTCTGGTCTTTCTACATTTCCTTTATGATCTCTTCCTCTTATTTTATGCTTGGAAAGAAACTGCCCATTCACATATCAAATATTACTTCTTTTCACCTACTGCAATGCCCATAATTTTGACAAGTCTGTTTTCAATTCCGTTTACTCCAATGGTCCATCTAACTGATGGCCCTGGAGCTTTACCAACACAAGCTGACCCCTAATTCGGTCCTGGTAATGGGCAGTCACTTATTGTCTATGAGCAAAATGAACAAAGAGTCAGCTGTGGCAGTGAGAAGGCACAGAAGGGTCTTTCTGAGAACAACTTAATAGCCTTGGTGCTGAGAGAAGGACCAGAGCTGCTCTGGAAGGGAACAGATGACTTTTAATGCCGTGTTACAGAATTAAATACGTGTGTGGTAGCATCTCCCTATAACAGGGTTGACTCCTGGAAGGATAGAGGAAAAAATAAAAAACAAGCTATATTTTTCCTTGTCTACATTATATGCTCTGAGGAGTTGCTTTGCACAATATCTGTGTTGTATTCTATTGTGAGCTGTGCCTCCTGGAAAAATTGTGTGTGTGTATGTAGTGGAGCAAGTGAAGGATGTTACTAGCCGTGTTATAGGTTTTTCTAGCATCCAACTAAATACAAAACCAGAATATTGCATTCTATCATAGCCCAAGGGATTGAGGACCACTAACAAGTATTAAACACTGAGCTAGGTTGTCAGGAAAAATTAAAGCATAACCTCTAGAGGACTTTAAAATTATGATAAAGTTAACATTTGCTTGATGGTTTAAGCAATGTCTTACCTAAAGGTGGCCTCTCATATTCACCAAGAACCTCATAACCCTTTAGAGACTCTAAAAAGTACTCTTGATTTTGAGGCAGTCGATTTTTTAAAATTAATTTTTATTGGAGTATAGTTGCTTTACAATGTTGTATTAGCTTCTACTGTACAGCAAAATGAATCAGCCACACATATACAGTCCATTCTCTGCACCTGCGTCCTTGTTCTTGTCACTGAGTTCATCAGTACCATTTTTAGATTCCGTATATGTGAGTTAGCATACAATATTTGTCTTTCTCTTTCTGACTTACTTCACTCTGTATGACAGACTGTAGTTCTATCCACCTCATTACATATAGCTCCATATCATCCCTTTTTATAGCTGAGTAATATTCCATTGTATATATATGCCACATCTTCTGTATCCATTCATTTGTTGATGGGCATTTAGGTTGCTTCCATGTCCTGGCTATTGTAAACAGTGCTGCAATAAACATTATGGTACATGTTTCTTTTGGGATTATGGTTTTCTTTGGGTAGATGCCCAGGAGTGGGATTACTGGATCATATGGTAGTTCTATTTGTAGTTTTTTAAGGAACCTCCAAATTGTTTTCCATAGTGGCTGTACCAACTTACAGTCCCACCAACAGTGCAGGAGAGTTCCCTTTTCTCCACACCCTCTCCAACATTTGTGGTTTCCAGGTTTTGTGATGATGGCCATTCTGGTCGGTGTGAGGTGATACCTCATTGTGGCTTTCACTTGCATTTCTCTGATGATTAGTGATGTTGAGCATCTTTTCATGTGTTTGTTGGCCATCTGAGGCAGTCGATTTTTAAAATGGTACTTGGCCATGGCCCTTGGTACACGATGGTGACAACTAGGGGAACCTTTTCTAAACATGACTTCATCAACCTACTGCATTCTCTCTTAGGTTTATTCTAATACAATGTTTAAAGAGATATGTGAGCATTTAAGAAGTTTGGAATATGTGAACATAATATTACATAACAACATAGTACTTCATAAAATTAAATATGTCCATGAAAATTAAAAATATAATTTTCCTTAATAACTGATTTTTCTCCATTTCACTTTAGCCCCAAAACCTTTCCATAGGCACACAACTGTATATTAAATTGTCCTATTTTAGTAGCAGGTGTTAATAGCAAGATATTTGTTATAATGAACATGTTTAAATAACAAAACTTCCCAACATTAAACATTTTTAATTGAAGAAATTCAATTCCATCTAGGGGAACATAAGAGCATAGAAAAGAGGAATCAGAAGTAACCCTGCTGTGCCTTTTGGACTACAGTTCCACTGCATTTGAACTCTAACTCGTCAAGCATGTCTTATGGCTGCATATGGAGGTTAGGGAAATAAGAATAGGAATAAGGAGCGCAGAGGACCAGACTGAACTTGAAAAACAGTTCAGGAAGGAAGGTGGCTTTGCTAGAGGATCAGGATGCGGCATTCGAAAGAGGTTCTCTACTGCAATCCCTAGAAGAACAGAGAGGAGAGGAAGAAGAGACTAAAGGAGGTTCAGCACAGTGCAAGATTCCCTATGAAGGGCTGGAGAGCTGATGAACTGCAGGGGAACTAGCTCAACAACGCCCAGCTCAGCTCTGAGACACACCACTGCACGCTGGGGGAATTGTGGATGGTGGGTCAAGATTTGATTGCCGCCAAGATGAAAGACAAGAGAGCCTTTTTTAAAAAAAGACATATCCCATCACTAGAACTGTAATTGCATTATTCCTCAGTAAAAGAACTATTTGATTTGACTAATTATAGTTAAAACTATCAATGAGAAGAACAAATTTTCAGAAAAAAGGAAGAAATGGATTCCTTATATGCATACACTGTACGTTAGTAACATATTTCTATTGATTTGTTCTTCAGAAAATTGACATAAAATAATGATTTTAAAACATGTAGTGGTATATGTATCTTTTTTCCACTTAATGCTAATGCAGCACCTTAAAAACAGACATTTTTACCTTAATATAAATGCTATAACATGAATTTGACAGGTCCTATTTAAAATATGCCCAAAAAGAACAAAGAAATAGTTTTGTTTCACTCTTTCTCATTATTGAAGTAAATATTAATCTTTCTCTTGGAACTGTTAATATTAAATGTCACAAGGCACGTAAAATGTTCAGCACAGTGCCTGTCTGTAGTAAGTGCTCGATTAACTTAAATATTCTCATTAGCATTATTTTATTAAAGAGGAGTAGATTCTGAGATAACGTCTACTTTTGCAAATTTGGACTTCACATGACAACGCTAATGCCCTTTCCACATTTCAATTGGAAAAACTTACCTCTTGCAAATGAGACTCCTTTTTCTTTGCAGACAAATTTAAATGCTTGTCAAGAATAGAATAGTATTTTTCACTCTCCTTGTCAAATTTCTTCTTTCCATCCTAGGGGATCAAAAAGACCCACAAAATATTCAAATTAGAGAATCAAGAAAACCTTGATTTCCACCATCCCCATCAAACAACCAATGAAATGATTTAATAAAGATTTAGTGAGCTTCGATTATGTGCAAAACTTGATGGAGTAGGAAGAAGGATGTGAAACAAAATCATCTGAGTATATATTCTGTTCTCAAAGAACTTCATGGAACTACAGTATGAAGGGGGCACGCTGCCTATAGTAGAATCCCTTTGAGCACTTTATAACTAATTCTCAACAAGAAATTCTGACCTGGGGTAGGACCAAGGGAAAGTGTCTCCTTTAGGCTTTTTGGTGATTCAGATGAGTTAATATACAACCAGTTTAGAGAAGCCCTTGCACACTCTTCTCAAGGAATCATAATATTTCTCAGCCAGAAAAAAAGATGCCTGATATTTCAAACAACTCATTTTTGACAAGAAGGAAAACAGACCTTCTAAAGCTGGTACTGTGAAATAATTAGAACAGTTCAGTCAGATCAAAAGGGTTAGGAACATCTGTATCATATACTCAATATCATTCGAATAGCTGACTTTTGCATATCCCTAAAATGACACTGTTCTGTAGGGGAAGCTGTAACCAGGCTGGCCTGTTGTGGAGGAGGAGGATACTTTCCCTTTCATTCTCTGGCATACTTTTATAGAAATGCAAATGGAATAAAAACTTAAAGAGAACAGGACATGCCTGGGCATATAATCTTCTTCAACTATAAATATGTTACCTACCAGCTATGTTTTTTCCATTTATGGGTCCATATGAAATAAATACTAGGTGACCACAGTCATAAATTTCATTGGCCAAAGAAGTACTATTCCTTGCTTTTATTTCGGTGTCTCTTGAAGTGCAATGTTTGGACCACTTTAATCAGAGTCAAGTATTTTAAAGCCTATTAAAATTGTAGATTCTTATTTCCCTCATATAGAGATTCAGACACTGTTATTTTTAACAAGCTCTATGATTATTATGCATAATGCTTTGCTTCATTATTTGCATATGTATTTGGAGGGGATTCATTAAAAGTGATGGATGGATGGAAGAGAAGGGGAGAGGAGAGGAAGGGACTTCGGGAGAAAGGGAAGAGAAGAAAGGAGAAGACAGGCAGGCCTCTGCCCTGTCTTTATGAGGATACTGAGGGTGTCAGATCCAGATTAATACAACCACATAATTCTATTTTGATCCACTGGCACTCTAAACTTTTTATCTCCTCGATTATATTTCCAGGAACCCATCATGATCTAGTTGCATAGATGGAACCATAGACACTTAACTGGTAAAATTGCATTGAATGGAAAGAGCAAGAAGGGTTCTGCTGCAAAAGTTCTATTCACTTTTAGACCTTTGAAGAAGTACTGGTATGTTTGTGCATTACAGTAATATACCTGTAAATGACGGGCGGCGGGGGGTGGGGTCAACGTCTTCAAAGGATTTTTATAATTTAAGGAGAAAATGTGGCTCTACTGGCAGAAACACAATTGGAAAATAAAAAGTGGCATCCCCATCCAAAAAAGGTCTGTTGAGGAACTCACACAACAAAATGTGGAGTAAAAGACCCAAAAGGAAGCAGAAAAGTCCAAGGTTCAGGATGGAGGAGCTTGCCTTGTCCATGGTTGAAAGAGATACCTGGGTAAACATTCCATCATTTGCTCAGTATATGTTATTCTTTAATCTGGCATTTTATGCCCTCAACTGACCTGCCCAAGCAATCTTTCCAAAAGTCTCCCTCATTAGCCCTTTTGAGCTCCTATTCTTTTTTCTCTACAAATCACCTCCTCTCTGATATGATTGCTGTTTCTTCCAATATCCACACATTTCAAGTTAGATCTACTCTTAGCATCCAGCTTAAATAGACCTCATTCACAAGTCCCCTCCATCAACTCTCTCTCCCTTTTGAATGCTCATATAGCCTTAAATATATGAGTTTCTTATGATGTTCATGTCCTACATTGTAGCAGGGAAATTTATGCATATCTTCACCTCCTTAAAACTGAAAATTTGAGAGTGCTCAATAAATATTTAATGAACATGTAAAATTATTCCTCTTATAGCACTGGGCACCACAGTCCCTCACAAACATTCCATTTGATCAAAAAAACCAATATCTATGATACAAGGGATAATTCTGCACAAATGGCCTTAACTCAATCCCAGTGTTACATGAACACTGGGGGGGCAACCAACTGCCTTACAGTATAGTACGCAAAACTGACTCACTTTCATCTTACAATAGGGGGCTTAAAATTTCTCACTGTGCATAGAAGAAACTAGTTGGGGGAGAAGAGAACACAGCTGTGGTGACTACACTTGCATCTTTGTTTTTCAGTCAGTGTTTGATGGCATTTTTGGAAATGTTAATTCAGTGCCAACACATCAGCATTCCTGGCAATACAAAAATCATTTCCAGAAGCACTGCCTGGACTCTTATTCAAACCCCAGCCCTTCGCACCACCAGGCCAGCAAAATAGATCTAATCAAAGGTTCCAATGATGCAGACAACAAAAAAACACTCAGTTCTAGCATAAAATTAAAGAGCTGAGTTGAAAGAGTAGGCCACATGAAGGACAAGTGTAATCTAAGGAAGTATGTTCTTGAAAACAAAGAGCACTTCTTGCAACTCACATCTCCCCCCAAAAGCTGTGATTTACTGCTCGCGTAAGTCAAGTCTTATTTGGACTCAGTGACTTAATACCACACAGCTACCTCTTATCTTTCGTGTTACTTGTTGTGGATATTGAGCTAAGAATTTTCTCTGAAACCAGTGCTGCAGAAAGAAGGGAAAACAACACATGAATATTTACTAACCGGTATACGTGATCGATGTCTTCTTGTTGTCACAGCATGACTCAAAAAAAGGGAGACTAGGTCATAATGGTACGTTTTCTATAAATCCACGATAAATGCATCTGAACTCAGTAATCATGTAAAATGAAGTCATATATATGTGCAATATATGTTTGTATATGTGTATTATAAAATCTTGAAATATACCATCAAAAATGGCAAATTAATCCCCGAACCCAATTACAGTTGGCAAAAGTGTAAGGTAAGTTCAAGGTCTGCAATCAATTTGTGTTACAAGCTACATCATATTTACTTTGAGCACATGATCACACTATCATTTAGCTTCTAAGATCAGCAACTGTGGTCATGCCACACCTTCAGTGCATACCCTGAAGTAGGGAATGGGAAGAAAACTCCAAGTGTCAGTCTTACTCTTAAAGTCACATATGACAAAAAAGTCAAATATATAAACTATATGTCTATCACATAAATAAAAAGTGTTAAATTATACACTATTGTTAAAAACAAGGCCTAATCAATGCCTTCTATTGACCACAAGAGGGTACCAAAGGTGAAGTATAGATTACCACAACATTTAGAAAATCACAAAGAGAAATTCTCAAAGCTTTACCTAATTGCATTTTTTTTCTATAAAAGACTAAAGCAAAGCTTTGTTTAAACAACTGTCTTAGCAATCTTAATGTTACCATGATCAAATTTTTTTTAAATGGAGGAAACGAAAAAGTATTTTCTATATTCCTTTATTTTAAATGGAGCACATATTTAGGATTTATGTATCCGATTTTTAAGACAACTTCAAGGTTATAATTGCCACCTAGGATACTGCAAAATTTTCCGTGCAACTATTTAAGTCATCATGTTAATATGACCATCAGCTAAATAAGCATTATACATATATTTTGAAAATCCTTCAAGCGAATTAGTAGTAGAAATAGTAACATGAAGAGTAATAATAAACACTGATAGTTAAATGTCTATTCCAGAAACGTGTAATTCTTATAAACTGGCACTGTGCTAGGCATTGAGAGGACAAGATATAGCCCTAACTACCAATCCCGGCTAGACCTCTTTCTCCTCTGATAGTGGGATTTCCCCATTGCTCAGAACAGCAGCCTAGGGTGACACCACCATTTCTAAGACTCAGAAGGGCCAGATGCTTGGCTATGCCAACCACTTGCTACATAGGAGTTTCCTGAGGCCCAAGAGATTCCTGGTATCTGGAAACCGAGGTTGTTGAGAATCTTAGGATAGCTTTCACAGCAATGTCCCACCTGTGGGTGACTGCACCCAACCATTGCCAGTCCACCAAGCCATTCCCCACTAAGTCCCTCCTCCTCAATCTGCTGAAATATAGACATTCCAAAAGGGCTCCTTCCTGGGTAGTTGCACCAGCATAATTTAGCACACCCACCCCATTCCAATTATCTCACCACTACCACCACCAAGTGATCAGATACATAAGAGCCAAAGGTTTCATATTTGCCTTTGTAATGAACTCTTCCAAATCGGAAAGACTGAAAAACAAATAGATAAAAATATAGGTGAAGTTTTGGTAATTCTCACAATATTTCAGACTTTTTCATTATTATTATATTTGTTATGGTGATCTGTGGTCTTTGATGTTATTATTGCAAAAAGATTGCAACTTGCTAAAGGCTCAATGATGATTAGCAATTTTTAGCAATAAAGTATTTTTTAATTAAAATATATATATATGTGTGTGTGAAGGATATGAAGGAAAGCCAGAATAGTAACAAGCATATAAACAGCTTTTCGTACCCATTAGTAACTAAGAGAAAAGCAAATGAAAATATTGAGATATCACATTATATCTATCAGCTATTGATTGGCAAGAGTTAGAAAGTTGAATAACACTACATGTTGACTGAATGTGGAGACACAGGAACCCTTCAATATGGTGGGGTTGTAGAGGGGTACAGCCTTTTTAAAGAGAAACACTGAACTCGACACTTCTAAGCGGCATATATGTGTGCCCTAAAAACAAGCTTCTGGGTGTAGATCCCAAAAAGATCGTCACAGAAAAGTCCATAACGGAACATGAACGAGGATCTGTGAAAACAGGATGATATTCAGGGTATTTATTAGTGGACATAAATGAATTAGAAGCACACCATGAAGTGGCAGGCATGAAGTAAATAGTATGTGGGGATGGATCTTAAAATACAATTTTGAGTGAAAACCACAACACAAAATAGCACAAAATCATTTAATAAATTAAAAAACCATGTGTAGAAAAGTAATACAATTTTGTAAGAACATAAGACAAAAATATACACATTAAACTTACAAGAATGGTTGCTGTATAAGTAAGAAAATGTGAATGAGGTATGAGTAAATGAATAAAACATGAGAGTTGTGAACTAAGAAAGAAAAGAGAAGAGAAAAGGTAAGAAAATTAGGAGATTTATCAGGAAACTCAACACTTGACTAATAGAACTACTGAAAAAAAATGTAGAGGGGGAATTACCAAAAAATAATTCATGAAAATTTCCAGAATTGATAAAAAAGTATCCATATTAAAATGATACAATAGGGACTTCCCTGGTGGTCCAGTGGTAAAGAATCCGTCCTGCAATGCAGGGGATGTAGGTTAGACTACTGGTCAGGGAACTGAGATCCCACATTGTTGCAGGGCAACTAAGCCCGTGCACCACAACTACTGAACCCAGGTGCCTCAACTGGAGAGCCCACACGCTGCAAACTACAGAGCCCACAAGCTCTGGAGCCTGCACACCACAACTAGAGAAGAGGAAAAAACAAAACAAAACAAAACAAAAACACCGCATGCTACAACTAGAGAGAAGCCCACGCGCTGCAATGAAAGATACTCACAACAAAGATCACGCAAGCCGCAACTAAGACCTGACACAGCCAAAAAACAAAAATAAAAATAATAAAATAAAATGACACAATATATACAAAGCACAATAAGTGAGAACATATTATAAAACCATGAATAAAAATCAAAACCTAAAAACAGGTCAAATAAAAATCATCAGAAATCAATAATGAATCCACAACGACATCACAGGAAGGTGTAAAACAAAGGTGCAGTGCCTTCAAAATCCTGAGGATTAATGAATTCCAACCTAGATTTCTATATCAAAACAGTTAATCTAGACTGAGGGTAGACTAAAAATATTTACAAACACACAGGGTCTCAAATATTTTACCACCTATGTACTGTTTCTCAGGGAGATACTAAGTGATGTGCTCCACTAAAATGAAGGAATAAACCAAAAAAGCAAGACATGGGATCTAGGAAAACAACAGTTCAAAGAGCCAAAGAAAATTCCCAAGATAATGGTAATATGACGTTCCATGAAAACAGATGGACTAATAAACCTATGAACTTTAAAGCAACCAGTTAACATGAGAGTTCCAGGAGGATGTCTCTTAAAAATACTGAAGAACATATCAGATATATACAACATATCAAGATGTGTTTTGTAATTACATTCATGCATTTGGGAACAGAGAATTTTATGAAAAATTTGAAAGGCAACTATTAACTCTAGGAAAACATCTCCCCCCCTTATGTATATATTTATGTTTGCCTATAAGTGAAATGAATGACAGCAACGGTACAAGGGACAGGAGGGATTAGGAGTATTTTGTTATTATAAAGTGTTTGTACTTCCTGTGAAATAGTGCAGCATTACCTAAAAGTGGATTTGGATTAGTTATAAATATACATTGCAAACTCCAGGGCAACCATTTAAAAAAGCTTTTTAAAAAGGTATAATTGATATGGTAAGAAAGCAGAGAAAACTGAATCATATAAAGTACTCAATTAAAATCACAAAAGGTAGAAAAATAGTGTAAGAGAAAAACAGAAACAAAGGACAAGGGCAAAAAATATAAAACAATAATAAATATGGTAGATATTAATCCAACTATATCAATCATCACTTTGAGAGATAATGATCAAAATACACAGATTAAAACACAGAGACTGTCAGAGTGAATAAAAAAAAACAAGACTCAACTACCTGTTGCCTATAAAAAAAAACTTTAAATATAAACACACATATATATTAAAAGTAAAGAGATAGAGATATACCTTGCTGACACTAAGCAAGAGATAACAGGAGTAGCTATCAGAGAGAGCAGACTCTGAAGCAAAGAAAATTATCAGGGATAAAGAAGAATTACATAATGCTCAAAAGGTCAGTTCTTCAAGAAGACAATAATAATTCTTAATGTGTATGCACTTAACAGCATCAAAATATGTGAGGCAAAAATTTATAGAACTGTAAGGAAAAACAGATAAATCCACTGCCACAGCTGAAGACTTAAAACCCATCTATTAGAAATGGACAGGTCCAACAAGCAGAAAACCAGTGAGACCATAGCTGAAGTCAACAGCACCATCAATTAACTGGATATAATGGACACCTACTTCATTCTACAACAGCAGATTATACACTCTTCTCAAGCTTGCATGAAACATTCGCCAATATAGACTACACTCTGGGCCACAAAACATATCTCAGCAAATCTAAAAGAATAGAAATAATATTCAAAGCACAATGGAATTAAGCTGGAAATCAATGACAGAAAGATAGTTTGAAAAGCACAAAATACTTAGAGATTAAACAATACACTTCTAAATGACACATACTTCAAAGAGGAAATTTGAAGAGAGATTAAAAAACATTTTGAACTACCTGAGGAAGAAGAAATTCCCACTGTGGGCTGCAGTATCAGTGCCTGCTCAAGAGTTTGCAACTTGCCTTATCTATGGAGTACACTGTGTATTAGCGCTTGCCTAGCCAATCATATGATCACAGAAGCCAGTTCTCTGCTGTGGCTTCTCCGAGTGCAGCTGCAAGCACCTCTGGGTCATTGTTGCCTGATCCTGCCTGTATGTAAGCTCCCTACAATAAACTTCATGATTACACTTTATGGAGTCGTCTGCTTCATTTTTCAGTCTCAAAGTTTCTCCTCAGCTTGGAGGATATTACTCTGCTTCCCAACAGATGGAATCAAGGATATGCAAGAAGGAATGAAGTGCACAATGGGAAAGGACAATCACTAAAAGAATAGAAGAAAAAAAATCCATTGTGGTAAGCAAGAAAATGAAGAGGAAAGAATAATCAAAATATTTAATTAACCAAAAATGTTTGAAGCAAAGAGAGAAAAAGGAACCAAACTTTGTTCCGGACCTGACAAACATTTCCAACTTTTCAACCATGGTGGCATTTACTCCGGAGGGACCAGCAAAAATGGCTTATGAAGCTCCCACAGCTTTGAAACCAGAAACAGCTGCTGGTGTCGCTGGCAGTTTGCTGAGTATGCTCTGGCTTTGAGCTCCTGCAGCTGACGGCTCTCCCTTTAGCAGGAGGTGTCACTGCGCATTGTACAAGAGAAAAAGATGGCGGCGAAGTAGAGAGACGTGGAGTGCATCCCTCTCCACAGATGCATTGGGAATGCACGGAAGGACGCAGTCATTCCCACAGAGAACCAGCTGAACACCAGCAGACGGCCTCGGACACCGGAAAGGGCTGCGGAGAACCTGACATAGCCGACTGAATATTCGTCTAATCCAATACTTGGACATTAGTCTGAGGCTTGGACAGTCTTCTATAAACACCTCTATCACCAGGACAAGCAACCCCAAAAGCTTGGACAACCATGAGGAAACAAAGAAACACCATGCAGGCAAAGGAGCAGGAAAAAAACCCACAAGACCAAATAAATGAGGAGGAAATAGGAAAAATGCCTGAAAAAGAATTTAGAGTAATGATAGTAAAAATGATACAAAATCTCGATAACAAATTAGAGAAAGTACAAGAAACAGTTCATAAGAACTCAGAAAAACAAACAGCAATGGATAACAAAATAACTGAAATTAAAAATACTCTAGATGCTCTAACCAGCAGAATGACTGAGGCAGAAGAACGAATAAGTGAGTTGGAAGATAGAATGGAAGAAATAAACGCCACAGAGCAGGAAAAAGATAAAAAAATAAAAAGACTAGAAGACAGCCTCAGAGACCTCAGTGATAACCTTAAACGTACCAACATTCGAATTATAGGCATCCCAGAAGAAGAAGAAAACAAGAAAGGGTCTGTGAAAATATTTGAAGAGGTTCTAGTGGAAAACTTCCCCAACATGGGAAAGGAAATAATTCACCAAGTCCAAGAAGCACAGAGAGTCCCATACAGAATAAACCCAAGGAGAAATACACCAAGACACATATTAATCAAACTAACAACAATTCAACACAAAGAAAAAATATTAAAAGCAGCAAGAGAAAAGCAACAAACAACATATAAGGGAAAACCCATCAGGATAACAGCTGACCTTTCTACAGAAACTCTGCAGGCCAGAAGGGAATGGCAGGATATACTGAAAGTCCTGAAAGAGAGAAACCTACAGCCAAGAATACTTTACCCAGCAAGAATCTCATTCAGATTTGAGGGAGAAATCAAAAGCTTTCCAGACAAGCAAAAGTTCAGAGAATTCAGCACCACCAAACCAGCCTTACAACAAGTGCTAAAGGAACTTCTCTAAGTAGGAAACACAAGAAAAGGAAAACACCTACAAATACAAACCCAAAACAATTCAGAAAATGGTAATTGGAACACACATGTCAATAATCACTTTAAATGTAAATGGATTAAATGCTCCAACCAAAAGGCACAGACTGGCTGAATGGATACAAAAACAAGACCCTTCTATATGCTGCCTACAAGAAACCCACTTCAGACCAAGGGATACATATAGACTGAAAGTGAAGGGATGGAAAAAGATATTCCATGCAAATGGAAGTCAAAAGAAAGCTGGAGTAGCAATACTCATATCAGACAAATTAGACTTGAAAGTAAAGACTATTAAAAGAGACAAGGAAGGGCACTACATAATGATCAAGGGATCCATCCAAGAAGAACATATCACAATGGTAAATATCTATGCCCCCAATATAGGAGCACCTCAATACATAAGGCAAATGCTAACAGCTATAAAAGGGGACATCGACAGTAACACAATTATAGTGGGAGACTTGAACACCCCACTTACATCAATGGACAGATCATCCAAACAGAAAATCAATAAAGACACACAAGCTTTAAATGACACATTAGACCATCTCGACTTAATTGATATTTATAGGACATTCCATCCAAAAACGACAGACTACACTTTCTTCTCAAGTACACACGGAACATTTTCCAGGATAGATCACATCTTGGGTCACAAATCAAACCTCAGCAAATTCAAGAAAATTGAAATCATATCAAGCATCTTCTCAGACCACAACGCCATGAGACTAGATATCAATTACAGGAAAAAAACTGCAAAAAATACAAACACATGGAGGCTAAACAATTCACTCTTAAACAACCAAGGAATCACTACAGAAATCAAAGAGGAAATCAAAAAGTATCTAGAAACAAATGACAACGAAAACACAACAACCCAAAACCTATGGGACGCAGCAAAAGCAGTTCTAAGAGGGAAGTTTATAGCAATACAGTCCTACCTTAAGAAACAAGAAAATGATCGAATAAACAACCTAACCTTACACCTCAAACAACTAGAGAAAGAAGAAGAAAGAAACCCCAAAATGAGCAGAAGGAAAGAAATCGTAAAGATCAGAGCAGAAATAAATGAAAAAGAAAGGAAAGAAACCATAAGAAAAATAAATAAAACTAAAAGCTGGTTCTTTGAGAAGATTAACAAAATTGATAAACCATTAGCCAGACTCATCAAGAAAAAAAGGGAGAAGATGCAAATCAACAGAATTAGAAATGAAAAAGGAGAAGTCACAACGGACACCTCAGAAATACAAAACATCATGAGAGACTACTACAAGCAACTATATGCCAATCAATTGGATAACCTGGAAGAAATGGATACATTCTTAGAAAAATACAATCTTCCAAGACTGAACCAGGAAGAAATAGAAACCATGAACAGACCAATCACAAGTACAGAAATTGAGGCAGTGATTCAAAATCTCCCAACACACAAAAGCCCAGGACCAGATGGGTTCATGGGCGAATTCTATCAAACATTTCGAGAAGAGTTAACACCTATCCTTCTCAAACTCTTCCAAAATATTGCAGAAGGCGGAGCACTCCCAAACTCATTCTACGAGGCTACCATCACCCTGATACCAAAACCAGGCAAAGATGTCACAAAAAAAGAAAACTACAGACCAATATCACTGATGAATATAGATGCAAAAATCCTCAACAAAATACTAGCTAACAGACTGCAACAGCACATTAAAAAAATCATACACCACGATCAAGTGGGGTTTATCCCTGGGATGCAAGGATTCTTCAATATACGCAAATCAATCAACGTGATACATCATATCAACAAATTGAAGGATAAAAACCATATGATCATTTCAATAGATGCAGAAAAAGCTTTTGACAAAGTTCAACATCCATTTATGATAAAAGCTCTCCAGAAAATGGGCATAGAAGGAAATTACCTCAACATCATAAAAGCCATATATGAAAAACCAAAAGCCAACATTGTTCTCAATGGAGAAAAACTGGAAGAATTCCCTCTAAGAACAGGAACAAGACAAGGGTGTCCACTCTCACCACTGTTATTCAACATAGTTTTGGAAGTGTTAGCCACAGCAATCAGAGAAGAAAAAGAAATTAAAGGAATCCAAATTGGAAAAGAAGAAGTAAAATTATCACTCTTTGCAGATGACATGATACTATATATAGAAAACCCTAAAGACTCTACCAGAAAACTGCTAGCACTCATTGATGAGTTTAGTAAAGTAGCAGGATACAAAATTAATGCACAGAAATCTCTTGCATTCCTATACACGAACAACGGAAGAGCAGAAAGAGAAATTAAGGAAACTCTCCCATTCACCATTGCAACCAAAAGAATAAAATACCTAGGAATAAACCTGCCTAAGGAGGCAAAAGATCTGTATGCAGAAAACTTTAAGACATTGATGAAAGAAATCAAAGATGACATAAACAGATGGAGGGATATACCATGTTCCTGGATTGGAAGAATCAACATCGTGAAAATGACTGTACTACCCAAAGCAATTTACAGATTTAATGCAATCCCGATCAGATTACCAATGGCATTTTTCACAGAACTAGAGCAAGAAATCTTACGATTTGTATGGAAACGCAAAAGACCCCGAATAGCCAAAGCAATCTTGAGAAGGAAAAATGGAGTTGGTGGAATCAGGCTTCCTGACTTCAAACTATACTACAAGGCCATAGTGATCAAGACAGTATGGTACTGGCACAAAAATAGAAAGGAAGATCAATGGAACAGAATAGAGAACTCAGAAGTAAGCCCAAACACATATGGGCACCTTATCTTTGACAAAGGAGGCACGAGTATACAATGGAAAAAAGACAGCCTCTTCAGTAAGTGGTGCTGGGAAAATTGGACAGCAACATGTAAAAGAATGAAATTAGAACACTTCCTAACACCATACACAAAAATAAACTCCAAATGGATTAAAGACCTACATGTAAGGCCAGACACTATCAAACTCCTAGAGGAAAACATAGGCAGAACACTCTTTGACATACATCAAAGCAACATCCTTTTTGACCCACCTCCTAGAATCATGGAAATAAAATCAAGAATAAACGAATGGGACCTCATGAAACTTAAAAGCTTTTGCACAGCAAAAGAAACCATAAACAAGACTAAAAGGCAACCCTCAGAATGGGAAAAAATAATTGCCTATGAAACAATGGACAAAGGATTAACCTCCAAAATATACAAGCAGCTCATGCAGCTTCATACCAAAAAAGCAAATAACCCAATCCACAAATGGGCAGAAGACCTAAATAGACATTTCTCCAAAGAAGACATACAGATGGCCAACAAACACATGAAAAGATGCTCAACATCACTCATCATCAGAGAAATGCAAGTCAAAGCCACAATGAGGTATCACCTCACACCAATCAGAATGGCCATCATCACAAAGTCTGGAAACAACAAATGTTGGAGAGGGTGTGGAGAAAAGGGAACTCTCCTGCACTGTTGGTGGGACTGTAAGTTGGTACAGCCACTATGGAAAACAATTTGGAGGTTCCTTAAAAAACTACAAATAGAACTACCATATGATCCAGTAATCCCACTCCTGGGCATATACCCAAAGAAAGCCATAATCCCAAAAGAAACTTGTACCATAATGTTTATTGCAGCACTCTTTACAATAGCCAGGACATGGAAGCAACCTAAATGCCCATCAACAAATGAATGGATACAGAAGATGTGGCATATATATACAATGGAATATTACTCAGCTATAAAAAGGGATGAGATGGAGCTATATGTAATGAGGTGGATAGAACTACAATCTGTCATACAGAGTGAAGTAAGTCAGAAAGAGAAAGACAAATATTGTATGCTAACTCACATATACGGAATCTAAAAATGGTACTGATGAACTCAGTGACAAGAACAGGGAAGCAGATACAGAGAATGGACTGGAGAACTCGAGGTATGGGAGGGGGTGGGGGGTGAAGGGGAAACTGAGAAGAAGCGGGAGAGTAGTACAGACATATATATACTACCAACTGTAAAATAGTCAGTGGGAAGTTGTTGTATAACAAAGGGAGTCCAACTCGAGGATGGAAGATGCCTTAGAGGACTGGGGCAGGGAGGGTGGGGGGGAATCGAGGGGGGGGCGTCAAGGAAGGGAGGGAATATGGGGATATGTGTATAAAAACAGTTGATTGAACCTGGTGTACCCCCCAAAAAAATAAAATAAAATAATAATAAAAAAAAAAATATAAAAAAAAAAAAAAAAAAAAAAAAACATTTTGAACTAAATGAAAATTAAATATTAATATTTCTGGGACGCAGCAAAATCAATGCTTATAGGGAAAATTATAGCATTGAAAAATATGAAAGGTAAAAAAGATGAAAGGCAGAAGGAGCAGGAAGCAGAGGAGGTACTTATAATGCTACTTTAGACCCTGGAAGAGATAGAGAATGCTACTGAAAGTTTTTGCTGATTTTTGATTGTCAATCAATCTTCTGGTGGACTGTGTGAAGACAGAAGATTGGGAGGGTGGATGGTGTCTGGAGTGGCCATAATTTTACGGGCTCTGGCATTACATCATGGGTAAAACTAAAGTTACACAACTCTGTATACTCTATGCAGGATGTTTGGAAAATTACCCTGAGCGAATTTAGGGATTTCTTAATTAAAAGTAACCCAAAGCTTTCCTTCATGCCTGGCATTCAAATTTCTCTTCTTCTTGGGTGATAGAGGACTTAGAGAACAAAATAAAAATCTCAGTCACAAAATTCAAAAAGTATTGATAACATGGAAGGAAGAACAAACATGGGGACAAAAGACTGACATGGTGACAGAGACTGCTCATGATAAGTACTGCATCTGACTGAAACAGAGAGAGGTATTCTTCCTTAACTCCCAAAGTGAAAGCCATAGCAAGTGGAAATTAATTTTTCATAGTATATTAATATTATACTTTTTAAAATCCCAAATTCCTAGAAAACAGAGCCTGAGACAAAGCTTGGCTGCTACAACTTGCATATAATCCTCTTGGAGCAGGAGTAGAGAAAAAGGGAAGAGACAGGAAAGGAGGAAAGAAAGCACAAGCGTTTATTACTGAACAAATTGCAAAAACATAAGGAAAAACAGCCAGTTGCTCATGCAATAAGGCACATCTTCATTCAGGTTTTACAAAACCGACACATCTCAGGACATTTCTGTTGGGTAAGCAAGGAGGAAGCAAGGATTTATCTGCCAGTTTCTCTCATAACTGGTCAGCATTTGTTCCAGGGGATAGGAACTCTCCTGAGTTCTTTCAGATTGTCATCTGGCCCCTCCAGCAGCTGTGGGAGAGGCCAGAGCCCAGGGCCCACCCTCGTACTCCATCAAGAGTCCAGATGTGATGGGGAACAGCCAGTGAGCCACTCAGCCTATGCACCACAGCTGCTGCAACTCCCGCTGCAGCAGGGTGATGAGGCCTGGCTGGAGCCCTGATCACGTGTGAGGAATAAGAAGTGACAATCCTAGGCCACAGTTATCTTCTGAGCAAACCCTAAGGGCCTGGGAAGGGCATAAACTGGGCCCAATACCAATACACACATTCCTGAGATATAGATATAAGATTTTATCTTTACTGAGTTTGCTATCTTTATGATTTTTGATAATGAAAGTATAACATTTTCAAGGAATTTGCAGACTCATTCACAACCTTGTTCTCTTGAGCTGATTTTGTACATTCAGCTATCATAAGGCTTTCAAGAAGATCACATTTATAAATAGGAAAGAAATAATGTGTTATCATGACCCCATGTTATACAGTGGAAAAATGAGGTTCATGGAAATTAACTACAGGCCACTCAACCAGCAAAAGGGTGGAGTCCAGACTAAAACACAAGACTTTTCTCAACATCAGCATACATAGCACAATTGCTTAGTTTTAACATTTAAAAAAAAATGACCCCCATCTTCCAAAGGATTCAAGTGCCTTGGTCAATTTCAAAGAATTAGTCACATGAGCCAAGGCTTGGAACAGCCCTCTCCTGTGTATAAGCTCATGGAATTCTTTATTTCCACTGCTTTTATCAAAAGCCCTTTTTGGCAGGGTGCCACACTTTTCCACAGTTATAGAACCCCTAAATTGTAGCAGGGTATGCATACAGCTGTCAAAAATAAAGAATACATTTCCCAATCTCCAAGCAAGGAGATGTGTCCATGTGAATAAGTTTTGTTCACAGAATATGAGCAGAAGCATTGGGGGCAGCTTCCACAAGCCTGCCAAAAATATGTGGTGCTCCTCCTTCAATCTTTGCTCTCACAAGGCAAGAACACGGTCTGATCTTGTATTGCAGAATGCCCTTTCTGCTCACTTCCTCTGCCCTTCCTTCCTTGACTTTCAACATTAGGTTAACCTCTCTTTGTGAGAAAAAGTTATTATTGCAGGTATTTCTGTCTAAGGTCTAATTTCTACAGACAGACTGAAGGGCTCCCCAGGATAAAGATGAGAGGAAAGAGAAGGAGAGAGAGAAAGAGACAGAGAGACAGGGAGACAGAGAGACAGACATTGATTTTGATTGATTGATTCGGCCCAACATGTTAATACTATGGAGATTGAGAAATCCAGGACTAGACTATAAGGTAACATGGTATTTCCCACATAAAAAAAGGTTCAATGTGTAACTGCTGAACAAATGAATTATAATCAGCCAATTCTGTAAACACTGTCACACAGTTATAGCTGTTTTCTGGATTTTATCACCAATCGTATTACCTTGGACACTTAACAACTCCAGGGCCTTAGTCATCTTATCTGTCACCTAATAGTTGGATTCAATGACTTCAGCCTAAACATTCTGGAAGCACGTAAATTATAAACAAGTAGTTGACTACTAAAAGCATTATTTCTCTGGCACTGCTCTACATAAGCTTTGCCTAGGCACACCCACCAAGAAATACCTCGGAGGGATGACCATTCGTGGTGTGGCCCTGCCAGTTGGCAAACAACCCCTGATACAACTAGATAAATAAGTCAGTAAGGTAGGGATTAGTAAGAAATAACTACTCTTTCACTTTCAGCTAGTTTTGCTACAATCTTATCTGTTCCTTGGTCTTATTTAGTTTTAGGTTTTAGACTTCAGTGATAAAACCCATTCCTCAAAATGTCACACTAACTGCTAAGAACAATGAAAAGTTTAAAGGAAGGAGGAAAAGCACCAAAGGTTGCCGGCATTAAAAATTGTCAACTTGGTAGTTAAATGTGGAGGCTGGGTGGTATTATTACCACTTGGCTACTTTCAAGCCACACAACTTTTGCCACAAACTTAAGAATGAATGTCGATTTGCATTCACAAAAACACATTTAATTTTTTTTTAAAACTCTACTGTGCTAATTCAGCATTCAGTGCTGTTTGAGCCTGAAGTTTAAACAGCTACATATCACTTTTGCTTTGTAAACAAAAAGTCTCTGTTTCATTATGATGAAAACACTTGGGAGATGTACGAGAGTCAGTTAAAAGTTATCTGCACTCTGGTTATATTAAAACTTCTCTTGGCCACAACTGTCCTATCAGTGCTTTCCACTCACGGCTATTGTCTCCCCAGTCACTGCTGTGCAGGTGTGAACGTGTTACATCAGTTCATTTGTAACTGCAGTGTGAGGAAAAATGGATTCCCCTCTTCTGATCTGCAAGAAAGAAGAGCAGCGTGCAGTGATTCTTTTTTTGTGGTCTGAGGGTGTACCTGGTGCAGTTATTTATCGAAGACTTTGTGTGCAGTATAGAGAAAGTATTTTGTCATGAAGAAGTGTGTATGAATGGATAGAGAAGTTCAAGGAAGGTCGCACAAGTGTTAGCCATCAAGAAGGAGCTGGACACCCATCCATATCCACGGCTGATGACAACGTTGAGCGTACATGTGAAATGATTCTGTTGAATAGATGAGTGACAGTGGATTATGTGGCAAATCATTTGCAAATCAGCCATGGCTCTGCCTATGAAATAATCCACAATAGATTTAGGTTTCGAAAGTTTGTGCTGCAGTCTAAACTTCAGATTAAATGCAGAGGACTGCTATCCAAGGGTGCTGTTATCTTGCATGACAACGTACGTCTGCATACTTCTGCCCACAATGTCAACACTCTACAAAAACTTCATTTTGAGGTGTTAAAGCATCCTCCCTATAGTGCTGATCTTGCTCCATTGGACTTTCACCTGTTTGGTCCCTTGAAAACAGCCCTATGAGGATAAAGATTCACTTCTGATGAAGAAGGGAAGACAGCAGTGCATTCGTGGCTTGCAGCTCAGCCTAAAACATTTTTTAATAAGGGAATATGAAAGCTTGTTGACAGATGGACAAAGTGTATTGAAAAGCAAGGAGAGTATGTCAAAAAATGATGCATTTGTCTTTTCCAAATGTTAATTAAAATAAATTCTACAGCTAGAGTGCGGATAATTTTTGACTTACCCTCATAGTTTGTGTAGTCTAAAGTCACTGTCTTGCCTCTTGTGCCATTACCAAAGTTACAAGTCCTACAGCTCCCTGAAGTCTAGACTGTTTATAACGATGTCAACTAAGGTAGGGCTGGTCAAACCTAATCCTGGTAAATCCCTGAAGGACTATTTGTCAGAACACATTTAGACACGTCTTTGGATTGTAAGACCAGAAGTGTGGATAACTGAAAAAATTTCTTTTATTTTCACTGGAATGCAATCATGCTAAAATTCAAAATCGTCATTCATGAACTATGCTTAATTCTTTCTTATTTGTCAAAGAAAAAAAGAGAAAAACAAAAAAGATTTTGGTTAATAAAATGTGGGCTTAATTCCTAGGCATGGAGTTATTCACTATTTTGCAAGAAATAGTTAACAAGTATTTTTAATGATGATCTTAGTTCAGCTTTGAAACTTAAACAACCAAGCTGTGAAAATGAACAATGGAGAGAAGCTAAAATAAAATTTTCCACCAAGTGTAAATAGAGCTCGACTTAAGAAATAGGATTATTCTTTATTAGGGAATTTACCAAATAGAATTAGCAAAAATAATTCTTAAAAGTTTAGTTCTGTGGCTATAAAAACTTCAGAATTAATTAACATGAATAATTTGTATTATTCTTTCTTCCAACTATTAACATGCCAAACAATATAAATATTTAGGTATTTATGATTTTTATAGATTTAAATAAATTACCAAAGACCCTGATTTCTCAAAGAAAGTTAAAATTTATACCAAAGGATATATAATTTCCTTTCAGTTAATTAAAAGAGTAGCCATCTGTGCTGTTTGTCATTTTTTTTTTCAATTATTTTTTATTCTAAGTTTTCCCTCACCTTAATTCTTAGTTATGGCCTTTGGGTCATTCACTGTGGTCATTTCAAATAAGTGAAAAGGAAAGTTTTAGCCCAACCTAATCTATTTCATATATTATTAGCAATACTCTTAATTAGAAAGTTCATTTCAATGCAACGGCTAAGAATAGGGGTTATCTATTTTGTCTTTCCTGGAGTCCAAATATTCTCTCTCCTTATCATAAGTCCACCTTGAACCACACGTTCAATACAATTAAGTCGAATAAAATTAATTTAGAATAGCATGAAAGTGAAATTTAAAACCCTAAGACTCAAAAAACCCTAATTTAATCCCATAAAGAAACACACACACACACACACACACACACACACACACACCATGCCCCACCCCACCCCCACACACACCCTAAATGTTTCTCTAAAGAGCAGTGCTGGTTGAATAAGGATTCTGTCATTTCTCATAAAACAATCCCTCAACCCTCCATGGAATCACGTTATTCGAATGCTCCTGGCATACTGATGAACGTATGATGAGAACCAGGAGGGAAATCCAAGGTGAAAGAAATAATTTACAAGTTCTTTTAGTTGCCTGTAAAATCCAAGTATTTCACATGGTGACCACCTGTTCTCTGAGTATTTCACATGGTGTTCCACCAGTTGAGGAAATAGCAGAAGGAAATGGACTAAATCTGAGATATTTAGATTAGTCATGGGGAAAAATTTTTAAACTACTTAGTATATCTGATGATGCTGGTAGACATGAGGTAATAACAACTAACACATATGACCAAGTGGGCCAGAGATCTTCTTACTGAGAGCTTGGTCACTGGGTTTACGTGGAAAGCCAGAAATAAAAAGTGCTTCTGTTTTATGGGCAGACAGAAATCAATAGCTAACTTGACAGTATATGGGAATTATGGTGACTGACTAGAAACCTGGCATTTTAAGACTTTTCTAGAAGCAGCTATAAGGCCTTCTTTGTGAATATTATTTTCTTCTTCATTTGGTTCTAGACAGATGTCATATATAATCAGCTCCATTTGTATTTATAAAAATGACTACTTTTTAGCATACTTTCTAAACATAGGACTATGACACCAGATTTTACAGTGTGAATTAGGGACAAGCCTATAGCACCACTTTTTTTTAGAGCTTGAATCCATCAGTATAACACAACTTACAAACTAGTAAACAGAATCTTCAAGAAACAGACTGCTATTGGTTATAATTTGATATAGATCAGAAGCCACTGAGTACCTGTTTTCAGAACAACAGATTACTTCTAGGACACAGCTCACTGGCCCCAACCCTGCTAGTTCAAAAATACATACAGTGAGAGGCATATCTTTCAGGTACTTTGATTGTTGCAACTTGTTTAGCATCTGCCCACATTACACAGGGCTATTTTTTGTTCAGGGTATTTTATTATACTCTTTTTTTCTTCAGTGCTTTTCTCTGGGGAGGATCTAAGAAAGGCTATCCTTCCCCTATAAACACCCCGATTTATTCATTCAATTAATACTGAACACTCTTAAGGACAAACATGAGCAAGATATATTGTCTATGCTCAAGGCCCTCATAGCCTAGTGGGGGAAAGAGACGAAGCAAAGCAAAGACAATAAAATGCATCAGTCAACAAAGGGGACCAGTGCACAACATGGGTCAGGATCAAAAATTATTAGACTATTTCTAAGTGCAAAAAGGCCATTTGGGAGGTATATTATGGTTGCCAAAGAATAAAATTTCTGCACATCCTGAAAAGCTTTAGACCCTAGACCCTATGCTTTATACCATTTGTAAAGTTTTCATAAAGTGAGATTCCTCTGGTAGCAAAATGAAGGAAGCATTTGAGAGGGGAATGATAGCTAAGAGATAATTAAGACCTGAATTAAAAACAAACAAACAAACAAAAAACACAGAAAAAATGTACAAAGGTATCAATTCAGGAAATCATTTATGACTTGGTGACTGGACATGAGGGGTGACAGCAGGTGTGAAGGATGACAAAGCTAGAAAAAACAGGACCGTGTCTATAGTTATTCTAAGAACTAAGACAGTGATACCTGCTATTCTTTCAGAATGCTCCCTTTCCCTAAATATCCACATCCATATGTCCTACCTATGATTTTTGCCTCCAAAATGTATTTCAAAACTTCCACTTCTAGATTTTAAATTCACTGCAATAATTTAGGGTCTTGAGGTCAACCAGCTAAACTACATTAATTAAAACCTACCTGGTCTTCCTGCAGATGGCACTCCTTGTTCCTACTGTCTATCCATATTTCAGTTAGAATAATTAATCTAAAACAGAATTCTTACTATCAGGTTTCCCTAGGCAAAATTTCCCAAAACTACAGAAGAAAAGCCCACTCTTAGCAAAGCAAACAAGACCTTTGGTAATGCAGCACTAACACTGATCTCATCTCCAACACTTCCAACTTCATATTTTATGTTCTAGTAACACCAGCATACCTGAAGTTCTTCCCACAAATCATTACGACCTCTTGCCCACCTTGCCTATGCTCTCCTGCCCAAAAGGCCCTTCTTCCCTGGTTAACTCTCACTCATCTCTCAAGACTCACCTCAGGCTTCACCTTTCCAGACATTAGGCTTTCACATTAGATCAAGTATCTTTTTGTGTCCCCAAAGCACTCTGTACCTACATATACTTCTAACTCAGCATTTATCATAACATATTCATTAACCGTCTCTATTTCACTATTTCAGTGGTTGCTGACTTTGAGTTATTTAATACAGCTTACTCATCTTTGTACCTTCAAGTCTAAGAAAAATATCTACCTGCCATATAGGTTAGTAAACGTTTAAATGTTATTAGATCTAAGGATTTGAAGACTATATATAAATAGGATCAACTCAGGGATAAGGAATGGGGTAAGACAAGGACAGGGAAATATGAGGAACTTGCTATAGGCTACACAGACTTTTGTTCCTGATTCTTCTGTGAATAAAAGCTCTATGAAACAATTGCTTGGAACTAAAATAAGGTCATCTTTTTGGTAATGTTTTCTTTTGGAGGGGTTGAGAGTTGTGATAATAAGAAATATATAATTGGTTTCATTCCAATTTCTGGCACAGGGCTTCTAAATAACCCTTGGAATTTCCCAAATGCTATGAATGATAAATATGTCTTGATATTCGTAACACATCCCTTTCACCCACATTTGAGTTTAAGTTAATAAGGTGACTTCTGAAAAGCCCCAAAGGATGGGGGCTGGTTGCCAATGTGATTAGAAGGTAGAAACTTTCTGTCCCACCCCCTTCTCCCCAGCCCCCACCTCTGGGCAGGGGACAGGGGCTGGAGATTAAGTTCAATCACCAATGGCCAATGATGCAATCAATAGTGCCTATGTAATGATGTCTCCATAAACCTCACAATGACAGGGTTTGCATAGGGTTGGTGAACATGTGGAGGTTCTGGGAGAGCAAGGAAACTTTGCACCCATTCCCACATGCCTTGCCCTACCCATCTCTTTCACCTGGTTGTTCCTAAATTGTATCCTTTTATAATAAACTAGTAATCTAGTAAGTACAATGTTTCTTTGAGTTCCATAAGCTGTTCTGGCCAATTAATCAAACCCAAGGAGGGGGTTGTGGGAATATCCCATCTATAACTAGTCAGTCATCAGAAGCATGGGTGACAACCTAAACTTGTCATTGGCATTTGGGGACTGGGATCAGGGTGGACAGTGCAGATTTGTAGGACTGAACCCTTAAGCTGTGGGATCTAACACTATTCTGTAGATAGTGTAAGAATTAATTGCTTCGCAGTATAGGAAAAATATACAAATCAGAAGAGTGCTATCTCTTCTCGTCTGTCTCATATGCCTCAGAAGAATCAGCTACCAGATTCATCCAGAAAATAACTTAAAAGCCAGGAAATAGTTGTGGATAAGGGAGAGACACCACTTCTTATCTAACTTGTCTGCCTTGAGATGCTAAGAGACCTCTCATTATGGATCATGACATCCTCCTTGGAGAGAACCTCAGTGATGTCATGACATGGCTATGAAACAGGTGTGGCCCTCAAAGCCTGGGAGCTCTTCTTTGAAAAGCACACTGTCTTCCACCCATCCCCAGAAAGCTTCTAGATACTAGATTATTTTATCTAGTATCCTTGATAACAGAGTATTCCATTCCTCAGGAATAAAGTTCATGAGAGAATAAAATCTACCTAAAATTAATAAAAGACTAGTCTGTCACAGTCACAGAGCACAAGGATAGTTCAGGTAACATTTAAATAAAACTTTTATTTCAAAAACATTAAAATCTGCCTCATTAATTAAAAATATTATGTAAAAATAGTATGTTATATCTATACCATATAATGCAATGGATTATGAGCACAGCCTTCAGTGACAGTCATACAGTCTGCTTCCAAATCCTGATTCAACCACTTAGTATCTATGGAAGGCTTAACAGATTATTTTACTTCTCAGTTTTCCTCATCTGTATAATAAAAATAAAAATAGTGCTACCTAATGAAGTTCTTAAAAAAACTAACTGAGGTAATCTCATAAATTACTTAGTACAGTTCACAGCACATAATTAATACTCAGTCCTCATGGACCTTATAGGATAATATACAAAGTCATCAAAAAGCAATTAAACCTTTAAACCATGAAAGGACACAAATATAAAAGAACTTTCAAAAGATCACTGGCCTGAAAGTTTGAGGAAGTAAAACACCAACAGTCAGGTGCTGGCTGCACAGAGCTGTTTTAAGCCATGAAGGGACATCAGTGGAGGCAAAAACATGGGCCTTCTCAAGAAATGGCTGCAAGGGGTGGGATGAGATGGCAGAGGAGGAAGAGCCCTAACTGACTTCCTACCACTATCTATGAGAATGACCTGAAAACTAGCAGAAAAGATGTTCCACAACTAAAGATGCACAGATGAAGTCACAATGAGATGGGCAGGAGGGACAGAGACATGGTCTAGTCAGCACCCACGTTCCCAGGTCAGTAACCCAGAAATGGCTGGGATAGCACAACAGCACAGGCCCTCTCCAAGGAGCAAGGGGTCTGAGCCCAACATTGGGTTCTGTAGCTGAGGGCTCCTGCACAAGGAAAACAGACCCAGAATTTCTCCTTTTGAAAACTAGCAGGGGTTATGTTCAGGAGGGCCAGAGGACTATAGGAAGCAGAGACCCCACTCTTAAATGGCACACACAAAATCTCATACACTCCAAATCCTAACACAGAAGCAGTAGTTGAAAGGCTCCTAGGTCAGACTCACTTGCTAACCTTGCCTCTTGGAGAGGCAGGAGGCAGGTGGAACTCCCTCTGGAGAGAGAGAAACTGGTGGCAGGATTTTGGGGATCATGTCCTACAGCCCCACCCATCAATACACCCTCAGCAACCACATGAGGCAGAGACTTGCAGCCAGCAGCGGAGAAGGGGGTAGAGCCCCTGGCAACCGGCACACCCACAGCAGTCATCCCCAATACAGCAGAAGGATGCACACAGCCTACATAGAGGATATCCCTGGAGCTCTGGTGGCCAGAGGGGAATGTTCTGCTGGGCCCCATAGAACACGTTCCCACACAAGGTGAATGCTCCAAGATTGGGAAACATAACAGACCCATCTAATACTTAGAAATAAACACGGAGAGTTAAACAAAATGAGGAGATGAAAAAATATGTTCCAAATGAAAGAAAAAGAGAAAAACCTCAGAAAATTAATTAAACAAAACACACAAGCAACCTACCCAATGAAGAGCTCAAGGTAATGATTACAAAGATGCTGACTGAACTTGGGAGAAGAATGGATAAACACAGTGAGAATTTCAACAAAGATTTAGAAACATAAAAACGAAGAAATTAGAGCTAAAGAATGCAATAATAAAAAGTATATTAAAAGGAATCAACAATGTTAGATTAGATAATATAAAGGAATGGATCAGCCAACTGGAAAACAGAGTAGTGAAAATCACCCAAGCTGAAAAGGAAAAAAAAAAAAATTAAAAAAATGAGGTTAATTTAAAAGACTTCTTGGACAACATCAACTGAGGTAATATATGAATTATAGCAGTCTCAGAAAGAGAAGAGAGAAATGGGCAGAGGACTTATTTGAAAAGATAATAGTTGAAACTTCTTTAACCTAGGAAAGGAAACAGACATCTAGGTCCATGAAGTACAGAGTCCCAAGAAAGATCAACCCAGAGAGATCCACACCAAGACACACTGTAAATAAAAAGACAAAAATTAAAGATAAAGAGAGTATATTAAAAGCACCAAGGGAAAAGCAACAAGTTATGTACAAGGGAATTATCATAAGACTACAGACTGACTTTTCAGCAGAAACTGCAGAGGCCAGAACAGACTGACAAGATATATTAAAGTGATGAAAAGAAAAAACCTACAACCAAGACTACTTTACCCAGCAAGATTATCATTCAAAATTGAAGGAGAGATAGACAAGCAAATGCTAAAAAGAGTTCATCACCACCAAACCAGCCTTTACAAAAAATGTTAAAGGGATTTCTCTAAACAAACAAACAAACAAAGGGCCACAAGCAGAAATGAGAAAATTATAAAAAGAAAAATATCACTGGTAAAGGCACACATACAGTAAATGCAGTAGATCAACCACTTATAAGGTTAAAAGAAAAAAAGTAGTAACATAACATATAAACACAATAGATAGATAAAGAATACAGGAAATAAAAAGATGTAAAATGTGATGTCAAAAACAAATGTATGTGGAGAGACTGTAAAAAGGAAGGACTGTTAGAATGCACTCCAACCTAAAACATCTAAACTTAAAAGAGATACACACACACACACACACACACACACATATAGTTATATGTGAACCTCACAATAACCACAAACCTACAATAGATACACAAAAAAGAAATCCAGGCATAATACTAAATACAGTCATCAAATCACAAGGGAGGGACTTCCCTGGTGGTACAGTGGTTAAGAATCCACCTATCAATGCAGGGGACATGGGTTCAAGCCCTGGCCCAGGAAGATCCCACATCCTGTGGAACAACTAAGCCCATGCACCACAACTACTGAGCCCTTGTGCCACAACTACTGAAGCCCACAAGCCTAAATCCAGTGCTCTGCAACAAGAGAAGCCACCACAATGAGAAAGCCATGCACCTCAGCAAAGAGTAGCCCCTGCTCATCTCAATTAGAGAAAGCCCATGCACAGCAATGAAGACCCAACACCGTCAAAAATAAATAAATAAAATAAAATAAATAAATTTATTTTAAAAAGTCATGAGGGAGAAGAGCAAAAGAATACAGGAAGAGAGAAGAACTAAAAAACAACCAGAAAACAATTAACAAAATGGCAATAGTCCATACCCATCACTTACTTTTGAGTGTACTGTTAATCTACTCAATATATCCCTGCCCCTCCTTTCCCCTTGGTAACAATAAGTTTGTTTTCTATGTCTGTGGGCCTATTTCTGTTTTGTATATAAATTCATTTGTATTTTTTTTTTTTTTTTTTAGATTCTACATATAAGCAATGTTATACGATATTTGTCTTTGTCTGGCTTACTTCACTTAGTCACATAATCTTCAAGTCCATCCATGTTGCTACAAATGGCATTGTTTCATTCTTTTTTATGGCTAAGTAATATTCCATTGTATATATATATCATCTTCTTTATCCACTCATCTGTCCATAGACATTTAGGTTGCTTCCATGTCTTGGCTATTGTAAACATTGCTGCAATGAACATTTGGTTGCATGTATCTTTTTGACTTATGGTTTTCTCTGGGTATATGCCCAGGAGTGGGATTGCTGGGTCATATGGTAGCTCTATTTTTAGTTTTTTAAGGTACCATACTGTTCTCCACAGTGGTTGTACCAATTTACATTCCCACCAACAGCCTATCACTTACTTTAGATATAAATGCACTAAATGCTACTATCAAAAGACAGACAGGCTGAAAATGTGTGTATATATATATATATATATATGTATATATGCTGCCTATAAGAGACTCACTTCAGACCTACAGATATACACAAACTGAAAGTGAAGGAATGAAGAAAGTCATTCCACACAAATGGACATGGGAAGAAACCTGGGGCACAAAACTTACATCAGAAAAAAGAGACTTCAAAACAGAGAGACAAAGAAGGCATTGCATAATGATAAGGGGGTTAATCCAAGACAATATAACACTTGTAAATACATATGCAGCCATCATAAGAGCAACTTAAGCCATAAAGCTAATATTAACAGATAAAGGAAGAAACTGACAGTAACACAACAAAAGTGCAGGACTTTAATACCCCACCTATATCAATGGACAGATTATCCAGACAGAAAATCAATAACACTGACCTTAAATGACACATTAGACCAGATCAACTTAATAGATATTTATAGAACATTCTACCCAAATACATTTCATCCAGAATCACATTCTTTTCAAGTACACATGGAACATTCTCCAGGATAGATCACATGCTAGGCCACAAAACAAGTCCAAATAAATTTAAGAAGATTGAAATCATAACATGCATCTTTTTTACCACAGTGGTATGAGACAAGAAATCAACTATGGGTGAAAAAAGTGGAAAAGACAACAACACCTGCAGTCTAAAGGATATGCTACTAAACAACGAATGGGTCACTGAAGAAATCAAGAAAAAATTTTAAAATACCTTGAAAGAAAAAAAATACCTTGAGACAAATGAAAATGAAATCGAAACACAATGTTCTAAATCTATGGGGTGCAGCAAATGCAGTTCTAAGAAGGAGGTTAATAGTGATACAGGTATACATCAGGAAATAAACAAAATCTAAAGTAAACAAACCTTACACCTAAAGAAACTTAAAAAAGAACAAATAAGACCAAAAATGACAAGCCCACAACAACCATAATACTCAACCACGAAGAGCTCAAAGCATTTCCTCTAAGATCAGAAACAAGATAAGAGTGCCCAGTCTCACCACTTTTATTCAGCATAGTATGGAATTCCTAACCACAGTAATCAGAGAAGAAAAAGAAACAACAGGAATCCAAAGAAGGAACAAGTAACAACTGTCACTTTTTGCATATAACATGATACTATGTAAGGAAAACCCTAAAGACTCCACCAAAATACTCTTGAACTAATAAATAAATTCAGTAAAGTTGTAGGATACAAAATTAACATACAACAAATCTGTTATGTTTTTATAGATAAATAATGAACTATCAGAAAGAGGAATTAAGAAAACAATCCCATTTACAATTGCATTAAAGGAATAAAATACCTAGGAATAAATCAAGGAAGCAAATGACCTGTACAATAAAAACTGTTGAACAAAACTGAAGACAATACAAATAAATGGGAATATATACTGCTTGCATGGACTGGAAAAAAAATTGTTAAAGTGTCCATATTACCCAAGGCAAGCAACAGATATAACGCAACTCTATCAAATACCAATGGCATTTTTCATAGGACCAGAGGCAAGAATAATACAATGGGAAACAGCCTCTTCAATAAGTGGTGCTGGGGAAACTGGTCAGATACATGTAAAAGAATGAAAGTGAACCAATTTCTCACAATATATAATAAGTAAATTCAAAATGGATTAAAGACTTAAACATAAGGCCTGAGATTATAAAACTTTTAGAAGAAAACATGGGCAGTACACTCTCTGACATTGGTCTTATCAATATCTTTTTTTTGAGTCTGTCTCTTCAGGCAAAGCAAAAATAAACAAATAGGACCAGATCAAACTAAGTAGCTTTTTCACAGTGAAGGAAACCATCAACAAAATGAAAAGGCATCTAACCAAATGAGAGAAGACATCCACAAATGATATATCTGATTGGGGTGAATATCCAAAATATATAAAGAACACATACAACTCAGTATTTAAAACAACAACAACAAATAATCTGACTTTAAAATGGGCAGATCTAAATAGAAGTTTTCCCAAAGAAGACAGATAGATGGCCAATAGACATGAAAAGATGCTCAACATCACTAGTCATCAGGGAAATGCAAATCAAAACCTCAGTGAAATATCATCTGTTAGGATGGCTAGCATTAAAAAGACAACAAATAAGAAATGTTGGTAAGGATGTGGAAAAAGGGAACCTAGGGCATTGTTGTTGGTAATGTAAATTGGTGTAGCCCCTATGGAAAACAGTATGGAGGTTCCTCAAAGAATTAAAAATAGAACTACCATATGATCAAACAAATTCACATCTGGGTATTTACTTGAAGAAAATTTTTGTTTTTCTTGAAATACGCTAATTTAAAAAATATATATTCACACAAATATTCACTGCAGCATTACTTACAATAGCCAAGATATGGAAGCACCCTAAGTGCCCATGAATACATGAATGGATAAAGACTGGTGTGTACTCACACACACACACACACACACACACACACACATATACACTGTGGAATATCACTCAGCCATAAAAAATGAAATCTTGCTATTTTTGCAAGAACATGGATGGATCTAGAGGGTATCATGCTAAGTGAAACAAGTCAGAGAAAGACAAATACTGTATGACCTCACTTATATGTGGAATCTATAAAACAAAACAAATGAAACAAACAAACAAAAAAGACTCAGAGATACAAAAGAACAAAATGGGAGGTGCCATATGGAAAGGGGTTAGGCAAACAGTTGAAGAAGATTAAAAGGTACAAACTTCCAGTCATGAAATAAATAAGTCACAGGGATAAAGTCACAGGGATATAATATCCAGCATAAGGAACATGGTCAATAATACTGTAATAACTTTATACAGAAACAGATGGTTAGTAGACTTATGGTGACCATTTCACAATGTATTTAAATGTCAAATCACTGTGTTATGCATCTGAAACTAATATAATATTGTACATCAACTATATTTCAATTTAAAAACATTTTAACGATGTGACAGCATGAGGAAAATCTGTCTCCAGATTCTTCAGGAATGCCATCATCCGGATGTTGGCTTTATTCCTTAGTTCTTCTAAGTCTGGACCATCTCACCATTCCTTGGATTTTGTGTCTTATTTCTGAGAATTTGTTTCTTACCATCCTATTCCTTTCCTGATTTTACTTCAGCCAGAAAACACCAAGATTTTAGCCTGTCGACTATGGTAAAGTCCTAAAAGCTGACCTTGGCTATCTGCCGCTAGATGCAGATCCAAGTAACTGGACTCTAAAGAATGGCTAGGACATGGAAAAATGGACAAATAAGGATAAGAGTTAAGTCAAGGAAATAAGAAAAGCAGCATGTGTACATAAATTAACAAGGTGTTCTGCTAGAAGTGAGAGAGACAGAAGAGAACATAGAAACTTTGTCAGGACTAGTCTGACTTTCATTTTCCAGGGGAAAAAAAAAAGTTTGCCATCTTTAAAGATCTATATGCTAATAGTAAAACAGCACTGGATTAGAAAAGAAAACCAGAGTGTAGACCAGACCACTCATCAAATGTGTTAAGATGGGAAAAGTCACTTAACCTCTTTGATCTCACTTTCCTCATTTTGTCCAACACATTCGACAACCTCAGTGATTTGTTAAATATTCACTGAACACTTACTATGTCCTCTAATTGTGCTATTTAAGACATGGCTTTATTTCAAAGATCTTATCTTTAAGTCAAGGACAGAATTCAGTACATTTACGAGGGTGAATCAAAAATTATCCACACTCCAGTTATATTAAAACTTCTATTGGCCACACTGTCCTATCAGCGATTTCCGTTTAAGGCTACTGTCTCCCCAGTCACTGCTGTGTAGGTGTGAACATGTTAGATTAGTTCATTTGTAACTGAGGTGTGAGCAAAAATGGATGTGGCACTTGTGATTCGTATGAAAGAAGAGCAGCATGCAGTGATTCATTTTTTGTGGTCTGTGGGTGTACCTGGTGCAGTTATTTATCAAAGACTTTGTGCGCACTATGGAGAAACTGCTTTGTTGCAAAGAAGTGTGTATGAATGGATAGAGAAGTTCAAGGAAGGTTGCACAAGTGTTAGCCATCAAGAAGGAGCCAGACACCCGTCCATGTCCATGGCTGATGACAACACTGAGTGTACACGTGAAATGATTCTATCAAACAGACGAGTGACAGTGGATTATGTGGCAAATCATTTGCAAATCAGCCATAGCTCAAAGGTTCAACAATCAACAGTGCTCATTACAGTGAGATGCTTATTGAAGAGCTGAAGCCTAAACTTCAGATTAAATGCAGAGGACTGCTATCCAAGGGCGTTGTGATCTTGCATGACAATGCACTTCCACACATTTCTGCCCACACTATCGACACTCTGCAAAAACTTCATTTTGAGGTGTTAAAGCATCCTCCCTATAGTCCTAATCTTGCTCCATCAGACTTTCATCTGTTTGGTCCCCTGAAAGCAGCCCTATGAGGATGAAGACTCACTTCTGATGAAGAAGGGAAGATGGTGGTGCATTTGTGGCTTGCAGATCAGCCTAAAACATTTTTTAATGAGGGAATATGAAATCTTATTGACAGATGTACAAAGTGTATTGAAAAGCAAGGAGATTATGTCAAAAAATGATGTACTTGTCTCTTCTAAAAGTTAATTAAAATAAATTCTAGAGCCAGAGTGCAGATAATTTTTGACTCACCCTCGGATTTCCACGATGTGAAGTAGAAATTACTATAGTAAATACCATAACAGAAATTCTGATAAAGTGCTTTGGAACCCTGAGGATAAAAGACTGGCTTCTGCTTGTGGTGACGCTAGAAGCCTTATTGTGAAAAAAGTGAGAAAACATATGTGAAAACACCACACCCACCAAATTTTAATACATTACAAAAATAAGATGCCCTTGGAACTACACCACCAACACCACTGTGACCATCACCTCTGTTATTTTACCAGCACCCTTCCTCATATCAGGGAGAGCACACTCTTGCTTCTTCTACAATGTCACATGTCCATCAAGAACCCCACTAAATCCTTCTTCCTCTATAAAGAATGTTAGAATGAATTATTTCTATGATTCTAAAAGGAAAATTGCATGGAATATTATTTTAATCCTCTTTAATGATAAAACAAAAAAATTGGTTCCTTTTGGTCAACAGAATCATTTTAAATGCCATGAAACTAATGTTAATTTACTTTTTTCCACAGGCACTTAAAAAATATCTTAATAACTGACCAAAAAATGTTACAGCTGGCAGGAAAAATAACATGTACATTTACACCAAAACCTGCACACCCCTCAAACACACACACTCACAACATCCCCCACTTTGCTTTAGGTCAACTATTCCACTCTTCTCCATGCAACACTTCATAAAATCCCACTTTTCTCTAAAATATAAGTCTAAATTGTCATTTTGAGTATACTTTACAAAGATTGAAATTATCATTTATGGACAAATAGTGTGTTGCAGCCCGCAGATACATGTCAAGCTAAATTATGGAAAAGCATTAAAAAAGGAAAGGCTGTTTCATGGCATTCAAAGACAGTGAAGTTCTAAATGACGTGTGTGACATTGAACCCCAGGGCGAAATGTACCTTCTTATCTAAAATGCTTCCACATCTCTGTCTTTACCCTTTTCACCCTGAGGAAGGTTCTATGAAAACAGCTTTAAAATACAGGGCTTGAGGGGGTAAAAAAGAGCATTTTTATAAACCACATTGCTGTCAGATGGGGTTCTCCAGAACCATGACTGGATAGAGAGAGATGTGGAACTGTGACGCCGGGACAAAGGCCGAGGCACACAAGGTGTGGCCCTCTGGAGCTAGAAGCATCTGTTCGAAGTGTCCTGTAGTGAGCTTTCTGTGCCTTTTTCACCCCTCCCCTATCAACCACTGGATGTGGGCTACCTGAATGTGGCCTGAGCCAGGAGAAATGAGCCAGCTGGGGAGGAGCTGACCGCTGCGGGCCGACTGCTCACTACAATGCTCCAGTAGCAGGGTCAGCAAGTCCTCCCCTGAAGGGGGATCTGGGTGGTGCATCTCTGTCCATCACTTAACTTCACACAATTATATTGCATCACAGCTCACATCTTGGTCAGACAAATGCTTCAAATGAAGAAGTTAAAATTACCATGTTAGCATGGCAGGGATTTTTGAGCTAGAAAGGCCGAGAGAAATTATCTAACCTTCTCATTTCAAAAAGTAGAGAACAAAGACAAAAGGGTTCAAGGGATTTGGATGAATGTTAGGAGAGAGATCTGATCTCTGATGGGATAAATATCTGATGGAATATCATGGAAAACAGGGTTAGACTCCATCATTCTACATAAGCCTGAAGAAGAGAAGCTATGGAGATCCAGAGCTGAACTTCATAAAAGCCTGGACTGCACAGTTGAAGGGCAAGGATGATCTTTTTACTCATCAGTGTGTGTTCAGTACTCAGCACAAGACTGAGTGCATAACAGGGATTAAATGTTCAATAAGGAAGAACTTCCACACAAAGCTGTGAACAGCTGAAATGGATGGCCTCAGAGGAGTTTCTCCCTCTCTGGCCTGAATATAAGACAGGATGACTACTAAGTGCAGGGTTCATAAAGGACTGTAGCAGATAGGTAGTTGGATTGCATGTTAAGACCCCCATCTGGGAGCTGCTATGACTCAAAATCCAAGTCTCCTAATTTCTAATTAGTGTGTTTCTTTTAAATCCACGCAATTTAACAAAGTACAGAAAGAAATCACCTTCATTTTAAATCAAGGATACTCTACATAAAGTCTAAAGCTAACTGAAGGTTCTGTAATTTACTTCTTCTCAAAAAAGTTAAACCATTACTGCAATCTTGTAAATAATTACAATTCTTATGGTTAATTTGGCTTTAGGTGGGTCAGCTAATAAAAAAGACACACCAATGAATAGTAATTTCTTATGATTAATTTTCAATATAATGTATCAGTTATTGCAATAATATGTAAACCCCAAACAGTGACATACAGGCTTCATTGTGCCATGTAAAATTACTCCAGATACAAAAGCAAATTTTATGTGAACATCATTAAAAAATTAGAAGGAATAAAGAGTTACTTCCAAAAGTCTTGTGATAATTTCTAAACCAAGGAATAGCAAAAGGGAACATCTTTCTAAAAATTTACAAAATTAAGCAACCAGAGAATCCTATATTTTGAAGAAAACTAAGAGGTCATTTAGTTGAACTGGATAAAGGAATGTATTATTCCACATTCCCTACAGGTGATTAGTCAGCCCCTGCAGGAACTTTTCCCTTACTATTTTTCAAGAAAGTCTGTTCCCTGTAGGATAGGTATTTTTCGGATTAAAATAAAATCACAAGCAAAATGCTTGTTTTGAAAAAGGACAAGCTGGAAATAGGTTCATTATAATGGAAAAGAATAATAACAATTGAATAATACTTCAGATTTCATAAAACATTTCACATTAGAAAATTCATTTGATTCTTTCAAAATACAAAGAGATGGCTATGAAATGTATTCTTTGATACTAACTTTCTCAGAGTTACTCAGCTTTAATGTCTTAGAATAGAAAACACAGACATCAAACTTTTAATGATCTGGGTATATGCAGGAGATGTCAGCCATCGAAAGAGGTAAGTAAAAGCTCAACTTGTCCTCTTGGCTTTAAACTTACTCCATTGAGAACTGTTTAAATCACAATGCTATTAGAGAGGAACAATGCACTTATTTTCCCAAAGTACTTAATTAGTTCTTTTTGTAGAAATTTGAAAAGGGTTTACATGTGGTAATTTGAACTATGTCTACACACATTTATAATTTCATTTTGGTTCCAGTCATCTTACCCAATTTAAAAATATGTTACTAATTCTTACAGTTGCATTTATTCACAGGCGACCAAATTATAAAAATCCAATCCGAAGTTGACAATTAGTTTTAGACAATGCACTTTTTGTTCTATTTATTAAAATTGACCCAAGTACTTATATATGATAAGTCAACAACAAATGGGTTAAAGAAGTTAAAAGAAATGTAGTTTTGCAAAAAACAAAACACAAAAACAAAAAACAAACCTCTTTATGAATTGGACTTTATAGAGCCAATTTTGAATTTAAATATACTCAGGCTCAAAAACAAATGTTGGTTTTTCTTTCCTTTTTCTTTTTTTCTTTTTTTTAAGTGGAAGGTAGGACAAAAGCACGTCGTCATATGCCAGTGAAAATATGGGATTGATTTAAACCGATTCAATGAGAAATGGAATCTGACTCTTGCTTTTGCACAAGTTTTAAGGCAGCAGGGCAAGTGCTATATAAATAACCTAAGGAATCTGTTGACATGAAAGATTCCATAAGATTCTACAGGGAATCAACCTGGGATAACATAACCAATACACTTCGCTCCCTAAACTTCCTGGCACCAATAGAGACAGTGAAATCATAGGGCCCAATCTCTGAGCTGTTTAACTCAATTTGCCCCGATGTGTTGTCAGGCATATGGAAAATGGCTTACTTTTCTTAAGCTTATATAACGGGGCACAGCAGAAGAACCAGAGTTTTTGAGTTGATCAGAATCTACATTCCAACTCCACTATCTAATAAATTCTGCCTCATCTTTCTGTGACCAAACCAGGCCATCCCTGGGTGCTGCCACATCTACTCTGCAACTGTTGTACATGCCACATACTCGGTGAGGAAGGAAAAGTACTTTGAGGTAAAGTAACTACTACACTGACACTCAGGCTCATGGCCAGGGAGGAGCAGCCAGGGAGAACTGGCTGCCTTGGAATCTGCGATGACACCCAAATGACACACAATCCAAAAATTTCCTATTTTTCACTGTCATATGACCACCCAGGCTCTCAGTCTACTCTGGCATTTTTAAGATTCGCTGCTTTGAGCATTCTTTCTGGGGTGGGGCCTTGCAGCAGAATTCAGTTCCCTTTGTACCATAAGAAAACTCCACATTACTCATGAATCCAGAAATTGCTTTATCTGATTATCAGTTCTCTAGAGATAAGTGCCCAGAAAGGATTTGGAAATACTCTGAAATATGAACAATAAAATTCACTAAAGTCAAGTCATAACGGAAAAACAAATTGAGAGAGGTGGGACTGGGGGACAGAACCTGAATTAAATAGCAAGCAAAGTGCTATAAATCTTGTTTTGTTTCACCGATGACATTTTCATTTTCATTTTTGTGACTTCATCAACAAGTGATTCCATTTTGGCTTCTATTTAACATTTTTGTACCAATTTGCTAGCTAGTATTAAATGATTACTTTTCAATGTCTTTTGAGTTTATTAGGCTTACAGGATTTTTTATGAAGATTAATTTCTAGCTTTGAAATGTTAGCCTCCTAAAAATAAATACAATAGAGTGAGAGAAAGAAGGCTACATCAAAGCCTTGCACTGGATTTGAGGACATTTAGAGTAAAAGGACATATGTGGCATATTTTAAACCACCACTACCACCAACAAAAACCCTACTACCTTTAAAACAAGTTTTAAGTTTTAATGACTGTGGTTGTTATAAATTTTGCAGAAACAATAACTTAAGCAATTTATACTAACTAGAGAAAACCAACTGATATCAATCTCAGGTTGGTAGGTTTTATCTTACAATCAAGGGACTAAACAACTACACATTATATCCTATAATGAGGATACAGTGATAAGACTACACATAATGGCATAACTAAATAGTACAAAGTGAATAGAAAGAAAGGGATAGTGCAGGAGTGGAAATAGCCACTAGATTCTCATTCTAATTATTTCTAAAGTAGTATTACTCATAACAAATTTTAAGGAAGAAAACCATGCACAGAATGTTGTCATAAATGTTAAATTACTAGCATCAAAATGTTCAGTATTGTACAGACATGATAAACTACCTTGGATATTATCTTCTAAAAATATACTGCAGTCAGAAAACCACCTCACCTCTAGGGCTATTCAGGCACCCCACAAAGACCCACAGGGAGTCCTACCTTCCTTCCCATAGACCCCAAGGACTAAGCCTATCCCTTGTTCTGGTCTTACTAAGTATTTTTATTAACAGTCTTCTTTATACAGTTTCCCAAATCCAACATCCAGCCATCAGTCTTCAGAATCTTGCTATTAATGAGCCAATGACATGATATATCAATACCAACATTTATACTCTGTTGCTCTGTGCCAGGCTCTGGAGCTATCAAACTGAATACATAATCTGTCTTCCAGGAGCTCAGTCGAGAGATGAAGGTGAGCATGTAGGAAGACAAATTACAGCCAGGCTCAGAGGCTGTGGGCTGAGCAGGACAAGGGTTCAGTGACTACTAAAGCCCACAGACCCCAGGCTAAGAGGCAATCTTGTAACTTGAGCCCAAAATATTTTTGTTTTAGACTGTAACCCTTTTGCCAAATGCTTTTCTCACCTGAAAGCCATAAGGAGGTCAGAGAGGAAATATTAAAAGTGAAAGGAGACCCGAAACAAGCTAGAAGAGAGGAGGAAGAGGTGATTATCAACAGTTAAGAAAAGCAGGGAGGGAAAAGCTCCTATAGCATAGCCAGGGAAGGAAGGAGGAGAGATATCAAAACCAAACGTCATCAGCTCAGAGCCTGATAGGAATGTAAGTGACAAAGCAGAGGATGTAAATTGGGGAGGGGCAGCGCTGAGGGTGGAAGATGGGAATCAGACCAAAAGGAATGGTGATACCAAAGTCTGCAATCTCCTGCCCCAGGAAGAAACCCACAGCAACACTGGTGAGCACTTACTATCTTCACACACACACACACACACACACACACACACACACACACACACCCCCACCCCTTCTCTGAAGGAGTTTACAGTTACTATGCAGCCAGAGGTGACAGTGGTACAAGCAGAGAAGCTCACATATGTGTGAAACTGACTGACAGTTAAGCACAGGAGCAGGAAGAAACAATTCTTTCATAGTTCTCTCCTGGGTCATCTCTCTGAAGCCAATTAAGTACTGCAAAACCCAGGGATAATCCCCAACACAGAGAGGACCTCATCAGAGCTGCGGATCCCCAGGAAGTGATACAGAGCAGTGCTTTTTAAACTTTGAATTGTTCATTTGAATCAACTAGATATCTTGTTAGAATGAAGCTACTAATTCAACAAGTTTGGAGTGGGACCAAAGATTCTGGATTTCTATTAAGCTCCTAGTTGATGCTGCTGGGCAGTGGTTTGAATGACAAGAATATGGAGAACCCTTTCTCTCCTGCTATAAAATAGGGCAGAGAGAATCGGCCAGATTATATAAATATAATCTAAAAGGAGAGAGTTCAAAATGAGGCCAAGGAAAAGCTGGAATTAGTCCATTGCTTGGAACGGAATGAATGGAAATTGACATTTATTAAACATCAATTTTGTACTAGGCACTTTCACACACATTAATGCTCACAAATCCTGGGAAGAATAGGTATTGCCTTTTACTATTATGAATGTTTCAGAACTATCCTAAAGTTATCAAGTTCACATACTCCTGGCAGAGCCAGGAGTCAAACCAATGTCTATCTGACTCAAAAGCCTGTGCTTTTCCCTCTAAAACAACTGACTCTGAAAAGCCAAATTCAGGATACAACTAATCCTGAGGCATGAGTTTTAAGGAGAAACCACACAAAGCTGCAGCCTTTCTTTTCTAAACATGAAGCCCTACGTGGTAACTAAAGGAAATGCAATTAACAGATTCCATCCTAAAATTCTAATGCGCAGAGTAAACTTACACCAGCATATATAGTAAAGCCAAAAAGTAAACACAAATTTGCTTCCCAAAGGAGTCTTGCTCTTTAAGGTAAACATTAAAACCAAAATTCCCCAAAGCCTAAGTAAGGTAAACAACATAGTAGACCTGAAAATACAAGGGAGAAAATTTATAAAGTGTCCACGTATTTGAGCTTTAATTTTCAAAATGGAATACTGTTCTTTCAGATTTGATTTAGTCCACACCACATCAAGAAAAACTAAACAAATACCATTTAACACTCTAATTCTAATGGATAAAAAAATACAAGAATTTAGCTTAAAGAGACAGTACATCTCACAATGAGCTCACCAGCACTGCCAGCTGGGACCAGTTAACCACATTTACCAAATAAGGCAACTTTTTTCAATGCTTAAAATCTTTCTACAGTGAGCTCACTTCACTTCTCACTGGGTTTCTACAGTAATCGTAGAGGTCACTTCTCCAACTCAGAGCCAGTAAATCACCAGGCTCTCAATGCAAACGTGGGCTGCATGGTCTCTGGAGAGCATTCGGTTTGGCTTCATTTTATTACCAACTGTTTACAGAAGAAAAAGATGCAAAATCTACTCTAAAGGCAGAACAGTAGGATAAGCAAAATCTATTCATAAAGTTAGAGCTGCTTACCATTGTGAATAAAAATGGCAGACCTTACTTTATTTTAATATATTTGTCCAGTTCCAAAACATGCTTCTTGTAATCTAGTGCTGAGTCTATACAAACATATCCACAATTTTTAATAATTTTGGTTGTCATCTTACCTGCAAAATCCTTCCCCCATTTTTTCTCCATTTTTAATTATCTGCTTTTGTATAGTGTAGGAACCGTGCACATAGACAAAAGAAAGTTAAATCTATGATGAGGTTTACCACATTCTTACTTAAAATAACTGTTGGGAGGAAGGTTGTCCACCCTATTTAGCCATTCAGGTTGTGATTTGAAACCTAAACAAAAGAATGTAATTGTAAGTGGTTTTGACTTGGCCTTGTCTTAAGTATTTAAATACATTCTCCTTCAGAGGTAAAAAGGATTCTTCATCTTATTCTTGTAAATGGCTTGTGTGCCAAACCCTAGCCACAAACTGAGAATATATGAGTATATTTTGCTTCAAAGTTAAAAGAGTCCCATAAAGATAAATATACTTCAAATAACAGTTCTGGTATTTGTGTTACAATATGACTTTTAGTCACTAATCTGCTAAAGGTCACACCCAATTTTATCTTTCTATAAATTCTGTGGTTTTACAACATAGGAAGCCAAATCATTAAACTCACTTTAGCTCTGTGATATCAGAGAAGGTCCTGTTTTTTGTTTTTTCTTTTTTTATTGAAGTATAATTGACTTACAATGTTGTTAGTTTCAGATATACAGCACAGTGATTCAGATATATATATATGTATATATTATTTTTCAGATTCTTTTCCCTTATAGGTTATTACAAAATACTGAGTATAGTTCCCTGTGCTATACAGTAGGTCCTTGTTGGTTATTACCTATTTTATATATAGTAGTGTGTATATGTTAATGCCAAACTCCTAAAGTATCCCTCCCCACTCCTTCCCCTTTGGTAATCATAAGTTTGTTTTCTATGTCTGTGGGTCTATTTCTGCTTTGTAAATAAGCTCATTTATATCATTTTTTTAGATTCCACATATGTGATATCATATGGTATTTGTCTTTATCTGATTTACTTCACTTAGTATGATAATCTCTAGCTCCATCCATGTGGCTACAAATGTCATTATTACATTCTTTTTTATGGCTGAGTAATATTCCATCCTGTGTGTGTGTTTGTGTGCGTGTGTGTGTACACATCACATCTTCTGTATCCATTCTTCTGTTAATGAACATTTAGATTGCTTCCACGTGTTGGATTTTGTAAACAGTGCTGCTATGAACAATGAGGAGCATGTAGTTTTTTGAATGATGGTTTTCTCCAGAAGGTCCTGTTTGAATGAAGACTGAAGAGACTGCAGAGGTAAAAAAATGGAAATTTATTTCAGGCCTTAGACCAAGGGTTACTTTCTGCAAGGGACCAGATAATAAATATTTGATGCTTTGTGGGCCACTTGGTCTCCTACAGGACTACCCAACTTTGCTGCTATAAGGTGAGATTGCCACAGAAAACACAAATGGGCAATGCTGTGTTCTAATAAAACTTTATTTATGGGCACTGAAATCTGAAATTCACATAATTTTCACTTATCACAAAATATTACCCTTCTCTTAATTTTTCAAAAACCATTTAGAAATGTAAAACCACTTGTAGTTGTGGGCCATACGAAAGCAGACAGTGGGCCAGATTGGACCCAGTTTGCTAATCCTTAAATATAAAGCATAAAAATTAATATTCTCAGCTCAGGAAAGGAAACAAAGGACACTTTCCATTCTTCAGGGTGGAAAGCATCATGAAGTAGAAGACAGTGGAGGCATCAGGGTCTTCATTGTGATACTTGCTCTGAGCTGGTGCTGGTGCATAAGAACTGGTAAAAACACCACACAGGAGGGTGGGCTTACCCTCTCCTGTGCCTCCCTTCCTTGGGGAACTGGGTAACAGCAGAATTCACAGTGGAAGGTCACAAGTAAATTTAAAAAGGAAAGATGTGGTAGACTGGAGAACAATGCCGACTTAAAAGAAAAGCATTATAATAGCAGAAGCTGCTGAATCAAAGCAGAAAATGAGAAAGGCAGTGCTGGAAAGAAACTGGAGGGTTAACAAAGAGGTTCCTCAGTGAACTCCATGGAAAAGACCAGGACTCCAGAGGTCTGTAATGTGCTGGAGGGTAATCAGTAGGAGCTTAGAGTCAAAGACATTTGTGATCTGACCCAGGCCGGAGGTGGTCTTCTCTTGTGCACTCCTGCTGGGGTGATTTTACCAAGCCTTGTGTGGTTGGCAGGTACACAGAAATGATTGCATCCCCTGATGGTAAAACAAAATTTATCCCGAACATTCTACCACAGATATGCATGAATTACTGACTGGTAGCTGGTCTCTCTGACTCCAGCCTTTCACAATGCTCATAAACTATCTTCTTGAAATACAGATTCAAGACTTGACTGGCGACATGAGAATAGTGTCATGATTAGGAACATGTGCCTTAGAGCTCAACTGTCTGGGTCCAATCCCTGCTTTGTTACTTACTAGCTGCCTGATCTTGGCAACTTAGATTACCCTCTGTAGCTCAGTTTACTGATTGGTAAGAAGAGGGTGAAAACAATAGACCCTAACTCATACAGCTGTTGTAAAGATTAAACAAGAAAGTATATGTGAGCTGCCCAGGAAACTGTCTGACATATACGATCAATATCTATTATATCCTGATAATCACCATGATGATCATTAACCAAAAAACTCCTTGGCCCGCCACAAAACTCCCCATTAGTCTGCCCCAGCTGAGTATTTTTCACTAATTTGCTAATTAGTGAAATTTTCACTAACTAGTATTTTTCACCAATTTCACTGCCCCATTTTTCATTAATTTTCCACATCCTCCATTTGCATACACACACTCAGCTCTGGCCCAAGATTTATTCATACTGTGGGTTATGGCATACTGGTTGATTATACAATCGGTTTCATGGGTTACAACCACCATTTGTTTTAATGAAATAGAGTTGAATACAACAGAAAGTACCAGATTACTTCACAGGTAGTAACAGAAGTATATTAGCACATATACTCATTGAACTGTGATATAAAGTGCATTTCTTAATGTGGTTCACTGTTTTTTTTTTTCCTGTTAAAAAAGGCTAAAAGAACAGCTCTAATCACACTAGATTATATCAGGCTTCTAAGCCACATCACAAATTTTTAATGTCACTATGACTTTTCTTTTGCCTGGGATGCTATTTTCCCTTACGCTGACTGGAAAGTTTCTGCCAGCCTTTAAACTGCACCTGCTGAATGCCAAAACTTTATAAAAGTCTTTGCCAGCCTCCCCAGTTAAGCAGAATAAATTATTTCTTCCACTGTGCTCATATAAGACTACATGCATATTTCAGATATACAACTAATCCCGTTCCATCTTAATTATCTGTTTCCCTGGGGCTTCCTCTGCTATTCTGTGAGCTTCATGAAGGCAAGCATCATATTTCATTTTTGGGTCCACAAGACTGAACACCATGCCTAGTATAAAGCAGACCAACACTGTGTAGTTGAATGTTTTCATATCAATGACTTAAGGCAAGATGACTGATGGCATGCTCATCAGATTTCTAATGACTCAAAGCTTGGAAAGGAGGATGAAGTAGTAGAGAACCTGTCAATATATTAGATGATAAAATCTAGATGCCAAAAGACCTCATAACTTTGGAATGAAGTGACTGAAACTTATTGTAAATCTCACCATCAAATCCAAAAAAGTCTACGAGGCAAGCATGGAATCAAAGAGCTCCAGCTTAAGAGATGCTGAGATTTTACTTTTACCTGAATAAACAATGTGACATGAACAGTGAAAAGGTAAATAATTTTATTGATCAATAGTGATACTTTTTTAAACTGTAGTAACCAGACACTCTTTGGGGCTTCATGTTCTGTTTCTACCGCCAAATTATTAACAAGAACACTGAAAAGTTGAAGCTGTTTATAGAAAACATGAGCTTGGTAAGTTAAAACAATGTCATTTGAAAAAAAGCCTAAACTTAACAGGGCTATTGAACAAATGCAGATGCTTCCTGACAAATACTGTCCCTGGTAACTCTGACATTTGGTACTCAGTAAATCTTTTTTTTTTTTGGCTGAATGAGACATGAAAACGTTCTGTATTTCCAATGTAACAAAAGGTTTTAATTAATTTTTAGGGGAAGTAGTCAGATTCTTCATAATTTTAAAATCTGTCTTTCCTAAATATTTAACACACTGATTCATAGTCTTTAGAGGGTTTCTAATTACTTCAATGTGTTTTATAAAGTTTTAATTCCAATTTGCTACATATAAAATATAGGTGATGGCAATAGGAAGAGACCAATGAAGTACCATTAAAATTCAAATGTTGTCATAACTCATTTGCAAAACCCCCAAAGAATAGATTATAAGGTGCAAAAATTAGTATTCTATAAAATGATTTGGAAAATCCTTCACCTTTCATTTTTCTTTCTTTGCTCACCCTGATAATAAACTCTGATATTTTTCTGTTTTTTTTTTCCCCCAACAAACAAGCAACTATCACATTATAAAATCAAATACAGGATAGCTTAGGTCACTGATGACAGTCATTTTATCAGAGCTCCATAGTTAACATCAAATGGTGCTTACTACAGACTGACCTATTCCTGATGCTTGAAATGTACTTCTGTTTGTATCTGAAACTTGCTTTGAAGTCTAAAATGTAAACATAAAATGTTTCCAGTTTTACTGCATTCTTGTTTGAGTTTTCCAAAGAAGTCAAAATGAAGTCTCCTAAATATTTCAGAATATTTCTAACCACTTAAATTTGAAAAAAAAAAGTAAATCACTAATAGCTTCCCACCCATCTCAAGGACCATTGGGAACGCAGTAATCCTGAACAAAGTAGGTATAGGTTAAAATAGCAACATGTACAGCAATGCTCAGAACCAACACATATACAGTGAAATGGATTTGAGGCATAAACTCTCATGGAGGAAACTCTTCTGCATCAGGGCAGCCAGTAGATGAGGTAAAGCAAAGAAATGTATCTACAAATAAAAATACCAAATCTCAGAACCAAGGAAACCACCTTTGAATCTGGAGAAGATACAAAGTTCAGAGGGGAAATTTGATCTGTGAGGTGAAACTTTGAACTTCTCACTGTTGTCCCTATTAGAAGCAAGAGATCTAGAAATTTTTCATTAGTTAGAGTTTCTTCCTCCACCAGGTTAACCCTAAGTAACTGGATTTGCTACAGAGAAGACTTCATTACAAGGAAGCAGGTTTGATTCTCATTGAAGGCTGACCAGTGAAGAATGAAAATCTTAATTTCAGATTTCACTCTCCAGATCTCTGAGCATTGATCTCAACAATGATGTTCCTTAATGAGGCCCCAGAGTATATTTTATCAATTCCTATCTATGTATGGCCTTTGTAAACTGTGTGAAAAAATTTTAAAATTATATATTTGACCTAAAAATTTAGCGTAAGGATGTTTTGTAAAAATACAATTTGTGGGGAAGCCTAAAATGTTTCTTAAGTATCGGTCTTAAGGCATCAACATTAGAATAATTACAATGGAAAACAGTGATAATTTTATCTACAATTTATTGTAATCAAATTATAACATAAGAGCATATTCTCTTACCTGAGCAAATGGTAGCCACTTAATAAAGTTATAATAATCTACATATGTATGTAAACACACATACGCATTTAATACATAATGATGTAATATATATAAATTGAACTGTTCAGCAAAATGGTTTTTGGGTTACAGCCCTATCCAGAATTCCAACTCTACATGAAGCTCAGCTTTTTCAATGACTGTCAGGTTCTGTAATGTACATAAAAATATGATACCCACAGAATTTTAAAAGTATGTGGAGACACTGAATGGTAATAACTGTCAAGTATAGAGATTAATACTGATTCAGTGTCTCCAAGGAATGTGATCTGGTTTGTTTTTCTAGAGGTGGCAATGGGGTCAATTAAGGCTGATACTCACAAGAATGCTGTAAAGGATGATGAAAACACACAATAAAGTATAAGAAAAGGTTTACATTCCCATGATGGAGGGAGATGCCAAACTACTGATTTAGATATCAGAAGGCCTGGATTTGAGTCCCAGCTAGAGCACATGTGCACCTCTGGGCTGCTGGCAATGCCTCTAGATCTTTCTGAGTCTCAGATTGTCATCAGAAGAATGATGATACTTCCAACCTTGTTATACTGTTATAAATAATAGTGCTTCATAGACTGTATAGTGTTATTAATTACAGGTAATGTATATCTAAGGCGCTCTTGCTTAGTAGCCCTGTGAACCACTCTATCTAAATATTTAGTAATCAACTTGCGTTTGTCTCTGTCCAAGAAACAAAATAAGGCAACTAATCTACATGAACAATGACCTTAGTTTTATTGTAATAATTTGATTAATACTGACAGAAAGGATATAAGAGCAGTAATTATTAATGATAAAATAAGAGCAATTAACGTATGTGGAAGAAATTAATTGCTAAGCAATTTATGTGAAATGTCAATTATGCTATCATATCAATTCTATGATGATGGTTCTATTATTGTCTCCATTTTTCTGATGGAGCAACTAAGGCTTTAAAAAGTATTTTAAATAGGTATTTCTCCAAAGAAGACATATAGATGGCCAAGAGACACATGAAAAGGTACTCAACATCACTAATTATTAGAGAAATGAAAATCAAAACTACAATGAGGTATCACCTCACACTGGTCAGAATGGCCATCATCAAAAAATCTACAAACAATAAATGCTGGAGAGGGTGTGAAGAAATGGGAATCCTCTTGCACTGTTGGTGGGAATGTAAATTGATACAGCCACTATGGAGAACAGTATGGAGGTTCCTTAAAAAACTAAAAATTGAATTACCCTATGACCCAGCAACCCCACTACTGGGCATATACCCAGAGAACACCATAATTCAAAAAGACACATGCACCCTATTCATAATAGTCAGGTAATGGAAGCAACCTAAATGTCCATCAACAGATGAAAGGATAAAGAAAATGGGGTACATATATACAATGGACTATTACTTAGCCACAAAAAGAAACAAAATTGGGACATTTGTAGAGACATGTGTGGACCTAGAGACTGTCATACAGAGTGAAGTGAGTCAGAAAGAGAAAAACAAAGATCATATATTAACGCATATATGTGGAATATAGAAAAATGGTACAGATCAACTGGCTTGCAAGGCAGAAATAGAGACACAGATGTAGAGAACAAACATATGGACACCAAGGGGGTAAAGTGGGGAGGGGGGGTGGTTGGGGTGGAATGAATTGGGAGATTGGGATTGCCATATATACATTACTAATAAGAAAAAAAAATCAATTTGTACACTTTAAATACATGTAGTTTATTGTATGTCAATTTTATCTCAATAAAAGTTCTTTAAAAAATTAAAAAATAAAAACATTTTTTAAAAAAAGAAAAAAAGTAAAAAAAAAAGTATTTAATTACTCAAGTTCACATTTCCTATAAGTATTCAGTCCCAAGTTGTGATCTCAAGTTTGTATGACTCTACAGAACTGGCTGTTAAACAATTAAAAGACACCTTGTCTCTAAATGAGCTAACCAGACAATTCTCCTTCTTTAAGAATAGAGAAAAGGAATTAGCTAATATTTCTTAAGCATCAAACGTGGTGGTGCTACTAAAGTACTCTATAGGCTTGATCTCATTTCTGTTTAAAATCTAACTCTGCTCCTTCCTAGTCATGTGACCTCAGCTCATTTGCTTAACTTCTCTGCACCTTATTTCCTTTATCTATAAAATGAGTTTTAGCAATTTTCTTATCTAATACGTTGGTTGTGAGGATTAAATGAGTTTACATGTAACATGCTTAGGGCAGTACTTGGTTAACTTATAAAAGGTTACTATTATTGTTTAAAAATATGATCAAGTAGCAAAATCAGTAACTCTGCAACTCCATATAAGAGCCTACTGACAGAAGGTACAAAAGAAAAGAATTACAAGTAGTTTCAAAATAACTAACAAATGGTTTCTAGTTTGCCCAGAGAATTCAGTCTCAAATACAGTCATTGCCAGAGAATATCTGTCTAAGAGAGAGACTCAGTTCACTGACCATCAGCAGCACATAAGAAACCAATCCTGACCATTCTCTGCAGGACCTATTGAAAATAGGGGGAAAGTAAGGTGATCTAAATCCATACTCTGGATTTCCTTCCCATTTAGGTCACCACAGAGCACTGAGGAGAGTTCCATGTGCTATATAGTAGGTTCTCATTAGTTATCTATTTTATAAAAAGAGGGGATATATGTATACGTTTAGCTGATTCAATTTGCTGTACAGTAGAAACTAACAACATTGTAAAGCAACTATACTCCAATACAAATTTTTTTAAAATCCATACTCTGATCCTATAAATCACTTTCCTTTTTTTAAATTAATTTTTATTGGAGTATAGTTGATTTATAATGTTATGTTAGTTTCTGCTGTACAGCAAAATGATTCAGTTATACATATACATATATCCACTCCTTTTTAGATTCTTTTCCTATTTAGGCCATCAGAGAGTATTGAGTAGAGTTCCCTGTGTTATACAGTAGGTTCTTATTAGTTGTCTATTTTATATACAGTAGTGTGTATATGTAAATCCCAATCTTCCAATTTACCCCTCCCCCCCTTTCCCCTTTGGTAACCATAAGTTTGTCACTGAACTGAGTTATTCATCTAATTTAATAGATAATAAATACTCTGGACTCATGATGAGAACAATCTAAAAGGGAATCCCCTGGTGGTCCACTGCCCCTCACAGTAGAAGCACAGAGTCCTAACCACTGGACCACCAGGGAATTTCCTTTTGGATTGTTCTGATCATGAGTTCGAAGTATTTATTATGCATTAAATTAGATGAATAACTCAGGTTAGTGGCAAAATCTTTTAAACTTGAAATAAGTATCTGTAATTCTTCTAGACTCCCTAAACCATTTGTATATTTGAGACAACAAATTAGAATGCAGCCATTTTTCACATGAAGGAAATCTTAAAGTTGTAACAGGAATTAATTGTGATAATTATCCACATTTTTTTAGGTACTATACGCTAAAATTATTATTTTTTTAACATGCCTTGCCATGTAATTAACAAATGTTCAGAGACAGAACCAAACTCTACTATGGACAGAACAAAGGGACAACAATTATCCACTTCTACTATAGTTTTCAATATGAAATCAACATAAAGACAAACAAGTTCTATTTTTACATGACTAATATTATATCATTTATTTTTGCTTTAAAACCATGGAAGAATGTTCACATGATTTACAGTAAGGTCTAAGTGAAAATGAAAACCAGTCTTAAAATCATTTCCCATGGAAATGAAAATGTACCTTTTAACTTTAAAGGGTAGTATTTCTCAAGTCTCTTTTATCTAATAAACCAGCCATGTTAACTGCCTACTGTGTGTTGGGGAATTTTCAAATCAAGAGAGATATATTAACTAGGCTTGATTCAAAGTGGGCAAGTTTGGGCTTATCTGCAATATTTTAAGATACTTCACATTAAAGCATTTGTTTGCTAAAGGTGGGGAAAAAAATACTTCACAAAAGAGTATTCTAAAGAGCAGCGTGGAGGAGTCGAAAGACTGCTGGTCTGAGGAACTGAGTCCTGGTCCTCACTGCCCCAACTAACTGCTCAGTCTCTTTACATGTGGAAAATGAGCCTCTGGCCACACACACATTTCTCCCTAACGTGCTTATCTTTGACTAGGGACTCAGATACGAAGCTCTATCAGTATTTTGGAGTCAGCCAGTTTATACAGGAACACGTGTGGAAAGCGCAGATATGACTTATAATTCATTCTCTCTGGGGGCAAGGAGGACACTTCCAATACAATGAAATACAGCTGTCAACGTATACAAAGAGTGTGAAAATAAGTTATAATTCATCTTGCTCTATAATAATGCTGCTCTAGGTCTATTCATATTGTGGAAATTCCAGATGGCATTAATCGTTCTGAATACCTATTTCCCACTCATATCTAGAATTTAAATCAGCAGTGTATCAGGAGACAAATTAAAGAAACCAAACACTCAATTCTATACTCTGACACATGTAAGAGGTCAGGCCTGTAATACAATTCCATTCTGCATACACCCTCAGACTAAGAACCTTTAAATAAATACAATCTTGACAAGTGTTTACAGACAATTCTTCTAATCTTTAGCTACTCACAAAGCAGGACCCATCTCCTCTGTCCTTCAGTTCAACAACCCTATCATTAATCTTTTCTAATGTCTCTCACAGATGCACAGTGTTTTTTTCCCACAACTGTAACTCACTCAGGGCCTCGCGTTCCACAGCAAAGTATCAGGTGTCCCAAAGCTCTATGAAAACACACTTTTACAAAAGAAATGTTTGTGGTCCATGGACTTTATCCACTTTGGTTAAATAGGAGCATCTGCGTGTGAGGAGAGGGCCACTCTGACGCAGTGTTTTCCACTAGGACCAAGCGGAGGAGGTCCTGACTGCAGTGGAAGGGTCTACATTTAATTGACACGCTTGCCCTCTAGCTGCCTCAACAGCCTGAGAACACTGTGGGAAACCTCCACTGTCAAGACTGTGAAAAGCGGCAGAGTGTCATTTGTAGAATTAACTTCATTTACCAAGTAAGAAAATACCTAAATAAAACAGGAAGGAAAGCAATAGAAAAAAATCAACATCTTCGAGATTTTTATTCCTACCAAGATGTTTCCACAATACCAGAAAAAAAGAAAACTGACCTATCCAAATACTGCGGAAGAGAATGCCTACTTTCTATTCACTTTACTAAACAAGGGTTATCCAGCAGCTGAGAAACAATACAGTACTAAGTGCCATCAGGCAAATAAAACACAAAGAATCACCACCAACAGCAGGCCCAGTGCAACCACACTGATGCTCAAGATTTCATCTGAATTAATTCAACTACATGTTTAACCTCCCAACATGTAAGCAAGGTCACAGAACATTGTTGTATGCTCCCGGCTGATCTGTCCTGCAATTGAGATATATAAAAAACCAAAATAAAATAGGTAATTGCTCATGCTACTGCCACTGTAGCTAACCTAAATCTGCAAATAAGAATCTACACACATGGGAAATATACTATTTTAAATGAGCCAAAAACTTGGAATATTCTTTGCTAGAGAAAGAATTCTTCACAAAGCTTTTTTTAATTTTATAAAAATATCACCAATGAAGTGTAATATTGTAAATAGAGGCTTTGAAGGAAAATGGCTTTATTTCAGACCCACAGTCTGATTTCCCAGCTCTGTGATCTGGTGCATGCAGGTGACCTCATCATTTTCCTCACTGTAAAGCAGATGTAACACCCGTACCCACCTCACAGGTTGCTTGTAAGGATTTGATCAGGTCACAGATGTAATAGCTCAGTGAAAGCCCCTACAAGCACGGACCTCAAGAAAGATCACCTATTATTATTCTTGAAAAGACTCTTTCTTGCTCTGAGACACCACATTCTTGTATTTTGTTCCTTCTTCTGTTTCTTCCTTCTGAGCCTCCTATCTGTCTTTTTTTCTTTCCAAACATCAAACGTTGAGAGTTCTTAGACTGTATAGAATTTAGGTCTTCTTTTCGCTGTATTCTTTCCTAGAGGGGAGCTAATCTATCCCCTTGATTTAATTATCACCTGGAGGACAATTTCCAAACATATTCCTAATTCAGATCTGAACACACATCTGCCAACTCACCATTTCCATTTGGATATTGTGGAGAAACTTTGAATTCATTCATTATGTCTAAACGCCAAATGCAGCGTCCTTGCCATCCAAACATAAATGTTGCCTATCTCAGTAAGTGGCTCCAAAAAACACCCAATTTTACAACACAGAACCCTGGGAGTCATCCCTGAGATGTCCTGTTGCTCACTTCCCAGTATGTAACCCATTGCCTACCCCTTCCATTTTACCTCTGAAATACATCCCATTGTCTCCATAGCCACTGTCCCCTTCTGAAATCAAAGCCACTATCCTTTTAACTCCCAAACTGGTTTCCCTCAAGCAGTCCTGCCTCCTTCAATCCATGCCTGACATGCAACAAGAGTGATATTTTAAATTGCAAATATAATCACTCCTCTACCCACCACTTTATCTTATCGGTGAATTAGAGTAACATAGAATAAGGAGTAAATACTGTGAACCATTAATAAAGGTGTGCACATGTCCTCCATCCCCATGGTCTCTATATTTCAAACACATTAAAACTTTTTCCCCTAAAATGCCAGGATCTTTCCTTCTTCAAGGCCTTTATTCATACCTACTGTTCCCTCTTCAGGAGTGTAAAGAAGGTTCCTCCCTTGCTGCCCCTGTGTCCACATTTCTAACTATTTCTTTCTCATCACTCAGTTCTCTGCTTAACCAATACTTCCTTCAGAAGGCATTGCTTGGTTTTCTGGACAAGGTCAGTTCCATTAATTATACTGTCACAGAGCACCCGGCATGTCTGTATCACAATCCTCAGTGCATTTGTAAATACACAAAAGATAATAAATGACACAAGGGCAGGGAGCTTGTCTGTCTTGTTTACAACTGTATCCCTTAATCTTATCAAACACCATACTTGCCACAAGTGGGCCAGCCAAGATATTGATAAGTGTTTGCTGAATTAATTAACACAAAAATGGTTCCAGTTTAGTTCTTGAGTTGATAATGGCTCATAATTGGTGGAGAAATGCACATAAAACTCTAATTCAAGGCAGACCGTGATACCTTTTAACAGGAAATAAGCATAAGGACTACTTGATTCTATAAGAAAAAAAATCAATTCAGGAAGGGGAACAGATGTATGAGGAAAACCCAGGTAAAGGAAGGCTTCTTTCTGGTGCTGGGAAATAAAATAAGCCATGGAGAGCCAGCAAGACGTCAACAAGTAAAAGGTAAGAAGTATTCCAAGGAGGGAAAGGTTTGGGCAAAGCCATTAGCAGAGTCAGGACACGTACAGGGACTAGTGAACAGACACTAGTGTGTTGTGCCAGATGAGGGAGGTATACTGAAATGTAGAAAGTGGCCACACTGTGGAAAGATTTCATTATCAAGATTAAACTGTCTCTTTCAAAGACAACCACTGAAGGTTTCATCAGTGAAGAACAACTCATAAACATGGCAAAAATTTATTAATGGATTAGGATGGGGGTGTAGAGACCAACTAGTAGGCGATTTCATTATTTCAGACAGAAGGGAGGAGGGTATTTTTCTGTCCTCTAGAAGGAGAAATATTTCTGCAGGGGAATCAAAGTACTGCTCAAAGAGGGGAGGGGTATGTCATTGACTAAATGGAAACCAAAACAGAGAAAGGATAGGGGAAGTATGACAGATGATGAGTTCTGTTTTGGAAACCCAAATTTTATGTCCTTACATGATATTGAGACGGTAGTTAAACATGGATCTAAGAAAGAGGATGCAAGTAAATTTCAGAAATTATTAGGCTCAGGGAAATTTTAATTGATCCATAACCAATTAAACATTAATGCAAAGGGCTGACAAAGATGTCTAAAGTTTTCCACAAACACATATTTTTATTAAGAATAAAAATTACAGATTGGGATTGCCATATATACATTACTAATAAGAAAAAAAATCAAATTGTACACTTCAAATACATGCAGTTTATGTCAATTATATCTCAATAAAAGTTCTTAGAAAAAAACAAAAACAACCAAGACACAAACAAAAAAACAAAAATAAATAAAAAATTCAAAAAATAATAAAAGTTCTTTTATAATTAGTTTTCAATATACATACCTTGTGCATAGTTTTTATTTTATATAGGTGTTAGGAACGCTTCTCATATTTTTACCATAATTTCACCCTCTTTAAAACAGTTAATTTCCTACCATTGTTGTGATGGGAGGAGCCCACTTATGCTGACTTTTTCTCTATTCAGTAGAAGAATAATATCTTTTCTATGTGTTTAAAATAAATCCAGTCTTTGTAATAGGCTCTGTGCAAAAATTTTAAATGACGTACGGAATTTTTAAAAGGTCATTCTAATTTCAAAAATGTTAACATGTGAAATTACGTCTGTCATCTTTAATTATCAGGAGACTATCCGAAGTATAATAAAATGTAACACTTACTTTTGCTGCACCTATTTGTTCTTTGCGAAATTTCTCAAGTGGCGCAATTAATACATCATTAGCGTTTTGAATCTGAAATTAAAAATGTAAATACATTAAATTCTGTATAATTCATGTAAACAATATTGAAATAAAGATGGCTCCTTTATTCCACTTATTTAAATAAACAGCGTTTCTTCTCCTTTGCTTCTATAAATAAAATAAAAATACCTCACATGTTGTATAGTCTTTTTCTACTTTATAATTAAGTTGTTTTTACAAATTATTTCACTTAATCCTAACAATAATGTGAATAATGTGAAAACAAGTACACATGGTGAGATCTTAAATATTTAAATTTCATATTCTAAAATTTAACTAAAATAGCACATCAGATATTAAATTTTAAAATATCTTTAATTATACTAGTTTAATGTAGTCAGTTCAAGCATCATTCTAAAACTGAGCCATATAAATGCTCTTTCATCTTGCCCCTAGAATGTTATAATTCTACAGTTGCAAAATAAGGCTTATTTTTTCTCTATTTAATTAGATTTCTTACACTTGGGATTTGCCTGAACGTTCTCATAATATTGCCAACCCCACTAAAATAGTATCTGGTTTCATTTCAATGAACAGCACTTTAGCACAAAACGCCAAACTGGGTTTCACTTAAACTTTAAAACAGATAAATCTTTAAATCGATCTGTAAGAATATTGTGAGGGGGTTTGAGGTGAGGTGAGGGCAGTGACTGGATACAAGGAGACAGACATTTCTAAGGATAGAATTATGCTGGAAGGAAATCTTGATTTTTAAAAAGTCCCTTTAGAAAGCATTAAAATTAAATATAGGATCTTAAATGCTCTCACAACAACAAAAAAAAATGGTAGTAAGGTGACAAGATTGAGATATGAGCTAATACCACGGGTGGTAATCATTTTGTGATATATAAATGTATCAAACCAACATGTTGTACACTGAACTTACACAATGTTATGTGTCAATTATATCTCAATAAAGCTGAGGGGGAAAAGGCAGGCCCAGTTAATAAAATTATCATTCATTCTACCACTATGATAATAACGTGACTTATTACATAATTAGCAAATGCTAAGATGAAAAGAAAAATCTAGTTTTCAAAATAGGTCACTCTATTTTAAAGTAGGTTAAAGAGTGTACAGGAGTTCCTTGTATTCTTCTTACAATTTTTCTGTAAGTTTGAAATTATATCAAAATCTAAAAATTTCAATGAAAGGGTTTTACTTTCACTTATTTTTATTAAACTGGTTATTCTCTAGTCAAGTTTTATTTTTTAAATTCCAAAATCTAAACACACAAAGATAACATACACAAAAATAAAAACTAAAGTAGTAATGACTTCAATGATTCTGTCATTCTCCAATTTGCAGAAAAATGAGATGACCTCTTGAAAAGAGGACCTAAAAGCCTCTTGTGAAAACATACAAAGTAGATCAATAGTCAAAATCCTTCCCAAGACACTGAGGGCCACCGTAGATCCTTCTGACATCCATCACCTACTTCCCATTTGTGAGCTCAGACAGGCATCCCTCCAGACACACTGTGCAGGCATCCCACATAGAGATGATTGGAAACAGTAGCAAAGGATCTCACTCTAAATTCTCACTCTCTAAATCCTCTTTGCCCTCATGAAACTCCAAATACATTTAAACACACACACACATTTCTCCAGATTTTATAGAGGTAATAAATACCTGATTCAGCCTTTAAAGTTTGCATTAGGGGAAAGACAATGTCATGGACACTTAAGTGTAATTTGGAAAAATAGCAACAATACAGGCTAATAACAGTCACTGAATGTTTATGCTGGAAACCAGCATGATCTAATGTACTTAAAGTTAATGAACTTAAACAGGGAGGTATGTCTCAAGTCGTGAAAACTCCAACAATGAGGTTGAATAAGAAAATATGCAGCACAGCGCTAAGTAGATGTATTTAAAATCAAGAATGCCTGAGTTTAAACCCAGTTCTATTGCTTATGAACTGCTATTTAACTGCTATCAGCTACATCACCTATCCAACATCTTGGTTCCAAGGAGGAAAATAATGTAAAACATTTAGCTCAGTGCCTTACATCTAGTAAGTACTCAAAATTTAAGGCTTTTAATATGTCCAAATAAACATAGATAACGTATCTCATTCTGTAATTATATACTTGACACATTTCTCTATCTGAATCTCCTGTACTACCTTTTTGGTTGAAGTGAACCTATGTGCACACAATGAGAAGGTATTTTCCCATTCAAGTCACAAAAGACAGATGGCCTAGACTTTCCTACATTCAATCACTAGGTATTTATGTATGTGCCAAGCACATTGCTGAGCTCTGTAGGGGAAGGGAAAAAATTAAGGCATGGGCTAAACCTTCCAGAAAGTTGATGTCTACTTGTGAAAAGGGGGGAAAAAGAATTATTCATTCAACAAGTATTTAATACTCATAAAGCCCTGCTAAAATTTTCAGAAAAATTGAGACAAAACTGATTACATGGAGAATAGTTATGCAGAATCCCTCATAAATGTAGAATTCCTCATAAATGCATCAGAATTTTGACAACAGGAAAGATCCATGAGCACTAAATAAGCCAAGGTAGTATTTGGATAGTGGATGTGAATTGGAAACAGATATGAATTGGATACACCAAAGAGAAAAAATATTCTAGGAATAGGGAACACCATGAAAAAGGCAAGGGGGGGTTGAACTAAGCATGGCATGTGGGGAAGGGAAGAGCAGGGCAGGAAAAGAAAGCATTTATTACATGCTCATTAAGAGTCCATGCAGATTGTGAGTGCATTGACCGAGTTACAGGCCTTCAGTTAACTTTTTTAAAATGGGAATGGCACAATGAATATAAAGTACATTGAGGGACTTCCCTGGTGGCACAGTGGTTAAGAATCCGCCTGCCAATGCAAGGTACACAGGTTTGATCCCTGGTCCAGGAAGATCCCACATGCCGTGGAGCAACTAAGCCTGTGTACCACAACTACTGAGCCCGTGTGCTGCAGTTGCTGAAGCCCAGGCGCCTACAAGCCCATGCTCCATAACAAGAGAAGCCATCGTAATGAGAAGCCTGCACACTGCAATGAAGAATAGCCCCCGCTCGCCACAACCTGAGAAAGCCTACCTGCAGCAACAAAGACCCAACACAGCCAAAATTAAAAAATAAAAAATAAAGTACATTGAACAGTTTTGGCACGTAGCAGATTCCATATGGTATTAACTAATAACATTAACTGGTGAAAAGTGTGTACGTTATTAGTAGGAAACTTAACTGGAATAAGTAAGGAAAAGATACCCATAATCTAGGCAAAGTAACCTGAACATGGAATCACTGCTGGATTCTAAAATGAGGATTAATGTAAAAACTTATTCTAGAAAGTAATATGTGAGATACTTTGAGAGTGAAGAGATAAAGACATGATATGCCAGCTGAATGGCTGGGAGAAGAACACAAGTTTAAAGTGATAACTAGATCAGGTGCCTGGGGTGTTGACAGATGGGTAGCAGGGAACTGCAGAGGCAGGTGTTTTTAATAGAAAAAAAAATTAAAAGGATCTAGAAGGAGAGGAATCAAAGGTGACACTAAGTTTTCTTCCTCAGTCACTAGAAGTTTGGCATCACATTAAGAATTAGAGTAAATAAGGTAGGAAGTATGTTTGGTAGAGAAAGAATAAAAACAACAGATTTCACCTTGGACCTACTACATTTGATGCCATGGGAAGACTCAAAGAAATACTGTAGCAGAGTATTCTACCTCGAAATGATGGAACTAATCAACATGAATGAAATGGTTTTTTTTTTTGGGGGGGGGGTACATGAAATATATTTATTTATTATTTTTTGGGGGTACACAAAGTTCAATCATCTGTTTTTATACACATATCCCCGTATTCCCTCCCTCCCTCAACTCCCCCCCACCCTCCCTCGAGTCCCCCCCACCCTCCCCGTCCCAGTCCTCTAAGGCATCTTCCATCCTTGAGTTGGAGTCCCTTTGTTATACAACAACTTCCCACTGGCTATCTATTTTACAGTTGGTACTATATATACGTCTGTGTTACTTTCTCGCTCACACAGATGCAGAGAATGGACTGGAGAACTCGAGGTTTGAAATGGTTTTTTATTGGGAAGGAAAAGATTAGAAAAGAGAGTGGATACGGATCTGTATACTAAGACATGGGCATTCATTTTCATATCAAATAGTTTAAATCTCTGCCACAACTCCTTTGTGGCTGTTATGTAAATATGACCTGGGAATAAAACAAAACTTGAGGACATAAACTCAAGCCAAATGTGATCATTAACAACTACCCAATGTGGCAAGCATTACTTCCTATCTCTATTTCTTCCGTATTTCTTTTTTTCTTTTGTTTTTGGATTAGCTCAATTTTTTTCTCTTTCTTCTCCCTACTCTCATTCTATTAATGTGAAATTGAAGGAATAAAACATAAGTTCCCGAGGTACTAAACAGAAAAAAATGAAGGGGGAGAAAAACACCAATTGGAGGGATAGAGATAACAAGAGATATGATTTGTTGAGTGTTTAATGTGTGCGAAGTACTCTGCTAAGCCCTTCACAATATCCAGATTAAAGTCGATTTTATACGAGTAATGAAGTTCAAAACCTAAAAATCACCTGGAATATATTAAGAATGTGAGTGTTAAAGTTAGACCCAGATCTATTTTGAATCTCGGTACCTAAAATGCTGACTCAATGTCTTGATCCCTATACCTCTTAAGGTCTTTGTAAAAATCAAAGGCCAAATATATTTATTTTTAAAATAACAAGCATAGATCTAACATATGGCAGGCTTTCGATAAATTTTTGTTTCTTCACAGAATTCATGTCAACTATGTGTTCAGAACCTTCCTAAGCAGTCTGAGAATGTCCCAAGATGATTTAAGATGTAGTTATTCAGAAGGTAAAAATTGAAATCCACATTAATTTTACAGAACAGAGACCCATTCAGAGTATCCTTCTACAGTGGTAGATAACCAGGAGCCTAAATTTTTCCATAAACCATAATAACATGTGTGGTTATACATCTGAAATACGATGCTTCTTTTGTATGCAGTCCATGGGCTGCTGTTCACAATATGTGAATCTGAATTCAAGAGATTAAAATGGAAATGCCAACATTCAAAGGGCACAAAGTGGATTTACATCCCGATTTGGCTGCTTCTGACCCTCATCTTTGTACACCCTCCAGGGAACACATGCCTTTCATCCCGACACACTGGTCAATCACAGGCCATGAAATTCTTCAAATCTGAAGTAACCCGAGTGGGAAGTAAAGAAGGTATCTAAATTCTTGTTACTATTACTACTGCCTAATAAAGGAAAATAACATACAAAATGCTAGAAAACCCGACTTAACTTTCACAACGTTTAAAAAAGAATCTAGAGAAATGCAATTCTGGCTCACATGGAATTCTTTCTCCCCAGATTTACGCAAGAGGCTTGATAAAACTCCTTCCAGAAGGTAATACTGGTGGGTGAGGATGGGGGGGTAGGAATCAAGTCACAGAGTTCAGGAGATTCAAGCTCCCATAATATTTGTGGAATGTGTTACTTTGCATGACCTCACTAAGAGGCTTTAGGAAAAATACAAAAGCAATTTTAATGTTCTCCCTAGATATTGATAATATAAATTCTTGAAAAGGTCATAGTTCAGTAATTAAGGCACAATTAACTATTAACTATTTTATAATTCTTAATCATTGCCTAAAACTTGGGTTTAAACAATTTATTTTTATAGATATTCGTCCATTTTTAAATCAAAACTAATCACCAGCTATTTCACTTATTTTTCGCAGCAGAGAAGTAAATCTCATATTGGGTAAGACTTTATAATACTGCATTTACTGGGCAAACTCACTTTGACTGTGGGTGTGTTACACTAAACCAGGCAATTAAACTTCCTGTTGCTTTACTTTTGCTATTTCAAGCGGTTCTAATAAACAGCCACAAGGGAGTGCTCATAAATCGCTCAAAAGTAATGGCTAGAAATGTTTTTATGTGGTTAGAAGAACGATTATCCAAACAAGTTTGGGGTATTTTTTCTCCAAGTATACATGAATTATAATTTCCTACAGACTGTGAATTTTCAAGTGCTATCCTATAGGAATTTTCAGTGCTTGCTTTTCACTGCTGAGAACCTTACCATTACTTGTTTGTCCAAGGAAGTGAGCAGTGATGGAATAAAACAAATCTGAAAAGTAATTCTTCTTACACTTTTACTTTCTCTCCCCCTTCCAGGTTTTGGTTAAACTTGAGTGTTGTTGGTACCAGTCACAGATCATCACAAATCAATGATTATAGTGTCCCATGAGGATGTAAGATTACGATTCTCTACCTCAAACTATCAGAGCTCTGAAAGACTCCAGGTTTTGAAGAGAGGATTAAATGATTTTCTGCAGTGCTATCAAAATCAACTGTTTGAGAAGGCTACAACAGAACAAGCTATTTACAGAAATAAAACGTGGATGATGTAGCTCATTGCAAAAACAATTTCCTGTTGAGATGCCTGTTATAGTCAAGCCACACAAAGTGGAAAGATCACAAAGGTATGTAATAATGAGTAGACTGAACACAATCAATGTGGAAGACACCTATAAATAGACTCTGAGGTAAGCCTGGATCATTTTCCCGTTGGTATTTGCAACTGGGAAAGTCAGATCAGGGTCCTAATTTGGGATTACAGGCAAGTACCTCTCCTCTGCCTGTTCCAATCCCCATCCAATTCCCCCCTTCTTTGGGATGAAGCTCTGGCAAGTGGTCTAGGGACAGCCAGAGGCTCACTACTAGATATTCGTCAAGTTAACCTCACAAGAGACTGTCCTCTAAGTCAGCTCTTCTAAACTAGAACTCAAAACCCAAATCCCACAGAAAGTGTGGAGGAAAGACATATGAACAAGACCTTCGTATTATAAATAATATGAAGTCAAAACTAAATGCATTTTACTTTATATGTTTTAATGTGACCAGCAAAGTACTCTGAAAAACCATGTCTTTCATCTTTAAAAAAGAATTGGATGTTTTGATACTATTTATTAAGTCGGTGTTCTGTTATGAATCCTCCTTTATTGGACCTCATCTACTTAGATCCTCACTTATATTTAATATTAGTTTCATCTTTTACCAGTAATAACATTTTTTTAACAGGAATATGCTTAGGAAAAGAAATTTAAGTTTTTGGAGAATGGTGCTATATGAAGCCCATCTTTTATTTCAGAAGCTAAGTGGAAGTACACTCTCCAGGAGAGTGCATGGGTTTGCATTTAATTCTTGAATTATCCCATGAAAACTGTGCAGTCTCGGTCTAGTTATTCAAGCTCTCCATATCTGTTTCCCTTTCTATACGATAAAGATGATAACAAGCCTTTATCTCACAGCCTATTTATGAAGATTTTTATATTTTATGTATGATGATCATAAGAGCTTATTAATACAAAGTTGTACTTGCTTCCTAATAAATTCATTCTTTTTGAGTAGGTCAATTGTAATGCAGTATCATTTCTTAAAATGACTTAGGAAGTTGCTACTGGAGTTTTATATAAAAGAGTGAAATCTCACCAGCACATATTGAATGTCCAGGCTTCTTAACTGGAACACAGTGGTTACTAGGCCAAATGGCAAGCAATCCTGTCTGCTTCTAGAACTTATGACTATCCTGAATATAACTCAAGGTAAAGTTAGCTATTTTTTAATAAAACCATCTACACTCATAAGATGAGGGAGCAGAAGAGCATTCATCCAAAAAGAAATTGAGCACGCTCAGAGAATCTAGCTGAGAAAGTGGAGGAAAGGGGTAAATTGCAAAATTTCCTACAACCCACTGTGACCTAGTACTGTCATAATTCTAGGTTGTACCAAATGAAATTCTCTGAATACTGAGTTATTTGGAGTAGAAAGGTAAGTTATTTTTCTTAGATTTTTTTTGTCGTTCTTAAACCACTTCTGCTTTATTCCTTCTTACCCAGCAATCTCTAATGGGAAGTTAAACTAAGAGTACTTTTAAGGCGTTTAAGCATCCTGGAAAACATCTGTAAACAACAGATCTAACCATAACATATTGCCTCCTCACAAACTTATGTCTGCTTATTACCATCCTGATTACTACCTTCATAACTATAATAATGGAGGCATTTTTAAAAAGCAGCAAAAAAGAAGGTCAAACTATATTTCAGCTGTAAATAACAAGATATGTGAAGGGTCAAATTAAAACTTAAAAACTACTTAAAACAATTCCTCCAAACATCCTGCACATAACTTCACTGTAACAAATACTTTTCTTTTGATTTTGACCAAAAAGTATGCATTAAGGAAAACTTTTATAGAACATATGGCTGCATTACCTCAAAGGTCATACAAGGAAAATGTTGAGGTTAAATCTACCTTTGAGAACACAGGCTCCAAATAATATAAGAAATGCTGCAACCTCAGTTGTTTCAACATGTTAAATAATTGCTCCTGCTTTTGACTAGGTAAAAACATTGTGCAAAGAAACTGGTGAAGCTACTTCGGCCAGTCCTCTACCTTTGGATGTTCTCAGGAAACCTCAGGATCTCCTGAACCTGTGCACCTCTGGTGACACTGCTATAAGATTCCAATGATGCTCTCATGGTTGTTAACCCTATAGGAGATGGCCAAAGATCTTCTTGTAACACAGCTGTCTGGTGTATATCAGTGTTCTCGTACTGATGGTAAAATACCTCCTCTCTCCCCTACTTTAAAAATCAGAAACCCTGTATATCCTGAGCTGAGCCAATTATAGCCACCATGAAGGTTTTTTTTCCAGGTTTCATCCCAGAGCTTAGAAGGGTCAAAGTGGCTTTATGTGTGAGGGCAGGGAGGGGGAGCTTCAACAAGTTGATAATTTATGTAATTCAACGTTTATCACCTCCTCCTCTTTTAATGCTATTTCTTCCTGCTAACTTTCCTCTACCCTTCTCAGTATTCACTACTAAAAATATCCTTGGAGAGAGAAATTAGAATTATGCATCTTTTTAAAAATTCTTCATTTGTGAATTTAAGGAAACTTTTAATAGTCTTTGCCAGTTTAGTTTGCCAGTTTCAGTTTCTTTGAAAATTTGCCATTTTCAAAGAAATGAAAATTCATTAAATAAATTCATAGTCACGGTTAATTTACAACAATTACATTTTAGTAGCTGGATGTTAATGTATTTTAATCATAATGGCTCAGTATTTACATAATAGCAGATTGTTAAAAACCTTAAGGAAGATTTAAGATATCCCAATGTATGTGCAATTTCTTAAATTTCTTATTGCAGCTTTGCCATAACAGGAGGGCTGGAAGGGAAAGAGGAGGAGAGGGGAGAGGAAAGAAGGGAGGAAGGAATTTTTCAGAGGATAGAGATGTATATAAACAAAGCCTAACCAAAACAAGGAGTGATTGAGAAAGATTAGGATGATGGGCTGGGGGCTAGTGCTGTGCTGGGGCAGGCGCACGAGGCAGCTCAGCGTGGCTCCCGGGATGTATTGTGGCATCTCTTCCCAGACTGCATTCAGCAACTTGGGCCAAAAATCAGCTGAGGCGAAGATTTCTACACCATGGAAATCAGCAAGAATTACAAATCAGGGTTTTATACACACACGTACACACACCCCTAACTGAGTGCTGGCAGTTAACTTTTCACCAGCACATCACTGTTTTAAGCTAAACATATATTTGGAGGGCACCAATACTGAACCATAAACAATGGTAAAGAGTGCTAACTACATAAGATTCCTTTTATCTAGTTATTAAAGCATTTCTTTAAAACGCGTGTATGTGGGCTTATAACAGTTCAAATTTAGTATGTCTTTCTCAGTATCTAAAAGATTGAACTCATGTGCACTTCTTTACACTTAAACTTACTTTTACACAAAGCAAGCCTTTTGCATTTCCTGGCTTCCACAGTGACACCTTGAACAAACTTCTACTATAGCAATGAAGACAAATGGTTTAAACTGCACAAGTTTTTCTGAGTGACGGCAGCTTTCTGTAATGCCGGCTTGAGAAGATTCTGAAGCTGAACCTGGCCACTGAAGGATGATGACAAACTGTTGGCTATAAACATCTCTTGTTAACAAGAGTGACAGTACTCATGCTGCAGGTTATTTATATATCTATCTTTCCAGGCCTGTAAAGGTAGAGATAATGTCTTATCGATTTTTTAATAGTCATTGCCCAGCAAAGTGCTTTGCTATAGTGGAAACAACATACTACTGTTAAATTGATGAACAGAGTTATTTCTGGTAACCATAATTGGCGACTGCAATGAGTTACCGTAACTAACACTGTTCCTCATAATATTACTAAGGATGACAACCAACCCATAGGAAACTAAATATTTTTGAAAATAAGAAAAGTATTTCTATAAAATGTACTCTGATATGTGGTGTATAATATAGGTAGTGATCTAGAACTGTGTGGGTAGCAATCTGAAGCTAAGCTCACCAATATTATCTTTGGAAAAAAATCAGTCACAAATGAAAACAAACAACTACTAATTTACAATGACTTCTTATAGTCACACAAGGTTCTTTCCTTATAAATTAGTTTTGCAAAGAAAAAATGCAACATTGTACTTCAAGTCAAAATGCCACACAGCGCAGATTTTATCATACAAACTGCCATAGTGGGATAAAATGGAAAGAGCAGAAACTCCTCAAAAGCAAGAGATGCAAATCACCTTCCAAATTCTTCCTACTCCTCCTTCCTTCGGGTTGATTTCACTGTTGTGATGAACTGAACACTTGAGAAAGAAAATCATATGGCTCTGTTAGATTTTAGCTGGAAATCAGGACAGGGGTTTGAGCGGGTGAGTATGTTATAGAACACAGGCTGAAAGCATAGAGGAGAAAAGCAAACAGATCACTCCCATCGGGTAAGTGGGGAAAAGGATTCTAGAGTACACATAGAACAGTAATTCATGAACACTTACTATGGGCCAAGGGAGTTCTCCTTCAGTCCTCACAACAGCTCCATAAAAAAAAGCACTATTATTATTCCCAGTTTATAGTTAAGGGAACTGAGACCCAAAGAGGATAAGTAACTCACCCAAGGTCACAAATAGGTGGCAAAGCCACACCATGAACCCAAGCAGTCTGACTCTAGAGTTGATACTTCTAACCATTGTACTATATACACCACATTACACACTCTCAGACAATAAGAATACACTGCAGGACCAAAAATAAGTCTTGCCCCCCCCCCAAATAAAGTTACATGAAATATGAGTTAAAGCTATCATTAAAGAAAGGAAAAAACAAACAAAAAAAGAGCTATAGCATTAGAGCGATGAGATGATTAATTTCCTATTTGCTAATTTCTAAACCCTGAAATGTAGATATAATATTTTCTCTACTACAAACCTTTTTTGGAAAATGATAAACACTTTTTATTGTATCCCCAAACAGTTTCACTATTGTGCTGATGTCATATTTATGTTTGTGATAAAAGGTCAAGCTAAGTTGAATAATGATTTTCTTGGCTCATGAAATGCTAAGTTGTAATAATGTAATGGTGAGGTAAGAATCAGCATAGACACAGGGAAGATTAGGAAGAGATTACTGCAATTATTAACTTAAATTAGGAGAATCCCACCCCCCCATAACTCTACCCAACTAAAGTTTGCAGAATGAGAAAAAAGGGGCATTTTTTTCAAACATAACCATAATAGTACTGCCTTTTCCTAGTTCACTTTCCCTGGTACAACACTTACTTGGGATGTTTATGTCACATACTATCTTGATATAAATAAACACAGGAAATATTGTAATTGGGACTTGAACAGTTAAGAAAAAAATAGCACCAGGAACTAACACACACATATTATATCTTTCCTATAAACTACCCCTGTAGCAACTGCCTGAATGTGAATATTTTAAAGATCTCTGGGAGCTGGGGAAAGAGAAAATAATCTTTTGAAATAAACAATTCCTTAATTGAATAAACCAATAAATTGAATCACAGTGTTGTTAAAAATAAAACCAGAAAAAAATTGATTAAAAGAGAAACCTTCAGAGCTTTAATACAGAATTACAGAAGTCCACGAGTAACCATAAGTTATCTAAGTCCTACAATTTAGCAAACAAGAGATATGATTTATTTTGCAAACATTTTCTTTTAAACTTTCCCAGGCATCTGAGCACAGGCTGTTAGTCATAGCTAAGAATTACTTACCAAATAAGTTCCATATGTTGTAACTCTCGTTCCTGGTCTTTTCCAAAGCCAGATCTGGTCATAAACTATGAGCTAGTTTACCACACTGTAGAGCTGTCAAAAACTTTTCTTACCCAATGAAGTAAAGAACCTCATTCAGCCCTTTCTGTGAGGTCTTATATCATGTGAAATACTAGGGATGTGTCAATACTAGAGAAATTCTCTTTACAATACACGACAAACATAAAAAAAAAAAAACAATACACTTTTCCTTATCTGTGAAAAGTATGTCCCAATAAAACACAATCATTTAATAAATCATTAACATCTGACCTCTTTGGGGCTTACCCTCAGGCTATGGCTTGAATTACATTCAGTTCATAGAACTGGGTAAAAGGATGTTTAAGATTCTTTTCCAGAAAATAAAGCTTGAAACTACTTTCCTTTCTGACAGCAGCAGACAGTCAGAGACCTTCAGACTCTAGAGCATTCAAGATGATGCACAGAACCTGATTACAATGCAAAGCAGCAATGCTGCTGTGAGACACCTGAAAAGGTATGGGAAAAAAACCTCTTGCTTCTTTTTTTTCTGCTTCCTCTTAAAAAATTAAGAGATACTCAGATGTACCTCAGATGCCCAGTTTACACAGACAAGAAGACTGATGCTGCTGGTAAAACCCTGCTTCTTATCTCAATGTTACCCAGATTCCCAAACAGAAACCCGACAACACAATCCCCATCACTCTGCTGACAATCACAGTCTGTTTTAACTTTCTGCTTTTAGTAACTCCTAACATATTCTAGTATATGACCAGAGTTAAGGCATATTTTAATCAACCTAAAAATGAATCTGAAAATGTTGGATGAGAAAATACATTGTCAGAGAATTCAGGAATATAATAAAGTTGGACTGTACGTTACAACTACCAAAAGAAAAACAGCTTTGCATATACCAACGTAAAGACACAAAGCTAATGAAATCAGTACCCGAAAGCTTCCACCCCATCCCTACTAAGTATATTGTCATGAGATCATCTAGGTGTATCTTTAGGTCATCTTCAATGGCCTTTTGACCTCATCAGCTTTCAAGAATTCCCTTGCAGAGTAAAAGAAACAAAGATAGACTCAGCTAACTTAACCTTTATTTTACCTTTCAAGATAAAACTCTACATCCATGGGTGACCTAGCATAGTTTCATGCCTCAAATATCATGAGAAGAGATGGCTTATACGTTTTGTCTCCAGCCCAGACATTTCTGCTAAGTCCCTATCTGAAACCAAGTGCCTGTTCCATTCCCACGGGCACCTCAGAAACACACCCTCAAGACAGGGCCCAGCCTTCCCTAACCTCTCAATTTGTCTCCTCTCAGTGAATGGCACCAAATTCAGCCAGCTTCCCCATCATCCTAGCCTGCGGCCTCTTCACCTTCCACATCAATCCATGGTCTCCCCACGGCCTCAGCATGCAGCCCATCACTTCCTCCAAAGATGGTAGCAACATCCACCTTACATATCTCTTAGCACCCAGTATCAAAATCCACTCATATTTAATTTTCCACACAGCTGCCAGAATCGTCTCTATAAATTATAAAAAAGAGTATGTCAATTCCCAGCTTTTATCATCTCTCCACAACCTTCAATATAAAAGACCTTTCTTTAGCCCACTATCCCAAGATCCTTAATGAAGGGGCCCCTCCCAACTTCCTAATAACCTCTTCTGCTGCCACTCCCCCATGGGGAGTCTTCTCCTTACCACATAGCATGACTTACAAGCCCTAGATCACACTGTGACTTTTTCCAAAGTTACCTTTCCCTAGTTCACTTGTTCCATTCACTATCTAAATGTCTCTTACGTATGCTTTAAACCTCAGCCCAAGTGTCACTTTCTTGGTAAGCTTTCCCTAATATTCCAAGTATAAGATGTTTTGTTTTGTTTACTGAAGTATAGTTGATTTACAATGTTGCGTTAGTTTCAGGTGTATAGCACAGTGATTCAATTATACACACACACACACACACACACACACACACACACAAACACATTCTTTTTCTGATTCTTTTGCCTTTAAGTTACTACAAAATACTAAGTTTAGTTCCCAGTGCTATATAATATATCCTTGTTGGTTATCTATTTTATATACAGGAGTGTGTATATGTTAACACCAAACTCCTAATTTATCCCCTACCCTTCCCCCTTTGGTAACCATAAGTTTGTGAGTCTATTTCTGTTTTGTAAATAAGTTCATTTGTATCATTTTTTTTTAGATTCCACATATAAGTGATATCATACGACATTTGTCTTTGTCTGACTTACTTCATTCAGTATGTCAATCTCTGGGTCCATCCATGTTGCCGCAAATGGCATTATTTCACTCTTTCGTATGGCTGAGTAATATCCCATTGTGTGTTTTAAGGGCCTGCTTCAAACTCCCACTGAATTGTGATCGTACCACTATCGCAGCAGATCACAGAGTCCTGCAGGCCACCCTGTGCTAGTCTGTCTTCCCAACCAAATTATGAGTATTTCTGAGGAAAAGCCTAGTCCTCCAGCTTTCATTTGTATATCCTTCCAACTCTAGAGTAGTATCTGAGGCATACTGCTACAGGTCATAAAACATTTCCTGGTATAAGGCCACTGACTGAAAGTAGGGGTGGGGCAGCAGGGAGTTAAAGGAGTTAAAAGTTAGAGAATAGAAAACGCCAAGATCAAACTGAAGTAAGATGAACAATGTTGGACTTTGCAATCATGCAAACTAAATGTCATTTTCCTATTCATATACTAGTTTTGGTCTCAAATATTAGTCCATTCAGTCATATATGAGTTGAATGTAAGTGTTCTGAAACCACTGAAGAAGGGAAAAATGGAAGTGTATGGGTATCAGTATTAAGGACCCCTCACCTTTGTCCCTTTTGGGACAAACAAGGATTTTAACAGATAATGAAGGTTGCCCACCTTCTCTCTGGGCACGCCAGGTTATAGATTTTCACTATATATGCAAATAAAGGTTTAATCACATCACTAAATTTTCATTTCTACTTTTAAAAGGTAAATGGATAAGAATAAATTCTGTAACTTATTCTGAGTTTTTATTTAATCTAGTTACCATTTTGGAAATAAAACTTGAATAAGTGCTGAGGATACAGAAGGCAGAACAGGCAAGCTGGATGCTATTTGGCAAACCAAGCTATCCCTAGATGTTTATTAGGGATGAATAAGCAATGCCTGCTGTCTTATCACTGGAAGATGCCTTGCTACACTGTGCCAAAACTTCAATTAGGCTTATAAACACCCTTGAAAGGATGAGGAATGAAAAACAGAGCTTCTTGTGGCCTTTGAACTTACCAGCCAGGGAGCACACTATCTACATCACTGAGTACTAAATTACATTACTGTGTTACAGTTAGAGCACTTAGGCCAAAAAAGCAAAAAGAAGGCCAAGCTAAGTCAAATGGTGAAGTGGATAAAATCTGTTTCCAGAAACTTCTACCCCGTCAGTTGCCACTACAGAGGCTTTCTCTGGCCTTTATTCTAGTGTGTTTATTCAGGTCCACACACCACCATCCCCTTTATCTCCCCCACTGGAGCCCCTCACCAAAGACTACACTCCCAGGGAACCTGAATTCTAAATATTTCCAACCATTACGACACTCGTTTGGCCCCTCAACAAAGTCTGGTTACTTCTATGGCTTCTTTCATTAAGACCTTTCTCCATGCTTCCTAACAACTAGTAAATCTTACTCACTGACAAGTGCTAATCTTCTTCTTGTACTCTGAAAGCTATCTGCCCTTGGGAAATGCAAGCCGGCACGACAATCCAATGGTGGGGATTTCAATGCCATGGATGGTCCATTCAGAACTGGGCTGATGAAAAAATAGTTGCCTGCTATATCTGCATGTGTGGGAAAACATGAATAGGTTCATGTTCAAAATAATGACAACTTTATTGCAGACGAGGCTCATTTCCAGGTAACCTGGTAATAATGCTTCCCTTTTGGGTTTACATATAGAGATGACAGCGAGTATAGGGTTAATAGGTACACACCCAATGAAATTTATTCTCCAACCAGAAGCAACATATAAACTATTCTTCATAACTTTTCAGGTGAGAATTTAAAATAAATCACAAATGAATTGCTTGTAAACGAAACACAGAAGTTTCTGGTGATTTAGTTTAAAATACTTCAATCATTAGGCTGTAATTCATGACTTAATACCTGAACACAAATGGTTTTCAAGCAAATAGTTACTATGGAATACAAAGGCCTTGCTCTCATGACACTATTATATTATAATTCAGAATGACAGGCAAATAAACCAAAAATAAATAAGATAAAATCAGATAATGATAGGAGCCACGAAGAAAATTTTAAAAATTGATGTGACAGAAACTTATGGCACTGGAGGTATGAATTTAAAGTGAGTGGTAAGCAAGCGAAAGGCTCAACGAGGAGGTACCTTGGGACTGAGGCATGAATTATAATAATTCCTCACCCCCTAACTTCCACTCAAAGATTCAGAAGAAGAGTTCCAGGCAGGGAGAACAGCAAGCCTGAGCATCCTAAGATAGACGTATGCTTGACATGTTGATGGAAGGACAAGAAGAGCAACATGACTACAGTGTGGGGAAGGCAACAGAGAATGGTCTGAGATTAAAGCAGAGTCCAGGGCATACAAGGCCTTGAAAGCCAAGGCACGTGGGACTTCCCCGGTGGCGCAGCGGTTAAGAATCCTCCTGCCAATGCAGGGTTCGAGCCCTGTTCTGGGAAGATCCCATATGTGTCGGAGCAACTAAGCCCATGAGCCACAACTACTGAGCCTGCGCTCCAGAGCCCGTGAACCACAACTACTCAGCACGTGTGCCACAACTACTGAAGCCTGCGCGCCTAGAGCCTGTGCTCTGCAACAAGAGGAGCCATCACACTGAGAAGCCTGGACACAGCAATGAAGAGTAGCCCCTGCTCACCACAACTAGAGAAAGCCCACACACAGCAACGAAGACCTAATGCAGCCAAAAATAAGTTAATTAATTTTTTAAAAAAGAAAACCATGGTAAGAAATTTTTATGCTATTCTATACTAGCTATCACAGCAATACAGAATGTGACTAAAACAGCAAGGGAACACAAATTATATTCTAAATAGACTTCCCATTTGTACAATTACATGCTATTACTATTAGTGAAAATGTTGTACCTCTTGAGGCTTTGAAAGCTACTATCCCTGCAAAGAAGACTGAAATCCACTGAGAGCTGAAGGGAAGTTCTGCCCCTAAATTGAACTCAACTCCTGCACAAACCAAAAAGCAACAACAACAAAAAGAACTATGGAAAAACCCTTTGGTATTAACTGCCAAGAACTTCCCATCAAATAAACCCACATACTCATAGCTTTTATCTATGACTACACAGACAAGGTTAAAGCAACTGCTTCCTAGGGGGAAAGAAAGGGGATTTTTGTATCTGAATTAACCTGAGAGGTGACCTCCATTTATCACATTCAATGGCATTTAATTATAAAGTATGTCTGTATACACAAAAGTATATAGGTCTTGATTTGTCAAGAGACTCTATCTCATGGCATATCTCCAAGTTGAATCTGTTTTTCACATGTCAAGGTTAAAACAGATTGAAAATAATCTAGAGTCAAGGGGCAGCACTGTGATAATCATACCTACTATTGTCCCTTTTAGAAGGAGATTTAAGCCCAAAGAGGTTAAAACTGCACACATATTTAATAGTATTGAATAGATCCAAGACTAACATAGTGCCTTTTACCCACTGAACTCAAATGAACTCATGTCTGTCCTCAGTGATCACTTATTAACATTTTAATACAAATCTGGGGACAATTTTAGACACTCTTCTACATTATCAAGAAGCAATTAGGTACAGACATATATATACTACCAACTGTAAAATAGATAGCCAGTGGGAAGTGGTTGTATAACAAAGGGAGTCCAACTCGAGGATGGAAGATGCCTTAGAGGACGGGGAGGGTGGGGGGGACTCGAGGGAGGGTGGGGGGGAGTCAAGGGAGGGAGGGAATACGGGGATATGCGTATAAAAACAGATGATTGAACTTGGTGTACCCCCCAAAAAATAATAAATAAATTAATTAAATTAAAAAAAAGAAGCAATTAGGTACCTCATCAGAGACAGATAGCTTTACACAAAAATATCAGAATCTTAAAAGATGAATGCTTCAGCTACCCTACTTTAAAATAATCCCCCCCTTTTTTTTTTAATTAAACTGTTCCAACTGGCAGCATATGAGTGAGAGAGAGAAAAAAAAAAAAGAAAGAGGGAGAGAAAGAGAAGCTGAGAGAGAGAGAGAGAGGGATCCAGGTCATATTTTCTCCTCTTGACATGTTCTAAAATTAACTTACTTCATCAAAGAAGTCTTAAGAAATTAGCATTAAATATTACATATTTAGTATTATTATCAGCATTATAAAGATAGGTAATTCCAATGCATATACTTTATTTACTGAGGATCAAAGCCCTTCTTTTATTTGTGTTCAAAAGTGGGAAGTCTTGAGCAGTCTTTTGAGCCACCCATGGCAGGAAATGCTCAAGAAGTAGGGGAACATTTTCAAACCCGGTCTCCTCTTTGCAAATCCCTGCACTAGAAAGACACTGTTACTGACAGCAGTGTGACAGGGGCCTCTGATGAGCTGAGACAAAGAACAAAGGGACAACTGCTTTGTGACAGCCCTTCGAAAGGGCTGCATGTCCATTTCCTAGGGAATATAAGAAACATTTAACTATTTTAAGAGATTGTGGAGGGCGTGTTTAATGCACACATTCAATACATGCTTTCAGGTGTTCTTTCCTCCTTTCTAACACTGTTACTTCATAACTTAACAATGTAAAATTTCAATATTAGTTCATATTTTTTACTTTGGACTTAACTAACAGTCTAAAAAGTGAAAACTAAGGCCTCTGGACCAGATCGCACATCTGAAAGTTGACAGGATGCTCTGGCATTGTATTGTCTTTATAGGTGAGGTCTGGGAAAACAGTCTGGCCTCTTAGTTTGCTCCTTAAGAATCACCAATTATTTGGCATAAAACTGAACACACTGCCTAATTATCAGTTAGTCTTTATGGAATGGTTCACATGGTGCCAACTCCATCCTTGGGCAATGGTACTTCTGCTCTGTACCATCTCAGGACCTTATTCCAAATACGCTCAACTTACTCCTTTCTATTTTCTTTATAGTAGATCCTGTCAAGAGTGTTTCTGGTTATCCAAGGAGTGGAAGTTATAGTATATTTATTTCGATTAACCAGGGAATGACAACTCCAAAACTGCTGTGTTCAGTCATCCATATTCACCTTTATTGACTACAGAGAACGTTCAGATTATTTTGATTTAAGAAAAAAGGATTCTTGTCTTCCATTAATGATTTATCTGAATGACCATAAAAATACCAATGAAATGGATTTAGGATTTGCAGATACTGCTACATCTCAGGAACACATGTGTTGCAAGTAATAATAATGGCTAGCCTAGGGTTGTCAGTCACTCTCCATTTAATTCCATAAGAACTGAGTTAGCACATACTACCTGCTTACCACATCTTACTAGACACTAACAGATGTGAGGCTACTATGCCATAGTTGTGTTCTGTAGATGATATGCAGGATGCATGCCAGAGCAGTTAATACATGGAAGTAGTATATTATACACATCCTAGACAAGGTTATAATTTCACTGAGACACTAGGAAAACTATGAGAGTGTTTCAAAACAATGAATGTTGACGCAAGACTAAATAATAAAAAAAGAGATGGAAATCAGGATGCGTCCCAAGGAAGTGAGCTGGACTATTAATGAAAACACTATGTTTCTGTTCCTGGCAATGACTGCTCACTCAACAGTTCATCCTCAATGAAGACTGAAGAGTTATGTGCCCTATATACAGTCTAAACATGTCTCTCTTTTTTTTTTTTCCTTATACTATCATGTTCTAAAACAGAATCATCAAACATTTTACAAAGATGTTACAACACAGCAAGAGAAAATAATTTTAAAACAGGGTTAAAAATCAAGCAAAAGGAGAACAAGGATGGGAAAAGAAAATGGTGATATGAAACAAATGAACAGAATGTGTGCCCGAGGTCCTGTAAGAGAACTCAAGAAGGCTTAAATATTATAGCAGTCCGTAAGTAGAAGAGTACCAAAGCTCCATCCTTTGATTTTATGTGGCATGAGTTAATGTTTAATGCTTACCACCTCTGTACTACCCAAAAGATAACATGAAAATCATTAAATGTTTCTTCTGTTGATCACTATTTCTTTAGTATTTCTTTTTGTAAACTGACTGAGAGGCATGAAAAATATTCCTTGTTAGAATCATTAAATATTCGACTCGGTGGGTGAAAATCTGATGAGAAACAGGATGTCTACACACACAGTCTTCCCTCACAAAGGACTTACTAATTCAAAAGAGGGAAAAGGTAACTTTCTACTTAGAAGTATGGCAGATGCCATGTTAATCAAGAGATCAAAGTTCACAACAACAGGTAGGAAACAAAAGACCTTAATTTCTACCAAAAATTCACAATTTGAATTTATTCATAAGGAAACATGACAAACCCAAATTGAGGGACATTCTACAAAGTAGCTAGCCTAAACTTTTCAAAAATGTCAGTGTCATGAAAAACAAAAAAAAGATGGAGGAACCACTCCAGATGCTCATGTTCAAGGTCAAGAAAAAATTTCTATAAAGGGCATTACTGTGACAGCAACATTTCAAAAAAAGTCTACAGCAACAGTATTCTATCACTGTTAAATTTCCTGATATGAATAATTATACTGTAGTGACATAAGTGAATGTCTCTGTCTTAGGAAATATACAATTAAGTATTTACAGCTTAAAAAAAAACAACGACATGGTAGTGGCAACTTACTCTCAAGAGAAAGAAAGAGTACTAAAGCAAATTTTGCAAAATGTTAATTACTGGTGAATATTGGTGACAGGTACACAGGAGATTTTTGTGCTATTCTTGAAAATCATCTATAAAATGTAAATTATTTCAAAAAAAGTTAAAGATTTTTAATAGTTGAGAATGAAAATATGAGAAACATCAAATTTTGAACACTTTTCTCCTCATAATATATTTCCATATTTCCACGAACCAAAAATATTTTCCTACAAGCAATCATTTAATCATGATATATCTACCTCCACAGAAGAGAAAATAGAAAGTAATCAGTAACATTCAATTTGTACAAAAGGGACAGAGTGAAAATAATTGCAAGGTGTTTTAAGTTACAGAAGATATATATTTACTGGGATTTTTTTTTTAATGTATGGCTATTTTGACGTCTTTCATTTAGTTTAACTAAAAAAGAAAAAAAAAACAAACCCACCTTACATGTCTCAAATCAGGTTTATATTTAAAGGAGAATACTAATCACTCTACAACAAACAAAAAGAGCCCATACAAAAGGTTTTATAAAGTCACCATTCATGGCAAAATTTATCTATAATTTTAAATTATTAGGAAAGGCAGAGAACGTTGAAACATAAATTCCTACTCATTTAAACTTGACATTTTCCAACTATACTTCACATTTCTTTAACTCAGAGTTCTCCTAAGGTCATAAATATTGCATGGTCAATTTCAGACTTAAACATTGACATTTAACTTAGCAAAAGGGCTGATTGTCCAGGATGGAAAGTTTGTGTTCTGCCTTTAAAGGGTCTGCATAATGTAAAATTCTAACCTTCCCTCAGGAACCGCTAACAAATCCACTGTTTTATATTACCTATAAAATTCCATTAGTATAGGAAACTACATGTTGACCTGTGAACAACTTACGAAAAAAGATCTGGACTATGAAATTAGAAGATTAAACTCTAATGAACAGCTGAATGATATTGGGCAAATCACTAGGACCTTCTGAGGTTCAGTTTCTTCATCTATTAAAGAATGAGATTTAAAACTAATTTCTCCTCAGTCATTTTCAAAGCTCTAGTGATTTGTCACTCTTCCTTAAATATGCTCTTATCTGCTATTTCTGTCTTGGTTTTGATGAATGACCCAAAACCTCACAAAAAGAATTCCTCATTTGGCAGCCTTTATAATCACACTAACTAGATAATTACAGGTGTAGGGTGAGCTTGGAACTCCATGATTAACCATACGATGAGAAACATTCAAACACACTGGTGAAATTGAAAGTCAGATCTATTCCTGGCAACTTCTGGCTTAAACCAAGGAGGAAGGAAAGAGCAATTAGCTCTTGCTACCAATTATAAACCTAACAGAATATATATAAATATAGAATATATATATACAAATATGTACCATAATAGTTATAACCAAATGAAAACTAAACATTTAATTGAGATAAAAATATAGATATAAGCATATAATCAAGACGAAGATGATCTAAATCACTCCCCTTCTGGGATATCCTCAGATATATGTAATATAACACGTACTATAGTTGTGATAGGTACTGTTACCATGAGCTTCCCATTCGACATCTTTGTTGTACCTGAGAATCTTACATTAATCAGTTCAAATCTTCCATGAAATGAGTCTGGTCAAAAGAAAGAAACTGATTTTAAGGAAAGTTACAATGCAAAGCAGTATTTAACAATAAAAAGCACCACCATCACAAATCTTATGTAAGAATATGATGAGGTACCAACTCAAGGTCACCTTGGGTTTTAGGAAGGTGTTATAATCAAGAAACTTTAGGATTAAATTAGAAGATTACAGTGTCCATGTATAACTGTGAGTGAAGGGAATGTACACACAGATTATAAAACAGTAGAAATTCGTTTAAATTCCTTTGAAACTCAACAATAAATGCAAAGCTGGCGGTCTCTTGGAGGATATTAAGCGGGAACAGCAAACCACGGAAGAAGAGGGGTTTGAAGGCTGATTTCCTCACTTTTTTATCCAAACACCTTTGGGATAGGGGCTTTCCAATTAAACAGTATAGAATACAGAGATGTAAAGATGAACCTCTATACTAGTTGACACATTTCAGACTTTTCATGAAAGTGTACAATCTACTGTTAAATATTATTTCACTCACATAAGATGTTTTGTGTATGAAACTGGGTGAAGTCATCCCAAAATTAGTTTATAAAGCATTTAGAAAGGTTAAAACCAACGTTTCTAGACTGGAAGGCCCACTCAAGAGCTGAGAATAATCACTTCAGTATACTGGATCCAGAACCCAAATAAAGTCCTCAAAAGCCCCCTGTCTGTAGTGGAGGGGTAGCTGAGCACACATTTCCTGCCTCCTTCCCCTAGTCTTCCTCCCCCACCATTTTGTTCACATCTTGGTTATAGTATTTCTCATCCTCTATTTTAGTTCATTTGCTCCAGTCTATCTGGATCTTTGCCCATTTCCTTTTTGCTACTAATGATGCCCCCAGTACTAATGAACGTCTCTTCATGACATGAGCTTGAACTTTTGATCCTCAGGATTGCCTTAGCCTTCACTATTTGAATCCTCCTATGTCTTTCCAACCTGCTGTTCATATCCCTTAGCTTGGCTTGAATACCTACTGACAACTCATGTTCTCCCAGGTTTGATATCTGAAGTTGTCTTAATCTACAAACTGAAGCCACATCTCAACCCAGACACCACAAAACTTGCCCTGGACTTGGCCTCAATAGCCCAGCATACACTGTATGGGTCAAAAGAACATAGGCAGACTAAATTTTGCTCCATATAAAAGAAATTTTCTACTGATCACAGAGGACCCCCCAAAAAGGGAATGCTCTGGGTCTAGAGAGTATAGCAAAGAGCTATGAGAGCTGACTGCGGAACAGACAGCCCTGGGTTCAAACACAATTCCTCTGCTGTCTATCTACCTTAACCTCTCTAAGCCTATTTTTTTCCACTGCAGAATGGGAAAAATAATCATCTTAATAAAACATTATGTCACATAACTGATAAGAGTTTTAAATGAGATTAAATGTAAAGTGCTAAGACAATGCTCACCATATAGAAAGCACCAACCTGGTCCGTTAGAAACTGGTCATATCACTTTATTTTTCAAAACCTAAGCTTTTATTATGAGCCCTTGAAACAACATAATATGTAAGAAACTTCCTAATGATACTTAACGTCATTCTTTAAACATCTACTTCTCTCATTTTCAAACATGCCTTCAAATTAATTAACACCCCCTCATCAAAAGGTGAAACCCACAGCTACATGCAAAAGAATGAAACTATCATGCCATACATAAAAATCAATCAAAATAAATAATAGACTTAAATGTAAGAAGTGAAACCATAAAACTCCCAGAAGAAAAGATGGAGGTAAGCTCCTTGACATCAGTCTTGGCAATGATTTTTTGTATTTGACACTAAAAGCAAAGGTAACAAAAGCAAAAACAGACATGTGGAACTGCATCAAACTAAAAAGCTTCTGCACAGCAAAGGAGATCATTAACAAAATGAAAAGGAAACCTACCAAACAGGAGAAAATACTTGCAAATCATAAATATCTGGTAAGGAGTTAATATCCAAAATACATAAAGCACTTATACAACACAACAGCCAGAAAAAAAAATCCAATTAACAAATGGGCACAAGCTCTGAATACATATTGTTCCAAAGAAAACTTACACATGGCCAACAGGTGCATGAAAAGGTGTTCAACATCACTACTCATCATGGAAATGCAAATCTAAACCACAATGAGATATTACTTTCCATCTGTTAGAATGGCTACTATCAAAAAACATGAAATAACAAGTGTTGGCAAGGATATGGAGAAAGGGAAACCCTTATGCACTGTTGCTGGGAATGTAAACTGGTACAGCCATTATGGAAAACAGTATGGCGGTTCCCCAAAATTTTAAAATAGAACTATCGTTAGATCCAGCAATCCCACTTCTGGGTATTTATCCAGAGGAAATGAAATCAGGAACTTGAAATATATGTACACCTCCATGTTCACTGCAGCATTATTTACAATAGCCAATATATGGAAAATAACTGTATGTCCATTGATGAATGGATTTTTTAAAAATGTGATACACACACACACACACAGGAATGAAAAAGAAGGAAATCCTGAGGGCATGGCCATCCCTGAGAGCATTAGTGAAATAAGTTAGACAGAGAAAGACATGCCGTGTGATCTCACTTATATGTGGAATCTTAAAAAAAAACAAAACAAAAAAGGTGGACACAGAGTACAGATTGGTGATCACCAGAGGCAGGGGGTGAGAGGCGAGCAAAATAGGTGAAGGAGGTCAAAAGGTACAAGCTTCCAGTTATAAAATAAATAAGTCCTAGGGATGTAACATACAGTGTGGTGATTGTAGTTAATAATACTGTATCATATATTTGAAAGTTGCTAAAGGAGTAGATCTTTAAGAAGTTCTCAGCACAATAAAATAATCTGTAACTATGTAAGGTGATGGCTGTTAATTAGACTTATTGTGGTGATCATTTCACAGTATATACAAATATAGAACCCTTATGTGGTACAATAATATCAATAAGTATATCAATAATATAAATAATAAATCAAGCTAATATAATGCTACCTCTCAATCATCTCAATTAAAACATAACAAAAAAACAACATCAACAACAACAACAAAAATTACATAGTGGTTGTTCAAAGGATTGAGGACAGGGTTGTCACTCTTTCCTTACACTTTCTCTGCTTGTCCTATTTCATCTTTCTTGTGAAAGCAACCACACTCCCCCATCTGTTGCCTGCAAATGACGAGATATATTTGCCCACAAACTAAATTCATTCACAAATCTGCTCTCATTCAACTCAGAGAACTGCCTTTAAAGCACTTTAAAAAGAGTTACTCCAACAAGAACCTTCGTAAGTTGCTGGCAGAAATGAAGATGGTGCAGCCACTTTGAAAAATAGGCATTTTCTTAAAAAGTAAAACATACATTTATCATATATCCCAGCAACCTCACACCTAGGTGTATACTCAAGAGAAATGAAAACATAAGTACACATAAAAACTTGGACACAAATGTTCATAGCAGCATTATTCAGAATAGCCAAAGAGTGGAAAACAACTCAAATGTCCATCAACTGGTGAATGGTTGAATAATGCACATAGTATGTCCATACAATGGAATACTATTCAGCAATAAAAAGGAATGAAGTACTGATACACGTTACAACATGGATGAACCTCAAAAACATTATGCTAAGTGAAAAAAAAAAAAAAGCCAAAAACAAATGACATATATGATTCCATTTATATGAAATATCCCAAAAAAGCAAATCTGGAAAGACAAAAAGTAGATTAAGTGATTGCATGGGACTGTGAACCACCTGTAAATGGGCATAAGGAATTCCACTATGGCGATGAAATGTTCTAAAACTGGGTTGTACTAATGCTCGCACAACTGTGTAAATTCAGTAAGAAAAAAACAAACAAAAAAAACATTGATTTACTCAGTTAAAATGAGTGCACTTTATGGTATGTAATTAGACCCCAATAAAGTTGTAAGGAAAAAAGTGTGCAGTGTCTATATTATCTAAAAACAAGGTTTATTCCATTCCTACTGCATTCAAAGTCTGGCTAAGCACTTTGATATAGTGCCTATACTGAACAAACTTTAAATATAATAGAATGTTAACATTTAAAATAAAAAAACAAACTTAAAAAAAAAAAAAAGATGAAACCCAATTCCCCCCCTCTTGAATATGGCTGCTCTAAGTGAGTCATTTCTGCTATAAATAAAGCAGTAGTAGTGCACTCTGACCTCAGGGACTAGGTCCAACAAGGCAACACAGCGTCTTCCTGGCTCTTTTCACTTGGGACATGAACTTCGGAAGTCCTGATTCCACATGTAAGAAGTCTGACTACCCATAAATGACCACGCTACAGAGACAACGTAGAGAAAGAAATGCTCAAGGAACAGTGCCAGCCTCCTGTTGAGTCTTTCCAGCACCAACCAGGAGACATGTGAATGAGCCTTCAGACGACTGCAGCCTCCAGCCTTCAAGTCACCCCAGCAGACACCAAGCGGAACAGAGAAGAGCTGTCCCCACTGAACCCTGCCCAAACTGCACATTCATGAGTAAAATAAATGGTGCACTTTCAAGGCACTAATATTTGAGTTGGTTTGTTACACAGCGTTGAAAAATCAGAACATTATCTTAGTATCTTAATCTTAAAATACTGGACAGCAGTTATAAGACACTTACAGGAAAAAAAAGTAACATTCTCTAAGAAAGTATTCAAACGCCCTAAAGCTGAGAACTTTCAGCAATAGGCTGGTCCTATCTGTTCCAATAGAAATTTACAAATCTCAACTTCCATCCTGGATAATAACTTTATTTTCTGTGTTGAATTTTACAGCAGAGATAAAGCATTAAGAGTCAAAATGACCTCTGGCAAAAGAGTAGATATTCAGACAACTTAGGATGTAGAAGTATGCAAAAACAGAGTTAGGTTTTTGTCAGCAGCCTGTGTTTATAGGATATAAAATCCACACTCTAGTCAGCCGTGATGCCAAGCGCCACACTTCCCTCCTGGGTAAACTGAAAAGGAACCCAGCTTGCTGCTCAGCATACCATTCAGAAGCCTTCCACATCATATATCACAATCGATTGTGTGGATTCAGGTTCAGGCATTTTCTAGTGAAAGGAATTTACTACTAACAGGTTTACTTCCTCCCGATCCACATCCTGTGGCTCTGCAGTGGCCAGGAGGGCACCACATCTGGTCGAACTAACTTTTTCAAGAGAGCAGGAAAGAGGTGAGGGAGGAAACTCTACAAATCAGAGAATATAATCAATAACCTGTGAGAAATCAAACTGAAGAGTTCACTGCAAAGTGGATAAAAGTTTTTCGGACATTCTAGTAAACAAAACTCTTACCTAAACTTTCCAATCATAAGAGAATTCATGACTCTAATGTATTACAAGATCCTAAAAGATTTTGTACACATGCTGCGTTAGGAGGACTTTATTCTAATTCTTGCATCAGTTACGAGGTTTTAAAGGCAAGAGATGGAACACCCAATTCAAAGTGGTTTAAATGACACAGAAAGATATCAGTCCATAAAACAGGAGACACAGGGGTAGGAGAAGCTTCAGGTTTGGCTAATCCAGAAGGTCAACGACATCATCAAAGATTCAGGTTTTTCCAGTCTCTCCATTTCACTGCCCAGAATGTCAGCTTCATCCACAGCTCCCTGTAGGAGAGCCATCAGGGGACTAAGACCTTTCTTGTTCAGGTCTAGCAGAGTGAAGAGAATGCCTCTGCCCACAAAATCAAACCCAAATCCTTCTCATCTGCCCAACTACGCCAGCTGCGGCCGTGCGGCTAATGGGGGGATGTCATATGCTGGAGGGCCGGGCCATGAGCTCACAAAGCCATCTGTGGCAAGGGGGCTAGAGTACCATGATGGGCTTAGAGCTGGAGCTGCACACAGTGAAATGGACCTAATGGAAGCAAGAGACCGACTTCCAAGTCCACTAAAATTCAAATCATCTGTTAAATGGTCTATCTGATCAATTAGAAACAGAGATTCTTCAGTTTCCAAGTGGATTTTGTTCTAAAAGTTCACCCTACGTCAGTTTTGATCTTAAAGTGTGATTAGGGCATACAGGGCATAGCATGCATTTTCCCACTGAAGCAATATATTTCCCATGTGCTCAGATTAGTTCTTGGCACATTTAAACCATTTATAGTTGAAGTATTTAAGTTGGGAATGCCTCTTTCCCTCTTTTCCCAGTGGATCAGAAAAAATAGAGACTCACCACCTATAGGTTGTTATGCCCTGGCACCAGGGGGTAGAAACAAGGAACTCTGCCCAAGCAACCATCAGCAGGAGCACAGAGCTCTCCAGAAGGAACCCATATTCCACGGTAGCAGCAGCTCAGATGGCAGGGGGGTGAGCTTCCCAAAGGCCATCTGTGCTTACAGAATACCTGTCAGCCACTGACATAAAAATGTTTTATCTTGAATTAAGAAAAAAAAAGCCTATCAACTAGTTTTTCTAGCACAATGCTATAATGTCCTAATAATGTGGATAATTCCTTTTTAAATTAAGTCAGTTCTGTGTTTTTAATATTTTTTATGTGTTCCTTTCAAGAACTCAGAAATCCATCATGTGATTAAAACCTTGTTTAATGACCTAATGATGATTTTCATGAGAACACTGACAGCAGTAAACAGAGCTACCCCTTAGAGGGTATACACCCCTATTCAATCCTCAAAACAGCCTTGCAAGGTAGGTGTTACTGATCCTTGCTCACACACATGGAAACTCAGGCTTTGGGCCCTTTGGTAATGTTCCCACATCCCCACGATTAGAGCATAGTGAGAAAAGGATTCCACCGTAGCAGACATGATTCCAAAATGCAAGCACAGAAAATTCCAACTAATAAACTTGCAAGCACTTTATTAAATCAGGTCAAAATATCTTTTAAAAAAAATTTTAAGTATGACCTGTTTCCCATATTTCCCTTGCCCCACACATTACTTATGATATTTTGAGAATGGAAAAAAAATATATATGTTCCAAGAATGCTTCCCTCCACTTTTTCCCTTTAGTTCTGAAATAGTAACTTGTGGTGCCCACTGACGTTGCTGTAAGCAGGATGCTGACCTTGCCAGAGCTGACAAATTGTCCACCTGGACACCATTTCCCAACAATGCCAGATGACAGTTTGCTGTATGATATTATTGTTATAGTTGGCACTAAGCCAAGTACATAACTGGTTTGTTTTCTGTTCACTAAAAGCTGAAATTCTACCCAAGCAACAATCTGACAAGACTGTTGGTATCAAAGATGATTTGAGGACTTCCTTGGTAGTGCAGTGCGTAAGAATCCACCTGCCATTGCAGGGGACACGGGTTCAAGCCCTGGTCTGGGAAGATCTCACATGCTGCGGAGCAACTAAGCCCATGCACCACAACTACTGAGCCTGCGTGACACAACTACTGAAGCCCATGTGCCTAAAGCTGGTGCTCCACAACCAGAGAAGCCACCACAATGAGAAGCCCGTGCACCACAATGAAGAGTAGCCCCCGCTCGCCGCAACTAGAGAAAGCCTATGTACAACAATGAAGACCCAACGCAGCCAAAAAAAATAAAATAAAATAAATAAATAAAATTTAAAAACCATGATTTGAGATGTTATTCTCTAGATCACGTCTTCTTGGACTTTAAGACGCACAAGTAACACCTGGGGATCTTGTTAAAATGCTGGTTCCCGTTCAGTAGGTCCAGGCCACGTCTGAGATTCTGCATTTCTAACACGTCATTGGTTGATTCTGTTGCATGACAGTCCACGCTTTCAGTAGCAACCATTCACAGCAGAAAGAGAAAAGCACGGGCTCTTCAAACTACAGTTATTACTTGCCAACATTAATCTTAAATGGCATGGTATCCTTTTATAAACTGCTACTATCAAATTAGTATTTTTACTTTGCACTTTCCTGAATTTGTTGCTGCTTCACGGTCAGCACTTTCCAAAGAGCATTCAGTACAATGCTGGTCTACCTTGTCCAATGTTATGTACTACACACTCTTCTTGGTGAGACACAGTGCACATACATATTTAAAACTGAGATGTACTGTAGTACAAATATAAGAGCTGTTCTAGATTTCTGAGTAGAGCCTGTATGACAGCAATTTCTCAAATGTGTCCCTGGCTCAACTTGGAGGGCTTGAAATAAAAATAGCTCTAAGTAAAACCCATGAAAGCTCTTCCACTGAACTTTGCAAAGCACTCTGGAAATAAAACTTCTTTGGGATCCTTTCAGAGGGTATAACACAAAGAGAGAAAAGTCTCACCTGCATGCTTTGCCAATGATTACAAATCAGCTTTGGTCAAGTGAGAAATTTGGATCAATAATGTCAAATACAACAATTGGTACCCTAAGCATGGCATATCGTGTTAAGAGCCAGGTGCCTTTTACCTCCCATTGTCCCTCTAGATCTGCTCAGTGGCAACAGTCCTTCACCCGCTCCCAGAATGAGACTCTGGGCAGTCCCCAGGACTTCTCTGGACATTCAGGAAATGAAAGTCTCTACATCTCCTACCCACCTGCTCCACGCTAGTGGAGGGGAGAGCCCATGTTCTGTGAAGAGTAAATCCCAGCTGGCTTCTTTTCTTTCCCACATACCTCATTTCCCATTTACTTCTTTCTGTTAATAACCATTTTCCAGGATTACTGTGGGTTCCTGGGAAGGAAAATTCTCACTTGATACTTAACAACAAAAGATTCTTGTTCTCTGGCCAGGGAAGTGGCTAAAGCCAACTCTCTCTTGTGGGTATTTTTACAGATTCTTTAGAAACGCACTCCCCTAAGCCCCTCTACCTATGGCTTCCATAATGCAGCAGTGTCTCTCCTTGGGCTCCCTTCTCAGCTTCCATACCCAGGAATATACCCCCACAGTCTCTTACTAATGGGTTCCTACCCTGTTGGCATGATCCCTTTTTTAAATGACCACAGGTAAACATTTCCACCCTGGGTTCCCCAACAGGTCGTTGGCATTTACACATTTCTGACATGCCACCAATTAGAAATATAGTCACTCCCTTAGAGGATCAGCTGTGTGTTCCATGTGTCACAGGCTACACCAACTCCCTAAAGGATGAGTTAGGCACCAGACAACTATCCCCCCCATAACTACAGGGAAATCATACCAAGATTCACTGGTTCCAATGACAGTCCCCCATCGTGCTATGGAAAGATATAAGACTCACAGCAAAACTCACCCAAAGAATTCTTCTCACAAAATCCTCTCTCCGTAGCCACCCTCTTTGACCCATGTGGAATATAAGAATTGCGTAATTAGTTTTTGCAGACTTCCTTTGCAAATCTGTAGCTTGGTCTTTATCTCACCTCTGGATAGGGCAACCATAGCAAAATTTTGTCCCCAGTGAGCAACAGAAAGAACTGCACACCTCAGAGAGGCAGTGACGACATCAGCAGCAGCCATTTCCCTGGAAATGTATGAGACAGTCCCTGAGGATTCCTGAAAATTAGCAGGTGAGAAAAGGACTTTGGGAGTCTGGAAATCGTGTGATCCAAGGACTGGGGCAGTAAGCCAGTAAAACACGAGCTATCACTATTAATACAGTTTTATTAACATTCACAACCTGATAAGAGCTATACAAATTCAGTTTACTGAAATATACGATGACAAATTAGAGACATCAATGAAGTCCATAAATTATCTAAATTTACCTCCATTTGGTCTTGAGTATTACGATTCAGTGTAATTATCAATTACTTTCTAACAATATTGTCCCTAGGGATAATATAAAGGTTAATTTGGAGATCCAGGGTATACACCTCAAAGTTGAGGTGGATAAGTAGAAGGGAGTAAACATATTCAGAAGCAACCTGAGTTAACAGGGGTGGTCAGTTTAGAATTTCAAAACCAAACTACAGAAAGGCCACAAAATGAATAGCATACATATTCAATAACCATGTGATTCATGTGTTTCCCAATAGGAAATTATAGGATGCATTCTACACCAAGCCACAAAAATATTTTCTTAAAATACTCTGCACAGAATCATTAAAACCCTGGCATAAATGTTAGGTGGATTTCCTCAATGCCATGCTCTCAAGAATACACTGAGAAAGAAGAGTTTGAAAGAAACAGCCTCTCACGAGCTAGAATAAACATAACTCATCCACTGCTTAGAATGGTTAATCCTGGATGTAAGCTTCTAATGTAGAGATCAAAGACTCTAGTGAAGTGAAACATTTGACAATAACACAATCTCAGTCACCGCATGGTTTTCCTCATCTCATTATGTGCGGAGCTCTCTAGCAATCTTGAGCAATCTGCAACAAATAAATAAATAAACACAAAGACTGTTTTCAAAAATAGCTGCCTAAATTGAAGCCACAATACACATGCACACTGAATGTGGGTACATGCCTACACAAGCTGGACTTGTAAAGACTGCAATGACAGAATGAAAAACAGGAGAAGAAATCTGGGAGTGGCACTTGCAAAGAGATGTCAGGAGCATGCTACATAACAGTTACATGGCACCCCCACTTCATCCATGCAGAAAAGGACTGCACGTGCAGGCAACACAGCACGAGAGAAGAGGAAGCACCATCCGTACGCTCTATCCCAATATCACACAGCCAGGTGCTAGGATTCAACCATTTTTTACAAACAAATTAGGAATTAAAGGAACGGTAAAAGTGTTTTTATTTGGATAGTTGATATAAACAAAACATTTTAATGCCATCACATTTAATTTTAAAGGTTTTAAAGTTAACATTTTCCAAATACTAAATGGGAAATTTTCAATTGCTCTATTAAGTTAAATTACAGTTGTGTTAACCCTTTATTTGCTTAAATGGGTATGCCCTCTTCTCATAAACGTATCAGAAGTAACATCCAACTGGCTAAGAAACAAAGTATCATATGAGAAACAAACACAGAACATAATATGAACACAAAATATCATTTAAAATCTGAGCTTACACTATTAAGCAATTATTAAACGAGAATAGTTGGTCCACATTAGTTTTTTATTTATAAAGTATTTCAATTTTCCAGGAGACTTCTCCAAAATTCTTAATTGTATGAAAACAAGGCACTTCCATTACTATTATTTTCAGGGTTACATCATGTCTTGTGGTTAATGTTAAATACCCCCAATCCTATTAACTGTTTTCCTTTGTTTCTCTATTAGTTTATTTATACAAATATTCACTCATCAAAATGATTTAGCCCAGCTGTGCCATGTGCTAAGGATTCTGAAACACATTATACAGCTTCAAGGAGCCTTATAGCATAGAATGAGAAACAAAGAAATAAGCAATGACTGCAAAACAAAGCAAAATGTACAACAGAGGTACATGTTATTCAAAACCTCATATTTCAAACTGCTTTCATAGACATTATTTACGTTTCTATATAACTCATGAAGTAGGGAGGGAAATTATTTAAAATCCCAATATTAAAGAGCATGAACTCCAAAATTAAATCTATCATCCACAATTATATAGCTCATTAATGGCAGAGTCTCCATTAAAATAATGGAAGCTGCGACTCACATCATACATTCTTTTCTCTACACCAAGCTGCATCTCACAGTTCATGAAGATGTGAAAAAAAGTCACCACTGTATCCACAACTAGTTATTGAATTCGTGTGCTTCCTAGATCTGCATTCGTACTGGAAAGTATAGCAGCGAGTGCAATATTCTCTATGTTCTGATCCTCTGAAATTTTAATGACTCTCTGTTCTTTCATTCTCATTTCTAAACTGTGTCTCTTAACCTCTCTTGTCATCCCCGTTCAGTGGAAAAGACCTCAGTTGTTAGTAGGCTCCAAATGAAAAACAATGAAGGCAACCCTCAAGTAAGCGCCATTAAACTTTAACTTGGAAAAAAAGGCCAAGGGCAGACCACACAATCTATGTAAGCATATACAGAAAAGATGTGGCCACCTACCAGTTGAATAACAACTGTGTGTTATCCTGGGAGATTTCTCACAGGCAGACATTCCTCAAGCTTTACTTCCAAAGGCTACACCGTTCCCCTCACCCTGCCTGTCTTCACATATGCCTAGTGTGTAAAAGCACAAACTGTCTTAATTACAACAAACTCACTCTATTAAACTAGTAGTTAAATTCTTGGCCAAATTACATCCTTATATTTTTCAGCAATGCTTTACTTACTGAAATCTTTCTTTTAGAATTTTGGTTTTGAAATTGCCTTCAGAATAGCACATTCTGGACTTCCCTGGTGGCTCAGTGGTTAAGAATCTGCCTGCCACTGCAGGGGACATGGGTTCAATCCCTGGTCCAGGAAGATCCCACACACCGAGAAGCAACTAAGCCCACAAGTACTGAGCCTATGTTCTAGAGCCCTCCAGACAAAACTACCGAGCCCATGGGCCACAACTACTGAAGCCCGCATGCCTAGAGCCCATGCTCTGCAACGAGGAGCCACTGCAATGAGAAGCCCATGCACCACAATAAAAAGTAGCCCCTGCTCGCAGCAACTAGAGAAAGCCTATGTGCAGCAACAAAAACCCAACACAGCCAAAAAAATTAAGAAATAAATTTATAACAAATAAAATAAAATAAAATAAATTACAGACATAAAAAATAATTTCTAAAAAAAAACAAACAAAAGAATATCACATTCTTTTCAAATACCCTCAAAAATGACATTAATAAATTTTAAATGTGGCTGTGGTTTTAGGAAAAAAATGACCGTTATTAGAGGCAATTCTTTGTTTTGACCAATGACCTCATTAGAGGACCAAATGCAGAGCTTCTCAAAGGAGGACAGTACTTAGGAAGACAAATAAATAATGGTGTATATCCTATAACCTAATAATTGCAATATTTTAAATTGACAAGCTGAAAAACTCATGAGTGAAGGGTTAATAAAAGAGGCTTTTTCCAGTCAGAAAAATATCTCAGACTTCAACTGGCTGTTGCTTAGTTCAAGGGCTTGAAGAACACTCCAAAGAAAATATTCCCTCTAGCAACAGTTGGATTAAAATGGTGATTTTGGTGTTTTGGCCAACGAAGACACTAGGGAATTGCAGGCCTCAACCGGACACAGCCTCTGTAATACAAAGCTGAACCATATGTAGTATTAGTTTCTCAATCACATTAATTTGGCAGAGGGATGCCAACTAAAGAGCACGAAGTGGTCCATTATCAACTCACAGAAGCCTGGGGGAAAGGCAGGACAAAAGAGACAATGCAAGATCTCATGTATATTTTCTAATAAAACAAACCAAGTTCAATGAAGCAAACTGTGCTCCTCGACCTAAAAGCGATCCGTTGGTTTCTAATTTTTTCTTCATCCAAAAGATTTTAGTGTGAACCTACCCACTTTCTGGGCTTCCAAGCTTAGTATCTATATTTATTTTGCCATCATATAGTTTCTGGGCAGAAAAATAGAGCCTTGAGACAGTATAGTAACAGTACAGTGGGAAGGGAATCAGACTAAAAAAGCTGGAAGAACTGATGGCTCTGGTCAGTGCTATAACCCCCACCCCATTTCATAAGTTCTCAGTTATAGACGTCAGTGATGGTCACAAATTATCCAAATTTACATCTATTTGGACTCGAGTATTCTATAACCCCCTCCAGCTGTGTGACGGTCACCCATTTGGGTGCCAAGCTCCATCTCTATCAAATGGGACTACCAGCGGGCACTCCACTTCACAAGGCATCTTGAACCCTCATTCACTTTTGGCTAACAAAGCAAATCATAGTTTTTGTATCACAGACTGTTGTGCACGGATGCATGTGTTAATTCATTCTTAGAGGGGAGTTTCTATTGCTACTAAATTATCTAAAGATTTCTCACCCTTTGGTCACAAGTAATTACACCTGTCAACTGCAAAACTTACTAATCTGTTGGGGGAAAAAAATGTGCACACTGTAAAATGAGACCACATCGTCCACATGGGCACAAAGCTAATAAGCATTTTATAATGATGGATGATTGCTCTTCTCAAAGCATCTGCAAATCTTTCAGATTAAATCACTACAGCCTACAAACAGTGTAGAAATAATTCAACCATTTCCATCATGGCTGAGGAAACGGAAGGATAAAGAGTTATCAGAAAGAAATTTGGAAGTAAGATCCAATTAACTGCTTTTTTAAAAAAGCAACGGAATTATGAAAAATGACACTGAAATAAATAATAATCAGTTTTATTGCTATTCTAAAAGTTGAAGCACCTACTCAACACTGACCTCTATAACCCACCAGGGATTCGACAGAAATTTATCGGGGCGATAATGATAGAAAAATAAATGACAGAAAACACTGAAAAATACTCAACAATCAGAAATTCTTAAGTTTTTCTAAAGATACACCATAATATGTGTAAATGACTTAAGGTTATGCTTTCAGGAGACTTCAATTTTTATTCCAGGGCCAAATTACTTAAACTATTTTTGTTCTGGACAAGTGAGTAAATTGTGTAGCCTCAATTCAGAGAGTATCAAATACCACCCTGTAGACAGAGGTTGTGACCCTACCTAAGTCCTGTGGAAGGATAATCTTCTAGGCAAATGGTGAAAAAATTTCACACAATTGAGTGTTTTACTCATACACTTCTCTGTACTTCCAAGGACACTCAGTGGGTATCCACCATCAGGAGCAGTATCTATCTAGATGAAGAAAACAGGAGAAAAATACATTTCCTGCCCTGGAAATTATTTAAATCTAGAGTCATTAGGAATAATCCCATCAGTTGCCACCAGAGCATGTGGTTTAGATTAAGGTAAAATAAGAATGAATACATAAACACATTGCTCAAGCTACTTCAGTTGTTTTAATAAAGTGTTGCTTCAAACTGTGTTGGAAGGGAAAGAAATGTAAATATATAGGAAGGAAGTATTAATAGAAAAATAAGATAGTGAAAAGGATCAATAAGCTGAGTTTTAAAAAGGCAATAAAAGGGGGAGATGTCTGCTGTTTCTTTGGTTTTCTTTTAATTTTTACTCTTTTTTTGGAGGGGGAAGAAGGGGGAGAGGAAAAAAGGAAAGTAAATTGCCCAGGCACACAAGCACAATTTTACAGTCATGTTTTACTCCTACTGATAGATCAAGGGATGATTCTTTCATTGTTTTGAACAGGCTGCCCAAAATCATGCTCTCTCTGTTATCCCCACAACAGCTCACCAACACTCAGAACTTGATGATCTGGAAACCGGGAGATGTTATCTCCAAACTCCTGCTAACTAAACGTTGTCACTCGCCATCTGCCTCTACAAGGATTAAGTCACTAGCCACTGCATCTGCTGACCATCAACACCCTGAAAGCAGTTCAGGGTGGAGATCAGGAATGAGGCACTCTGTGCTCTGCGAAAAACTGGCAGAACAGGTCTTCAGTTAGTCAGATATTTTCAGGAGAAGATTTTATGAGCCCAATGTCTTGCATCTTCTCACATCTAGAAAAGCACTAAAATCACTAATGGAGACATCTGCACCTTGTGACTAGCAGCAACCTTTCTGTGAACCTTCTGCCAAAATGCAAGCTCGACCTTCCCCCTTACCTCTCCAGAGCAGTTCCTCAGGGCTGAGAGGCTGTCCCCCGGGTTACAGTCTTCATTTTGCCCCAAATAAAACTTAACTCACAGCTCTCACGTTGTGCTTTTTTTTTTTTCAGTCGAAACTACATAACAAAGAAGCGTTGCTCTAGTCACAGTTTTTCATTTCTTTCCCTCACCTACACTCTGCTCTAGGAGGTAAATCTCTTCAGCATATACTCTTAAGTTCTTGCCTACTCAGGAACTTGGCTCCTCCCACCTGAAAAAGCCTAGAATCCACCTGCTCTTTTCAAACCAAAATCCTACCCAGTCCTGGTCACCACAAGATCTGGTTACTTCATTCCATCCCATCTCTCTCCACCTCCAAGATCCCGTTTGTACTTAGTTTAACAAGTGTTTTCTAGACGTTGCATGTTTATGTTTTTCTCTGTAGCTGAACAGTAAGCCATACTCCAAGGTTAAGTCAAAGCCTTTTCTCACATCTCCCTGAGGGCTGGAAAGGAAAGCACTTAATTTTTTCTAAAATCGTAATAAAAATTTTAAAAACCTGATAGTGGGCAATTAATCAAAAAGAGTTCACTTCCAAAACACATACAGCCCATTCACTGATTACAACCTAGTACAGGAAATCATAAACTGAAGTTTATGGCAGCCTCGAAATACCCTAAGGACATCATACTATGACTTTGGTCTTCATCTGTTTCTGGCTTACCCTATCGTAACTCTCTCCACTTCAAATTATCCAATAACCTCACAGGCAGCCCACAAGTCGCAGTGAAAGTGGTGTCTTTACAAATTAAGAGATATCTGCAAAAGTAGGGAAAAGAAGTTATAAACACATTCCTTTGGTAATTAACAGGTGTTGTCCAGGGACCATTAATGTGGATATGAAACTCAAGACTTCATTGTGGCTTTAGTACTTTATCATATCTATTGCCAACAAGAATTACAACCGTACTAGAAGATCAGGACCCTGCACCAAAAATTATCAATGAAAAGTTGAGAACTCATATAAAAATACCCAAATAGTAATATTCAAAAAGAAATGGGAAATGTCGAGGATGGAAAAGCAGTACTGCGCTGCTAAACTCAAAAGGCATATTCTTTAGTCAAAAATTCCTGAATATCAGGGGAAAAAAAGCAGCTCACTGGCTTAAAAATCAAGTCATTCATGTTCTATCCTTAATACCCTTTATTATTCTGTATTTGGATACAGATTTGAAGAACTCCCTAGTAGCTGGATTTCATTTAACAAATAATGATATAGCCTTAATGTAGCAGGCACTGTCCTAACAAACTTTACAAATATTAATTCAGTTAATCCTACACCGGTAGGGTTCTTATTCTATTACTAACAGGGAAACTGAATCATAGAAATACATGTGCCTGAGGTCACACACAGCAAATGATGCAGGGCAGATTCAGGGTCCACTCACTTCAAACTCTGTGCTTTTAACTATTATATTATGTTGCTTCTCCTAAAACATCCCAAGCTAAACTCAACACAGTCCCACCCTTGCCAATCCAGCATACCCTACACATGCAATGACATCCTCATTCTCCAAGTAACCTACCATGTCCATCTCTTCCATCTCCACTGGCCTTTACCCACCCCCCACAATCAGGAGTTGCCCTTTAAATTCCATTTCCACTCACCACTTGCTTCCATCCCTTACTCTCCATCTCCACTTGTAGAGTTATCATTTAGGACCTCATTTCTCCTTAGCATTAATGCAATAGCCTTACAACTAACTTGCCCTGCCTCTGGTGTTCTACGATCTGTTCTAAATGTCAATAATATTGACTTATTCATTATGCATTTATCAATCTAGGTCCCTCGGTAAGAATATAAAAATGAATCAAAACCCTGCTACAGAGGGAATGACAATACAGGTCTTCCAGCTCTGATCGTGCAATCTGAAAATACTCACTAAAGCTCTACTGTCTGCTGAACTATGTCCAAACTCCTTATCTGTCTTCCAGGTTTTCCAGAACATGAAATTTTTTTCTACCCTTTCACATAAACCAAGTTTTTCCTATTAAAGCCACCCATAGTTTGGACTTCCCTGGTGGTCCAGTGCTTAAAGTTCTGTGTTTCCACGGCAGGGGTGCAGGTTTGACCCCTGATCGGGGAAGTTCTGCATGCCACATGGTGAGGCAAAAAAAAAAAAAAAAAAAAAAGCCACCCATATTTTGACATCTCCCTGCATTTGCTCATGTTCTCTTTCCTATGACGATGCCATCTCTGCCACCTCCATCTAGTCTAGCTGAAATCCTACCCAAATCCCACAGCTCAGCTTTCTCGGATATTCCCAACCAGACCACAGCTTTCCACAGACGAAAGAACCTTAGCACCCTGAATCACAGAGGACGTATCCATCTGCCTTGCATTCTCCTGTTTACAAACAAGCTCCGATTTACAAAAGCACACTTAAGTTTATCCTTTGGAATGAATACATTCTCTGATACTCACCGCAAGAAAAGCCAGCTCAGTCCTTTCTCCCTATACTTCACACTACTTGGCATTCCCTTCCCTCCTCCCTCCCTCTCCATCTGCTGTTGCTATTGCATTTCACTTAAGACCTGGTGCAAATGCTGTCTCCTGCACAAAGCCTTTCCAAATCCCTCCAGCTAGAAGTAACCTCTCCCTCCTCTGAGTTCCCATAACATTTTACCTGTGCATCTCTTCCAGCAGTCACCATCTGGAACATCATTGACACTATTCACGTACATCTGCGCCAGTAACTCAGCACCCCAAAAGCGGACACTCGCCTCACTCATTTCCTACATACTTATCATTTGATGACCTCTGTGCTGTGATAATGATAATGGGTGGATAACAGGTAATGGTTGATTTCATTATACATGTTGGTCCTGATCAAGAAGCTAACATAATTAAAGAAAGTGAACCAGATAACTCCAGAGGAGGCAGGATGGCAGGACCAGGCTATAGTCTATTGCAGCCAATAGGAATGTTTATAGCTTATGAAATTATTGCTTCACAGAAGCAATAACTAGGAAGAAGTGAAAGTTCCTGGCATGTCAAGCTGGAACTCTGATGACATCCCTACACACAGATGGCTAATATTGGTTTGGTTCTACGTAGCCATTCACTGAAGACCTCATGCAAGGGCCTGACAACTGTATGGCTAGAGAAGCAATCCTGCATGTGGTTTAGAGCTGCACTTCTGGTTACAGGTTAAACTTTCTGTTCTGCTATTTATAAACATCAGCAATAGGTAAGGTAAGTCTCAATTTTTCCATGTATAAAATCAGGATAATTAGCTCATACAGTGAATATGAGGGTTAAATAAGTGTATGCAAGCAAAGTGCTTAACAGTATCTGGCATATAAGAAGGGGTTAAGCAACATTAGTTATCATACAAATATGTAAAAACTTTTATTTGACTTTAAGAAATTTATAATCAAGTTGTAGGACATATTTGCCAAAATACTTCTTCTGAATTCAATCTGGCAACCATTTCCTGAACTTCAACTTATTATACAATAGACAATGTTAGGTTCTAAAGAGAATAAAGATAAGAAGCTGAGAATTTATAAGTCCAGGAGACAGGACCAATAGCACTCCCAATTTACTATAATAAGTCAGATCATGTTAAGGAATACTTACTAGATACACTAGAAATGGCTCCCCAGTAAATACCTAGTGCACTGGTTCTCAACTGGGGACATCTGGCAAGGTCCGGAGACATCTTGGCTTGTCCAACTGGAGGCATTGGGGCAGAGTCTGCTACTGGCATTTTGTAGAGAACAGAGATGCTGCTGAACATCCTACAATGCTCAAGTCAGCCCTCAGCACAAGGAATCACTCCGCCCAATATGCCAACAGTGCCAGGTCAAGGATCCCTACTCTTCTCCAGCTGAAAATGACCCTGCTCTGGAGTTCCAGGCCCCACATCTCTACCCACTGCCTGATTCACTCCTGAGGAGACGGGCTTCCTGAGGCTTTGTCAGGCTGGCACTCTGCCAGTGTTGCGTCATGGTTGTTTCTCTGGCAGACTTATCGTCCCTTTGTTCTAGGCCTACCCTTCCACATGTCACCACATGCCTCACCAGGCCATGATCAGATCTATGAAGCTGCCTAAATCATCCCCCACTGTGGCATCTCAACCGCATTCAAGCTCCAGTTACAACAACAAAAAGGTCTGCGTGAAAATATCAAGCTATCTTAATTTTTATAGCCTGCTTTCGGGAGCTGGCAGTAAAACCTTTTAAACCTTTGCCTGAAAGGAATGAAAGGTAAGGTAAATTACTGTTACCTAACAGTTGCCAATTAAAATAATGAAGCTTCAAATGACTGAATTATCCATTGAATAAACATATTTTAGATTAGACTCTTGTTTCCACAATGATCATTGCTCTTAATGACTTAATAACTTAAAATGTAGAATAAAGAAAAAATTTTTTTAATGTTTTGACATTGTCTGCCCTATCACAAAGCAGCTCTGCATCAGTATCTTCTGAAATACTCAACATTTCCTGTGCTTTAAAACGTTCACTACCTGTTAACCTTGTAAATTCATGGATGTAAAGCATATGTCCTCACCCACCCCAACCACATCTAAAAGCAAACTTAAACCCTAAAGTTGTCACACCCAACAGGATGGCTATTATTAAAAAAAAAGAAAAAGAAAAAGAAAAAGAAAACAGCAAGTGTTGGGGTAGATGTTAGGCAGGAGGTAAAGAATTGGAACCCTTGTGGCACTGCTGTTGGGGATGTAAAATGGTGCAGCCACAATGGGAAACAATATGGTGGCTCCTCAAAAAATGAAAAAGGCTTGAAAGCAGAGTCTCAAAGAGAAATGTATAGACTATATTCATACCAGCATTATTCATAATAGTCAAAAGGTGGAAGCAACTCAAGTATCCATCAACTGATAGATGGGTAAACAAACTCTGGTGTATGCGTACAATGGAATATTATTCAGCCTTATAAGGGAAAAAGGCTGACACGTGCTACAATGCGGACAAACACTGAGGACATTATGCTAGCTGAAAAAAGCCATTATGTGTATTTTACTACAATTAAAACAACACAAAGCTGTTACTATTTAATGTGTTACTTCTAGGAATCATTAACTCAAAATTCTCTACATAGTTACAATTTTCTCAGTTATACCTCACTTCTTGATTAACTCCTTGCATAATCTCAACCTCAAAACAGAAGATTTAAATACCATCTATACACTGATGATTTCCAAATCTGGCTCTGACCTCTGCCCTGACTCCTAACTCCACCACAACTCCAGCTGACTAATAGTGAACATTTATGAAATAAAATTCTTGAGAGTACCCACAACACGTCTCCCCCATGATTACTACATCTCAGGATCCTGCCGACTAAAAAATTATTCACAACCTAAAAGCTGAGTTATGTTTTATTCAGAGGGAATCTTTAGGACTTCGAGCCCAGGCGGTTACATTTCAAGTAACCCTTAAAGAACTGCTCTGAGGAAGCGATGGAGGGAGCCAGGATATATAGGAGTTCTTCAACAAAGGGCAGGTAGTCTGACCATCAGAAGATTATTGTTAATTAAAGAAAACCAGATATCTCAAGTTAAGGAATTTAGTGCTTTTCTATGTATGGGAAGACACAAGAGTCTGGGCTCACTGAAATCACTCCTTTGAGATGCACCTCAGCTATCTGGGGCCAGCATCCTGTGTTTTCATATCCTGAGTTTCCTCTGGGCTCACTGGAGGGAGTGGCTGCAGTCTGACGGCTGCTAGATGGCAGGTATTCTTTCCTTCTTGAGTTCCCTTCAGGGCCCACCAGCTCACCACCGGGGCTGAGGACCATGACATCCTTGTTTACTGATATGGCAGGCAATATTCCATTTCTCCATGACATCCTTGTTTACTGATATGGCAGGCAATATTCCATTTCTCAATCCCATTAGGCCAAAAACCTTAGGTAAGTGGTTTTCAATAGGTTAACTTTGCCCCTCAGGGCATAAAATGTCTGAAGACATTTTTCACTATCATAACTTGGAAGGAAGGGGAGGGGGTACATCAATAGTGCAGAGGCCAGGGATCTCACTAAACATCCTACAATGCCCAGGACAAATGTCCATAACAAAAATTCATCTGGCTCAAAATGTCAATAGCGCTGAGCTGGAGAAACCCTGCCTCTGAAGCACAGTTGCCTCCTCTCTCTCAATTCATATGTGATGAAGCAGCAAATCCTGTTATATCACCTACAAAATAAGCCCGGAATCTGATTACCTCCATGGCTTTCATCCTGGTGCAAATCACAATGGTCTCCAACCTAATGAAGTAACTAAAATAAGCCTCCTGACTGGTATCTCCCCAGTTAGGAGAAAACCATCCAACTGTGTCCTCCACACTCTATATAACAGTCAGGCAATCCCTTAAAATCCTAAATCAGTTCATGTCACTTCTCTACTGAAAGACCCACAGAGCAACAGTCCAATCTCTCATGAGGCCCTACACACTCTTCATATTCCCCCCTCAACCCAATTCCACTGCCCCCCTTACCACTTTCCCATTTGTTCCTACGCTTAAACCACATCAGCCTCATGGCTGTTCCTCAAACACCCCAAACACTCTTCAGCCTTGGGTCTTTGCACTTGCTGTTGAGTTGTTTGAGCTACCTTAAAAGCACTTCCACCAGAGATCTTCAGGACTAACTGCTCTTTCTTTTGTCTGGTCTCTGCTTAAATGACACAGTCACTGAGGCTTTCTCTGACTACCCTACATTAAAACACACCTACAACCCCACTACCACCCATCCTCCTTTACACTCCTTTGTCCAGAGCACCTATTACCATCTGATAACGTCTGTTTCTGTCAACTATGAGACAGAAACTCTTTTTGCCCACAGCTATTTTCTCAGCTCCTGGAGAAGAAAATTGATATTTGTTGAATAAATGACTGCTATCTTTCCCAACTATTTCAATGTAAAAAATTACAGAAGTTTTGCTTTGTAAATAAAAAAAGAAACCATGCTATGCATACTGGTCCATCACCTGCTTTGCTTATAAGGGGACCCAAATATTACTATTGACAGCTTCAACATTTTAGTACAAGATATAAGCAGAATCTGGCTTAAACTATCACTAATGTGTTCACTATATGAAGGCTTGTTCTTTCATATGAAACTGATGAGAAATCAGACAGCTTTGGGAGTAGTTCTTTTTTTCTTTTTTTTCAATGTAAGCTCCATAAATGAGGCAGTGAACTTGGAGGCTACTCATTGGCTGTGTCTAGCAGAGTATACAGTCAGAGAAGACAATCAAAATCAAAAACACTTAAAGCATATATTTCATCTATTCCATGGATTCCCAAATTTCAGTCACTCATAAACTATTTCCATAATTTTGGCCATATCCATGTCCTACATTTTTCCTTATAAATTGACCCACTTCTTTTATTAAGCTTCTTGCAAAGTATTAATTTCCGTTAAATCCAGAGTTGTCCTTTATTCAATACACATTAAAATAAATATGCAACTACTAAAATGTAAGTTGTTCATTCATATAATGCTTAATATCTAACACATGGCTGGTGGTTTCCATTTTACACTCTGGGAAACACAGAATACGCTTCATTTATAAAAAAGAAAACATAATCCTGAGAAGCTTAGTGCTTTACTTGATGTCAACAATTAATTGCAGTCGAGACTTTTCCAACTTTGTGTTCTAGTTTCATGCTGAGTAGGGAAAATAAATTTTATTTGCATCGCTTACATAGTATTCTGTTATGTGTGACGAGTAGAAATTACACTGTGGATGAAATATAAAGTGTACAGAATTAAAAGTCTCAGATCTATGGGGATATTTTATTTTGCCATGAGAGACAAACAAAAATACAATAATTGCTATGTAGAGCATTGTTCTGCCACCAACTTAGTTAGATATGGTTATACAAATGAAGAGTACACCAGTTTTTCAAAAAACAGTGTTTCTGTCATTGAAGATACCTTAGATCCAACGGTTTGGCAGAAGTTTGGAAATATGGTTAAAGTCAAGTCTTCATAGGGTGACCGCATTTTCCAAACGAAAAAAGGAAATACACTATCTTCAGGACTAGCCTGTGGTTTACCACTACACTAGTAAAAAGTTAATCAAATTTCTCAAGTTAGATAGTTACAGTAAAGCTCTCTTGCCTAGTATAGTTGGGGGGGAAAGGAATGTTGGTTGAAATCATTCTTTTTAACTGACTCACTGTATTGTTTTTTTCTACAAAGCATTGTAGGTTCACACATAAAAGTCCCGTACATCCTTTGTTGAGTTATTCTTAAGTATTTTACTCTTTCTTAGCAATCTGGAGATGGTGTACAAAAATATACTTCATATATATCAACCTGGCTAGAGTCTTATTTTTAATTAATTCTCTGTAGATTATTTAGGATGTTCTATGCGGGAAAATCACATCAATAAATTATAGAATGAAGGAAACAAAATTAAGCCTTAGATTTTCTATGCCTCTGGTTTTATTTTACTCCACACCAGGAGCCCTCCAAAACAATACTGAATTTAAGTAGTAGTAGCATGTATCCCTGCCTGACTCCTGATTTTTAAAGTGAATGTTTCTAACATTTGCATTGTGAATACTACGTTTTGTAAGTTCTGTAAAATTTCAGACATACACACACGGACACACACACACATTTCAGACACAATTCACTATCATAGTATTCTGCTCAAATGACAACGTTAACTGGAAATGTCTTAAGGCCATTACCATGCTATAATAGACAAGATTTGGGTAATTATCTAAATCATAGTAATTTCCTCATTTCTGAAAATAGCACTCATATTTAGAGGAACACATACAACATACTCAGTCCCCTGGGCCTTGGGTGATTGGTCAAAGATCTTTAAATTATCTATTTTTTTTTTTATTTTTTTATTTTTTATTTTTTTGGGGGGTACACCAGGTTCAATCATCTGTTTTTATACACATATCCCCGTATTCCCTCCCTTCCTTGACTCCCCCCACCTCGAGTCCCCCCCACCCTCCCTGCCCCTGTCCTCTAAGGCATCTTCCATCCTCGAGTTGGACTCCCTTTGTTATACAACAACTTCCCACTGACTATTTTACAGTTGGTAGTATATATATGTCTGTGCTACTCTCTCGCTTCGTCTCAGTTTCCCCTTCACCCCCCGCCCCCTCCCATACCTCGAGTTCTCCAGTCCATTCTCTGTATCTGCTTCCTTGTTCTTGTCACTGAGTTCATCAGTACCATTTTTAGATTCCGTATATGTGAGTTAGCATACAATATTTGTCTTTCTCTTTCTGACTTACTTCACTCTGTATGACAGATTGTAGTTCTATCCACCTCATTACATATAGCTCCATCTCATCCCTTTTTATAGCTGAGTAATATTCCATTGTATATATATGCCACATTTTCTGTATCCATTCATTTGTTGATGGGCATTTCGGTTGCTTCCATGTCCTGGCTATTGTAAAGAGTGCTGCAATAAACATTATGGTACAAGTTTCTTTTGGGATTATGGTTTTCTCTGGGTAGATGCCCAGGAGTGGGATTACTGGATCAAATGGTAGTTCTATTTGTAGTTTTTTAAGGAACCTCCAAATTGTTTTCCATAGTGGCTGTACCAACTTACAGTCCCACCAACAGCGCAGGAGAGTTCCCTTTTCTCCACACCCTCTCCAACATTTGTGGTTTCCAGACTTTGTGATGATGGCCATTCTGATTGGTGTGAGGTGTGGCTTTGACTTGCATTTCTCTGATGAGTAGTGATGTTGAGCATCTTTTCATGTGTTTGTTGGCCATCTGTATGTCTTCTTTGGAGAAATGTCTATTTATGTCTTCTGCCCATTTGCGGATTGGGTTATTTGCTTTTTTGGTATTAAGCTTCATGAGCTGCTTGTATATTTTGGAGGTTAATCCTTTGTCCGTTGTTTCATAGGCAATTATTTTTTCCCATTCTGAGGGTTGCCTTTTAGTCTTGTTTATGGTTTCTTTCGCTGTGTAAAAGCTTTTAAGTTTCATGAGGTCCCATTCGTTTATTCTTGATTTTATTTCCCTGATTCTAGGAGGTGGGTCAAAAAGGATCTTGCTTTGATGGATGTCATAGAGTGTTCTGCCTATGTTTTCCTCTAGGAGTTTTATAGTGTCTGGCCTTACATGTAGGTCTTTAATCCATTTGGAGTTTATTTTTGTGCATGGTGTTAGGAAGTGTTCTAATTTCATTCTTTTACATGTTGCTGTCCAATTTTCCCAGCACCACTTATTGAAGAGGCTGTCTTTTTTCCATTGTATACTCGTGCCTCCTTTGTCAAAGATAAGGTGCCCATATGTGTTTGGGCTTACTTCTGAGTTCTCTATTCTAGTCCATTGATCGTCCTTTCTCTTTTTGTGCCAGTACCATACTGTCTTGATCACTATGGCCTTGTAGTATAGTTTGAAGTCAGGAAGCCTGATTCCACTGACTCCATTTTTCCTTCTCAAGATTGCTTTGGCTATTCGGGGTCTTTTGCCTTTCCATACAAATCATAAGATTTCTTGCTCTAGTTCTGTGAAAAATGCCATTGGTAATTTGATCGGGATTGCATTGAATCTGTAAATTGCTTTGGGTAGTACAGACATTTTCACGATGTTGATTCTTCCAATCCAGGAACATGGTATGTCCCTCCATCTGTTTGTGTCATCTTTGATTTCTTTCATCAATGTCTTAAAGTTTTCTGCATACAGATCTTTTGCCTCCTTAGGCAGGTTTATTCCTAGGTATTTTATTCTTTTGGTTGCAATGGTGAATGGGAGAGTTTCCTTCATTTCTCTTTCTGCTCTTCCGTTGTTAGTGTATAGGAATGCAAGAGGTTTCTGTGCATTAATTTTGTATCCTGATACTTTACTAAACTCATCAATTAGTGCTAGCAGTTTTCTGGTAGAGTCTTTAGGGTTTTCTATATATAATATCATGTCATCTGCAAAGAGTGACAATTTGACTTCTTCTTTTCCAATTTGGATTCCTTTGATTTCTTTTTCTTCTCTGATTGCTGTGGCTAACACTTCCAAAACTATGTTGAATAACAGTGGTGAGAGTGGACACCCTTGTCTTGTTCCTGTTCTTAGAGGGAATTCTTCCAGTTTTTCCCCATTGAGAACGATGTTGGCTTTTGGTGTCTCATATATGGCTTTTATTATGTTGAGGTAATTTCCTTCTATGCCCATTTTCTGGAGAGCTTTTATCATAAATGGATGTTGGACTTTGTCAAAAGCTTTTTCTGCATCTATTGAAATGATCATATGGTTTTTATCCTTCAATTTGTTGATATGATGTATCACGTTGATTGATTTGCGTATATTAAGGAATCCTTGCATCCCAGGGAGAAACCCCACTTGATCATGGTGTATGATTTTTTTAATGTGCTGTTGCAGTCTGTTAGCTAGTATTTTGTTGAGGATTTTTGCATCTATATTCATCAGTGATATTGGTCTGTAGTTTTCTTTTTTTGTGACATCTTTGCCTGGTTTTGGTATCAGGGTGATGGTGGCCTCGTAGAATGAGTTTGGGAGTGCTCCGCCTTCTGCAATATTTTGGAAGAGTTTGAGAAGGATAGGTGTTAACTCTTCTCGAAATGTTTGATAGAATTTGCCCGTGAACCCATCTGGTCCTGGGCTTTTGTGTGTTGGGAGATTTTAAATTATCTTGATTTGACCAATCAGAGCCTTTAAAAAAATTTTTTAAGTTCACCAACAGAAACTAGACAAGCCTCCTCCTGTCTGTGAGGTATGGAGGCAATGTTTATGACTCTCCATGTTCAAGAAGCCAACTGAGAGAATGGACTTGACAAGCAAATGACAGTCAGAGACAAAAAAACTCTCCTGAAAGAGCTGATGATTCTGGCTGTTCCTGAATCCACATGCAACACAGCCCTCCCCATAGATGAATGAGACATCCCAGTGTCTTCCCAGTCAGTGTGTCATTTGCCTTGCAAATGAGTGTCCCAGGTGACACACAAATAACAGATCTCACCCTGAAGTGACACAAAGTAACTTGATAAGAATCCACTAAGAGTCAAACTTTAGTCTTCAAATGAGGAGCCCTGATTCTAGGACAAATGGCAAGTTTATGAATTTGCTGCTATTTTTAATTAGTATTATAACAAAGTAAAATGTAATAAGCTACCACACTATTACAAAATGTTACCATTGGGAGAAACTGGTTAAAGAACACACAGGATTTCTCTGTATTATTCCTTACAATTGTACATGAATTTATAATTATCTCAAATTTTAAAAAAAGTTTAATTGAAAAAGATTTCATTCTCTTCTACCTTAATGGTAATTAAATGTGCAATTTCTTCTGTGAAGCATGAACAATATGACCTGCGGTTTAATCATAAAGACAAAAACATTTTGCTCACTGAAGAATACCCCAACCTCCTATTTCTGAATATCTGGTTGGTCTGTCAGCTGATATCTCCCAACCATCAATAGCTTTGTGACATCATTTACAATGTCCCTTCGTGCTCATCTTTAACCACTGCTTTTCTAGTTTAACTTACATCTACTTAGATTTATTTTCATTGCCCTTTAAAATCAAGTGCCCTATCCAGATCTTAAAACTCTGGGGTATGGTGACAAAACGGCTTTATATATGTACTGTTTATGGTATCAAAGTACCTTTGTGTTTCCTAACTATCAAAAAACAAATCAAAACATAGATTATAAATGTCGTAAAGACTAACACATACCCAACTATATCAAAGAAATATGATGACCGATACCATAGAATAAATGTATTTTTGAAAATATGATACGCAATTATAAGACTCCAAAGTAAAGCCTATACAACTGGGATCAACGGCAAAGGCAGGAAGATGGAAGAACTAGAGATGGGAGGAAAGAGATGGGAAGCACAGGTGTTATGTCCAGTAGCAGACTCTCACAGCCACAAGAAACAAAAACCTATCACCAAAAATTCATGCCAAAGTAGCAAAGCTGAAAAGGAAACTTTCAATACAGTTCATGTCTTGACACGAAAAAAAAAAGTGAAAGTTCTTTATTCTCGTATCCTATCTTAAATTGATTGCTTTTAAAATAGCACTATCTGGTGGAAAAGTTCCCCTAAATCCTTCCCTACAAAGTTAATCTTAAAAAAATAAAGGGGTCTTGGGAAACAGGAAAATATAAAGACTGGATGCTTACTGTCACATATCCACTTACAAATCTTTAAATCTAGCAATTTGATGTACACCCATGAAATACCAGCTGTGAGGATGGAGGCAATCAAAAGAAAAAAATTTATGCCCAAATGTTAATGAAACTGGTATACCTAAATACAAATATATTTCAAAATTAGTGCCACCTCAGTTCCCTCAGCTGATTCTATCCAGGACAGCAGAACTCACTAACACACAAACCGTAATAGAACTACAGCAGGTACAAGCTGCTTTCCTTCTTCTGCGAGCTGGTAAGGAGCATGACACTCAAGTCTCAATCTTCTCTCTTTTATCCCCTTTCCTATACTCCAGGATGGAAGCGTGAACTAGCAGGGAAATGGCTCAAAGGCAGCCTGCAGGAACTGCTTCACTGTCTGACCACCACACTGGATCTGTTCTAAGATCTTTTCAGAATTTTGACACACATTTCTAGTCATCATTAAATGTCCTAGTCTCTTTCAGTTACAGAATCAAAAGACTTAATTCACAAATATGAACACTTTGAGGTATTTTCTGAAACCCTAGCAATTATTCTATTCAAGGCCTTCACACAAAATTAACAAATTTTACTCAAAGAAAGTTTATTTCTCTTTTAGACTTAACTGTAATGAATTAAGTTAATCTGAGAAATGGTAACTAGGAAGCTGTGATAACTTTCAAAACCACCTTTTCTTTTTCTGTAAAGGAGTATGCACTATTCTAAATTTTGGACAACCAAGATGGCTTTCAGAACATCTAATATATACAAGGAAAAAAAAAAATAAAACAGATCAGTCCTCTGTCCTCAAGGTGTTTAAAATTTAAATAAAAAAGAGAATACACAGGATGTAACAGAACAGTGGGCTGAAGTCCAAAGACCTGAAATTGAGATCTACGTCTTCAACTCTTGTCACTTAATAATGGTACGTTATCACCTTGAGTAACTCATTCAGAGTCTGAGCTCAGTTTCAGATTGTTGGAGGATAAAATAAAAAAATATATAAAAGCACTTTGCACTCTAAAAAATACAAATCAATACTAGGACTATTACCAATAAAAAATAAAAGACATTATCATTGCAGTCGTTATGAATTGTGTATGACCTGCCACCTCTCAATCCTATCTTTTAATATTTCACCAAATAACTGAAAATCAGGGAAATCATGGAAAGCCTCTGGAATTCAATAAATGTGAAAAATTAGAACTTTGTACATGAAGAACATTGAGCGTTTTTTTTTTTTTTTTTTAATTTCAGGTGAAATCATTATATAAAAATGTTGGTATAGGGACTTCCCTGGAGCTCCAGTGGTTAAGACCCTGTGCTTCCACTGCAGGGGTCACAGGTTCAATCTCTAATCAGGGAACTAAGATCCCACATGCTGCGTGGCCAAAAAATAATAACAATAATAATTTTTTAAAAATGTTGGTATGTAGGTCAACATACCTAAAGTTTGCTTCTAATAAAAGTTAACCTAAGACACACCAGAAACGTAATCCGTACTCATATATGTGGAATGTCGGCACACTGTGCATTATTCATCTAAGATAATAAAAGAAACTGGATTACTTCACAGATAATTGGACTTAACTGGTATCAATGCCAGAAACTCAGAGATTAATCAATATCATTTACTGACGGCACATGTGCAACGCAAAATTTTATGGCAAATTTTCCATTACACAAAGGAAAATCTTTCATTGAGAGAAATAAGGACATGTAATTTTTTCAGCTTTTAAAATATTCTCCAGTTTCATGAATTCTTGGTTCAAAGGAGTGGGGAAAGACTTTCGGCTCTCACATGCCAAAATTTGATGAGAGAACTGTCAAAGCATTAATGAATTAAGTTTTTGCTGAAATGTATACCTGTTTAAGTATAAAGAAGAAATTGAGTTACTCTAATTTTAAAACTTGTAAAGTCTGTGTTCTTCCCTAATTTTTCTAAGATAGTGAAATAATTTACCTACTGCACTTAATAGAGCATCTCACATGCTGTACTAATAATATATGTTTGCTATTGTTATGCAGTTTTTAGTTTTAAAAGTCTTAGTTTGTAACAGTGTGGATAATGCAAAGGCTCTGGAGCCCAACAGCCTTGGGTTAAACCCTCGTGTACCACTTATTATTACTACGTGCCTTTGAGTTTGCTCCTCTTTAAAACAGATCTATTACACCTGAGAGGGTTGCTATGCAGATTAAATTCAGTAAAAATATAAAGCAATTGTAGCAGTGCCTGATACCTTGAAAATGCTCAGGGTCAGTTGTTATTTTGTATAGCAATGTTTCATAATAGAACTATAATGCAAACCGTATAATAACTAACACATCTTAGGTGCTCAGTAGCCACAGATGACTAGTGTCTAATGTAATGGACATCACAGATATGCTTTTTGAATCTCTTAAGACTCATATAAGAGACCAAAATCTTATATCAATAATCAAATAATTTATATTTGACACATTTATTCCTTTTTTTAATATAGATCTACTTTGATTGTATCCTTTATTAACCCTTATGTAGGACTGATTATGCTTTTAAAAAATGTATAACAAAAACAACAAAAAAGTATAACAAAGGATAGTAGTTTCAATACTCTTACAAAGGAAGTGATTATTAAGGTTATACATTTCCCCTCCTAGTACCTCATCTTGTTGTTGTTGTTGTTCCAAAGTAAGGCCCAGACACCTAGCCCATTTCAGGAAAGTACTTTCATTGCCCAAGGATAAAAAAAGACTAACATGGGCACTGAATAGAAAGAATACAAATCCTGAGAAACCTAAAGCGAAATTTGTAGCTTACACAGGTCAAATGTGAATGTTAAATGTTGTGGGTAATAACAGTAAAAATAAGAGGTTTCTTATATTCATCAAAATGAAAACTAAAAGAAATAAGTTCATCTATATAAACTCTTCACAAACACAACCTAAAATATTCTGAAGTTCTGGCTTCCTTAACTGGAAACAAAGATTTTAAAAATGTATATTGCTACACACACAAACCCACATCCCAAACAACCAACCAACCAACACACATACACACTAAAAAGATTTTTTTGTCAAAGTCAGGGACTCAGAGTACCCAGAACATGAGGGGCCCAGTGGCAGGGTTGGAGGAGCAGCATAGGGTAAACCAGAGAATCTGGAGCCTCCACCCTGAGAAGGCTGCAGCCACTGGTCCACATCCTGTAAGTTTCTATTAATTATCACCCTATGTCTCCCCTACAGCCAAGTGAATAAATGGGACTTCCAGCAAGCTGTCCAAACAGCTTTCTCCTGGTTCCCTTACTGATCCAAATCTCCTCTGTTGATTCTATCTCACCTGACCAAACTCTGGACTCTGCACCTCAGGGCTTGACCCTCCCATCTTTTCTCTTCTGTCTGCACACTCACAGACTGGGTGACCTCATATATTCCCACAGCTTTAAATACTCTCAGCATGTTGACAATGTCTAAATTTATATCTCTAGTTCCGTCTGCTCCCCTGAACTCCAGACTCATACACCCAGATGCTCCCTCAACAAGGCTACTTGGATATCCAGGAAGCATCCAAATAGATTCAAAATTTAACTATTTCTTCCTCATCTCCTTCTTCATCCCAATAAATGGCAACATATTCTACCAGCTCCATTATTTTGCTTTTTAGCACTTACCTCCCTCAGATATAATTTGTTTAAATATCTGTTTCTCCCCAGCAGAATGCAAGCTGCATGAGAGCAGGTATTTCCGTCAAAGAAATACCAAAGGGGACTAATTTAAACTGTGTGGAAAGTGCAGACCCCCAGGAGATATAGAAGGTGAAGTCTGAAGGACAAAATGCAACCAATCGTAAGAGGACATAGATCAGGATGTTCAAGGCAGAAGAAATGACAAATATGAAGGTCTAAACTCAACAGCTCAGGAGGATGGAGAATAGGGAACTAGAGGAAGAGTACTGAGAAGGGAGGAATGGGGGGTGAAGTATAGTTACAGGGATTCAGGGAGAGGGGATGTCAAGTCCAAAAGCCTGGAGGCAAAAGGGTCAAATTCAGTATTTCAATAGAAGTAACAAAGAAGCTACAGGATCTCTTCCAGAAGGCCTCAACTGAGCATTTCACTCTTCTCCAGAGGGTTCTCTTGATGTTAGCATTTGTTCAAATCAATTTTGAACAGCCTGGGCTAACTAGTGGCATTTGCACAACCCAATTGGCTGTGATCTGAAGTAAAATAGAGCACTTCCTGTGGAGGTATGGAAACTGAAGAGACCTTACCACAAAGTTTATGTGGTTTGGAAGCCCCTGTCTGCATTGGGGACCATCTCAGAATCTTTCCACCAAGACACCTTATGTATGACATCTCTAATCAAAAGTATGGAAGTGCTGCATTCTATGGGGAAAAATCCTAACATTTCCAATAAAGATGCATTTTTAAAAAAAAGGCTGTATCACTAATCAATACCATATCCTAACTGCAAGTAATAAGAATTTTACTAAGGCCATTACAAAGGGCTATTAAATTATTTCTTATATTTGGGTTGTTAAAAGGCTGTTCCCTCAGAGCCACTTGATGGCAAGTGTCAACTGATATCTTGGAAAATATTGAATCATGGAAGATGGGTTTTTGAGTAAGAAGTATGAGACAGGATAAACTATACCCTCACAAGTGTCTGACATGGATATTTTCAAACTTACTCTGAGTCACTTTTTTCGTTGCATTAAAACTATTCATTTTTAGTTGGCTTTAGCAGAGTTTGTTTTTTTAAAAATTCAATACTTAAAGTTAGTAAAGAGCTAGGAGGAAATTCCACTTCTAAAAATCATCTAAAAATCAATGTTTCAAAAATAAATAAGTTAATTAAATAAATAAATAAATAAATAAATAAATAAATAAATAAATAAATAAATATCATCAATGTTTCTTTAGGCTCTCTCTCTGCAAATAGACTTTAGGCTACCCAGATGATGTACTCAGTATGGTAAATCACTGGAAGCAAGAGAATTTGTTTAAACTGTTAAGTGTCCTTTTTCATCTTCTTGAGATTTTTATGCTTGTTTAGTCACTGTTCTGACATGCTTAGGTTTTGGTTAAATTCAATTAATATACAATAAGTCACAACTTATCACTAAAAAAAAGAATGATTCATTTATTTCATAATCACTTATAGAACTCTTTCACACTTTCCTAGTACACTTAAAATATTCTACTTCCTAAATGAAGCACTACTTTTTAAAATACAAATTCTTTGCACAAAATCCACTACCAGCTGTATGCTCAGTTACAGTAACACAAAATGACTAGAAGTGTTGATTAAATGCTCCAGTATTTAGATTTGTGTGTTTAAATGATTACTTTTATATAATCTTTGCGGAAATGCTCTAGGCTTTCATCTATAGAGATTTTTCTTCATTATTTTGCATTTTTTATCTCAGATCGTTCCTGAAACAACAGGTAAGGCAATCAAAACCCACAGTATGACTTCGCTCATGAATGCAGAATTCCTCCTTGCACCAATATGAGAAATATGGCTGAGGGTAGAAATGCAAGATCCTTGAAACACTATGAGCTGGTGGGCCAATCTCCATCTCCACTGCTTATAAAACACTCTACCACATTCCTCAGCCACTTCCTGGTTTTTGTCCTTTATCCTGTTATCATGTTGGATGATCTCAACATTCTGCTTATAAAACATCCAAACCTCAGAGCTCAGCTTTCCCAATTCCTAGGGTCTTTCTCCCTGCTTAGCCACACCTTGATTTTATCACTATTTAAACCAGCTCCATTGCCAGGTTCACTATGTTTCATCTCCCACTCCTGATCACAACGTCCTTGCCTTCTCTTAGAGTCTCCTGTGTTCCTAGTTAACCTTCATTATAAGTAAGCAGTCACGGTTGCCCTCTCGGCTTCCTAAGGCTCTCAGTACCCTCCTGCCTCAATCATCGCTGTACGCAATCAGGACCATTTTCATATTACATAAATCCACGTCCCTGTAATCCAACACCATGCCTTCTGTGCCAACCATCCACCTGAATCTGATCTCCCAACTGTTCTTACTGCTCACAATCCAGGGCTCTGGGTACTGTTAGAAAAATCTGTGAAAACAGGGTTATTAATCTTTCCTAGACATATTCATGATGTTTAACTTCAATGGCTCTTATCCCTGACCAGGAGGCCCTTTCCTTATAGAACCTGCTCCTGGCTGTTCTAAACTATTTCTACAAACTCATCTCACAGCAGAGGACCACTCCTTCCTAACACTATTATCCCTCTGTCCAACCAACCAATTTACTGTCCAAAGTTCTACGTTTTACCCAATCCTCTTTTGTCCCCGCACAGAAGAAGAGTTTTTCCCCTGGTGTCTCCAGGCGTCTCCTTAGTGCCAGAAGAACACTCTCTTGGCTTTTTCTCCCCCTGCAAGCTATAACACACTTTCCCACTCTTATACCTTTTCTATAATTATAGCCCATGCTAGTTGACTCACTGCTCTCCTGAACTATTTGCACAGGATTTGAAACACTAGAACCCTAACTAACACGGGAGTTAGGGGCACAGTGGAAAATCCACATGTAACTGATAGTCGACCCTCCACATTCACGGATTCAGCCAACAGTAAATCCTGCAGCACTATAGTATTTACTACTGAAAAAAATCCACATGTACCTGGACCCGTGCAGTTCCATCCCATGTTGTCCTAGGGTCAACTGAATTCTCCTGGTTCCCATGCCATTTTCAACTCTTTATTTTCACTTCTCTCTAACCACTCTTTCCCACGTCCATCATCAGCTTGTCTTCTGGGCCATAAATACACATGCTACCCACTTCTCCTCATGCAACTTGAACTTCTACTGTGTAGCTCACAGAGCTAGAGTGAGGACTATGCATAAAGCACTTAAGTGCCAAGTCACCTCTACAGAAAAGCTCTCTCTGACTACCCCAGAGAGGGTCAGTCTCCCACAGTGCTTCATCTCTACCTAGGACAGGCCACACTGCACGGCTCTCTCTCTGATGCTGGGACCAGGCCTGTGGTAGGCTCATGTTTCCTAAGAAAACATGGTCATCCCTCCCCACAACCTTTCTTCCTCACCTAATCTGTCTCCCACATGGCCACCAATTTAATCTCTCCCGAATCCCATATTGAGCCTCTCATTCTTCTACCAAAAACTACTAGCAATTTTCCCATAGCCTATAACAAACAAAACACCAAAACTTCTTATCACAGCTCTTAAACTCCACATATGCCCAAAACTAGCAACCAGTCTTCTATTAATACCTTCTTAGAACCCTCTGCCTTCTTCTACAAATATACTTTCTCCCACCTGTGGCCTCTGCTCGAGCTCACTTATGTAATTGCCATGTCCTAGTTGTGTGATTCTCCCTCAGCTCAGGCAATGTTCCCCAGGAGTCAGGGCCTCCTTAAGACCATCCTCCTCAAATTTCTCTTCCTCATCCACTGAGCAAAATGACACCAAAATGTGCTGTATTCCTAGCCCATTTAGTCCACAACCTGAGCATTTTATTTATGTGTATATATACAACTCCCCAATAGGATGGTGAAGCCAGTGATACCAAAGATGATGTTTTAAATAAGTCTGTAACCCTCACTGTAACTGACAACCAACATTTTTACCACCATCAACATTTATTACGTGCCAAGTGGTGCTATAAATGCTTTACAACAATCCTATGGGAAATATACTACTATTTTTTCCATATTCAAATTAGCAGCCTTGCTCATAGACAGGGGCCTACACAGAACTGTGAACACAATGGGTACAACATTGTATCTGTGAGTGGATAATGTATCACTAATAACCATGTTCTGATACTCGCACAAATTAATCTGTCAACCTAGAATGCTTTCCTATTCTTCCCAGTCCAGCGAAATCCTCCAAGCTTTCAAGACCCAATTCAATTGTCACCTTTTCAAGAACGTGCCCTGCTAACACCATGGCAAAGTTAGTTGCCCCTTCCAAGAACTGTCTTTAATACTTGTAATGTGTCTTCATTATAACACTAGGGATATCTAGAAGACTGCTCAATTAGAATGGGTTTCTTAATGGCAGTTTGTTCAGTACTTTTAATTCTCAGAACAATTAAATGGAAAGTAAAATGAATGTAATTTATATCTGCAGACAAATGAAATAAAAAGAAATGGTATATCTTATTAGCTATATTTGATCATTCATACTCACAAATCCTTTCCGTAACATTCAGCACATGTATCAAATCATAAAATCTGGTATGGCTAAATCTAATTCAGAAGGTCTATTCTTCCTTTCAACACGTCCAAACAAGGCATTATTCTTAAGAAATGGAGAAGAGACTTACCAGTCTTCTCCGTTCTTCTTCTACTGCGATGAGTAGTCTTGCGAATTCTTTTAGTGACTGAGCTATTCAGAAGAAAAAAAAAAATAAGAAGAAGCATTAACCTCTTTACATTGCTAATATCTAATTGCACAAGAATAAACATTACAATAAAGATACTTATAAATTTGTATACATTCTGTGGTTTTATGTTTTTATAAGCAGGAAACAGTATATACAACAGGATTTCAATGACTAACAGCTATAGATAAGAGATGTTTGTGTGCTACAAACTGAAGTTTAGCACATATCAAGTATAATGTTTTTTCTTCAAAGGCACTAGGGGAATATAGTTTATATATTTAATAAATAAAATTTACACATTAATAAACAAAAGTGTAGTACTGCAATCACTTCTAAACAGAATCTTACAAGTAATAAATTCATTAAATCTATAAGAAGCGATAAATCCAGTACTATTTAGATGTATTTAGTAGCAGCCAGTAAGGCAAAGTCTTCCACTGACTTCCTTCTAGAAGCTCAACACGTTTAGATACTTAAAAACAGAGTCTTTATTCTGTATTACTGTATCACTCTCATACCCAAGGTACTTGAGACCTTTGCTAGTCAGAGTGGTCAGAGGACCACCAGCATCAGCATTTTGGGGGATTGTGTGAAATGCAGATGCTCTGTCCCCACCCCAGAATCTGTGTTTTAACAGGATCCCCAGCTGATCCCTTTGCACATTAAAGTTGAGAAGCATTGTTTTAGAAAAACTATCTGAACCTATATTGTTGTGGCTTGGGAAGTATTCAGGAACTCTGGGAGGACAAACCAAAAAATAAATAGGGAGTTACAATAACATATTCTTTAAAAATGCATAGTGCCACACAGTAACTGTGAAACACTAACTCATCCACATCAATTGCTGTACCTCATACTTAATATGAATTATTAACTAAAGTTGGAATGTTTGGATCACAAAACTAACAAAAGAAATAAGGTGAGTGCAAATTTTATTTTGATTTAAACCTTGAACCTTCCCTTCTATGTCTTTATTCTTTAGGCTCCCATCTCTTCCTTCATCCATACTAAGACTGAAAACATCCTGTGAGACCAGAAGTCTAGTAAGTCTGGCATAGAGTCTACAATAAAGGCAGGTGAGTGAGGACAACACATCAAGAGTCTCATCAATAAAACTCATTAAGTAAGAGAAAGAATGGTTTCCACTTAAGAATTTAAAATTACAATCTTGGATTCTTCTTCTCTCTTTTTAAAACACTAGGCTTACACTAACAAAGCGGGTTTGAAATTCTATTCCTATGATTACTTCACACTGTTTTATTCAGTTACCAAAACAGAAACCAAAGGATCACCTGGGAGACTCACATTAATCTGATAAACACATTAATGGCCTTAGAGTGAGTATAACTTTTTTAAGAGGTTTAGAAAATGTGATTTTCATACATTACTAATATGGAAAAAAATATCAAATTGTACACTTTAAATATACGCAGTTTCTTGTATGTCAATTCTATCTAAATAAAAGTTCTTAAAGAAAAAGAAAACATGATTTTCATTTCTGCAAAAAAACCTATCAATGCTACAATACAACCCAGTTTTGACAACAATAAGTCGAAGAGAAAAACATTTTACAAACAGAAGATTTTAACTGGAGTGTGAAATAGCGTATTACATTTTCGTACTTTCAGTAAAGGAATACCCAGTCATCATTCCGGCAGTTGTCTACTGCCACTGAAGATCTGTTGATAAGCCTGGAAAAAAAGCCAACAAAACTTTGGATGATGGAAGGTAATGTTAACACGCCTACAGAGAAAGAAGCCAAAATGTGTGTCATTTTGGGCCACAGAAATTGAAGGCAACAGGTACTCCTGAGGTGGGAAATAAGAGGAAATGTAAATAGAAAGAGCACAGTGGTTGAAAGTCTGTATAAGAGGCACTTTAACCCCAGATTTTTAACTTAACACCTCCCAACCTTTTTAATAGATATCAGACAAAAACAAAAACAAAAACACCTTACCCTCATATGCTTCCTTTTATCAGACGTTACTGGTTAACACACTCTAAAGAAACATGGGAACAAAACATGAAAAGAGGATATGAATTCTAGACAAGCAAAGAAGCAAAAGGAGTTCTCAGGACAACACAGAGCTATTCCAGGACAACAGTTGTGCCAGAGGCCCAGCAAGGCTCTTGTCTACACTGGAGCAACAGGTTAGAAGCTCCAGGAAAGGTCTCCAGAGAAAGAAAAATAGAAGTGATCAATAATATCCTGACATGTCTAAATGTAATGAGAGGAAATTTATATTCCTTTTTTTTTTTTTTTTAAAGAAAACTCAAAAGCAATTATAGTTAGTGATCAAAAATATTCAGGGGGAAAAATTCCAGAAAGTTCCAAAAAGCAAAACTTGAATTTGTTGCATGCCAGCAAATATTTACATAGCATTTACATTGTATTAGGTATTATAAGTAATCTCGAGATGACTGAGAGTCATATGGGAGGATATGCATGTTATATGCAAACACTATGGGATTTTATATAAGGGACTTGAGCACCTGTGGACTCTGGAAGGCAGGGGGTACTGGAACCAATTCCTTGCAAATACCAAGGGACAAGTGAACTAAGTGCTGGGAAAACAAAGTTATACAACTAACATAATCAAGATAATTGAAATAACTGAGTTGTGAGTAATATGTACACAGTCACTGAAATATAAACATTAAAAATTCAATTAATTTTGCCAAAATTAAGTTTCAGCTCTACTGAAAGAAAGGGAAAGGAACATGTAAGACAGTATGAACTCAAGACATAGTGACAACAATATGAAGTGAAAGGATAATATCTAAAACTAAGAAACAACAAAACAAAACTCAAGAAGTAGCAAGGTAATCATGGTCTTGAAAGAAACAAAAATGGTTAAAATTTCAAAGTGGTCTTGAGACAGGAAAGAAAGGAGCAGGGCCCAACCTTTAAAAGACTGACATAGCCATTCTGTCCTATCTCAAGAAGAACAGGATAGGACAGAAACTGGTAGAACCCATTAGGCCCAAGCTGGCAGAAGACTGGACTTCCAATAGACCTTGAGCCTTATTACACGCTCATTGTAATACATTAGCATATGCTAAATGACACACCCACAGGCGCCATGACCGTAAAAGGCCAAAAAGTGGGCAGATGGCACAATTCCTAGAAATCTCTGACCCTCTTCCCAAAACAGAATAATCCTCCCCCTCATTAGCCTATGAAATTACCCAGCCCAAAAAACTAACCACGCCATATTTTGGGGCTGCTCTCGCCTTCTTAGACAGACCACATTCTGCCTGTGGAATGTGTATCTCTCTAAATAAACTTGCTTTCACTTTATTGTGGCCCACTCTTGAATTCTTTCTTGCACGAAGCCAAGGACCCTCACTTGACAGCCCATCCCAGGGACTCAGCAAGACCTGGGACATGACCATCCTCTCGCACCCCATTCTCCTGCAACAGTCTTTCTGAGGAATTAAGTGGCAGGGGCTGGTAGAAAAGGAGATTGCTAGTATTTGTCAAGCCTAAAAAATAATTTATAACTTTTTAAACAAATAATGAAAAACGTTTTATTTTCCTATTAACCTAGCAGGGCACAGACCACATATTATTAATTTTCTCAAAGGGTAAATAAATATCTCACACATAGAAGCCTGTCAGCAAGTATTTTTGAAATAAATGAGATTATAACTTGATTTTAGACGGACAGGGTACACTAGAACCTCTCAAGTGGTCAACCCAGAAAATGTTCACTGGCCCATGCAGCAGTGGCCTAGCAGTCCCAGGGAGTATTTACAATGATGACCTCAGAAGTCTGAAGGCTTCCCCAAGGTAACTACTACTCCAAAATGGCAGAGTTGCCTTAAGTCAGATTGTGGTTACAAGGAAGGAAACGGAAGTTCTCATTTTGCTGTTGTACCTCTTTGTCCAAAACTTAATGATACTGTTTTCTGCTTTACTTGAATAGTTTTCTGGTCTGTTTCCCTTAAAATACTATTTATAGATTTAGTATGATAATAATGGATTATAATGAAAAAGTCTGGGGAGAACCTTTAACTTGCAAAAGCAACTGCATGTCTGGTTCCTCACAACAAAAATGACTCTCTTTCCAGCAGTTTTCTGTTTTCAGATTCGTCATTTGTTCCATAAGAAAATGAACAGCCAGGAACACTAAATAATTTATTTCATGAATTAGGGACAGTGGCCTACTGACTCTTTAAACCTATATCTAATGCTTTTCCCTAAATCTTTCTATTTATAATGATGGCAAAGTATCACATTATAGTTTACTAAGCATAATATAACACAGAAACAAAACAGGAATTAACAATCCTATAAGGCAAGTATAAAATAATTCAAGGTATTATCATGTAAATTGGGTTTTAGGAGAAAGGGCTGATGGATAGCCAGTCACTGCCCTGCCTGCCTCACCCTCAAAGTCTAACAGGTAACTCTGACACAAATTAGGCAGATCCAAGCTGCCTAGTTAGTGCACCCCAGCAATACTCTAGAGATTAGAAGCCAGTATTAGAATTTCTGGTGCAAGGGACCCATAAACGGCCTAAGAGACCATGAAAACTAGAGGGAGTCTATCCTCCACCAGACCTTGGGCACAAAACATAAAACAAAATGACTCTGTCAGCACTCATCACAGGACCTTATACAAAATGGCTATTGATTTTGAGACTGCTTAAGCCATTTTTTCTAAGACTTTGCTTAAGCAAAATCTGAAAATATTTTTATTCCATGCAAAGTCCTGATACCCAAATACTTTCTCTTACAATCAATTATTTGTGTTCATATTTTATTTATTAATATTTACATAAATAAAAACCATTGCATTATCTGATCTGGGGGGTCCAGACTAACACTGAATATAACAGCTGGTCCTGCAATGATAGATCTTGACCACACCTAGGTGGTATGACAGGAGCTTGATTTAGTGAGAGCAATATTCCAAAAACAATACTTAATACACAGTGGGCTTTCAATAGATGAATTTAACAATACATTCCCACCATCTATTTGCTCTATAAGGAGAAACATACCAACTCTTATTCTAGACTTCATAAAATATTATGGAAAGGATAGGCCAGATACCTTGGAAAATTATGTTAACTATCCACATTCTTGCCACCTGCATGGAACTTTCCTGGCTGTATTCGCCAGTAATAATTTTTCCCCTTCCTGACCATCTGGACCATGAGATTACTGGAGAGCAATCAAAATATAGCTTTATATATAAATTTTAACTTTCCAAAAAATCACTGGGGTCAAGAACATTGCTATAGGTTTCCTTTTTATCTCCACAATGTGGTATTGGAAAAACACTTTGGGAACAAAAGAAATCTATTATTCAGATGCATTTACAACAGGTCCCTTGAGCATAAACATTCACAAAGACAACAGCTGAATTATACCTAGATGGTGAAGAAATATGATAATGGCTTCTGTATTTACCAATATTGTAAATTCTGAAACATTCCTGAACTGTCTAAAATATCTATTTCCTAACAATCTTTTCAGCAGGCTTAAATTCATTCTACTATTATTAACTGTGGAAAACCTGTTTAGTGTCTGGAAGTAAGAATGAGTGAGAATAAAGAAAATTACTTCCTGTTCATTGTTGATATAACTCCCCTACCTTAAGTACTAAGCATTATATATTACTAAGTGTTTCAAGAATTGAACAGCTTGGGCTTTACAGATTTCACAACTGGAAGAAGTGAAAAAGCATGTCTCTCTTGCATTTAACCAACATTTATATCATAGTCAGACAATGATGTGCTAAGTATTTCTCCTAGGAGTCTTCCCTCAAACCTAAATAGCATAAACACATACTCAAAAAAAAAAAAAAAAGTAGAGATCACAAATTCAGCGACATATACAATTATGTCCACAACACATTTTTTCACTTTAGCAGAGCGAGCAGATCACTTATGAAGTTCAGATATGCTGATGAATAGACGGGAACTGGGTTAGCAGTAGGATTTAGACTTGGTCAAATCTCAAGGAAAACATGAAAATCTGTAAACATCTATAAAAGCCAGATTGAACCAATGCAATCATATTTTATAAGCCTAGATGATGCCCCAACAGTCACTTGACTTTTCTATTTGGGTGTGAGTAGGCTCTGCCAAACTTTCTCTCTGGCACTGACTTTTCATGAAGAATAGGAGCAAGGCAGTGAACTGAGGACATGAGCCAGAGCAGGTGAATCTGTCATATCCTTCTAGGCCACATGGAGAAAAATCAGAGTAGAATCAACCTACACAGCCAAGGGACACCCAGCATTACACTACAAAAGCACACAATGATCTAACAGGGTATCACACCAGCAGTTCATGCCTGGAACTCCCACTGAGGGAGTTTTAATTCTTTGAACACTAAAAAGATCAAAGGGAGCATACTGGTTGAAGTATCCAATGGGAAGTTCTGGTTCAGGAACAATTTAACCCATAAACAAAGCATGCAGCACAGTCAGCTTGTGGTATGCCTGAACAATAAATACTACGTCTGCAAAACAGACAGAGTGATATAAAACTTGACACCAACTCTCCTACCAGATATTTCAAGTCTTTGGTAACAATTAACATCCCTACTGATGGGCTGTCCACTCTGTCTGCAATACTGGCATTAGCTGCAACCACAAACTCTAGTTATTATTTTCCGAAAGCCACAACATCAAATAAGATTTTTCCACTCCATTTGTGGCTTCAAGCTCCATGGATGCCTAGTTGCAAAGCCAATAAATTGCTTCCTAAACCAACAGAAAAAAAAAAGTCACAGGCCCACTGCGGAATGCTGGCAGGTCACTGTAATGCACCCCAGTACTCACAGGAACTGATCTTTCTTCTAGCACTTCACAGGCTTGTGGAATCCAAGGTCTTATAAAAACACAGGCAAATTTAGTTTTCTTTGAGGTAACTAAACTGGGTTCTCCACAATGTCCTCCAGATGGTCAGTCTTTTTTTTAATTGCCAAACAAATCAAAAAGAAGATCAATCTTAAAAACAAGCCCCTAAAAACTTGCACTTAAATTCTTCTTTTATATCCTACCAATGTATCCTTTTGTAGCATTGTATTTAAGTGAACTAAGTTTCAGTAAATATGAGATGTATCAAGTTGGAAGAGCATATTAGATATTATTTTAATAATAACAAGTTAATATTATAACACGGTTTTCTAATTAAGCATTAAAGAACAAGAAATGCACAGCTTGCAAATAAAAGTCATAAAATTAAACTTTTTATATAGTTGACCAGGTACTCTGCACATAGTTAGGAACTGCCTTGTCTCTGCTTCACCACTTGTTCCATACTGCCATCAGCTGTGCTATGACTGGTCTGTCCAGTAGTCAGATGCCAGTGCAGACTCTGAACAGGACACAGGGACAGAATCCTCACTTTGGAATCCACTGGCTTAATAGCAAGTGATTTCTTTCTGCTTTCTCTTGTTCCTGTTTGTCCTCTAACCATACCACCCACATTCTCTGCAAGCGTTATAACCAGTAATATAGTCTCCTTTTAAATTTCCAACTCCTGTTCCTAGTGCCTCCCCGCATACCTGGGTTCTGATATTCCTTGGGTCCCCAGGCACTAACCTGTGCTAGACTTCGATCTGACCAATCAACGTGGGTCCCCACATTGACTGCCACTGCACATTTGTGCTCAGATTCAGAACTTGTGGCCAAACTGTTAACCTTTCACTTTTTTCTGGTCTAACTAGATATTCAGTCTGGTTTCTCGTCTCCTCACTGGCGTAACAACTGGACTCAAAAGAAGATACCGTCTATAAGCCAGGGGCTTCACCTATAAAAGAAAGCTACCACTACTACTACTGTTACAGATTGTTAACTACTGAAAGTGAGGAGAATTATGTCTAAGATGAAAGTCACAATGGATGCACAGAAATAATTCTAGATTATACGTCTAATGATTTTCTTTCATATACTGTCTCTGAACAGAGATAGGACCTTTTAGTAATACCTGCTTTGAAATTGCCAAACTACCAGGTAGTTTGAGAATTCTAGTATTATCTCTCTATATAGACAGATATAGAGATATAGATATAGATATAGACTGGGCTTGTTATTTTACATAGATATAGATATAAAGTATATAATAATTCACATAAGGCCAAGTTTCGGCAAATGAATACATACAAATACAGAAAGGCAGCCTTTCAATTTCACACAATTTAAAAATTTGATTCCAGCTGATTTCTCCCAGGACTTCATCCCACTACTCATTACTTCAAATGAATTTCACCTGAATTCTAATTAAGATTTTTTTTTTTTCTTTTTACTGTATCATTTTAGTTGATGCAATAAGTATTGTTGTGCATAACAAAATCTGCAAGTCATATATTTAATTTTCTTCCCAAGCACACATATTAATTAGAAAATGAAGAACTCTGCTATTCTGATGTTGCCTCGTTATAGTTTTTGTTTTGTTTTGTGGTGTCTGACCTGTTTCCCAAAGCCAAAACAACTCCCAGTTCAGGAAACCATTTTCCCACTTTGGAGCGCCTCTACCAAGAGGTAGAGATGTTACATAAACTGTCTCATGTAATGCCCACCCAATGATACAAGGTACTGAACTAAGTGTTATCTTCATTTTGCAGATGAGAAAAAGGTCAATGAGCTGGGGTAGCCTGCCCCATGATCTCATAGCTAGTAAGTGGAGAAGCAAGTATTTAGTTTTGATTGTTTGATTCCAAAGTCTGTTCACTTCCAGCAAACCATTATTGCCAAAGGAGGTGTGTGAATAAAAGGTAGTGCACCCAGGGGCTTCCTAGGTGGCGCAGTGGTTGAGAATCCGCCTGCCAATGCAGAGGACACGGGTTCGATCCCTGCTCCAGGAAGATCCCACATGCCACGGAGCAACTAAGCCCGTGCGCCAAAAAAAAAAAAAAAAAGGTAGTGCACCCTACTACCCAGCTACATTACAGGAAAGAACAGGCTTATCATCTTTAAAGGCAAACAGAGCCAGAGCTATTTGTGCTCAGAGTATAATCAGGCACCAAGGATCCCGTCCTAAAGGGAACAATCAGTAATTTGCTGCTGACAAAAAAGTATTTACACCAAGTACACCCCCCTCCCATCTCTACTGCCATCAGGAACTGACCTCCCAACACTCCCTCACATTCCACAAAGGCTGAAGCACCCCATTTATACTCCTCCTCTGCACCCAATCCTCCTGCCACCACCCTACTGAAGCTTCAGCATCCGCTTCCTCGTCCAATATGTAGCCTCTCTCTTCCACAACCTCTTAACCTCCAATGACCTTCTCTCTTCTGTAATTCACACACCCACAAGGACATGAAGAGTTCAAGTGATCTAACCCCTTTCCTTCTGCTTCTTGGCAATCCTTTTATTCAACTCTAGTTTACTCCTAATCTTATTTCCCACAGTGGCTATCTAAAAAGAATTTTCTCCCTTCTCAAGAACCCAGCCCCAAACTTCCCTCACTCACAACAGATGGCCTGGCCTTCTGCTTCTCTGATCAACATGGTCTCTATTCATTCTCTTCAACTTGCCTGTCTCAGAGGAGGGGCCCTCTTCCTCTCAAAAGCTAACAACTCCCCAAGATGCTTCCAATCTCACCCTTTTCCATCTCCACATACATTTTTCTCTCTCTCCTGCTCTCTTATTTCCACCATCACTCTTCTCTCCTCATGAGCTAGTTCTCCTTCTCCTCACCTACAAACTTACTCCAGTGGACTCCCATCCTCATGAAGGAGGAAGAACAGGAAGACCTGGGAATGAGGAAGGAGGAGCTTTGGTACACACACCGGCACGGTGCACAGCTCTTTAACCCTCACAGCACCCTACAAGGCGCTCACAAGTAAAACACCTAAATCTAGAATCATTCTCCTATTTTTCAAATAATAAAACTGATATGTAGAGGTTAAATAATATGCAAGGTCATAGAGCTAATGACTGGCAGAGCTAACGTTTGAACTCAAATGAGCTCACCTGAAATTTATACTTTCCCTCTACTCTAGGCACAGTCCCACAACCTCACTTCACCATTCTAAATTTAATAAATCTGATTATATACCCTGGGAATTTCTACTAGGAATTTTGTCTGAATCTCAAAACTTAACATGCACCAAAACTTAACTCATAATTCTGCTCCACCCCCAGGAAGCCTGGTCACATATAAACATATAAATGGGCTCCTATCACCATTCTCCTAGTAACTCAAGTAATGGATTCTCCTCAGTCCTTCCTCCCACACATTCAATCGTCAAATGCTACTGATCTGTCTCCTCTACCCTTCTTCTGTACCCATGGAAGGGCATCACTTATCTTTGCTATACTATTACAACAGCCTAATTATTGGTTTCCCAGTTCCTATGGGTCCAACTCACCCTATGTACTAATGGTCAGAATAAAATTCCTAAAGGGCACCTTTGATTATGTCATTATCCAACTCAAAAACTGAATGAGTAAATAAAGTCCAAAGTCCATACTGCAAATGATCTGGGGCCTCTGAGATATGGCCGTGAGTACCTCACCAATTGCGTTAGCCTAAGATACTACTACTTCTAATCTCTAACTTAGTACTTTGAAACTACTAACATTCCTATAGTATCCCATTTCCATGTCTTTCCTTTAACTATTGGGTTGGCCAAAAGGTTCTTTGGTTTTTTTCCATAAGATGTCTCTAATAGCGCTTAGTTGTCTTTAATACTTCACTTGAAACAATTTTGTTAGATTGTATGTGACAGCTGTCATATCAGCATGCATTTAAAAAAGACTTAAAATTGGTGAATTTTTGTATAGTCATTTTAATACTGAAGATTTTAATATTGAAGAAAAAAGCAACATTTTTGGCATATTATGCTTTATTATTTCAAGAAAGGTTTAAAATACAAGTGAAACACAAAAAAGATTTGTGCAATGCATGGAGAAGGTGCTGTGACTGACAATGTGTCAAAAGTGGTTGTGAAGTTTCGTGCTGGGGATTTCTTGCTGGACAGTGCTCCAGGGTTGGGTAGACCAGTTGAAATTGATAACGATCAAATCAAGACATTGAGAACAATCAACATTATACCACGAGGGAGATAGCCAACACACTCAAAATATCCAAATCAAGCAATGAAAATCATTTGTACCAGCTTGGTTATGTTCATCGCTTTGATGTTTGGGTTCCACATAAGTTAAGCAAAAAAACCCTTCTTGACCGTATTTCCGCATGCAATTCTCTACTGAAGTAGAGATCCATTTTGAGCATGCGATTCTCTACTGAAGCACTCCTAGATCTGGAGTGCTCTCTCTATGAAAATATTCCATTTTTAAAACAAATAGTGACAGGCGATGAAAAGTGGATACTGTTCAATAATGTGGAACAGAAGCAATCATGGGACAAGTGAAATGAACAACCACCAACCACACCAAAGGCCAGTCTTCATCCAAAGAAGGTGATATTGTATATATGTGGGATAGGAAGGGAGTTGCCTAGTATGAGCTCCTTCCGGAAAACCAAATGATTAATTCCAACAAGTACTGCTCCCAAATAGACCAACTGAAAGCAGCACTCAACGAAAAGCATCCAGAATTAGTCATGAGGCTAACGCAAGACCACATGTGTCTTGATGACCACGCAAAAACTGTTACAGCTTAGCTGGGAAGTTCTGATTCATCCACCGTATTCACCAGACATTGCACCTTTGGATTCCCATTTGTTTAGGTCTTTACAAAATTCTCTTAATGGAAAAAATTTCAATTCCCTGGAAGACTGTAAAAGGCACCTGGAACATTTCTTTGCTCAAAAAGGTAAGTTTTGGGAAGGGACTTCCCTGGTGGCGCAGTGGTTGGGAATCCACCTGCCAAAGCAGGGGACGTGGGTTCAATCCCTGGTCCAGGAAGATCCCACATGCCTCGGAGCAGCTAAGTCCGTGCACCAGAAGTGCACTGAGCCCACGCATTGCAACTATTGAGCCTACGTGCCTAGGGTTCGAGCTCCGCAACAAGAGAAGCCACTGCAATGAGAAGCCTGCACACCACAACAATGAAGAATAGCCCTCCACTTGCCACAATTAGAGAAAGCCCATGCACAGCAACGAAGACCCATCACAGTCAAAAAATAAATTAAAAAAAAAAGTCTGGGGAAGATAGCATTATGAAGTTGCCTGAAAAATGGAAGAACAAAAGGGTGAATACGTTGCTCAATAAAGTTCTTGGTAGACATGAAAAATGTGTCTTTTATTTTTACTTAAAAACTGAAGGCACTTTTTGGCCAACCCAATACATTTCCTAAGCTGTATCTTACCTAGACATTAGGACCCAGCTCAAATAACATCCTCTTTTTTAGCGTCTTCTGATGTCACTTTCCCAGCTTTGGTGCTCTCACAGCATTTCTGTTCTCACTACTATACCTAAAGCATGCAGCACATTCTCCTGAGTAAAACAGTGATTATATCATAAAGCTATTTTTGGACTTCCTTCTATTAATAAGGATACAAGAAAAAATCTTACTCATGTTGCATGTACCAAATTACCCATAAGGTTCTTTACATTCAGAAGATATCATTAGTAGAGAATTCCAGAGAATCCATAGCCAAGATGAACTAAGTCACATCTCACACGGGAGTTTAATTTGAAAAGCTGATTTTTTTCCTTCATCCCTGAGAAACTGGCACAGCATCTACACTGGCCCATGAACACCATCTCTCATTCTAAGATAGATAGATAGATAGATAGATAGATAGATAGATAGATAGATAGATAGACAGACAGACAGACCGATCCAATTTGTTCTGCAAAAACCAAAGCCTTTTTTCAGGCTGTGAAGGAAAAATGGGGCAACAAATAACCAGGTTTCCCCACAAACACATGGCTTCTATAGCCTCAGTGGCTCCATCAGGGATGGAGCTGGTGACCAGGGATCACCAGCTGGGCATCCAGATCTGATGTCCCACAAAGCACACCTCTGGAATAGACTTTTCCCCAGTTTTAGTACCTTCCTCAGTTGTGCCTCCCTCCCTCGGAATAAAGCACAAGTATATTGTTTAGAGTAGCGGTCTTCCCCAGGCTGCAATCAGACACCAAGAATCTCCATAAAATGAGAGGCTCCTAACCCAGGGGATCCTACCTTAGTTCAGGTCTGGGGGTGAAGCCCAAGAATCAAAATTTTAAGGCTCCCCATACTTGACTCTGATGCTAGGCAGCTTGGCAACTGCTGACTTTGGGGGCTGGGGGGAGGAATGTATGCTGTGTGTGATGAATTGAGTTAAAATATATTTAAATAGAAAACAGTATATACACATATGTGTGTGTGTATAATTTTTTAAAATAAGATTTGTAAGGATATTTCCTGCCTGAAGCACATCTGTACTTTCAGTGGCAGAAGTAGTACTTGTGGTACTCGTGGTAATGCAAGAAATAGAACACTATGTCTGAGTCCTAAGACTCTAGCAGGACCCGAGGGCTCTTCTCTCTACAGCCCTCCGAATCATGACTCAGCAATCATCCTGAATTCTCTCAATGACTGAGACATTACTCTGAATTAAGCTCTTTTTTCCCAGCCACATATTCCTTGATAACTATCCAAGGCAAGCCTTTCTTTCTTTGGTAGGCCTGTTATTCAGCTATATTCTTGCTTTCCTCCACCCCCACCCTAAGTCTGTCTTCATTGCTCATATGCTGTCCTTGCCTTTTGCCTGTGAGTCTTCCATTAGTCTCTGGGTGCCCATGTCCTGCCTCCTAATTCACTTATTTCAGATACAGTCTCCAGGACTAGTGCTTTTCTCGTCCAAACCTTTTATGTCAAAATTGAAACTGTACTTTTATTATTTCATTCACATTTAGAAATGTTCCCTCTTGGTCCATTAAAAAAATGCTGATGAAGGCAATCTCTGACTCAGCTCTGAACTGGCAAAGACTTCCATGCTATAACTAATCACATATACTGAACCCAGAATAAACCTGCTAAAGGGCAACTTCAATCAAGAGCCTCAATGTCTCCTGAGGATGTGCAAATTAAACTTGAGACTATGCGGCAAAGCCCCCTATGATATTCTGTGGCTCCCAATCCTTGTATCCCAGCTAAGAAGATATTTTCACACCTTTTGCACTAAATGGTTTCAAATCCAGAAACAGGTCAATGGTTACATAGTCATGTAAATATGATCACATAGGGAATGGAGGGTAAAATGAGGTTCATTTTATAAGCAGTTTACAGTATACTGCTATCTCAAAATTAGATATCTCTATATTAAAAATACTGAAGAAAAATTTTAAGTAATCTTCCTTCTTTTTGCATATCTATAGCACTTATAGTCTAATAATATCTAATGAAGTTATGTATTTTATCACGTAACTCCTCTGACTAATGGCAAACCCATTGGGGTGGGGATTTTTTTTTTTCCTGTTTTTTTTTTCTTTTTTGCACAGTGATTTTTTTTTTCTGTTTGTTCAGCACCAAAATGGTGTCTAACAAATCACAAGTGCTTTATTGAATGAATGAACAAGTAAACTCAGAGTCAAAGTTCATGACCTAGGAGCCAGGTGATCAAGGTTCTAACACATGTGTGACTGTAGAAAATCATTTCACCTGCATCTAAATCAAAATGACAGACTTAGCTCCCATGTTCTCCAAGGTCTCTTTCTACTTTAAGATACTAAACTTGTGATTCTAAGAAACCAGGCCAACATTTCTGTCAGAAGTAGCACTTTCCGATAATTCAAAAAAAAACAAACAAACAAAAAAAACCAATAGCTGTGCAACTTTCCACCTCCCCAACCCCACATGTGCATAAAGAAGGTACGTGAATTATCCTAGAACTAAAGAAATGCAGCTCCCAAATAGAAAGATATAAACTACTGCACACCAAGAAGACAACTGTGACACGAAACTATCTTCAAAAGCTGTTTTCAAAGTGGATGCAGAATTTACATGATATTCAACATGGGTGGATAAACTCTATTAAGCAAAGCAGGAAATTAACCAACTAAAGTAGAAACTATGCACCCACCACACACATGGGCCACAGCTTACCTTTCTGATACCTAATATTTACCAATATGCAATAAAACATGTTTCTGTTATTATGTAAAAAATTATGACAAATATGTCATCAAGAGTATGCCATGTTTCAGGCTTAAAATTATAAACTAACCATATGATTCCAATTTTACCAAGGCCATTCTATTCATACCTAAAATAAAAGAGATGTACTCCAGCTGTGGTTCTGTGGGTCAATGCAAGTGCATTCAAACCAACCAACCAACCAACCAGGTATCCATAGGTTACATTACAAAGTCAAGCTACTCCTGCCCCATTTTCTCCTGGGCACAAAGCGGGAGAAATGGCCAGGTACAACATTGTAAGAAAAGCTCATCTGGGTCAGCCTTCTTCCAAAGGTAGTCAGAGTAACCTTTTTAAAATGCAGATATGATGTCATTTCTCTGATTAATGCCCTGCAATTGCTTCTCATTGTCTTTAGGTTGAAGTTCCACATCCCTAACAGGTGTATTAGGTCTTGTGCACCTGCCCATAACCTTCACACATGCCATTTTCCCCTGGGCTGTCTGCTTTCCTTCCCTAGGCCTTCACTCATCCCTTCCCTAGATCTGCAGTGCTCTCCCTATTCCCCAGCTTTCTCTCATCTTCCCAGTCACCCAACCAGGCCTGGTCTACCTTAAATATGTTCTCTTAGCATAATATACCTTGCTTTTATAGCATTCAACACAACTATGACTTAACTGTAATCGGATACTTAATGTTGGTCACCCAATGAAAACATAAATATAAATTACTTAAGCCATTTATGGTACCTTAAGACCTGGTTGGCACTTGAATACTTATAGAATAAATGAGCTTTACAAATAAGAAATACAGGCAGAAACAGATTAAAAAGAGTGGAAGAAAGCTACAAAGTCAAGTTTCTGACTCTAATCTCGGGTTCTTTTGCTGGTTAAAGTAACCAGGTTAGGCCCAAAATGGAGTCACTTGTGCAAAACTCCACATCAGCAAAACAAAACTTAAGTTTCCATGCAGGCTCTCCCAGAAAAGGAATGCCTAGGCTCAGCACAAGTTACCTAACCCAGCTCCAAAAATTCCCTTTGTTCCATATGGGGAAACTCATCAGCAAACACCCAGTGTAACTTCCTTGTTCTTGATCACTTTGCTCCAAAAACCTTTTACCTTGTACAGGCCTTCAAAGCTCCTTTCTATCTGCTAGATTGGGTGCTAAACACAGCCAATTAAGAGCTTAAAATTTATTCAATTGAATACTACTCCACTATAAAAAAGAATAAAATGTTGCCATTTGCAGCAATATGGATGGACTTGGAGGATATTATGCTAAGTGAAATAAGTCTGACAGAGAAAGACAAATACTGTATGACATCACTGATATGTGGACTCTAAAAAATACAACAAATTAGTGAATATAACAAAAAAGAAGCAGACTCAGACAAAGAGAACCAACTAGCGGTTACCAGTGGGAAGAGAGAAGGGGGCAGGTGCAAGGTAGGGGCAGGGGATTAAGAGGTATAAACTATTATGTATAAAACAAGCTTCAAAGATATATTGTACAACACACGGAATATAGCCAATATTTTATAACAACTCTAAATGGAGTGTAACCTTTAAAACTTGTGATCACTATATTGTACACCTGTAACTTATATAATATTGTACATCAACTCCACTTAAATTTTAAAAACCAAATAATTATAATATTAAAAAATTGTTTAAAAATTTTACTCAGCTGAACTTTGTTATTTAACATACTTTAGCCTGTTGCTCTTAGAGCAAAAATCTAGCCTATTAGTCTTCAACGAGTCATGGCTGCCTCATGCACCTATAAAATGTACCACATTATGCATAGTAGATTCTCGGTGAGTCGGGCAACTCCACTTTTTCACCTCTCTACAGATGACCACGAATGACCATAAAACTGCCAGGAGTATTGATTTGGGGGATACCAATAAATTGTAGAGGAAGCGACTTTGCAAATACAGAATTTGTGAATAATGAGAATCAACTGTATACTCCCACGTTCCAAGTTATACTGGGCCACAGCATTTATTTCACTGTCTAACCATTTTGTTAATTTTTTTGAGCTCTCATAAGTCACTAACCATAGATAAAAGTTCTCTTTTCACTCTCTATCTGCTCACCCTGAAATAAGCCTTTTTTAAGTCATGTTATCCTAAAGAAAGGATATTGCTACCATCTTATTCTTTAGTCTGTACACTCCATGAGGGCAAAAGCTATGACTACTCTTTTCACCACCAGGTCCCTGGGGATTGGCACAGAGATTGTCACCTAGCAAGCAGTCAATAAACACTGAATAAACTAAAGAATATTAAAATATTTAGCTCTGGTTTGAAATATTTACAAATACTGTATTTGTTCTAAATCATTCTCAATTATATGCAAAAGTTACATATACGTGTGTGTCTCTGTTTGTGTATTTGTATATAAATACAGCTGGCTCTCTGTATCCAAAGGTTCTGCCTCCTCGGATTCAACCAACCGTGAATTAAAAATACTTGGGAAAAAAATTTCAAAAAGCAAAACTTGAAATGGCGACACACTGGCAACTATATGTATATAGCACCTATATCGTATTTACAGCTATTTACATAGCATTTATATTGTATTAGGTATTATAAGTAAGCTAGAGATGATTTAAAGTATATACAAGAGGACTGTGTAGGTTATATGCAAATACCACACCACGGACTTTACATAACAGACTTGAGTATCTAAGGATTTTGGTATCCACAAAAGCTCCTGAAAGCAATCCCCTGTGGATACTAAGGCATGACTATATATGAACTATTTTCCCTCTCAGAGTTTAGTTTAGTACCATATTGAAAAGAATCATTCTAGATACACCCAAATATGTACATTTTATTTTTTAATATGACACTAAAATTTTATTTATGTACCTTAAAGTGATTTGCTTCTATAAACATTCACTAGTTTTTCCAGGGGGGACTATTCATGCAACAAATATTTACTAAGCTTCTGCTATAAATAAGGTGCTAAACAATTCTGCAGGAATAGAAAGGTGAGAAAACTTTCTGACCTCAAAGAGCATGTAATTTGCTGGAGGAGATAAGAGACTGAGTTCTCTGTGAAAAAGACAACCACTTTTTGTTTAGCAGAACAAATCACAGAAGACAGAAAGGAATCAGAAAGGGGTTTCGGGGGATTCACATATATCAATAAATTAAAAGGCAAATCTTTTTCTATGAGATCTGATTTTTAACATGATAAGTTTCTGATTTTTTTTTTAACCTCAGATTCTGAAAAACAATCTAAGCCTTTGAATTTCAAATTAAATCAAATAAAATTCTTTAAAATACAGAGATATGATGAAAACATCTCTCTCAAGTGGCATGTTTTTTTTAAAGAGAGGAACTCCACCTGAAATGTGCAACCTTCCCAGCTGTTTCAGTCCTTAATTGTGGGTGGTTTCTGTGTGGGTGCAAAAATAAGGGTGGTAAAAGAAAATGGAAAACAATAATTCAATTGTCCAACTGAGAGCCATAAAAAGTCAAATATGCTTCCTCTACAGAGTTCAAAAGAAAATGTTATTTATATAAACAATCTAGGCATTTGGAAATGTTCCACTTTAATAGAGGACTTCCTGATTTATATAACCACATTTAAGTGGGTTGTAATGAGGGTCTGTAATAACTGATGGATTTTCTTTTGACTCAGCAAATGAGAAGGTAATTTGTTTCCTAGAATTTAATAAAATCACAGGTCTTTTTTTTTTTTTTTTTGAAGAGTTCAGTTGTAGTTGGTAATGGCATTGTCTCTGGTTTGCTAACTTTTTCCTAGGAGATGCCCAAGAAGAGTTTCACGGCCTCACACTACCTTATGGAACCCGATATCATCAGACAAATGGTAGTAGTGATCTGTATGGATGAGAATTTGTAGCTCATAACTGAATTCTGAAGAAAATCTTTAAAGAAACATTTTCAACTTAATAGCTTAATAGCTGAATTTTATTGGTTTAACTTGAAGAAAATAGGTGTGTTTTTCCCTAGGTAAAATCATTTATGATCGTTTAAGTGCATTTCCTGAAATGTGTAAATATACTAGTTCTTTTTAACCTGAAATACAGGTTACTATCTCTCAAAGTGTTTCTATTCTATAAAGGAATCCCTTCAAAACACACAAGGCAAACTGTCTGCCATACCTCCCACCCCAGACCATATTCTTATTTAACACTTGGAAAACTGGATCAAATACTACCTTTCCATTAGACATAACAGATGCATCCTCAAAGTGAATGAATTTATTTGGTAGAAGATTTATGCAACTTCCCCTAGTAATTCCTCTAACAAGGAAAATGAAAAAAAATTTTCAACTACTCCCTTGAAAAACATCTTCTTACTTCACACCCTCTGAACAAGCATCAGTGATTGCTCTCAGGCTTCTGTCTGTATACTCAGGCGATTTCACGTAACCACTGTATTACACTGATGCACACCCAGCTTCAGAGAGGTAATCTAACAACAAATATTTGGGCAAAGCTGGGCAAAGCACTGCTTGCTCGGGAATATACAATTAAGTCCCTGTGACTTAAAATGTCACTATTTTAAATTTGTTTCCTATAGTCGCACCCTTCAATGTATTCTCCTAAAGACAGAATAGAAAAGAATTCAAGACATAAGGCACACTCCAGCCAATGCAGTATAGAAAACTTGGTTCAGGTTGGAGTTACCATCCGTCAATCTGTACACATACGATTTGTAAGGATTTTAAAAAAAGATATAACATACTCTTCCTTCTGCGAACTATTAAGCACTAACCATTGTTATTGCTATGTCTACCTATCTGTACTCAAAACAGAGTAAATACCTGAACACAAATACATGAGTTACGACAGACACATCTGGACAATTATCAATATTATGAAATATATTTGATCTGAATGACCTACTTGATGGCCACATTTCTCCACTCAGAGTTGGGAGCATAACCTTAGTTGACAAGTGGTTATATGTTGCCTGTCTCTACCACAGGAATTTTCTGCTTAGGTGTGTCTAAAGGAATAAGTCCCCACCTAAAATATTTACTAGCACACTGACTCTCCCTCTTGGTAAATGTTTAATCTCTTGAGGGCAAAGTTCACATTGTCCAAGACTTTCCTGAGAGCTACAATAGGTCATCACACAACATCGCTAGCCAAGCTGTTTATGAAAAACCACAACTGGACTTTCCAATGGTTTCCAAGATTACATAGAATGAATGAGCTTTGCCTCATATTAATGACTAATATTTTTATTGGCACCGTGTCAGTGTGACTAACAGTATCTAATTTTGTTTTTAATCTAGACTTCTTTTAGGAGTTGGTTAAAAGTGATTTCAAATTATAGGCACTAAATATGCATAGCAAAAACCACAGCCTCAGGCAGATTCACAGTAATATTTTTGAGCTTCTATTTGTTCGAACAAACTGCTGTAAAGAGTTTTCAAAAGTACAGTGTTTTATTTTCTGTAGAGATAGTTTTTTATTTCCTACTAGTAAGGTTTTAGGGCTGGACACATGACATTATCAATTCCCATACACATACTAGGATTAACACAGTAGGTATTTTCTTTTGTATAATTATGGTTAAATGACAGTACATTCTGTATCCAGTCTACCCATATAAATATATTATTTGAGGAGGCCTGAATCTTATACCAGTTTGTAATCACTCTTATCCCTTCCATCACCAATTTCTAAGCCCCAAGTGTCCAGCTACTCAATTCCCAACTTACTCCTAACTCAATGTCTTTACTCAGTCAAGAAAAACCAAGTAGTATAAAAAGTGGGCAATTAGAACAGCTGTGGGAAGTTAAGTTGGATGGCCTCCCACTGGGCCAGCGCCAGTGGTGGGCAGATAAAAGGAAGCAATCCAAAGCCCAGGGGCAGCTCAGTCATCCTTAGAGGAGCAGGGAGCAATGGCCTCTTGCTGCTCTAAGATGGAAACGAGGTGCTCAAAGGAGAGCACAGGATGCTGCCCTGCTTGGGTCTTCAGTTCTGGAAACAACTGACCTGCTCTCTGAGCCACAGGAATTCCCCACTAGGTCCCAGACAACTAATCCCATTTTGCTTCCTTCCAAGCCAGCAATGTCTCACTGGCACCAAAAGACAAACAAACGCACCGGCAAGCACAAGGCCAGAAGGGTGGGAGCAGACGGGGACAGCTGAAGAGTGCGGCCGATTTACAGGACAGACACAGGTCCACGTGCCGCACAAACTCCCGGAACAGCTTCCATGAGTTAAGTCATTATACTGATATAGGAAGAGCACCCTCTTTTTCCTTACTTTGCTCGAAATCTGTTTTTCACCCTATTCCACTGTAAGCACACTGAAAGCAGACATCTTACTCATCTTCCACCCACTCCCACCACCACAACTTATACACAGAAAGTTTGCAAATGTCTTGACTTCACAAGTTATTTTGCATTGACATTGCTCGCTTATAAAAGCTTTTTTTCTAAGTCATTGTTTTCAGTGGTTACATCATGGGTAAGTCTCACGGCTACTCTGGCTGAGTATTATGGCTATTACTCAATGCTAAGAGTCACAGCTGTCCCTACTTCATTCCTCTTTTATTAAATCAGAGGAATAAAGAAGAAGCTGAAACTGGGGCTTCGACAAGCTATTTTTTTTAACTTTTTATTTTATATTGGAGTATAGCCGATTAACAACAGTTGTGATACTTTCAGGTACACAGCAAAGCGACTCAGCCATACATATACATGTATCCATTCTGCCCCCAGACTCCCCTCCCATCCAGGCTGCCACACAGCAATGAGCAGAGTTCCCTGTGCTATACAGTAGGTCCTTGTTGGTTTTAAGACAGCTGAAATTTTGTATCTTCCCATGTGGAACTGAAGCTGATGACGGTATAATGGTATGATGGTAGGTAAGGATAGCTCTTGCACTCCATCCACACCAGCCTTACGCATTATTCTCAGGGGTACATTCCTAGGTCACTGTCCTTTGTACAACAGCTGTGTTAGCCTCAGAATTCCTCCATGTTTGGAATGATTAAAGTCTTCTACTATTTCTTTATTATACACACAGTTATTTTTAACTATTTACAGTGGATTTCAGGGCTCAGTAAAGGGATAAAAAGTGCTGGATGGTGAGGATATGGGAATATATCTATATTTTTACATTAGTTGTTTCAGAAATAATTTTTGTTTATAAATCTCTGTGCTCTAAGTTAGGTATTCCTAACAAAGCATTGGTGTTTAAATCAGATTCCCAATAGGGGATAAGTCCCCTGATTTATTAGTAGCAAGCAATAACATCTACCCCTATATAGTATTCACCTTCCATTACCCAACCTTAGATCTAATTCCTCAAAGCCCTGAAAGCATTAGAACTTAACATTCATTGCCTGTCATAAGCTTTCACATACTGATCACTTCACACTTTTCCAATCTAATCTGTAAGAGCCACAACGATAACATCCATCTAGTCAAACTGCAAAGGGACAATCAGAACAAAGTTGAGATATCAAGTTTACCACAACCGGGGGAAATCGCCTACCATTTATCTGCCTGCAAGGTCGAAGAGCAAAGTGATTAAAAAACCCCACCATGTGGGTTTCAAGAAGGTATTTTTAAGTAAGAAGCTTAATGGAAATTATGAAATATGCAGAAATATATTTATTGTACTGTTAAAAAGTAAAAGACCAACTAGAAGCATCTATTTCATACAATCATGTATATGAATCTATGAAATATTTTAAAATCATAAAATCACTAAAAATTATATCTACAAAAACCCAGAAATATCTGCTACAATCCTCTTTATAAAGGAGAACAAACAAATTATATACAATATATAGTTATATGTAGTATAACTATATATAATTAGAAAAAGACACACATAAGTGAAAAAAAATGTTTATAAGGAAAATTATGTCATTTATTCAACAATTTAACCAAGGCTTTACCATGAGTGAGACCCTGGGTCAGGTACTAAAGTGAAATGATTGAAAGAAAAAAAAAAGAAAAAGATCTGGCCTCTGCCTTCTTGGATTTTACAATCTCATTACTAAGTGAAAATAACTGCTGTTATGTGAGTATGTGGGTGTTCTTTCATTTCTCTAAATAATAATGCTCTATATTAATCGTTTAGTAATACAATCTAGGCTTTTGTCTCTTGAGGTATGTGTATTACAAAGTCAATACTGGGGGCTAGATGTGTATGACAAAAGTCACGAAGCAACACACAGAATGACAACCATTGTTCCAGCTGTCAGTGTCACAAGATCACTGACACCACTGTTCCCCATTCAGCCTGTAAAGAGGAGGAAGTCATGCTGCCTGAGGCCCATGTGGGAGCCTTCTCCTTCCTTCCTAGAGGCTCCCTACCAACGCCTCTACCTAGTCAGCCTCAGCCGCCTTTCCCCACAGACCTGAGGGCAAATGGAGCCCCTCATGATCCGGGACCAGCCACCTCCACACCCCCTCGTGTACCTAACACCCCTAAAGGAGCACATAAATCAAGCGACCACCCGGCACAGCTCATCTGAAAGAGGCCAGCTTCACCATGAGACGACTGTACAACATGAACCCCACACCAGAAACAGCTTGTCTGAGGACCGTGCCCGTGATTTCCCCAGAAGTAACTTTTGTGAATGTAACAAGCTAAACCTGCACAATGAACTGGAAACTCACTGGGCTCACCTTCTGAAAGCCCTTTCCTTTCATAGCTAGGTTTGGACTTGATACTTTAGGTTTTCAAAAATAATAAAAATATATTGTTTAGAAATACATATATAACTTACAAAACTATAAACAGAAAAGAAAAGGCAGAGGAAGGAGAGGAATACTATTGTGGAGAAGCATATCAGGGATTCCAAAGCTCAGCTACTCAAAGCGAGGTCCATAGACCAGCGGCACTGACATCACCTTCAAGTGTGTTAGAAACGCAGAATCGCACACTCCACCTGAGACCTTCTGAATCCCAGTCTGCATTTAATGAGATCTCCAGGTGTATCATATACACATTAAGTTTGGGAGTCACTATTCTAAATCCTAAATTCTATTTTTACCTGGAAGGTGAGTTCACTTAGTGTATTATTCTCTAAAATGCACACACATATTTTATACAGTCTTCTGATTGCATGACACTAATCCAGCCTACAAACGGACCCCGTGTACATACAAACTGGCAAGAAGAGATTGTTAAAATGTGGGGAAAAGAATGCTATATGAATCTGATCTTCAAACGGTAAAATCTCAGATGCAGATAAAACCTGAGACCACATAATCCAACCTCTTCACTTATGGGAAATGAAGTCATCCAATTCAGGGAGGGGCGTGTCTTCACCAGGGTCAGATTGCTAAATATCTATGGCAAAATCAGATTAGGGCTCAAGTCTCCTGATTCCCAGTAATGTTCTGTGTCTTACACTAATACTGGTTAATACATCATGACTGATTTTTTTCTTTATAAACAAATACTGAAGTTAAAAGAGAAATCAGTAATAAGTTAAAAAAAAAGTATGATAATTGTTAAACCAGTATCTTATATATTTAATAGCAGATGACCAATATGTATTTGTTTGAATGAATGATTCACTTTGAGGCAAAGAAAAACAGTGCTATCCATAGCTTCTCAAAGGGCTGAGCTGAATTATAGAATGATTAAGTGATTTTCCTTATGGAAAAAAACCACAGAGCTCAATTTTAAAACAATTTGTAATACTCTCCTCCATAGCAACCAAAAATCGCCCTTATGCTTTTATCAAAGTCAGAATATTTGACATACTTAGTATTTGGGTGTGTGAATCTGTTTGACTTCAATGAAGTCATTATCTGAAGTAAGACTTTTAAAATTATTACTTAGAATATTGAAAAACAGCAGTACTCACCAATACTAATTTCATCATCTGTTTCAGCATCACCAATACATTCAAACTGGAAATCTTGCAGTGACTGGGAAAATTTCTGTACTGCCATAGACAGATCTGTAATTAAAAGTTTAAAAAAAAAAGTTAAAAAATATCATAAGTTGAAAGTACAATGCCATGGAAAACTCGAGAGTTTCCACAGGTATTTATATAACTTTGCTGCTAAACCAGAAGCTTTTTTAAATATCAGCTTGACAAATTTAAGCAGAATTTAAAGAGACTACTAAAGAAATATTGTAGGGATTAGATCTGCTTTGCTTCCAAAGGAGATTTACTCCTTTAAGAAAATTTTGGTGCCAGTTGTATATTATCTGGATGCCAATTTCCCAAAGCCTTTATCAAAGAATTACCATTCACTCCCTATAAATGGAACATTTATTTAAAAAAAAAAAAAAAAGAAGGAAGAAGGAGAAGAAGAAGAAGAAGGAAAGCTACTGACGTTATTGGTGGGGGAAAAAAAGAAAAGCAGCAAACCTTCGAATAGAAAGGGTCACTAATGTTATTCTATACAGACTGTGGAGCAGATAGGGAATGTTTTTACCAATAAACACATTCTCCTTCTAAGGTGAAAGGCCACCTGAAAAGTTGTTTACAAATAACATTGTGTTTACAGGAGACCTCAAGCTAAACATAATCCTCAGTTCTGACTTCAGTCTGAACAAACTCCAGAGAGTGACTAAATCCAGAAGAAGAATTCTTCCTTATTCATGGAGAGAATAAAGAAAAGCCCAGAGCAATGAGAAGTAAATCCCTGGGCGGCAAAAGCCTAGGATGCAACTTAACAGTGGCTAAGAATGCAGACTCTGGAGCCAAGGCAGCCTGATTTGAAATCCAAGTCCTACCATGTAGTCATTATGTGACCTTAGGCAAAATTTTTTTAACTCCTCTGGGCCTCTGTTTCCTCATCTGTAAAGAGTGAATAACAGTGGCCACTTTATAGAATTGTTTTGAGGATTAAGTAAGGTAACATTTGCAAAGCGTTTAGAACAGAGCCTCATACTTAATAAGCACTATTTATGTTTGTTAGATAAAATTAAATCAATCTGACAGTGCAGCATCAGGGAAGCTTTAAAGTCCCACCTCTCAGAGCTACTGTGATCTTCCATGCTAACCCTTCACAGAAGTCTGTGCCAGCAGGAAAATGCATTTTTCTGGAAGTCTCTCTACACTTCATTTAACGTTATCTCCCATGGGTTCAATTCTGATACCCTGAATGCTTAACATTTAATTCAAGCAACTGGACCTGACAAAGACTCTCTCCTTGACCAATCTTCAGTCAGGCTCCTCTGAGCCCTCTTCTTATCTGGGCCTCTACCTTGGCTCCCTATCCTCACTGGGCCTATACAGCCCAGTTTTAGCAAAAATCCTTCCAAGTCAGTTTAGAGAGAACATCTAAACTGATTTCTGATCAAATTCCCCATCCCCTACCTTTGATGCTTAAGTCCTCGACCTGCCTTCACTAAGAATCCTCCAAACCTTTACATCTTCTCCTCTTAGTGATTTTCCACTCACTGATGGCCTCCCCCAACCCTGCCATCCAACATGCTCCTTGGCTATAAATCCCCATTTGTTCTTGTTGCATTCAGAGTGGAGCCTAAACTCCCTCCTCTAATGTGACACTCTTGACATCTACAGCATCCCTCCTGATTAAAGTCCTCCTTAGCACTGTAACTAGCATTAGAATCATTTTTTCTTTAAGAGAAAATTATGGCCCAATGCCTAGACGTGACACCAGGACTTACTGCGGTAACCCACCACTCATGAGACAGCAAGCCCACGTACCAGTCCCAGTAAGCACCACAAGTGAAATCTCCAAACATGAAGGTCACTTAACGCACCATGTGAATCAAGAACTCACCAACACCCTCACCAACGGCAATTCTGAAGACCACAGGCCTTGAGCCTCAGAGAGGCTTCTAAAACATACACACACACACACACACACACACGAAAGAGAGACTGAGATTTTTTTTAATTTGTGTTTGAAAAAATAAATCATGCTCTAGAAAGAGGGTATTACTACTCACAGACTAACACCTCTTCTCTTTAATCAGAACCAGAATTCACCAATTGGCTGTGAGGCCCTGGACAATAACTCATCCTTTACAAGATCTGTTTTTCTTATCTATGCAACAGAGAAGGAATTCTTATCTCACAGATTGTCATAAAAACTAAAAGAGGTCTGTGCCTGGTACAGACGAGGCAACTTAATAAATGGCATCAGTTGTTATCATTCAAGCCCAGCTCAAAAGGTGGGAAAGCTAACTGGCCTTCCAGACAGAAGGGACTCATGAGTGTAAAAGTATGCATTTATCTGACATTGCATAGCTCTGGCTAAGGGTAAAGAAATCATAGCACCTATATCAAATGTTATGAGAGGACCAAAAAAAAAAAAAAAAATCAGAGTCCTAGGATAACTTTTAAGCCAGGCTGTGCACTGGTACTCTCCCTGAGAACTGGGAAAAGCATTCCATTTGACCTTTATTTTTCTATGTACAATATACAGGCCTTATGCTAAACTGGATTTGAAGTCACAGGTGGAATTCCTACAGCAGAGTGCGGGTAGTAGGTAATATGGGTGGATCAGGATGCTTAGGAATCTAGTAACAGATAGCCTTCCTTCTCTCCCCTCATCACCATAAGTTCCTCTGAGTTTCCCCTCAAACTCAAGGAGCTATCTGGAAGCTTTGTCCTAGGGAACTCCTGACACAAATCCCCACAATCGAACATTTCTTTCTAGACCATTCTCTGCTTCCCATGGCCTTGCTCCGTGACTGAGAAAGGTAAGCGCCTTCGTCCCTTCACAGAGATCACAGTGAGTACACTACACAAATTCCCACCCCTGAACAAGAACACAGGAGCCCACTGTCAATATCTCCAAGGGATTGAGAGTACGAGCTCTAGTTGCAGATGACATGGGTTAGCTTCCTGCTTCTGCCAATCAATGGCATGATCACAGGCAGCCTTCATAACCTCCCTGTACCTCACCTGTTAAGTGGAACAGAACCCATCTCTCGGGGTTTTTGTGAGAAGTGAATGAGTTAATACAGATGAAGCATTTAGAACAGTGTCTGACACACAGCTAAGCACTTAAAACATGTTGGCTATTTCCATGTTGAACGTCTCAGGAAAGAAAGGAAAGGGGAAAATTTCAGGAATGAAGGTGGCAGCTGTTAGGCCTTAGATAACCTTGGAAAGTGCTCAATAAAACACTCTGTTGACTGCAGTTTCAAATTCTCTCCTGGTGCACTGCAATCATGCCGTGACAGACACTACCTGATTATTCAGTATTTCTGTGTACGAGATGGGTGTCTATTTCAACACTGGATAGAATCAAGAATGCATGAATGATCCTTTTTGAAGCATAATGAGACAGGACTAAACAAGAAAATAGAATTAGGTTCTCAACTAGTTCAGATAATCCCAAAAATAAAGGGGAATTTCGAAAAATGACTTATTTTCAACTTCAAGTGTCCAAGTCCCTGATTTTCCTTTTATTTATTCTCATTTGCCAAAAACTGAAGTAATGATGAGGTCAAAAATACAACCAAAGTAAAGAACTTATGATATTTTCTGGCAGTCATATGGATCGATCTGAAAAATGAGGAACCTAGTTCACACTTTTAATCTTGGCTCCATCTCCCACTGATACAATTCTCAACTGGAAAGAGCAACACCTTTCACTGACTTATAACTCCATGGAACACACTCTTCCCTAATTGTCTAAAATTTCTAACAATGGTCAGATGCACAAAACAGAAGTACTGGTCCTAAATCCTTGTAAATAAAATTGATTCACATTCTGATTATATAGACCTTGGATTTAAAACCTAATTAAGATCTTAACGTTTAAGGTTGAATTTTAAAGTATCAAATTATGTACTGATAGAAACTATATTTCTCTTAAATACAAAAAGACCAAATGTATAAAACATGACAAGCAGGCAATCGAGTATAGGCAAGTGTCTCTTTCTTCCTATTTCTCCCCAAGTATTAGAACTTGAAGACAAGCAAGGAAAAAATCTCAGTTGGAGCCACCTTGGCTACACTGAAGGTGTAGGGGGAGGAGTAACATTTACTAGGGGTCAAAGTTGTACACAGTAAAGATGCTACAAGTATCACTCATACCATATCCTTTCTATTTACCTAACCTGCAAGTTAAGCATAGGGTGTCTTCACATGTAGTCACATTATAACTTGGAAGAAATTACAGTAGGTTTTAATTAGTCAGCAATGTTTTTATATCAAAGAGTTAACCCGTAGCACCCATGATTAGATGATACTAATGAAACACTAAAACTTCATTTCATTAGATGCACTTCAACCTCGTTAGAGAAATACAAAACACTTATTAAATATTTAATTACAACTCTTCTTACACATAGACTTAAGAGCTGGAGTTACCTGTTACTTTAGAAGTGTCGACGGAATTACTTTTACAATGTTAGCTATATTTATCTCAGAACAAGTACAAACAGCCAGTCTATTGGTCTAAGGCAGTTTTTCTTGAAATCTAGTTGCTCTGGGATTAGATTTAAGCGAGACTCACAGAAGCAGACATATGTGATGTAGAATTATTACCTTCACACTACTGTGCAGAAGGTAGACAATATGAAGCCATGGGAGTACAAAGGTAAAAACTGGATATATATCCTTCCCTCAAAAGAGCATAGTCCAGTAGGGACATGACGTATGTAAATAAATCATATCAGAGGACAACGGATAGTCTCCGACAGAAGCTAATAACATCACTGCAGATATACATTTACAATAATGATAGCAATAGTGTTGGTAAGATGTTTTACTCTTTCAAAGTTCTTACGTATATTTCTTAATTCGCACACAAAGCTATGAGGGCTGAAGCTCTGAAGAAGCTGGGTAAAAATTTAATTTTCCCAGAGTCTAAGAGCTTGACTCCAACCTGGACAGGTCCTCTGCTTCCCAAAATGGATGTTCTTTCTACTACATAACATAGCTAATTCCCAGAGTAACAAGCATTAAAATCAGCGCGCGTGTGAACCTTTAGCCAACATCTAATTAATCCCTCATCTGCTGTATAAAATCTAAGATAGTAAGACTCTGTGTATTGAACTATATGAGAGTGAGCTAGGTATGCTCATTAGCCTGGAATAAGCTAGCAGCAAACATACATTAGATGGTCTAAAAGTCAAAGGAAATGCACCTTCTTTCCTGTACTTTCTAGTGCCACAAGATAACTGAATAATGTGCTAGGTGTCAAGCTTCTTAAAGGTAGTACCTATATACTGTTCATCTCTCTTCACCATTAGTGCCCAAAAGAAAGCAGACACAAAAGAGAACAGAGGGACCAGAAAGAGAAAAGTATACACCAACTACCAATGTGTTCATAAGAATCCAATTACAGACAAATTACTGAAAAGTTTATGATACTGGGAACGTGAATGAGTATCACTGCAAGCCTTAACCTAATAATATACCACATATTATACAGGAGAGTCAGGGACTCACCAAATAAGCTTTGCCTTTTAATACCTGCAGTTACGCTTGCAATGTTCTCTTAGAGAACTACAAGTGTCAGATTGTTAGACGGAGAAAAGTCAGAGGAAAAGAACATCGGGTGTGTGGCAAAGGGTAAGAAGAAAACGCTATGAGAGCTTCTTGTCAATAAGAATCATACCTATAGCTCTTATTTGAACAAAGTTTGAAAATGCCTCCTTTGCTATTTTCTATTTTACATAAACAGGCAGAAAATAATGGTTATCTGATATTATCAAGTAAGGAACGTCTTCCTAAAGAAGGCCCAGGACAAAGCTTGGCACTAATAATCACTTAATAAATATATGTTGAGTTGAACTGAAATTAACTGAGCAACTTATAATAATGGAATCAAGGAATTCTCTTTCCTTGAAGCCCTGAAGAAACACTGCCGTGTCCATGGGAGATGAGTGGAGACAGAATTACCAGAGGGCAATGGAGCATCGATGCTGGCCTTCATCCCCCTGCAAATGCAAAAAGCGGAGACTACACTAGGCCACTAAATTAACCTGCTGTATTCCAGGATGGAACAACGTGGTTGTCGTGGCATGGTAGAACAAGTTAGCCTAGCTTTAGACAGCCTCATTCATTTCTACAGCAGATGTGCATTTGGGGTTATGTGTGGGATGTGCTCAGATATGGGGAAAAAAAAAATCCTTCCTTAAATCAATCATTCTTTCATGTCACAGACTAAGTGTGCACAAGACTCAGCAGGCATGGACGCCAACTCAGGGCCACCACTTACTGCAAAGTGACTTAGAGCAAGCACTTAGCTTCTCTAAATCTCAGGTTCCTCATGTACAAAAGGAAGATACTAATCCCTTACAACAGCAGTCCCCAACCTTTTTGGCACCAGGAACTGGTTTCGTGTAAGACAATGTTTCCACGGAAGGGGTGGGGAGGAGGGATGGTTCAGGCAGTCATGCGAGCGATGGGGTGTGATGGGGAGCGGCAGATGAAGCTTCGCTCGCTTTCCTGCCACTCACCTCCTGCTGTGTGGCCCAGTTCCTAACAGGCCACGGACCAGTACTAGTCCACGGCCCGGGGGTTGGGGACCCCTGCCTTACAAGACTGTCATGAATATTACATGAAATGGACTTAGCACAGTGCCTGGTACAGAAGAGAAACTTGAAATTCTGGTTCAAATGTTAACTATTAAACCACTATTTATTATGATGGCAAATGCAGAATATGAAATATTTTCATTGTAAGCATAGCATATTTAATCTGTGTATTAAATTACTATCTTCAGGAGAGCTTCAGTGAAAATAAATAGTGGTGCTGGCCTCTAATGAAGACCAAACAGTTTATAATCCCATAAATGATATGTGTCTGGCAAGCAGTTCCAGAAGATTCCAGCCTAAAAACAACAAACAGGAACCAACACTTGGCCAGATTTTATCCATAGTTTCTATAAAGCTGCAAATTCCATAAAAATTGAAAACTAAAAACCACAAAGACTTCACTATTGCTACAACCCAAGTTAAAAATAGGAAGTTCAAAGGATGAAAGAAACCACCCATCTTCCCACCACGGGGTGGGGGGAGACTTGGGGGTGGGTGGGTAAGGAAACAATGGTACATTGCAGCTTCTCTGGATTCTCTTCCTGCCTCAATAAGCATTCCTTTGCTGCCTCTTTTGAGATTTCTCTTCCTCGTACTCTTTCCTTCAGGAAAGATAAACCTATCTTTAGCCACCTTGTTTTAGCTCAATACATGTTTTCTTTTAAAAAGTACTACCTCTGTATTTATATGCAAGCAACTCCTAAGTGGTAACTTAAGTTTGGATGCTGGAATTCCAAGAAAAATTTTATAAAATATCTCCCTTGCCTCTTTTGATTTAACTAAAAAATACTGTGTTATCCAGCATGGAAGACTTTGCAGTTTTCCTAAGCTTCTCAGCAACACAGGTATGGTCTGGCATGCATTTTTCCGGTCTACCTTCCTACGCATGACCACTTCCTTAGTCCAATCACTGTTTGCTGGGCATTTACAACTTATGCCCTTATCAACAGATTTAGTCATGGAAAGTGTTTAGTGTTCTAGCTTCACTTCTAGCCCTCTTTTCTCTTGACTACCTGAAGTATCTATCTACCCAAGATAATAACTCTGGAAGAGCATTTGGTGTTACCTTATCTTTCATGTCACCTATCAACCTACTTCCAACTCTTAAAACTTACTTCCCTTTCCCATCAGCTCCTTCCTGGTGTCATATGACAAACACAGTTGTGATAAAATCATGATTTGACTAGTTTAATATTCTTTTTAAAGCATCACACTAAATTGTTACCTACTAGGCAATTTAAGCATATCATCTTTCCTCTATGTTTTTTAAGCCATCTTTTTTTCTCAAGCTTGTCTTTGCACCTTCAACATTCCAGCCAAACAAAACAATCTAAACTGCTTTCTCAAGATCCACAAAGTCATTCATGTTGGAAACAGCCCTTTGTCTCTTCTGTGACCTTCAAATGCCTTCAAATAAATTAGTACTCACAGTTCCACCATGAAGCTGGATTATACCTTACAAGAGCAGCTGGCTGTACTTGAGTGTGGTACATGGATCTTCCTTTAGTTCTTTTTCTTTTTTTTATCAATTTATTTATTTTAATTTTATTTATTTTTATTTATTGGCTGTGTTGGGTCTTCGTTGCTGCACGTGGGCTTTCTCTAGCTATGGCAAGTGGGGGCTACTCTTCATTGAGGTAAATGGGCCTCTCATTGCGGTGGCTTCTCTTGTTGCAGAGCACGGGCTCTAGGCACACAGGCTTCAGTAGTTGCGGAGCGAGGGCACAGTACTTGTGGCACATGGGCTTAGTTGCTCTGTGGCACGTGGGATCGTCCCAGACCAGGGATCGAACCCATGTCCCCTGCATTGGCAGGTGGATTCTTAACCACTGTGCTACCATGGAACCCCTCCTTTAGTCCTTTTAATGCACCTTTAAGACATGCCTCATTCTAGATTAATCTGAAAGCCCCACCTTAAATAATCCAACCAGGGCAACACATCTGCTGATTTATAGATACCAAATACTGACATGCCTTATGTGTGCCAGCAGTGTTCCAAGAGTTCAGAAAGCCATGGATACTTTCAGTGTATCTTCCTGGTGCTACAGCTTTTATTAGAAAACTAAAGAGAAGGAAGTGAAGTAGTTTTATCCTGTTTTACACTTTTTAAAAATGCATATACCACCGGTATTGCAGAATTTATATGAATTAACTTGTGTTACTTCCACTGAGGCAGCCAGTTGGGGTCATGTTTCCAGGCTACTGAGAGTACATTTTCCCCTCTGCTGAAAGAAAATTCTGAGAAGTACTACACTACTGTAATCTAGCTCCTTTTTGAAAGTCTACTGACATACCCTACATTATATTTTATTATATTATATATTTATTTGTGTCTAAGTCCCATTATCCTCACCAAACATTAAGCCCCCATGGTGGGCAGAGAACCTCTCCAGTCCTTACAGCCTCCAAGATAGGGCCCTGAAAATAAGAGGTTGTCAAATAGAATGGAATGCAAGAATTCAGAGTTTTTAGAAAAGGTAAACTAGGGCCCCTCCAGGACTGGCAAAGAGCAATTAGAGATAAGAAGCCAGGTGGTTAGACTCAGACTCGCCTCTAGCTACAGGTGCTATGGGAACAGAGGAGCCCCAGCAAACAAACACACCTCAGGATCTGGACATCAAGTCAAGCAGATGAGATTGGAGGGCCAGAGGGAATGGCTAGAAGGTTCCTTCACTTAGGATCTGTCAGCAAGTTTTGCAGAAAGCAAAGCAGTGGAAGCTGACAGAAGCAGTCCAGGTATTTTAGGTGCCTAAAATCTCAGTATTGTTTTAGAAGAAAACTACCTCTAAAAATGATTCTGGAAATCTAATCAAGCTCAATTGGGAGAGCACCCAGTTGGGGAAAAAAACAAAAAGAAACAAACAAAAAAAAAACCTAAAAATTCCACAAACTTAAGTCACTACAGAAAAAGCTAGTCCAGGCTTTTATTTCCTTGCATCATCTTCTAATATAAAGAAGTCTCATTTAAAAAAATTATAAGAGCAAGGATTTTGGTGTCAAACAGACTACCAGTTTTTGCTACGTGGGCAAGTTACTTAAGCTCTTTATGTTTCAATTTACCTGTTTGTAAAATGAAGATAACATTAATATATCTACTTCAGAAGATTGTTGTAATGACCAAATGAAATCATACATGTAAAGCACATAGAAAGAGCCTGGCAAACTATCATGATTATGACTACTATTATTTTTAAGGAGGAAATCATTGGCTTGAAAGATATGTTATTCTTGGCTCTTGGTTACTACTCCCATGTTAAGCTTACTTCTCAGGACCTAAAAAGATACCTACCATTATATGATGGCAACAAATTTAATGCCGCCAAAGTGCCTGCCACCCAAGGAAACACGCAAGTGACATCAAACACCATTACAGTCAATTGTCTCTATTCCAAAAGGTAAATTTTATCACTTACTTAACTGCATTTTCCTATCAACAGTTTAGCATCATTCACCATGAACAAAAGTTATACAACACTCATATTGCCTCTGATGAAACTTCAAAGTATCATCTCAGGGGTTAACACATATCTGCATTCCAGTGTTCCCTAAGAAAACACTGCTAAACCCAATAATGAAATCTGTTTAGCAAGCAAAGAAACATTCTAACATACATGAATCTCCAAAAATGTTCTAACTTCAATTTAAATGGAGAGATGAGCTTAGAATGTGGGTACAGCATAAGTGGCTGGCTGTGTTTATTGTGACTGCATATTTGGGTTTTCACTATTGTATTTTTATTTATTTATTTTCTTTGGCCAAACTAACATGTAGTATATCATGTACTATCATGGCTATACATGAAAACAGTATGGTTAATACAAAATAATTTTTTCACACAGAAACATGACTAACATCCTCTTAAAGACTGGAAATATTTTATAATGAATAGCAATTGAAAGATGAATACATAAGCCTCTGTCTTGGACAAGATGTGGAAGTATGCTGGCATCATGCCTTGTTCTTCCAAAAAGAACAGAAAAGAATAACACTGCAAAACAGGGTCGAGCCTGGGCTACCAGGGAAGTAAGGGCACAAAGATCATTATTCTCCATTTACACAACGTTTTTCATAAGTAGTTCTCAATAAACTTGCTATCCCACATGTTTACAGCCTTCATTTTTCTGCTGTCCTACCCCATCTTGAAATGTTAAAGCAATGTTTCAGAATATTTCAGGAAAACTTGCATTTTAACAGTGTAGTTTCCATTTTGTACCTTTGAGCCAACACTCCATTCCATCTTGAAGGTATCACAACAGAGATACTTTTGTTGGGATAAGTTATTTTATTAATTTGTTGTTCTAATTTAAGATTCAAGTATTCTGCTTTTAATAAAATGACTTACTATAGCCATCTCACTATCTTAAGTACATATAACAAGATTTTTCAAATTACATTTATACCCCTATCTCACTGGAACGCTGCGGGGCAAACACACTGAATAGATGTAGATAATTACCTACATTCTACAGATGAGAAAACTAAGGTGCAGAGATAGGATCAAGATGGTGGAGTAGGAGGACGTGTGCTCACTCCCTCTTGCAGGAGCACCAGAGATCCAACTGACTGCTGAACAATCATTGACGGAGGTACACTGGAACTCACCAAAAAAGACACCCCACATCCAGAGACAAAGGAGAAGCCGCAATGAGACGGTAGGAGGGGCACAATCGCATTAAAATCAATCCCATAAATGCTGGGTGGGTGACTCACAAACTGGAGAACAGTTATACTACAGAAGTCCACCCACTAAAGTGAGGGTTCTGAGCCCCATGTCAGGCTTCCCAACCTGGGAGTCCAGCAACGGGAGGAGGAATCCCCAGAGAATCAGACTTTGAAAAAGCCAGTGGGATTTGATTGCAGGACCTCCACAGGACAGGGGGAAACAGAGACTCCACTCTTGGAGGGCACACAAAAAAGTGTGCTCACCAGGACCCAGGGGGATGGAGCAGTGATCCCGTAGGAGACTGAACCAGACCTACCTGCTGGTGTTGGGAGGGTTGCCTGCAGAGGTTGGGGGGCAGCTGTGGCTCATCGAGGAGACAGGGGCACTGGCGGCAGGGGTTCTGGGAAGTGCTCATTGGCTTGAGCCCTCCCAGAGTCTACCATTAGCCCCACCAAAGAGTCTGTGGGCTCCAGTGCTAGGTGGCCTCAGGCCAAACAACCAACAAGGTGGGAACACAGCCCCACCCATTGGCAAACAAGCAGATTAAAGTTTTACTGAGCTCTGCCCACCAAACTGGATTAAAGTCTTACTGAGCTCTGCCCACCCAGCCCTACCCACCATCAGTCCCTCCCATCAGGAAGCACCCACGGGACTCCTAGATAGCTTCCTCCACAAGAGGGCAGATGGCAGTATCAAGCAGGATCAGCAGTATTTCATCTTGTGGAACTGAAAACCACAGCCACAGAAAGATAGAGAAAATGAAAAAGCAGAGGACTTTGTACCAGATGAAGGGACAAGGTAAAACCCCAGAAAAACAACTAAATGAAGAGGAAATAGGCACCCTTCCAGAAAAAGAATTCAGAATAATGATGGTGAAGATGATCCAGGACTTTGAAAAAAGACTGGATGCAAAGATTGAAAAGTTTACCAAAGACCTAGAAGAATTAAAGAGCAAACAAACAGAGATATGCAACAAAATAACTGAAATGAAAAATACACTAGATGGAACCAATAGCAGATTAACTGAGGCAGAATGGCAAATAAGTGACCTGGAAGACAGAATGGTGATAATCACTGATGTGGAAAATAATAAACAAAAAAGAATGAAAAGAACTGAAGACAGCCTAAGAGACCTCTGGGACAATGTTAAACGCACCAACATTCGCGTTATCGGGGTCCCAGAGGGAGAAAAGAGAAAGGACCCAAGAAAATACTGGAAGAGATTATAGTTGAAAACTTCCCTAACAGGGGAAAGGAAATAGCTACCCAAGTCCAGGAAGCACAGAGAGTCCCAGGCAGGATAAACCCAAGGAGTAACACGCTAAGACATATAGTAGTCAAACTGACAAACATTCAAGACAGAGAAAAGTTATTAAAAGTGACAAGGGAAAAACAACAAATAACATACAAGGGAACTCCCATAAGGTTAACAGCTGATTTCTCAGCAGAAACTCTGCAAGCCAGAAGGGAGTGGCATGATATGTTTAAAGTGATGAAAGGGAGTAGCCGACAACCAGGATTACTCTACCTAGCAAGGATCTCATTCAGATTCAGTGGCGAAATCAAAAGCTTTACAGACAAGCAACAGCTAAGAGAATTCAGCACCACCAAACCAGCCCTACAACAAATGCTAAAGGAACTTCTCTAAATGGGAAACATAAGAGAAGAAAAGGACCTACAAAAACAAAAGCAAAACAATTCAGAAAATGGTAATAGGAACCTACATATCAATAATCACCTTGAATGTAAATGGACTCAATGCACCAACCAAAAGACACAGACTGGCTGAATGGATACAAAAACAAGACCCATATATATGCTGTCTACAAGAAACCCACTTCAGACCTAGGGACACATACAGACTGAAACTGAGGGGATGGAAAAAGATATTCCATGCTAATGGAAATCAAAAGAAAGCTGGAGTAGCGATAATCATATCAGATAAAATAGACTTTAAAATAAAAAATGTTACAAGAGACAAGAGAGGACACTACATAAAGATCAAGGGATCCATCCAAAATGAGGAGATAACAATTATATATGCCCCCAATATAGGAGCACCTCAATACATAAGGCAAATGCTAACAACTATGAAAGAGGAAATGCAAGGCAGAAATAGAGACACAGGTGTAGAGAACAAACACATGGACACCAAGTGGAGAAAGTGGGGAGGGTTGGGGGGGAATGAATTGGGAGATTGGGATACCAAATTGTACACTCTAAATATATGCTGTTTATTGTCTGTTAACTGTATCTCAATAAAAGTTCTTAAAAAAAAGAAAAGAAAAGAAAAGAAAAGAAAAGAAAAGAAAACTAGGCTGCAAGTTTAAGTGACTTTTCCAAGCAATAGAATCAGAGCTGGAATCTTAATCTCCCATGTCCAGGTCAACCCTCCTTTTTCCAAACCATCTTAAATAAATAATCCTCTTACACCTACAATTCTACCATACGGGACTTAGCTCAGTAGTAAATTAAAATAAATAAATAAATAAATAATTTTTTTTTTAACCAGATCGTCTGCAGTTTTCCTCTCCTTATCATTTTCTCACTTAAAAAAGAAAATTCCTCACTCTTATGGATCCTACTCTATCTCCATTATGTAACTAGTTTAACTGTTGGTGTATCATATATTTACATGGAATGATCATTATAAAAATGTTTTAAGTGGCTTTGAAGAAGATACTTTAAACATATGATGCATATTATTTTTATTTGAGGATGATTGATTATACTTATCAAAAAACATGAAGATAAGTCTCAACCTTTTATTCCAAAAACTAAAACTCACTCACCTAAACATCATACTGTCTGAGTTGCCAACATGCGTGCAAGACTGTAGAGTCAGCAACTGCCTGCTGTGATGCTGAACCGCTGAGAGTTTTATTTAGCAATCAGGACTGAGGAATTCCAACTGTGTCAACTTGTGCAACTATGTCTGGCTTTAGAGCTTCCCACACTCTGGGAGACACATTGTCTCTAATTATTTTATTGCTGCAAATAAAGGGACTTTTCATAGAAATGATACACACAATTTATGCCAGGCTTTTATCAGACAGCATGTAGTCAGCCCATGATTAGGCCATCATTCAATTTAAAACAAATATATATGTGGCTTTCAGCTCTTCTTACCTGGTATTTTTTATTTACTTCAAAACTTATTTATTTACCATAGTTCATACATTCTAAGATTCTGAGTTGTAAGTCCTCTGCCCAATTTTAGAGACATTAATATAAAAACTGCAACTTTGGCTCCCTGAGTCCCAGTGTATCTTTATATTTTCTATTTCGCCCAGTCATACTGAACAACGGCATCTTCTGCAGCATCTGACATTGTCAAGTAAAGAAAAACACTATCCCTAACCTCAAGGACCTAAGGGCCTGATGAAACAAAGAGCACATAGTGCATTGCCTCAATTGCCTTTTCCCATTTTCAAATGCCACAAAAACCTAACACCAGGAAAAGCCTATTTCAGAAATATTTGATCTCTGTCGTCCCTAACCATTATGAGAATGGGAAACAAGAAAACAGCTCTCTCTAGCTTAGCTTCTCATCCCTTTGACATATAAAGGGCCTGAAGCCTTGAAGCCACCCAGTCCTTTGGGCTTGTTCTGGGCTCCAAGCCTAAAATAAGAGCCAAAGGGGGCTTCCAGCAGCTGTGTGCTCATGAAAGCCACCTGAGACCACCAGAAATGCTGTAATTTCAGGATTGCGGGCAGTCTTTCAACAAGAGCTCTCCAGACAGTGCAGCTGAAGACTCTCTCTGAATTTTCAGGAAGAAAATTCATGAAAGAGATACACAACCAAGAAACGAAATTGTATATACTGTTTGTGTTTGCTCCACATGCTCCCTGACCTTAATTTTTTAAATATAAAAAAATCTCCAAAATCTAAGACACATTCAGTTCCAGTGCCGTGCAGTTTAGGGAGGCAGCTCACTGTGATTCAAGGTCAGCGACCTTGACAGCAAATGAAGAAAAGTTTGTGCATTAGTTAACACAAGGCTGGGGTACAGGGTATTGTCTTCAGCTAAGTAACTTAGTAACTTCAGCTTCATCAGAATAGTGAAGGGTATAACCTAGACTTCTAAGAATCTGAGAATCTCTCTGAGAATCCCTGAGAATCTGAGAATGATTAATACCTGCTACTATAGCAACACTGCAAAGTCACACTAAATATCAGACTAACTTAACATCTAACTTTTTAGATCATTTCAATGAAATTAAATGGTGTATTTCTTCAATCACAACCCTCAAACCAAAAGAGGAAAGAAGTATTGACTGAGTAGAAGTCCTTGAGGTTTTAGCTTTACTGAATTGTAAGCCTGATAAATAATCAGCATATCAATTGCATGTAAATGGTAGTTTCTAAAGGGCTTGAGAGATTTTCTTCCTAAGTATCTTGACAGTTAGCCTGTGGAAAAATCCTTTATGCTATGAACTTGCACCTTGGAGAAACTGTCTGCTTAAGCAAAAGTAAATTTTAACCCTGTATCAGTTGCAACTGCAATGAATCCTCAAACAGTAAAGTACAAGTTAATGAGTTTCTTATTGGAAATGTTATGATGCAATAGATGAAAAAAAATAAAGTGGTTCACTTTATCAAAATTTTTCCACACAGGTTCATTTAGTCAATCTAAAGGTATGTATTAACTTCCTTATCTATGAAACTTCTACATCACTTGTTCTACAAAGATCCCACTTCCTATCACCCAGACACTGTGGTAAGACCTGGAGTGATTTGGAATCTCAAACTGCTCCATGACTTATTAGAGATAAGTGGAGAGCACACTCTGCAGAATTATAGGCACTGAAGAAACTACTTTCTCTAACCCCAATCAAGTAGCTCCGAGGAGAGTCTGTCAACTTGTCATATCACTTAATTGAGAATCACTTCCAGATTCCAAAGGAGGTACAAGATGAGTGATAATAGTATACCAGCTAGTTAAAAGTCACTATAATAAATGAGAACTTAGTTAAATGTTTTTCCCTCAGGTTAAGAAGAAATTGGTTCATGAATTATATATATTATACCTTCTGTATCCATTCATCTATCAAGGGCACTTAGGTTGTTTCCATATCTTACCTACTGTAATTAATGCTGTGACGGACATTAGGATATATGTATTTTTTCAAATTAGTGTTTTTGTAGTCTTTGAATAAATACTCAGAAGTGGAATAGCTGGATCACATGACAGTTCTATTCTTCATAATTTCTTTGAAGAATCTCTATACTGTTTTCCATAGTGGCTGTACCAATTTATGCATTTTATATGACAGTTTCCTTTTTCCACATCTTCCCCAATACTTTTATTTCCTGCCTTTTTGACAGTAGCCTATGAGCATGAGATAATATCTCATTGTGGTTTTGATTTGCATTTTCCTAATAATTTGTGATGTTGAACATCTTTTCATGTGCTTTACCACTTCTTTGGAAACAATGTGTCTTCAGATCCTCTTCCCATTTTTGAATCAGGTTGGCTTTTTTTGTTGTTGTTGAGTTATATGAATTCTTTGAATATTTTGGATATTAACCCCTTATTGGATAAAGAATTTGCAAATATCTTCTTCCATTCAGTAGGTTTTCTTTTCATTTTTTTAACAAGTTGAAAATACGATTTTTATTTTTATTTATTTGGGGGGTTATGGGTTCTTGTGCTCAACATTTTTTTTAACTCTTTATTTTATATTCGGTATAACTATGTTAGTTTCAGGTGTACAGCAAAGTGATTCAGTTATACATATACATGTACCTATTCTTTTTCAAAATTCTTTTCCCAATTAAGGTTGTTACATAATATTGAGCAGAGTTCCCTGTGCTATACAGTAGGCCCTTGTTGGTTATCCATTTTAAATATAGCAGTGTGTACATGTCAATCCCAAACTCCTTATTTACCCCTTCCCCCTACCCTTCCGCCCGGTTACCATAAGTTTGTTCTCTAAGTCTGTGAGTCTGTTTTTGTTTTGTAAATAAGTTCATTTGTACAATTTTTTTTAGGTTCTGCATATAAGTGATATCATACAATATTTGTCTTTCTCTGTCTGACTTACTTCACTCAGTATAACAATCTCTAGGTCCATCCATGTTGCTGCAAGTGGCATTTCATTATTTTTAATGGCATTCCATCATATATATGTACCACATCTTCTTTATCCATTCCTCTGTTTCATTTTATTGATGGTTTTCTTTGCTGTGAAAAGCTTTTTAGTTTGATGGAGTCCCATTTGTTTATTGTTGCTTTTGTTTCCCTCGCCTGAGGAGACACAGCTAAAAAGATATTGCTTATACCTATGTCAAAGAGCATACTGCCAACGTTTTCTTCTAGGAGTTTTATAGTTTCAGATGTTAAAGTCTTTAAATCCATTTTGAGTTAATTTTTGTGTACGGTGTAAGAGCATTGTCTAGTTTCATTCTTTTGCATGAGTCTGTCCAGTTATGCATATACCATTTATTGAAGAAACTATCCTTTCTCCATTCTATATTCTTTGCTCCTTTGTCACACATTGTCCATATATGCGTTGCTTTATTTCTGGGCTCTTAATTCTGTTGAATTGATCTGTGTATGTGTATTTATGTCAATACCATGCTGTTTTTATTCCTATAGTTTTCTAGTATAATTTGAAATCATGGAGTATGGTACTTCCAGTTTTGAACTTTCTTCTCAGGATTGCTTTGGCTATTCAAGACCTTTAACAGTTCTGTATAAATTCTAGGAATTTTTTTGATTCTAGATCTCTGAAAACGACACTGGGATTTTGATAGGGACTGCACTGAATCTACAGATTGCTTTGGGTACTGTGGACACTTTAACAATGTTAATTCTTCCAATCTGTGAGCACAGAATATCTTTCCATTTCCTGGTGTCTTCAATTCTGTTCAATAATATCTTATAGTTTTCAGTGTACAGGTTTTTCACCTCCTTGGTTAAATTTATTCCTAGGTATTTTATTCTTTTTGTTCCAACCATAAATAGGGTTATATTCTTAATTTCTCTGATAGTTCATTGTTCATGTATAGAAATACAGCAGATTTTTTGTATGCTGATTTTGTTCCCTGCAACTTTACTGTATTCATTTATTATTTCTAATAGGATTTTGGTGGAGTCTTTAGGGTTTTCTGTGTATAAAATTATATCATCCATAAACCGTGACAATTTTACCTTCTTTCCAATTTAGATGTCTTTATTTCTTTTTCTTGCCTAATTGCTCTGGCTAGGATTTCTATGTTGAATTGAAATGGCAAGAGTGGGCATACTTGTATTGTCCCTGATATCAGAGGAATAGCTTTTGGTTTTCCACCACTGAGTATGATGTTAGCAGTGGGTTTATCATATGGCCTTTACTATCTTGAGGTACAATACTCATTTTATTGAGTTATCATAAATAGGTGTTAAATCTTATCAAATATTCGATTTGCTTATATTTTATTGAGGATTTCTGCATCTCTGTTCAGCAGAGATTTTGGCCTAGAATTTTAATTTTTGTGCTATTCTTGACTGGTTTTGGTATCAGGGTAATGTCCTCATTAAATGAGTTAGGAAATGTTCCCACCTCTTCAGTTTTTTTGAAAGAGTTTGAGAGGGATAGGTATTAAATCTTTTTTAAATGTTTGGTACAATTCACCTGTGAAGCCATTGGTCCTGGAATTTTGGAGGGAGGTTTTTGATTACTGTTCTCAATCTCCTCACTAGTGAATGGTCTATTCACATTTTCTATTCATGATTCATTCTTAGAAGATTGCATGATATTAAGAATTTGTCCATTTCATCAAGGTTGTCCAATATGTTGGTGTATAGCTATTCATAATATTCTCTTATAATCCTTCGTATTTCTGTGATATCCATTGTAATTTCTCCTCGTTTGTTTCTCCTCTTTTATTTTGTTTCCGATTTTATTTTTTTCCTGATCCTTCTCTTTTTTTCTTAGCAAGTCCAACCAAAGGTTTGTCAATTTTGTTTACCTTTTCAAAGAACTAGGTCTCAGTTTCACTGATCTTTTCTATTGTCTTATTAGTCTCATTTCATTTATTTCCACTCTGATCTTTATTAGTTCCTTCCTTCTGCTGAATTTGGGCTTTGTTCTTCTTTTTCCAGTCTTAAGGTATAAGGTTAGATTGTTTAAAATTTTTCTTATTTCTTGAAATAGGCCTGTATTGCTATAAATTTCCTTCTTAGCACCACTTTGCTACATTCACAGATTTTGGTGTGTGCCATATTTTCATTTTCGTTTGTCTTCAGAAATTTTTTGATGTCTTTATTGACCCAATAGTTGTTAGGAAGCACGTTGTTTAGTCTCCAAATACTTGTGATTTTTCCAAGCTTTCTTCTTATAGTTGATTTCTAGTTTCATACCAGTGTGAAAAGATGCTTGATGTGGTTTCAGTCTTCTTAAATTTATTGAAACTTGTTTCGTATCCAACATATGGTCTATCCTTGAGAATGTTCCACGTGCACTTCGGAAGGATGTGTATTCTACTGCTTTTGGATGAAATGTTCTGTATAAATCTATTAAGTCCATCTGGTTTAATGTTTCATTTAAGGTCGCTATTTCCTTGTTGGCTCTCTGTCTGGATAACCTATCCATTGATGTTATGTGAGGTGTTGAAGTCCCCTATTATTATTGTGTTACTGTAAATTTCTCCCTTTTGGTCTGTTAATAATTGCTTTATATATCTTGGTGTTCCTATGTTAAGCACATACATATTAATAAGTGTTATATCTTCTTGATGAATTGTCCCTTTTATCATTATACATCCATCTTTGCCTTGTTACCTTTTTTGGCTTGAAGTGTATTTTGTCTGATATGTCTAGGGCTACACCTACTCCCTTTTGGCGGCCATTTGCATGGAGTACCATCTTCCATCTCTTTACTTAGAGCTTCTTTGAGTCTCCTGGACCCAGCATACATTTGGGTCTTGTTTTTCAATCCATCTAACTACTCTGTGTCTTTTGATTGGTGAATTCAATCCATTTACATTTAGGGTGATTATTGATAGATAAGGTCTTAGTATTCCCATTTTATATTTTTTGTTTTCTGGTTGCTCTATATCTCCATCGTTTCTTTCCTTGTGTTTCTGTCTGCCATTTTAGTTTCATGGTTTTCTATGATATTTTCCTCAGTTGCCTCTCTTTTTGATGTTTAACATCTCTTCTCTAGATTTATGTTTTTTGTTTACCATGAGGTTTGTGTAAAGTGTCTCATAGATAGAGTCCTTTTTCTGCTTATAGCATCTTGTCTTCATTTGCCTATACAGGTTCCATCTTTTTCCTCTTCCCCTTTTATGTTGCCTCAAATTATCCTTTTTTATGTTGTGATTTTGTCACCAAACTGAAGTATCTATGGTTATTTTTACTGTTTTACCTTTAACCGTTGTAATTGTTTAACAACCTATTCTGATAGAGTTGCAATTTTCTGATTTTGTCTACTTACCACCTTATTCAAAGTTTTGTGTAGAGAGCCTTTCAACATTTCTTGCAAGGCAGGTCTAGTGGTGATGAACTCCCTTAGATTTTGTTTGCCTGGAGAAGACTTCTCCTTCATATCTGAATGATAACTTTGCTGGATGCAGTATTCTTGGCTGCCAGTTTTTATCTTTCATTATTTTTGAATATGTTGTTCTACTCTCTCCTGACCTGTAGTTTCTGATGAGAAATCTGCTGATAGCCTAACGGGGGTTCCTTTGTAGGTTACTGTCTCTTTTTTGCCTTGCTGCCTTTAAATTTTTTTCTCTGCTACTGACTTTTGAAAGTTTTAACATAATGTGTTTTGGAGGTCTTTTTGCATTGAGGTAATTAGGTGTTCTCTTATTAGCATCATGTACTTGTATATCCAGTTCCTTCCCCAGATTTGGGAAGTTCTCAGCTATTAAATAAACTGTCTGCTTCCTTCTCCTTCTAGGATACCCACTACCCTTAGGACACCCTTCCTAATGAAGATGAATAGTTCTCATAGAATTTCTCCATTTTTTTAGCTCTTAGTTCTCTCTCCTCTTCTTCCTGTATCATTTCTAGATTTCTATCTTTGAGTTCACTGCTTCTCTCTTCCATATGGTCTCCTCTGTTTCCAGTACTATGTTCATCTCATTCATTGAATTTTTCAGCTCCAGAATTCTGTTTCTTTTTTAAAGTTTTAATCTCTTTGGTAAAGTATTCCTTCTGTTCATTAGTTTTATTTCTGAAGTCACTGAATTTCCTTTCTGAGTTTCCTTATAGCTCATTGAGGTTTTTCATGACAGCTATCTTGAATATTCTGTTAATTCAACCACAATAGCCTGACTTTATCATTTTCTTTTCTGTGATACCAAAGTACTGTGGTTTTTCATGGTGCTTGATGAGTTGTTCCTCTGGCCCATGCATTTGAAGTAGCAAACACCTTTCTTTTTCAGGTAAAGCTTTTTTTACTTTTTCCTAACAATTCAAGAGGTTAGTAGCAATAATTAGAAACCTCTCTCTTGTTCTTCCCTAGGTGGCGCTAGGTTTCTCTTACCTGATTGCCTCTGGCTATATTTGAGAATTGGCACTTTTCACCCTACACTGCCTCTGCCAGAGGTCTGCCAAGTGCCCTCACTGCCTCACTGCTTGCACCTCTAGGCTTGCTGATGCCTTTGCTGCTGCCAGTGTTGCCACTGTCACTGGCATTTCTACCTGGGCAACAAAATGGCAGGCACCTCCACCATGTCCAGGGTTGCCTGGGTCACAGGCCCTGCTGCCATGAGCAGGGTGGCCAGTGTCGTGGGCATCTCTGCTGCACACAGGGTTTTGGGGTTCACAGGCACTGCTGCAGGCAGGGGGTTGGAGTCATAGGTACCTCCATGGCTGGAGAGAGGGGGTCACAGGCCCTGCTGCCACCTCATTCCCTGTGGCCATGGGTACAACTGCAGGCGGCAACTTGGAGTTGTCCATGTCGCCTTCCCAGCTGCTACCAGTGGAGTTCTCTACAGTTCTGGGCTCAGCCAACATGGCCAGGACCATAGGCGCCACCTCCACTCTTCCTCCAATTCCATCTCCTCTGTGTGTTCATCCTCCTTTAGATGGGTGGTGTGTTGGGCAAAGAAATCTTTATTGAGTTATAGGTGTTTTACTGGTTGTACATTGAAGGGAGGGGACAAGAAAGCATCTCACACTGCCATGAGGCTGACCTGACCAATAACATTTTATTCATTAACTTGTCTCCTCCAGTTAGAACATAATTTCTATGAAAGTACAAATTTTGCCTTTTTTGTTCACTGTTCAGCAAATACATCTGGGCTTGGTACATAAAAGGTATTTAGTTTTGCATAAACAGTTAAATGAATAAAAGCATATAATAAGATCTTCTAATAGTGCCCTTTTTAAAATAGGATACGTGTATCCTATAGTGGAGTAACATAGGATAAGTGTAACACTTTTTTGTTTTTGCTTTTTGTTTTTTGTTTCTTAATGAAAACAAATACGTACTATGGAATAAAGTTAAAGAAAAACTCAAAAGAAAGTTTGGCTTGGGATAGGCAGAATGGAGCTATTTAGGGATTACTCATGTAGGGAAAGAGTGGTAGGTGTGTAGAATGGGGTATGTGTTTCCTTTTAGGCATAACATTGTAGGAGTGTATGGAAAGTAATATTCTAGAACAAAAACTGGACCAGCAGAAACAATTACATTTTTTAATGCATCTGAAAATAAATGTTTCCCAGTTATTTATCCCGCTATTAAAGAATCTTCTTTAAAGTTACCTTGAATCAAGTATTCAAAGACTAAAATTTTCACAGTTTATTTTCTACAAGTATGGAATAGAAATTAGCAAGGGAAAAAGGAGATGGTGAGGAATTGACAAAAAGATGGACATGGCCTGAACTCAAATTTCCTGAAGGTACCAGTTGGTCTCTGAGATGAAATAGGCCATCCTCAATCGACTACACCTTTATTATATCCTAAAGTTAGCACTTGCTACCTGAAAGATCTTTTACTTAGTTTTTCTCCCATCACTAAAGATTTTAAACATGTTTGATTTCTAGGTCAGTGCTCAGTTTTAATTCCAAATTGAGAAATAATTTTTTAATGCTCCTCCAAAATCTTCTAGTTCACAATGACTGGTAAAATGACTGGTAAAAACCTGTATTTATCCAAATAAACTATCTTTAAGTGCTCCAAGAACCTTAGCAATTTGGTAAGAATAGTTTTTTTGAAACCTTCCTCCGCCCCCAAAATCAGCCAGCTTAAATTTCATTTATACTTGTTTTATCATGTGATTTTAAGTAGATCTAAAGGAAATTAACTCAAAATTACAGTTTAGAATTAAAAAGCTCAACTAACACAACAAACATTTACACCTCAAGAGACTTAAAAATACGTAGACTTTGAGTTATTAGTCACACACAACTGGACAGAGTGTCAGAAGTCAAAGCTGTAGTCCCAGTTCTACTGGCATTTACTGCATAACCCTGAGTGACAAGCTACTACGCAATTACTTCTCTGGGCCTACAGAGGGGGAACCTCAGTGTGGCATATAACAAGTGCTCAGTAATTCAACCAAGAAGGCTTTTTAATTAATAGGATCTGTTGTTTCAAATTATAAAAGCCTTTTCTTTCAAAGGAACCTCAAAGCACTTCAATATATTACCATCATCAGCCACAGGTTACATGCCTGAAACCTCAGCTATTCACAGCAAAGAAAAGTAGAGCCCTCAGAATCCCACACTTTGCTCTTGCACTGTGTTCCTGCAGGACAGTCAACTACAAATTACAGTCACTGTATGAGATGATACGGCCATTGCAGTCCCAAGGTCAGCTTGCGGCCAAACTTTCAAAAGAAATGAAGGAAGACACTGATTCTAGTTCAATGATGCTAATCAGTTAATACTACAAACACAAAGGCCTACCTATTAAATTATACAAAAAATAAGATCGTCTCTCTCATCCAGGAGTTAATAGCCTGGTAGAGAATAAACAGATTATTTTCATTAATAGGATTGGTGTGATGATAGTATTTGACTCACAGTGAGAAAGAAGCAGGAGATAGTCTGAAGCATGAGTATGAGCTCACTTAGGGAAAGAAAAGGGGAGAAGACTAGCTATAATTTGTTTAGAACAGCTGCCCTTTACTTTTTGTTTCCTGAGAAGATCACTAAGATTTCCTCTAAAGTTTATTTTTTTAATCCTTAAAAAAATAAAAAGATTAGAAGTCTCAGATTAAAGCAGACCACCTGGTGGATTTCCCTCTAGGGCCAGGCATGCCAGAACTGCACAATGCAGTCACTAGTACAAATGCAAAGTAATTCATGCTCTAAACTTGGTTAAGGAAAAAATGACATTTTCAGCTTAAAAGAAGTATTTCTCCTACTGAGTTGTTTTATCAAAACTAATCTCTACTTTCACAGTGGAACACCATGGGGGAAAAAGTCTTCCACAACAGAAACCTGCTTTCCAGGAAGCATTCCTGGGACATGGGTCCTTTATCACTTTCATTCAGGCTCAGAGCAGTTAGCTTGTGTGGCCATAGTTCAGATTCCTAGTAACTGAGACAGGACAAGGAAACTAAACCTTCAGTGTTCTTCAGTTTAGGCTAGGGCCTGCAGAAAGCAGCCAAGGGATGTGTAAAGGTCAGTGACACAGCGGATATGCCGGAACAGGAAACGGTCCACTGTGGAGTTTCCTGTATCCCACACTCCTCTACTCACACACACTTAACCCTCACGCCTGCAGCTTTTGCGGAGGCATCGCATCTCACTAACTACAAGAACAAGGCTCCTCTTTCCTCTCTTATAATGTGTACTCCATAAAGTGGCCTGTAGTCCGTCAAATAAACCTCCCTGCTTTCCACCCAAGCCCAGGGAGGTGGAATGGGACCTCATGTCCTTGCTCCAGGAATAATTACACTTCATACAGAAAGGACAGGGAAATAAAGTATCACTACAAGTATTTCCTTTACTCTACATATATATATATATATATATATATATTTTTTTTTTTTTTTTTTTTAATAATACAATAAGTAAAGTTTCCAAAACTGGGTCAGGCTCAGGGTCAGGGTTTGGGTTAGGATCAGGTCGAGGGTTAGGCTCAGGGTCAGGGTCAGGGTCAGGGTCAGGCTCAGAGTTGGAGGACTCTCCCCTGGAGCAGAAAAGTCTGACACTGGACAAGCAGGTATTACCCAACCCTCTCTCTTGCACTTTCTGACCTCAACTGCTTTCATTTTCAGGACCAATCCATATATAAGTTCTGTCTTCTAGGTTCATTTCCTGCCTACATTCCATTCACTTGCCTGTAGACCATATAGCTCCCGGACAATGTTTGCTGCTTGAAAAGTATTATCATCAAATGGCAAAGAATAGTACTTTGGCATCCAACAGTTTTCAAATCCTAGTTCCAAGACTGTCTAGCTTTTTGTTACCTTGAACAAATTACTTAAGCTTTTCTTTGCAGTCCCAATTTTCTATATATAATGTTATTGCCCATTTCACTGTGTTAGTAGGAAGTTTAGAGAAATTCAGAGCCCTGGTGTTTTTCAAACAAATACGTCTCTCCCCTCTATTCCAAAGGAAGAAATGTAGTGCATCATATATCCCACTCCAACACGGGGTGCAGGACGGAATGGACTGTGACATGGTCTTTTAAAAACTTTTATATTCATGATAAATGTCAGGCAGCAAGGGAATCTAAAGTATGTGTTAGCAATCAGATTTCACTGTCAGCAGCAAAACTCCCAGAAATAATACGAAAAGGATGTACGGGCACACACATACACACCAGCTTTTTGCGAGTCCAAAATGAGAAGGAAAAAACAAACAGATACTAGTCAACCTGTAGCTTCCAGAGTTATACTGAGTAACTTTTTTTTTTTAATTTTCTATACACATGCAATACATCACACACAAAATGTTTTCACAGATATTCACTGCTCTAGGTAAAAGCCTTCCCCACTAGTGTTGTAAAAAGCTGCAGCAGGACTACGGGTCAGATGGCACGCAGCAGTTTTGTGTGTGTTGGGGGTGGGGTGTGTCAGGAATGAATGTGGTTATCAAGGCATTTCTAAGTAGGGAACCCTTGGAACAACATTAGAGTGAGGGTCATGGGAAAAGAAGTTTTGCTCACCCTACTTCCTGGCAGCATTTTCAGTACACAAGCCACAAGCAATTCATGTTTACAAGATGAAACAAGAAAAGAGGGTTTAGATGAAGCGGGGCAGGGGGAGTCAACACATACATGCACACAGATTATAAATTATGTACGCTTTTTAAGCTTTTATTTTAAAACCCCAGAAATAGTTTAAAAGACTTACATACTATATTTCACCGTGCAAAATATCCTTAGAGCTTTAATAAACTGAATTGTTAGAATATTTTTATTAATGTCAATCACACAAATGAAACTCAATTAGGAAGAAAACAATCATGATATATCTATTTTATCCTCAGAAAAAAATGCAATTTGAATTATTTTTCAGAATTACAGAAAAAATATTTCTCAGGAGTTCAAACTTTCAAACTTAGAGTTCTTCATGTTAAAACAAGATTGTTTAAGAAGGAGGGGAATGTATCGTGCAATTGATGTAAAATTCACGAGCATTTTATTGATCATAGGTCAACAGCTCCTCACTTTTTAATCACCTTGCTAAAACTCACAGATTAAAGATAACCAGGTAACAAATCTCAATTTACACAACTAACACAAGCTACCTCTTATTTAAAAAAGAGGAGTCTAAGATAATTCATCCTAAGGGGGGAAAAAGCCATTGCCAAATTTATACATTTCTATTTTGTGTTTCCTTGTCTTAATTCTGGAATTCTGGAAAATTATAAGCACTTTTCAAAAATATCTTAAACTAGGTCTGGCATAACAAGCAACTTTCTTCTTAAATTCCGAAGTACATGCTTTCTTTATAACTATGGATTTAACAAGGAGAGTGTCCTCCTGATTGCCTCTATGCTTGACTGTTACTAAACTAAACAGTCAGACAAAATATGAATAACTGACCTTGGCATGGAATGCACAGGCACAGTTTTCCCCCCTCTGCCTCCAAAATATCCAAACTTGAAATGCAATAATACACATTTCCACATGTTCACTTTATTTGTAACATAACATTTCCACTCTGTACTTATCTTTGGTAGTTAGCAGTAGTAGCAGCAGCAATAATTTTGTGACATACTTTATGATTTTATGTAGGGGAACATACTGTTTACCAGCTTCACACATATTACTCTCATGGATAAAAATCAAAACCTCTCCTTACCCATGAGCAATGTTCTGATTGATCCAATGAGAAGGGGGGAAAAAACACATTAGAATTATTGAGTTATACTTGTTTTATATCTTTAAGCTAATGTTAGATCCTTTACACACATACTCTTTCAAACCGAAAACAAAGCCAGCACTTAGCTGCTAGATTCAGACTTAAGCATGTCCCTCACTAACCACAGTACTGTGAGGTTCTGAACAGACTGCATGTCTGAAATATCAGCATCTACCCTCGCCTTGTTATTTCAATAGCTTTCAGCTCTTTCTACATATGAATGCCAATCTACAGTAAAGAAATGCCTCTTTCCCGCTCACCCCCCCCCCCAATTATTAACATTCAAGATGAAGAGAGAAAACATAGGTAAATAATTGCCTCTGAAGCATTATAATTATAATCAAATCAATATCTGACAGCTATAAAATACAGGCTACCCTAATATCTCTACAACTAAACAGTCTCCCTAAGCACTTAAAATCATTTCTTAACAGCAAATATCCTCCTAACTCCCCACCAAGAAATCCAAGAACAATTCTGGTACAAAAATAGCATCTTCTTTTGACATCTAGCATCTGCCTACTATGTGCAAGACACTAGAAGGGAGTCTAATATGATTTATCTCCCACCTTATAAAGAGTCTGTAATCTAGAAAGAAATGGCCATGGGAGCACTTTCTGAAGAAGGAGAAGGGACCTGAATGGACAAAAAGTGAATGACTGAAACATTCATGTGAGGATCCAGACACCAGTGTCCACTACAGTGCTAGAGTAGGGGCCCCTTTTAAATCCTCACCCAGCAGGTTGGTCAACATAAGTCTGTTACCATTTAGTACCAATAATAAGTGTTTCATAAAGATTAGTTTTTCTGCTAAAAGTTTTGCAGAAAGTAGTTCGTTCATTCAACAAATAATTAAGCATCTACTCAGGGCCAGTCACTGGGCCTAGTATAGAACTTGGTGCTGAGAGTAAATAGTGAACAAAGCCAAGATGGGCCAAGATGTCTAAGCCTTGTGGAACAGGCCACCTAGGATAACTGCCAAGGTGCTGAATCACAGGACATCAATATGTTCACCAATAGGTAAGCACACAAAAGTTTTAAGAGCAAGCTCAGTTTAGAATTAAAATGATAATGAAACATACAGTAATAGTAACACTGACAGCAATAACAGCAACAAAGCCTTAAGAATCCCTGGCCAGACTGCGCTAATACTATCTCATTCTGTCTTCACACAAACCCTACAAAAGCCTCCACAATAATCATCTTCAATTCATAGACGCAGAAACTGACCCTGGGAGAGGTTAAAGGACTTGCCTCATTTGTATGCATCTGGGGACAAGGGAGGTGGGGGGGGGGGGGGCTCTTATTATAACCATAAGGCTATTCTCATTTGTAACAAAATTAATACTTTAATATCATCAAAAGCTCATCCACATTCAAATTTCTCTCATTACTTTAAGATTTGTTTCCTACTTGTTTACAAATAAGAGTCCTAACAAAATCTACTCGTTGCATTCACTTATGTCTCTTAAACTTCTTAAATCCCTTTTTATATAGAATAGTTCCCTGATGATTTTTTCCTTCTTTTCCCAAGCCACTGACTCTTGACTAAATTGATTCAGTCACTTTGTAGGATGTCCCAGTTTCTGGATTCAGCTGAGTGCTTCCTCTAAGTACTATTGAACTTGGTGCTCTATCACTGGTGTTTTGTAGAATCAGGAAGTTATGTGTAAAGCTTAAACAAAAGTAGAAGGAAAACCAGAACAACTGTGTTTCTCCTGTCCTTTTTTCCTTTCTTAAACAGAAAAAAAAAAAAAAAGTTTATGTATGCCAAGCTGATATAACATTTTTATCGAAAAGAGACACGCTGTTTAGATTATAGCAATAAAAATCAAGATCCTTTTAGAGAAATTAATATGTTCTCTCCAGATCTGAGTATTTAAAATCACTCTATTTTCTACAAAAGGTCCTACAAAAGTTCTTGCTGTTTGTTTTTTTGTTTTTGTTTTTGTTTTAATATCAACTGAGAGAGGGAGAGAAAAAAAAGATGTTAGAAAAACACACACACACTCAACGAGCCCTTCCTGGGCTGTGACTCTGTCTCTACAACCCAATCCCAGACTATCACATTTGATAAAATGGTAGTAGCAACTTCACAATTTGTCTACCAGCCATTATATGTGTGCCCAGGGCCCCATGATTTCTCAACCCAGGTTTATTCCAGGAAGGCAGCTCAGGGGATTTCCACCAAGTTTTCCCTCTCACCAGAGTCACTCTCAAGTGATAATCGGAAAGCCCTCGGCGTGGATTCCCAAGAAGGAAATTACGAGGCGACTGTGTCAAATGGACAAGCAGAAGAATGAAAAAAGCTAACAACGCTCCAGGAAACAAGAGTTCTCTACCCCTATTCCTTGCTCAAATCCACTGAGGCCTCAGGTTTCAAAAAAAAAAAAAAAAGAAAAAAAATCAAACCTTGGGTAAACTGCAATACTGCAATATGTCCTCTCCCATTGCCCTACTCTAGATGGTTCCCAGGAGAAACAGTTGGCCACAACTTTCTAGAAAAATATGTCCCAATTCTGAAAACTAACCTTCCCTTTCTACTGTTTTCCTTTACTTTTTTGATTTCTGAACACTGTATGTATGTATGGCCTTTCCACATTTCCTATGTAAACCAAGACTCAAAAGTATATGAGACAACACTTAAATGGTGTAAGATACTGTCCTATCACTGACCTTTCTTATTTCCTCTTTACCCATTTCTTTCTTATTTCTAACTCTTAAAAGCCCCTGAAAAACCGGATTCCATGCAGATTTCTCCCTGAGTAAGCAATGAAAGAGAAAATGACGTAAAGTGACTCTGCATTAGAGTCATTTTTGGCATTTCCTCTTCCAGAGTTCAGCAAGTCTCTTATGAGGCCAGAGACAAAAAGGGGGATTCCACGCACTAAGAGAAACCAAAATAGGAGAAGGGGCAGGAATTCATTTGACCTGGCATTGGCCTAGCATTAAATCCCAAAGACATAAATTGAAAGGAATCATTGGGAGAAAAAAAAAAAGTATTTACAAGAGAAAATCAGAGCAAGATGGGAAATTAGAGATTGTTTTGTCAGGCCTAACTCTTCACCTCACAGTGAGGATATGGAGCCCAAAGGCTCAGGAGGAAAGTCTCACATCCAGAGGTTTTTTTTTTAAGCTATCTCACACTGTCATTAGTGTGTATTTCTATTCCACTTCTGTCTCTTTTTCATCACTGTAAGCCAACTACCTCTTTATACTGATGAGCTCAATACATTAAATGAAAAGTTTCTATGTGGTTTCAACAGCACATTGGAACCTGCAGAAACTAGAAAATGGAAAACTTAAGTCATTCTGCTATGTTTTTCTGTAATGTGAATTAAGCCATTCATGATTACAAGATAATCATTTTCCAACATGATGATATTTTGAAGACACCAGGGACAGGCCTTTTCACATTAAAAAGTGTTTTACCTAAATAGAAGAACTTTCAGAGAAAAGCTAAAAATCCTGCAGAAGAGCTTTCCTTTGGCTCAAGAAGCAGTGGATTTGGTCGAGTCAATATTTACTACACCCCCCACAGCATTAAGCTATTTGGTGACGCTGCACATGTACATTCTGAGTGTTTATATTAAAAACAAAAATTAAGGAAGTCAACATTATGGAGGAGATATTTCTGAAGGAAGCAACAGCCCCAGAGTTTAAGGCTGCATGGAATCTACTGGTGCTGGGTACAAATGCCAGTGTAATTCTGCTGGTACTTTTATTAGAACTGTTTTTCTTGATGTTCTAGTTTAAAGTTGTTCTAGCTTTTAATTATGTGCCCTTAACTCTATTTGGTCCCAGTAAGTCCCGATATTTGCAGCGGGGTGTGTGTGCACGCACGCGTGTGCACATGCAGTATCTGAAGAGGGTAGGCTTTTTCAGAAATACATATATCTCATTATGGCAGAAATACCTGTGAGAAAAAGCAAACTTATAAGATATTCAGGTTTCACAGATCCATCAAAAAGCATGAAAAATCAAACAACCCTTTCGTACTGCACACCTGCTTGAGAACTCTTTACTGTCCTGACTGTGCTCTCTCATATCGTCTAAGTGCTTCTCAAACTTTCATGCGCATTTGGATCACCTTGTCAAACACAGATCTTGATTCCTAGGCTTACAGTACATCCCGATGAGCTCGATACATTAAGTAGAAGCTGTAGGGTTGATGGGAATGCTGCCGGGCCATGGACCACACTTTGAGCAGCAAGACTCTAGGAAACACTACTGTTCGCTGGCATTAAGTTGACACCACACTGCATGATTTAATTCCTTTAAGAATTTAGGGGCAAGCACTTTCTGAACATTTCTTCCAGCACACATTACCAGGAGAGAGAGGCAGAGGGAGAGCTAATTAAAGCAAAAGTACATTTTATCCACTGATCCACTTTTGGCAGCATATAAGAAAAGAATTTGTTGAATCAATAAAACTTATTTCAGCAGACAATTTTATGTCTACACTATTAGGAAATCGTTCATCTTCTATGAACAAGTTATGTACTATTTAATAAATACATTTTTGAAATTTAAGCTTTTTTTAGAATACAATAAAAAATTCTGTAGGATACTTCAATCATGGTCAAAATTGAATAGGATATAATATTTACTACTGTGTTGTTTTTTTTAATTTACTGGATTTACTTTTTTATTGGTTGTGTTGGGTCTTTGTTGCTGCATATGTGCTTTCTTTAGTTGTGGGTGAGCGGGGGCTACTCTTTGTTGTGGTGCGTGGGCTCCTTATCATGGTGGCTTCTCTTGTTGCGGAGCATGGGCTGGAGGTGCATGGGCTTCCGTAGTTGCGGCACACAGGCTTAGTTGCTCCGAGGCATGTGGGATCTTCCCGGCCCAGGGATCAAACCCGTGTCCCCTGCATTGGCAGGCAGATTCTTAACCACCGCACCACCAGGGAAGTCCCTACTGCTGTGTTTTTAAAATTAGAACTTACTTGAGGACAAATGCCAGGTGCTTAGGATAAATCCACAGGCTGCACTACACTCCATGAGGTTCATGCTCATGAAGTTGGCCTCAGTGATGATTTTAAATATTGAGAATTAAGGTGTCATCTTGCAATTTCTTTGTTATCAAGCATTACCTATTGAACAAAAACTTTACTGCACAGTCCAGCTAATATTTACAGAATAGTTGTTACACTTATATGACAGAACAAAAAAATCATGGAATTTGATATGTTCTCAAAGTAAATGCTTTCTTGATCAAGTGTGTGTGTGGGACCTAGGGAAGAAAGAGGGTGAGGGAAGGGACCATGGCGAGAGAGGGAGGAAAGGACAGAGGAGACGGAAATTATATCCACAGATTTTATGACCTTCAAATGTATTCAGGCCTGCTCCTTTAAAACCAGAAATTCAGCCCTATGTTTTCCCTTTTTACCCTCCTCTTAGTCTCAACAGAGGTTAAAATCATATAGCTAAATAAAACACTCCAGATTGCATTAAATTCTTTGGTTTAATGACAAAGATCATTTAAAGAAAGAACAATCCTAAAAACCTTTGCTTTTGCTGCAATAGTTTCTTTACTATTTAAGGGGTTTTCTGGAAACCATTATGTGCATCTAATTTTTGCAAATAAACTTCATTTTAAACATATAAGGAGAGCTTGATCTCCTAAGGATTTTTGTTCTTAATCTCAGTCTATGAGATCCCATTCACCAATCCATTCACAGCCAAAGTAGGTACTTAGAATTTGGATCTACAAGTCTTCTTCCTTTCTTAACTCTACAGCGCTGTAGACACAAAAGACCTTTGACAAGTGAATAAATTTAAGCTAACATTTACTGAACACTTACTATGTGCTAAGCACTTTGCCAAGGGCTTTATGGGAAATCTAACATACTCCTCATGACAACCCTATGAGTTAAGTGCTTTCACTCCATGTCACAGATAAGGAAGCTGAGGCTTAGATATATTAAATAACTTGCCATAAGTCACCCAGCTAGTAAGAGTCTGACCCTAAATCTGAATCCAGCAAACTATAGATTCAGAGTGCTTAACTGGTATTTTTACATTTGGTTTGCATAAACTGAGTGCATGCTAAATGCTAAGCTTTACACGTGTATGTGTTACATTGGATTTGTGGTGAAATTAAATACTTCATTACGAGTAAAATGAAGTGTGTGAATAAGTTAATCTGATAACATTTGGGGGTTGGTTAATTAACATAATACATGTTCTAAGTGAATCAACATCTTGATGTTAGATAATTCATATATAAAGTTTATCTCAAGATTTTAGGGCCAGCTGGGAGAACATATTTACAAGTGAATCAACAGACAAAGGATTAATCTCCAAAATATATAAACAGTTCATGCAGCTCAATATCAAAAAAACAAACAACCCAATCAAAAAATGGGCAGAAGATCTAAATAGGCATTTCTCCAAAGAAGACATAGAGATGGCCAAGAGACACATGAAAAGCTGCTCAACATCACTAATTATTAGAGAAATGAAAATCAAAACTACAATGAGGTATCACCTCACACCGGTGAGAATGGGTATCATCAGAAAATCTACCAACAATAAATGCTGGAGGGGGTGTGGAGAAAAGGGAACCCTCCTACACTGTTGGTGGGAATGTAAATTGATACAGCCACTATGCAGAACAGTATGGAGGTTCCTTGAAAAACTAAAAATAAAATTACCATCTGACCCAGCAATCCCATTACTGGGCACATACCCAGAGAAAACCATAACTCAAAAAGACACATGCACCCCAATGTTCATTGCAGCACTATTTACAATAGCCAGGTCATGGAAGCAACCTAAATGTCCATCAACAGATGAATGGATAAAGAAGATGTGGTACACATATACAATGGAATATTACTCAGCCATAAAAAGGAATGAAACTGGGTCATTTGTAGAGACATGGATGGACCTACAGAGTGAAGTAAGTCAGAAAGAGAAAAATATCGCTTATTAACACATATATGTGGAATCTAGGAAATTGGTACAGATCAACCAGTTTGCAAGGCAGAAATAGAGATACAGATGTAGAGGACATACATATGGACACCAAGTTGGGGGTGGGGGGTTGGGGAGGGATGAACTGAGAGGTTGGGAGTGCTATATATACATTAATATGTATAAAACAGATGACTAATAAGAAAAAAATCAAATTATACACTATATGCAGTTTATTGTATGTCAATTATCTCAATAAAACTTTTTTAAAAGAAAAAATAAACAAAATAAAATAAAAACAAAAAACAAAACAAAACAAAAGATTTTAGGGCCAGCATAAAAAAGATTAGAGATCATTTTTCCATTGGTAACATCGCTGCTTCAGGTAAGTGTCTGATTTGCAGAGGAGTAAAAGCTCTTTGTCTTTAAAGGAATAAAACACTTACTATGCCACGGGCCCAGCTCTCCATATCTACAGCCTCTTGGCCTGTCTGCCTGCCAGAGATTCTGGCCGCTTAAGCCGATCACAGAACCTACCAATCTTGTCCCAAGAATGTCCGACCTTCTGATTTAGAGAAAAACTCTCACCCAAGGAGTCGATTATTGTAACTGAGGGACCTATGTGAGGAATTCCCACAGCCAAACATGGCTGTTTGCACCTACTTGTGATTAAAGGCCCACAGGTTTGGCTAAATTTGGTATGAGGCAATATACCACCTGGTACGAGTTTGCAGGGGTGGAGATTATAGGCTCCACCTGCTTCTCATCAGTGAAAGCTATTCAGTCATCATTCATTCAACATTTATTGAGCATTGTCACAGCTACTGGGATTCAGCAGTAAACAAGAGATAAAACTCCCTGCCCTCATGGAACTTACCTCCTAGTGGAAAGAGAACACAAAATAAAATGCATAGTGTGTTAGCTGACGATAACTGCTATATGGGAGGTCAGGGCAAGATGAGGGGAGTGAGACAAGGAAGTTATTCAACTTTAAGATGGTAAGGGAAGGTCTCTCTGAGAAAGCGACTTCTGAATAAAGATCTGATGAAATACAATATTTACCAAATAGAACCCGGCATTCACATAACTGCTAACTGGATTGGGCAGCTGGCTACACGAACATTCTCTTCTCGCCAGCGGTTTTATTTACTCAGCAAAGACCAGCCCTATGCACTCAGTGGCCCAAACAGAGAACTCCTACCCATACCTGCTCCCAAGGCCCTCAGAGTGGCCCACAAAAGCCAGTCCCACCAAGTTCAGAAACCCATTTCTCAGAAACAGCAGCTTCCGTTGACCAGAGTTGGACATTCAGCAAAATGAAGAGATCTGCCCAGTTCTTTAGAATCACTAAAATAAAAGTCTTTACAGTCTCGACTTCAAACCTTTAAAAGCACACAAAGATGTAAATCTAGGTTATACTGTAAGGCAAAGCATCATTCCTTATTTTAAAGAGTATTTAAAAAGCCATTATATTGAAAGGTGAAAAAAATACTGAAAGACTACACAAAATGATACAGAAAAAAAAAGAGTAAAAGCAAACATTTAAGCAACCCACTTCAAGGGAAAAAATGCAATTCAAACTTTCCAATTTATTTGACATGGCCTATGTCAGCATTTGCATGAGGTTTAATCAAAGGCATATGCCATTCTGATAGTCCTTGAGAGGAAAGGAATTCAAGCTTTGACGTGCATATTCAGTGTTTCTTAAAAATCTCCCTGTGAGAAAGCGTCATTAGCTTTCCAGCTGTAATTAAATTCCAGCCTAAAGAGGCCATTCTTGGTCAAAAGATATCTCTGCACTCCCCCACACACTCAGCAGCATTAATACACAAGGTTTAACAGCCACAAGTACCTCTGAGGTCAAATGCAAGACAGCTGATCTTCACCTAAAGAGAATTCAGCTGCAGACGCTCAGCAGCGGTTATGTACCGCTGAGAGCAAACCTATGGTACAATTTTCAAGCTTCTCTCCCTGCTGTGCACTTGATGAAGGAACTCATAACACCCAGGTGGAAAGTGCAGCCACACAGTCCACAGTATAGCAAACCTTCCCGAAGTAGAAAACTACCACCCCGTGTATTCCGTCACATTAATCTTATTTGAAATTTAGGTAAACCTACTAATCAGGGATTTTATAGTCTTTATAAACCCTGAGTCTTGATATTTAACAAATGTTAATAATAATTAATAACTACAATTTTCATAAAGGTAAAAGCTACCTCCACTCATTGTATAATGACAGGAAAAGGAAAGTAAACCTCAATGAAACGCCACTTGAAAAGACTCCCGGCGTTTACGCTCTAAAATAGCTCTTTAGCGGAGTATTAGTCAATAAAAAGTGAAGACAACTTTTTTTTTTTTTCCTGCAGGGTGAGCAGGTCCAGCCCAAGGCACACCTGGCAAGAGAGATGACTCCAGACAAAACAGAAAAGTAAACAACTGAACGGAGGAACCATCGTGGGCTCGGAAGCTGGGGGCCAAGAGTCCGGGTAACTTCCCAAGACCTCTACATCAGCAAAAACCGGTGTCACGTGGTGGTGGCGAGCGCTCACACCCCGCATCAAGAGATTCTATCTATTCAGTAGACCCTGCGCTAGATAACAAGAACGCAAGGAAGTTATTTCAGAAATGTTTAACTTCCTACTTTTTGAAAGTTAGCTTCATTTATCTATAAATGTAGGTGCATAAACACTCCGTTTCCTATCAGTGATGCGTAAACTGACATGAAGCATGTCTAGACGATGACCACAATGCACGGCACCCTCTCGTCATAGACTGGAAATGTAACGTCAGTCTAAATCCTTCCCTTGAGGACATGAACATCTGATATACTCTCCAAAACCAGGCCAAATTCACAACAGGGGCACAACCTCCTCAACTGGTAGCAGACATGATTTTCTAATGCTTTAATTTTCAACTTCTTGATCCACAGGTTTCCTTTTGCCTCTTGAAATGTGGATATATATTTACTAACATCTGTTGAATGCCAAGATTCAGGGTTTACCCCTAACTCAGTAAGTTTGTCACGTCTTCTAAAGGTTACCAAATATCCTTTGGCCACTATATTAATGAAGTAAATACAGGTCTATTTTTTGTTTCGGTTAGCATACAGTTAAATGGTTTGGCTAAGAGAAACCCCCAACATTTTATTTTCTGACTCTATTACTGTAGGTAGGAAAAATATAAAGAAAGTTGCTCATATAATTTCACTTATTCAAAATTTATTTAGACCTACTATGTGACAAACACACTGCTAAAGATAATTTTCTACTTTCATGGAGCTTAGAGTGAGGAAAACAGAAAAGTAAACAATTGCAACGCATGTTGTAAGTGCTACAACTGGCAACTACTCCCACAGAGGGGAGAGGGAGAAGATGGCAACTCTGTATTCTGCAGTGTCACTGTTTCTCTCCTTAGTCATCCTTATCCCACTCAACAAAAGCACTTCTAGTCACTGAACCCGTGACAATCGGAAAGCTCTGAACTCCTATCCATGGACCTCCATGTCTCTGCCCAATTACCACCCAATATGGGTTGCTCCACCCCTACCGCAGATGGAAACCCAGGTGCAACTTTTTCTTTTCATCAGCTGATTGCAGGATTAAGGAGCTTCAATCTTAGCAGGCTTGTTGACAGAGGTATCAATACATGTGGTCTTCCCAGAAGAGAACAAAGTTTATCAACTAAGCCCATGTATATTTTAGCAATTACCAGAGTATATCAACCAGTGCAATAAATGTTAATGATTTTCCAAGTTTGCTGCACAAAACTGTTTCAAATCAAGCTATTTAAAAACAAACAAACAAGAAAACAGAAAGAAAAACTTCTCGGAATGAAACAATAATAATTTTCTCTTAGCCTTCCTTCGTTCTCACTGATCCCTGTGAAGAATAGAGGAATTATAACCAACATGCACTTAAATCATGCCCCTAAATCGACAAAACAATTCTGCAGCATTCCTCAACTTTCAGCCCCTCTAGGATCACCTCACCTCCCCATCAGAAAGATGCTTTCAAATTGAGCAAGGTCAGATGAATGCCAAATGAAGCCCAGCTGGCACAGATATAACCCTAAACAAAAGCACCACAGAAAAGTTCACCCAGCTGAGCTCAGCCACTTAAGAGAAAGCAATTCCAATCATCTCCACAACAACGGAGATGGCAGCAGCTCAATCATCCAGTGAAGGAGCTGAAATATGCAGGGCTTCCCTAGTGAGGTTCTATAATGACTTTTTGGTAGAGTTCCATGTAAATTATAGATATAGAAATACAGATAATAATGCTTCAAAAAGCTCCATTTCCCTTAAAAGCAAAAAAGTTTTGGTCCTTTTTTTCATTTGCAAGACACAGTAGTTCTCAACAAAACAGTAGCTGCCATTGCACTTATGAGCTTACATTCACCAAAATGCACAAAAATGATATATTTTACCCAAAACAGTTATGTGGCACACACCTGAGTTTGGGTCATATTACTATGGTTAAATAGTAGTGATCATTTAATGAGTACTTGCTACGTGACCAACAGTGACTTAATTACTTTGCCTCCACTATGTCATTTAATCAACCTAACCCATCAGCATCATCAATATCTCCACATTTAATAGAGAACAGAGTCAGGAACTTCAAGGATTTGTATTCCAATTACCTTGCCTTGGGAGGTACTTTCTTAAGTGGGCAGAACCAGAAAGCTTGCTCACCACTCTATGATCTCCAGAGTATATCACTTTAATCTATAATGTAAGAATCTTTTATTTCTACCCCTTGATTCAGCCTGCAGTTAACTCTTTGCTCTATTAAGTTGTAAATAATTAATCAATCATTTGGTCAACAATTTGGACAAAGTTTAGAAAACTTGGAAGTCAGTCAGTTCTCAGCACTTTGGATTCTAATTTTAGCATTTTGATACTGTGGTGAGTTTCCCTGATTTAGGGTCTCTCAAATTTATAGAAACTAGCTCTGCAGCCAAACTGATCTATCCACCTCCTTAATTCAGTTCCCACCGCTTCTATAACCTAGCAGTTAACCCTGGAGAGTAACATCCCTAAATTTTAACTTCAGTCAATCTCACACCATAACAAGCAGCTGGCACTCAAATATTTGATTTGATGCCTCCTACTCATTTGTATATTATGATTCTGCTTACACTTTATAATGGAATTCTCAATGGTACACTTTTACATTGTTCTGAAAATGAAACATGCATATAATAGTTTAAAGGGAATTATTTAAATCTGTAACATCCACTAGGATATATACTAAATAAGCAATAGATACACATTTACATATAGAATACATTCAGAAGTGAAACAATGGCAAAAAAAATTTTAAAGTAGGAAACACTTGGGCATATTGGAATTTCATCATGTGGTCCCTCTCAATAACACTCAAGGTAAGTGAATGAATGGACAAGAAGCAGTCCCACCTTTACTACATTTCCACAATTTCTATTTTTGGATAGTATATTGTTATGTGGATGAATGGCTGTATAAATATACAGACAAAATTTCATTTACAAATGAAAATAAAAGGAAACAGACAATTAAGCATTAATGCATGTCATGCTGATAAAAATATAGCACTCTCTACCCAGTTAACTATTATTTACTTAAAACCCAGTTAATTACTCTATTGTCTGCATACTCATGGTGTTTGTAATCTGCAAAATGAACTGAATGAAAAAGGTGATTTAATATTACCTTTAATATTTAATATTAATAATTAATTTTATCTTTAATATTTAATAGTAATAGAAAAAGACCACTAACCTAATATTCTGTATCCAGTGAAATTATCCTTCAATAGTGAAACAGAAATAAAGACTTTGTCAATCAAAAAAGTGAGAGATTGTGTCATCAGTTGACCTGCCTTGCAAGAAAGAAGTTCTTCAGTCCTACATAAAGAAAGAGAAATAGAAGAAATAAACATAAAATAAATTTATGCTGTTGTATTGGTTAATTACAGCATAGAGATAAGTAAAATGAATGACAGCAGTGTTATAAAGAAGAGGAGGGAGGAGTTGGGAATACCCAGATATGAGGTAATTGCACTGAGAGTGATGTGGTATAGTGTTATTTGAACGTGGACCTGCATTAGTTGTAAATGTATATTGCAGATTCCAGAGCAACCACTTTAAAAACAATTAAAGTATAATGGTATGTAAGAGATGAGAGAAAATAGAATCATATAAAATCCCCAAATATTTGAAGATTAAACAACACATGTCTAAACACATGAGTCACAGAAGTCACAAGAAGAATTTTTAAATATTTTCAACTAAATGAAAATGAAATAAGCGACTTTTTAAAACTGTGGAAAGCAATGCTTTGAGGGAAATTTATAGCACTGAATGCAAATATTTGGGAAGAAGAAGATCTGAAATCAACAATCTAAGTTTACAACTTAGGAAAACTAGAGAAAGAAGATCAATATAAGCCTAAAGCAAGCAGAAAATATGAAATAATAAATATTATACAGAAACTAATAAAATCAGAAACAGAAAATCAATAGAGGAAAAAAATCAATAAAATCAAAAGCTGATCAGAAATAAAATTAGAGTCATCACTACTAACATGGACATTAAAAGGATAATGAAGGAATAACATGAACAGCTCCATACCTACAAATTTGATAATTTAGATGAGGTTCACCAATTCCTTGAAAGATACAAACTACCAAAACTCACACAAGGAGAAACAGATTATCTGAATAGACCTACAGATACTAAAGAAAGTAAATCAATAATTTTAAATCTACCAAAAAAAAAAAAAAAGAAAAAAAAGCATCATGCCTAGGTGGTTTCACTGGTGTATTCTACCAAATATTTAAGAAAGAAATAATAACAAGTATCTACAAGTTCTTCCAGAAAATAGAACCTAAAAGAATACTTCCCATCATTACAAGAAGCCAGCATTACCCTAAAGCCAAAACTAGACAAAATAAAACAAGAAAGCAAAACTACTTCTCTCATGGATATAGATGCAAAAATCCTCAGCAAAATATTAGAAAATTGAATCCAACAATTATAAAACAACCACTTGGGATTTATCCTAGGTTTATAAGACTAGTTCAATATTTGAAAGTCAGTTAATATAATCCATTACATCAACACTCTGAAGGAAAAAAATTCACATGATCATATCAATAGATGTGGAAAAAGCATGTGACAAAGTCCAACACACATTCATAATAAGAACTCTCAGTAAAAAAAAAAAAACAAAAAAAACCTCTCAGTAAACTAGGAATACAGGGGAACTCCCACAACGTGATTAAAAAAAAAAAAATCTAAAAGACACCTAGTGTCAAAATCACACTTACTGGTGAGAAACTTAAAGGCTTCCCCCCAAGACTGGACACAAGGCAAGGATGTTCCCTCTCACTATTCTTCAATATGATGTTAGAAATTCTAGCTAATGCAATAAGACAAGGAAAGGAAACAAAAGGTATACAGATAGAAAAGAAATAAAACTGTTTTTGTTCACAGATGACATGACTATTTACGTAGAATGTCCCAAATAATCAACAAAAAGATTCTTAGAATTAATAAGAAATTATAGCAAGATTGCAGGATACAAGGTTAATATTTAAAAATTGTTTTCTCATATACCAGCAAAAAACAATAGGAATTTGAAATTTAAAATATTTACATTAGCACCAAAAAGTGAAATATTGAGCTTTAAATCTAACAAAATATGTACATGAAGAAATGAAGAAAATCACAAAACTCTGATGAAAGACATCAAAGATTTTAATAAATGGAGAGATATTCCATGTTCATGGACAGGAAGACTCAATATCATCAAGACATCAGTTCTTCCCAACTTGATCTATAGATTCAATACAGTCCTAATCAAAAATCTTAGCAAGTAATTTTGTCTAGCTGATTCTAAAGTTTATACTGAAAGGCAACAGACCCAGAATAACCAACAAAATACTGAAAGAGAAGAACAAAGCCAGAGGACTGAAATTACCCAACTTCAAGACTTAGTATAGGGCTTCCCAGGTGGTGCTGTGGTTAAGAATCCACCTGCCAATGCAGGGAATGCGGGTTCAATCCCTGCTCCAGGAAGATCCCACATGCCACAGAGCAACTAAGCCCATGCACCACAACTATTGAGCCTGTGCTTTAGAGCCTGTGAGCCACAACTATTGAGCCCACATGCTGCAATTACTGAAGCCCACGCGCCTAGAGCCTGTGCTCCGCAATAAAAGAAGCCACAGCAATGAGTAGCCCACGAACCCCAAAGAAGGGTAGCCCACGCTCACCATAACTACAGAAAGCCAGTGTGCAGCAACGAAGACCCAACATAACCAATAAATAAATTAATTAATTAAAAAAAAAAAACTTGGTATAAAGCTACAGTAATTAAGACAGTGTGGCATTAGCAAAAGACAAAGAGATCAATGAAACATAACAGAGAGCCCAGAATAGACCCCCAAAAGGTAGCAAAAGCAGTTCAATGGAAAAAGAACAGTCTTTTCAACAAGTGATGCTCAAAAAACTGGACATCCATGTGACAAAAAAAAAAAAAAAAGGAATCTAAAGAATCTGGACATAGAGTTGACATGCTTTGCAAAAATTAAAAACTCAAAATGCATCCTAGATCTAAATGTAAAACTATAAAACTCCTAAGAAGATAACACAGTAGAAAATGTGAATGACTTTGGCTTTGGCAATGAAGTTTTAGATCCACACCAAAAGCACAATCCATGAAAAAAAAACTGGTAAGGTGAACTTCATTAAAATTAAAAACTCTGCTCTGTGAAAGACACTGTTAAGAGAATAAAAAGATAAGCCACAGACTGGGAGAAAATATTTGCAAAACTTATGTGTGATAAAGGACTTGTATCTAAAATATACAAAGACTCTTGGGCCTTCCCTGGTGGTTCAGTGGTTAAGACTCCGTGCTTCCAGTGCAGGGGGTGTGGGTTCAATTCCTGGTCAGGGAACTACTCTGCCTGATACTATAATGGTGAAAAAATGACATTCTGCGTTCGTCAAAATCCTTAGACCCACGTGACATAAAGAGTGAATGCTAATGTAAACTATGGACCTTAGGTAATAATAATATCAATGCTCATTCATTCATTCTAATAAAAGTACCACACTAATGCAAGATGTTAATAACAGGGGCAACTGCCTGCGTGTGTATATGTCGGGAAAGGGTAAGTAATATGGGAACTCTATATCATGTGCTCAATTTTTTGCAAATAGCTCTTTTAAAAAAATGTGTATGGAAACTGAATGACAAGTATATGGTTGTTGATTATAACAGTCTCTAATTTTAAGTGTGTTTGAAATGTTTATGGTAAAAATTACCAAAAAATTTTAATAAAACAAAATCCTAGTTAGAAGACCATTCATATTTATATTTTAAATTGTTAAAAGCAGTATGTGATCAATGAATATTAGATATTCAAAAAATCAACACCTCAAACAACAGTCAGAAAAAATTAACATAAAAAGCCCACATTTCAAGTTTTTGGGGTTTTTTGTTTTTAGAAAGATCCTTCAAGATCAAGAATCTAGGCATGTTTTTACTTTTATAAATGTGTAATTTTCATCTTGGGATTTTTTTCCTCACAAGAACAAAACCAGTTCTATTATTATTAAAAACTATTACTATTATTACGTAAGCAATACTGAAACATTAAAGAAAAATGGAAAAAAAAGAAAAATAACTATATTCCCCCCATCAGAAGTTATTTGTATAAATTATCTTCCAATTTTTTTCCCAACATTATTAACAATTGTTACACATTAACAATTTAACTATGGAATCCCTTAAAGGCCAACCTAAACCTTCCACTCACTTCAGCTTTTAGGCAAAATAATCCATTTAATTTTGTCAGATCATCTAGTTTCTGGGCACTCAGTAACAGGCTGTTGAACTGAATTAAGGAGAGATTTTTCAGATTTCCCAGACTCACATATACCAGATCTTCTTACTATATGGACAGCAACCATGCGTGACCCCTGGGGTAGGTCCCCAGCACCTGCAGATTCCAATTTAGGAAAACCATGCTATAGGGTCCATCACAACCAGAGCATGGAGATCACTTCCCCCCAGAGAGACAGATCATTGGAACAATGATCTTGCTCCAAAGCAAGGATTCCAAGGCTAGAAACGCTGACGACAGCACCAAGCCAACTGGGGCATGATGACTCATCGGGCAGCAGACATTGCACCAGCCAATTCATCATCGGAGGCAAGGCTGGGGGCGAAACTAAGGCCTGGAAGAGTGCCTGGGATGCAGAAGTAATAAATAACTTGCTGATAGGCTTTCTCTGCTTCTTTTTCTTTTTTCAAGCACCTGTCTCTATGCGTGTAAGAGATGGCTTCATTTTTCTTCTTCGTAAAACAACAGATTTAGGATGTGTGATATCTGAATGACAGGCAGAGCTGGTGTAGCCAAGAGTGTCTCTTTGCTGCCAGTTTCACCGTCTGTTAATCTGAGCCTGCCCACACACAATGCACATGTGCTCAACACACATCCACCCACCCACCCCCACACACACATATACACCTACACAGAGAAAAAGAGGAGCAAGGAGGAGAGGAGAGAGGGAGGGAGAGAGATGGGTGAGGCTCCTGGTTAGCAAATACCAGAACCTGGAGCAAATGGCAAAGTTTGTGCAACAGACCTGACCTCTGGCCTGCTGCAGAGTGCAGGCAGGCACACAAACTAAAAAAAATGCTAATATGATGCCCAGAGAAGGCCGGCTACTGGCTCCTACTGGACTTGACGGCTTAAATTCCTCTGAATCAATCTGTCTGCCTAGACGTTTTCCTCTTTGTTGCCATGCAGACCAATGTTAAATAATTACCATGGCCAAAACTTCCAACTGAGGTCTAAGTGGCTATATCCTGCAGTCATAGCCTTAATCTGCAATAAAATTTAACTTGAAACTATCATTGAATATTCAATTGTTTTCTGATAATATTCAACATGGCTGGTATTTCAGTAAGAAGAAAAGGACCATATCCAATGGAAGCAAGAAATCTGAGTTCATTTTGCTGTGCCCTGATATTTTTTAAGTTTATCCAGCACCAAGTACTTATTCTTAGTTTTTCATTTAATTCGAGGGTTTTTCCGCTACTTTTTCAGTAATATCGGTTTTCTTTGAAAGATGTATGGTCCTTTCAATCTATTAAGGAATCACTGTATTCAGTAAGTCACATAAATAAAAAATGTGCAGTGAAGCAACATAACTTCCCCTAACTTCCTTCATCACAAAACACCATTCATTAAATAATTTAAAGCTTGAATCAAGTAACATGAGAGCTATCAAATGCAATGCATATTTAAATGTTATATTAAATAAAATACTGAACCATTACTTGCACAAGAAACTAACTTACATGATACTTTACTCAACATAGGATTCAATTTAGTTCATTTTTTTTGATAATCTGTGCACTCAATATATAAACATATCCCTAAGTGAGAAATTACCATGCACCACATAGTAGATGATTCCAGTTTTATCAGATTTTTATTCTTCAGAGACTCATTTTTATTTTCCTCTTTGAAATCCATTTGTAAATATCCTAGCTATATGTAACTTTAATTTTTTTATTCTTGATGCACTGAAACTGTCTCATCTATTTATTATCCTCAACTAACCTTATAAAATGACCTTTGCTCTGTTTCAAACTCACTCTTACTTACTTCCTCATTTTTATAACAACCAAGCTATGCTCCTCCAAAACTCTGAAATATTCTCAACAGAACAAAATAAAAAGACAGTTTCTTTCAGAAGTATTGGAGTTCACACAGAAAATATCTGCTTTCAAGAACCAGATAAATTCTCTGTCTTGACCTTTCTATCAGTTGCTTGATACAGTAGCTGTTACCACTTTCAAGAGCTATTTGCACTGGAGTTGACCAGGATCTGCTTTGAAGAGCCCTCACAGGACCAAGGCGATGTGCCACTTGCCAAAGAACTCCGCGACCTCAAAGCATCTCCGTGGCACCAGAGAATTTCTCCCCACCATGCACCTGCCCACTCACCTGCCCAAAGAAAACTTAATCAGGCTTTACCACATACACCTTAGACAGATACAACTTAATTCATGAAATAGCATACTTATTTTGTTTTACAATTCTTGAAAAAAGTTGTAATTTTTTTTTTTACATCTTTGACCCTGACTCACAGGAAGAACTACATTTTACAACCCAATATTGTCTCCTCATTCATGTGTACTTACAAAACAGAAACGAGTTTCATTAAATAATATCTTCCCTTAATACATTCAATATTGTGACATCTTATTTATTCTATTTTTTTCCTAATACTAGTGCAGCTCACCAAATCCATTTAAGAACCCTCTAGGATCACAACCCACAGTCTGAAAACCACTGGAACATTTGAATATATAATATCCTACGTGAGTGAATTTGAATGCCAGGGTAACACTCAAGGCAGCTCTGTGAAGAGTAAATACTAAATCCATATCAAGCTCAAATTATTTTTACTTCCCTGCTTGCAAGAAACAAAACCAGGACTGCTTCTCCATGGTTTCCCTTTCTGAACATGTCCTCTAAATAACCTAGAATCACCCTGAGATGATAAACGTTGAGTGATATTTGTTATTCCACAAATGTCTAAGCTGCTGAAATCCCCCACGAATACTTATTCTGAGCTTGACGTACCTCAAGAGCTCATCCTGGCATTTTCCTCCCTGGCTCTCCTTCAGTTCAGGGGCTCTGCACCGATACCCACTGTCTTTCTCTCTTTGCTTATTTAATATTTCTTGTTGCTCTCCACTCAACACATTCATTCTCAAAATAACCTTGAAATAGTTACCTTCTCCCTAATGAAACATGCTTTAACCCCAAAGAATATAAAACTATAAAAATACAGTTCTATTTCAGTTCATAGACATATAAGTCAGAAGAAAGAACTGATGTTTCAGAAATCAACAGTCAGTTCAGTAACCAGAAAACTTCTACTAGTTTATTTCTTAAGTACTCAATTTCATCATCTTCATTAATTACCTATAGCATTTCTTTGACCCAGGATCCACCAACTTTTTTCACTTATATATAATTAAATTCTGGTGTCAATTATCAAAGCTTAAAAACATCCTTTGCAATGTACCACAAACGAGTTTTAACTAAAATGAACACACTGATACATGTTGCATTGCTGGTCTGGGCCCGTGTTCAACATCTGACTCCACACCACCTAAGGACCCAGTTCAGTTCACGAGACATACAGTGTAGGCAAGGTCTCCGTGGAGCTTACATCCAGTGGACTCTCTGAGCTTAGGCTACCTTTCAAAGACATTTCACAGTACACATTTCCCAGTTCTCTTTCCATTTCTTATTTGTTAACTGCTTTAGTTAATATAAGAAATCAATCTGTCAGCCCTGCATCTCCACATCAGTGCTGTCGCCCGCGCTGTCCTACACAGCTAGACTCTCTTCCCACACTTGTCCAACCTGTACACATCACCCTCTCCAAGACATGCTGATTGCAATTCTTCTAGTGACCTCTCACCAACCAAAACCCATCCACTTTGGTTCTTTTCACACATCTGTGTTCTGTTTAGGTTGTAAGCTTTTCAGAAACAGAAATCACTGCTTGCTAATTCTTATAAGGCTCCTAATAACTGGTGTAAGTCGCACTGTCCCTGATAGATAGTAGGTGAATCCTGTTGACATTTAGCTTTCCTTGTGTTGATGTTGGTATTTTGTTATCCCTTTCAATTATGGCTTTAATTTTTTTAAAAAAGAAAAGTTTTTAATAGGGCCCGTAGTAGTGAGAAAAAGATGAGTTTAATAAATTCTAATAAATCAGAACAAACATATACCTAGAGCCATAAGGAACTGTACTGTTTGTTCTTGTTACCATCTTCAGATAAACATGTTCCCAGGCAGCAAGTAGGACAGGAAATGGAAAGGGGAGGGGGAATCCCCTCAAAAGCAGGCTATTGGTTCTACCATGTTTTAAGTCTTGTCCCAGCCTTACACATTTAAGGAAAAAAGCAGAAAGTTAGTTTTCCCTATTCTCCAACTGGAGACAAGAGTTTAACAAGACTGCACAAGGGCATGATTAACCTGGGATCCAAAGTCAAAATTAAATAAGAATTGTGTAGATCTATCTCCTGTAGTTCAACCTGACCAAGAAAAAAGAATCTGAGAAGCCTAGAAGTTATCTCCTCTCTTCTCTGACTGATGTTTGCTATCTCTTTATCAGGCCCAAGAACCATCACTAGATGTCAGAGGGCTGGCTGTCACAGCTGCTCCAGAAAATTCCTTTCACGTTGAATTCCCATTCCCACTGGTAGTGGAAAAAAGATAAAGGACCTCAGCAACTTTGGAAGTAGGGGTAATTGGGAATGGCTGCTTCAGATAGCAATAAATTACCTCAAATATCATACAAACGAAAACATACAAATAATTTGTAAGTTTTCATGTAACTGGACATAAAATTCAATTCTCTGCTCATTCTTTGAAATGTTTTTATAAACTTTAGCAGATTTCGGAAAGTGAAATGCCATTAACAAAAAACGCTGCAGCATTTAAGAACTGACTTCACAGGTAAATACGTTTTCATCCTCTTTAAGCAAATCACTTCATAGTCTCTCTAGATCATTTAAAACCTCTGCTAAAAAGATTCTGCCTTCTTCCACAAAAACAGGATTTCAAAAATCGGTGCATCATTCTGCCCACTATGGTTACTCATGATTTAAATAACAGAATGCACAGGATACTGATACCATATTACAAAACCATACCTGTTCAGAGCAGCCAGACAGAGCCCATTAGCCAAAAGTCTTGCCTTAGATTATTTTTTTCTTTTTCATTAAAAAAAAAAGACAAGATAACTGTGGCATAACTTTGTCAGAAAGGATGACTAATAAATACAATGAAATTCAAATCACATTAAAAATACCAACCCATGAATTACCAAAGTTAATAGAATGCAACAAACCTGCTCAAATTTACCCTTGGCACAGAAAGGCAATGAATACAGCAGACCACTTACGGTAATATTTCCAAAGAAACAAATTTTTGCAGATTCCCTAAAGAAATCCCAAAAGTATAGCCAATAAATAGTTGATATTTTATTATTCCAAATTCAACTAAATGCTTTAAAATTTCCAAGAAAATTTTTGTAAGAAACTAAAGAGAACCAAAGTATCATTTTATTGTTATCCTATAAATGATCACTTGGATTTACTTTAAAATACTATGTTCCTAGCACAATGCTTGATCCGCAGTAGGTGATTGTTACCTGATAAATAAATGGATTTAATCATCAAGCTTTCCCCTTTTAACCCTGACCCATCTGTCCCAATATTTGTTACTTCAGAGATAACAAGGTCACATTTTCCTCCAAAGGATTTTCACAGGAATTAGATTTGCTTCTTATAGTTTATAAAACATTACAAAAGAAATCAAACTCACCATAGGTTCTGTTGCTTAAACCTTTACCAGAAATATATTCTCAACATCTTTAAAACCTAAATCTGTTCTCCAGGAGAACACTTACTGTTATTAATACTAGTTATATTTTAACAGAACACCAGGTATAATTAATTTGTCCATGAAAACATTGTGCTTACCTCTACCAAACAAAACAGTCCAGGCCCAGATATGTGTATTTTATGATAGCCTCAATATGCTATTTTTAAAGGAATAAAAAGAGAAACTGCTCAAAGACAACTGGATAAATGAAGAGAAAGCATATTAAATAACCAGAAATTAGAGAGTGGGAAAGCAGGTAGGGAAAGGATGTGAGGAATATAAATTAAGGAAGTCACTGGCAAATTATTTACAGGGAATTGTTAATTGATTGGAAAGAAATGCAGTTAAAGAGCAAAGACTAGAAAGGCAGTATTTATCTCAGCTTCTGCCCCATCAACTCTCAGTAACTGGCTGAAGCTTGAGAGCTCGTGGCCTCCCACTTTATGTCCCCTCCACTGTCCCCACCCTCCCCACTCCCTCCACCTCCCCACGCCACTGGAAAACAGTGAGTATACCTGGGATCACAGCTGCAAAGCCCTAAGGAAGGAGGGTGCAGATTAAACTAGTAGGACTCCGTCTCCAACACCTGCCACTAGGTTCTCACTAACTTCCTTTTCCCCCACTACTGGAGGCAGGGAAGGAGGGCTGAGGATCTCTCTCATAGCACCACACTCGTATGTTCACATATAGGCATTTCTATTTTGTACTAAGTTTTAACACAAGCATATTTGTCCCTCATACAATGACAAAAGCAGTACACATTTCTGTACCTAGTTTTTCCCTTAGATTTATATCCTAAGGGTTCTGTTTAATTGACTAGTTAAGTAACTACTGTAAAAGTTTACGAAATTAGTTGTCATTGCTAATTATTTTCTATTACAAGTAAATTTTAATTACTGACATAGGAGATCAGGGTCCCCCAACTGCATGCAGTACCACAACAAACTCATGGGGGGTGCTGTTAGTCACTGAAACTTGAGAGAAACACAGCTGACATCCCTAAGTCAAATTGCTTAGAAATGGGTCATAGGCAAGGGGAAATGAGTTACCATAAGTGACAACAAATCAGGATTTATCCCTGATCTGGGGAGAAGGTTGTGCTCCACCACAAACTCAGGGGAAAAGAAGGAAGGAAGGAAGGGAGGAAGAGAGGAAAGGAGGAAGGGAGGAAGGGAGGAAGGGAGGAAGGGAGGAAGGGAGGAAGGAAGGGAGGAAGGGCGGGCACAGACTGCGGGTGGGAAATCAACATTACCCACTATAAGAAAAGTACCATAATTTGGATCACTGTTGCAGTGGGTATAAATCCTTGAAGGTTCTTGAAACATATTACTAATTTACAATGCCATCAGCAACATAATGATAGTAAGAGTCTTAGTACAGCCTAATTAGCACAGGCATTTAAAAAAATATTTTGGCTAATTTGATAGAAAATGGATTCCTTACTCACATTCATTTGCATTTCTCTGACTCCTGGTAAAGGTTAACAGCTGTGTTTATCCTTCAGCTAATCAACTGTCCCGGGTCTAATGCTCACTTATCTACAGACCCCCCTAACCGTTTTCCCCCTTTTATCTTATAGATACAAACCATTTGGTTTCAGATATCTATTCATCATCAATTTACAGCTATTGAGAAAAAGTTTTCATTGTACAATATGAATACCTACATTCAAGAGGAAGGAAGAGGTAAGGGACCTCTGAAAGCCTAAGCAGAAAAAGCTGGAAAACTGAAGAAGATTGGTAAGAGAACATGGCTCCACAGAAGCCAAGGGAGAAGAAGCTTCAGGAAGCAAGCAGTGGCTGGCAAGGTCAAATACACCATAGTCCTGTAAAATGATGACCACAGTGTCCTTTGGATTTGACAAGTGATTACTAGAGTTCTAAGCTTTAGAATACATCAGTGTTAAATTTCAACAACCTCAGCATAATCGTGTATTCATTCAACAGTTACCTGGCCATAAATATGTACCTGGCAGAGTACGAGACATAAAGAAAGAGATACAGATCACAGTTTAGCGGAACCTGGATAGGAATGTGTGCACATGTACAATTTGAGGGGGGCAGTAGGGGTAAATTTAACAAGTGGGCAGAAAGACCATCTAAAGCTAAAAGATGCCCAAAGGAACAAGTTTCTCCTCTCTAATAAGTAACTCCTTTAAAAAGTACAGTGTTTATACCATATAAAAGATGAAGTTATTTATAATTCAAATAAACTAATAATTTAGGGCCTGAAAAGAAACATACAAGAACTAAGTAGTCCACGTTAAAAAAAAGAAGTAATGTAAATGTCTGAGCCTGAAGAAGCTTTAAAAATAGTTATTTCTGATTTCTGGTTAAGTTCAGCGGATGCCACAGCTGCACTCCAATGACAGAATATGTTGGGGCTCCCCAAACTCGTGTCACAATGTATATATCACAGGCTTCGTTTCAGAACAACAGATGAATGCAGATTTTAGGCAGGAAAAATTCTTTAAAAGATGAAAGTCTTATTCAATCACATAGCTGATACATGATCCAATTTCCTTTTGGTGAACTGCAGCAAACTGCAGATGTTTCTTTACTCAAAATGGAACCCACTCTGGTTTCACTTACATTTCATATGTAGACTGCTTTAAATTACTTACACATAAGTATCACCTTCAACCTGAAGACTTTTAGCCATAAATATGCTAATAATAAAAATATGCAGAAGTAAGGAAAATATCTCACATTATAGTATTAATTTATATATAAATGGTATATATGTTATTATTGTATATTTTAAGTGTGTTCAAGTGGACATGGAAGGCTAAATGAAAAAGTTTATCATCATAGAAAAGCACTGAAAATGTTTCCCATTTTAGACATTTTTTATATTGAAATTACTTCATTCATTTGCTGATTTCTGTGTGCCAAGCACTATGCTAGGTATATCTCACAAGAGACTTTATCCTCATGAAAAAGAGTAGGGATTATTATTACTGTCCCCATTATAAAAATGAGGAAAACAGGGCTAAGGAGAGTGACTTACTAGGGCCACACAGCATACAAGCACACACACACACCCCCCACACTCTCAATATCTAATACAGTATCTAGTGCCTGAAGTGTGGTAGGTGACCCCTACGCATTTCCTGAATAGATCTGAATGGATGAAGAATGGACATCCAGATTCTTAGATGAGATCCCTATGCTGTGTTGACTGCTATAATAGAGGTACGTACAAGTCACTCTGTGAAACAGAGAAAGGGTGTCTAGAGGAAACAAAGGGTACACATGGTAACCCCTGAGTCCTCACACCAAGCAGTAACAAATCATACACCACACAATATTAGCAGCAAGCCCTCAGTAAATGTGAACCCAGAAGAGCCGGGCCTCTGTCTGTTTCGTATGTCCAGGGCCTAGAACAGTATCACACATACAGCAAGTGTTAAATAAACATGGTGACTGAACATGTGAGTAAATGTTCCACTTCCTCTTTCTTCTCCACACCTCCTCTGGCCCATCACACTATGTATGTTCTTTACATTTTCTCCTTGTTTTCTCCTCTCTACTCCTCTTGCCACTCTTTGCACATATGTAAAAATTATTATTGTCTATATTTACATTATGAGATTTTTAAACACGAATCCATCTATCATGAAAATTAAAAGAACAGGGGAATGTGTCCTCCTTAAATATCTATAAAATGATTCTGTTTTCTCCAACAAAACATGAGGGCCATATCTGAATTTGTTGGAAGTTATAATTTTGCTTTAAATACATATTTAGCTCTCAAATTGCTTTCCATCATAAGAATGTAACATAAATGCTTATAAACCTATTAAATTTCTATTTATAATGGTGAGTGCCAACAGAGAGTTACCATATGACCTAGCAATTCCACACCTAGGGATACATCCAAAAGAATAAAAACATATGTCCACACAAAAACAGGTACACAAATGTTTACAGCATTATACATAATAGCAAAAAATGAAAAAATTTTTTTAAAAAAGGAAACAACCAAAATGTCCATCAATTCATAAACAGATAAAAGGTGGTGGTACATTCACGCAACTGAATATTTGGCAATGAAAAGGAACAAAGCACCAATACATGCTAAAATATAGGTGAACCCTGGGCTTCCCTGGTGGCACAGTGGTTAAGAATCCACTTGCCAATGCAGGGAACAAAGATTCGAGCCCTGGTCGGGGAAGATCCCACATGCTGAGGAGCTACTAAGCCCACACGCTACAACTACTGAAGCCTGCATGCCCAGAGCCCCTGCTCCACAGCAAGAGAAGCCACCACAATGAGAAGCCTGCGCACCACAATGAAGAGTAGCCCCCGCTCTCCACAACTAGAGAAAGCCTGCATGCAGCAACGAAGACCCAAAACAGCCAATAAATAAATTAATTTTTTTAAAAACTCTTTAAAAATATATATATACATATAGACGAACCCTGAAAACATACTAAGTGAAAGAAGTCAGTCAAAGAAGGCCACAGTTTTATAATTCTATTTACACAAAAAGTCCAGAGCAGGCAAATCTATAGAAACAGACAGTATAGTAGTAACAGTTGCCAGGGGCTAGGGAAGAGAGAGAATAAGGAGTGACAGCTAATAGGTGTGGGATTTCTTTTAGGGCAATGAAACTATTCTAAAATTAGACAGCAGTTCCAAAATATATATTAAAAAAAAATAAAAGCTCATGCAACTCAATAGCACAAAAAAATTTTAAAAAATAAAAATCTGACTTAAAAGTGAGCAGTGAACCTGAATAGACATTTTTCCAAAGAAGACATACAAATGGCCAAAAGATACATGAAAAGGTGCTCAACATCACTAATCACTGGGGAAGTGCAAATCAAAACGACTTTACACCTGTTGGAATGGCTATCATCAAAAAGAGGAGCAACAAGTACTGACGAGAATGTGGAGAAAAGGGAACTCTCGGACACTGTTGGTGGGAATGTAAATTGGTTCAGCCAATGTGGAAAACAGTATGCAGGTGCCTCAAAAAATTAAAAATAGAACTACCATATGACCAAGCAATCCCACTTCTGGGTATACATCCAAAGGAAATGAAAACAAGATATCTAAGAGGTATCTCCACTCCCATTTCCACTGCAGCATTATTTACAGTAACCAAGATATGAAAAAAACCTAGTTGTCCATCAATGGATGAATGGACAAAGACATATACACAACTGAATATTATCCAGCCATGAGAAAGAAGGAAATCCTGCCATTTGTGACAACACAGATGAACAGAGAGGGCATTATGTTAAGTGGAGAAAGACAAATACTGCATGGCATCACTTATATGTTAAAAAAAAATTAAACTCATTTTACTCAGTAAATTAGTGGTTGACAGAGGCTAGAGAGGTTGGTGAAAGGATACAAACTTTTAGCTATAAGATGAATAAAGTATGAGAATGTAACATAAAATATAGTGACTATAGTTGGTAACATGGTATTATACAATTGAAATTAACGAAGACAATTGCACTACTGGGCATATCAAAAAGATAATACATAACACAATGTTCACTGCAGCACTATTTACAGTAGCCAGGACATGGAAGCAACCTAAATGTCCATCAACAGATGAATGGATAAAGAAGATGTGGCACATATATACAATGGAATATTACTCAGCCATAAAAAGGAACGAAACTGAGTTATTTGTAGTGAGGTGGATGGACCTAGAGTCTGTCATACAGAGTGAAGTAAGTCAGAAAGAGAAAAACAAATACCATGTGCTAACGCATATATATGGAATCTAAAAAAAAGGTAACTGATCAATCTGGTGGCAGGCCAAGAATAAAGATGCAGACATAAGGAACAGACTTGAGGACATGAAGGAGAAGGGGAAGTTGAGATGAAGTGAGAGAGTAGCACTGACATTTATACACTACCAAATGTAAAACAGATGGCTAGTGGGAAGCTGCTGTATAGCACAGGATAATCAACTAGATGTCTGGTGATGACCTAGAGGGGTAGGACAGGGAGGGTGGGATGCAGGCTCAAGAGGCAGGGGATATGGGGATATATGTATAAATACAGCTGATTCACTTTGTTGTACAGCGGAAACTGGCACAACAGTGTAAAGCAATTATATTCCAATAAAGATCTGAAGAAAAAAAAAATTTGTTAAGAGAGTTGAACTTTTATGTTCTCACAAAAAAATAAAAAATAAATATGCAAGATGATGGATAAGTTAACTAGATGGCAGGAATCCTCTAGAATTTTTTCACAATGTACATGTATATCAAATCACCAGTGTGTACACTTTGTCAATTATACCTCCGCAAAGCTGAAAAAAAGTTTAATAAGATTAGACAGTGGTGATAGTTGCACAACTCTGTAAATATTAAAAAAACCCACTGGATTGTACACTTTTAAACAGATGAATTTTATGGCAGTGAACTATACTTCAATAATGCTATTTAAAAAGTGAATGACATTTTTAGGAGGGCAGAAGAGTCGTGAGAGGGTGGAGATATGGGGATATATGTATAAATACAGCTGATTCACTTTATTGTACAGCAAAAACTGGCACAACAGTGTAAAGCAATTATATTCCAAAAAGCTTAAAAAATTAAAAATAAATAAAAATAAAGATTAAAAAATTATAATGTAGCTATCTTACATAGCAGATAATAGTTAAAAAAAAAAAAGGTGAATGACATTTTTAAAAGAAGGCCTTTCCATACAATTAAAATCAACACTTTGAAATGGCATCTTGAAGATAATACATGCAATGCTTTGTTACAAATAGGAAACAACATAAATCTTTTGTGCAATTACACTTTCTTAGCAACATCAGTTGTGTTTGAGCCACTAACATATTACTGTCACTGCTGAAGAGAAAATTCATTCTTTAATACAAATATCAATTCCTTGAATAAACCTGCTCTAATCAATGTCATTCTGGTAAATCTACATCCTACAATATGGCTCTTTCACTGAGATACTTATTTTCATACAGAAAGTTTTGGAACTGGTTTCAGTATTAAATGCAGTGACAGCCTCTGGACTTCTGCATCTCCAAACATTAGTCTGACACAGCTTCCTGTAAGTTCAGTAATGTAATGGGCATTGACAAAAAAAATGTATCATGTGTCCAGCTTCAGAGTCCCCAAAGATTTGGTACCAACTCTTGCGGAGCTGACTTTCTAGGGAGAAAAACAGGCAAGTAATCAAATCAGCAAAATAAAACATGATGATTACAAAGTCACAAAATCTCTGATGTGGAAAGGTCCTTAAAAAGAGAGCTACACCATTCCATGGAAGCAATGGCTTAATCTCTCTGCAAGCCACGTGAATGGTACCAAGTAATGATACATGGTCCATGTCCACAGCTCTCACATCAACATTAAATCCAGTGCTCTCTCAACATATATTGTACATCTGTCCTGGTAAGGTAAAGATTTTGCTTAGAAAAGCCACCTCACATTCTTATTTGAATAAAATATGGTGGCAGTTGTTGTTCATAACTTGGTCTCAACATTAGCCAGAAATGAAACAGATGAGAAAATCAATATTTAATATCAAGTATCATACATTGTGCTAGATACTTTACATGTCTATCTTATTTAATCCTGCAAATATGCGTATGAAATAAATATTACTTCCATATTACAGACAAGGAAAACCACAAAGGAAGCCAAGTGACTTGCTCACAGCCATGTAGCTACTAAGTGACAGCACTGGGACTGAAAAGCATTGCTCTGATTCTAAAAAGCCCAGGCTCTTTCTACTACAGCAGGCTGACCACTCTTAATGTTAAATCTTCAATGAACCTACTTAACATTAAAGTGTTCTTATGATCAAAGATTAAATGTTATTAGCACTGCACTTGTGTGAATGGTAATTTAGCTGACGAGCAACCCCTCTGTTCCTTTAAATCAGATTTAATGTTCAGATCATTCAGATACATTGGGATTACCTTAAATTAACATATGTTCTGACAGAAATATAAAACACAATCTCAAACAAGAAACAAATCAGCCTAAGTCATAACCTAAGGACTTCAAGTGGGAAGAGTATCTTGCAACTAACATCTTGCTTCTCCTCCCTCCTCCCCTCATCAGGGGGTGTCACAAAACATCACGCTCAGCCAGTCACAAATACTCACTGAATTCTAATTTCCATTAGCGCCATATGAGGAGCCAAGGCAATAATGGGAGGAAAAAAAAAAAATGCATCCAACAGAGTTTAAACCTGACAATTGTGAAAGTTCTCACTCACTTGCTATGACTATTCCTTGTTCAGGATTATTCGGGATCTGTATTTTCTATCTTTATCCCCTGAGACTGGCCTTTTTCCAAACTGTCCCTGAAGTCCAGATTTCCTGTTCATCATTCCCTACTTGCCCCAGCCCCAGGGTAGAGCTTCCCTTAAGCTCACAGATCCCTTAAGAAAAAAATTCTTTTAAATAATCTATTTTGTCTTTAGGGTACCATCTAAATATCCTCTCCTGGCGATTCTGATGCCAATTCAATCACACCACCTTCCCTGGATCAGCTAGCTTACAGGTTCAATTCAATTTTCTCACTGAGCCAACTGAAACTTCCTCTTCAATTACTAATTCAATGTTCTTTTTTCCCATAATCCCCTGCTCCCAGGCTCTCCAGCAACACCCTACCAATCTCATCATTTTCTTTTCTCACCAATAACCACTAGGATGATCTCACCACAAACATAATTACATTTACAAAACATCTGTGCAGCATTAAGAAGCACCTCAGAAAGCACTTTTGTAAGCCACTGTCTGCCTTCAATGCAGAAATCAATGTGGAAAAAAGATCTCTCATCTGCATTTTGGCCTGCTACATTAAGTGAAATTACCCAAGTATTTATTTCACTTCTGACAAGTGCAAGTTACGACCACACGTTTAACAACTTTTATAGACCGCTGACCTAAGCCTGCAGGATCAAAGCACCAGCAGATACGTCAATGAAGTCTCAAAATCTATGCTGCTAGTTCAGGATTATCCCTAAATGCCAACGCAATGCTTCCTTGTTCCTTGGTTCCCAGATCATAATAGATATTTATTTGTTTAAAAGTAAAAAGCTAAATCTAAACCATGCCACATCTCGTAATCACTTCCTACCAAACAGACTTAATTTGGGGGCAAACAAACCCATGCTTTAACATTCCATTAAAGCATTTCCACCTCAATCATCTTGTCTATGGAGTATGATAATGACATTGACAAAAACCTGTTAAAGTTAAGCCCTAAAAATTTCTGGTTATCTGGATTACAAAAATTCTGTCTAAAGTAAATGAAAATAAGGTTACATTTTTAAATGTTATTCTGCATTTTGTCCACTGGCCCACATGAAAACCCTACAAGGAATATACGGCAAATGCTATTCCCATTTCTGACGAAAATAGGGTCTGGGACAAATGGCTTGTACCCATGCCACTAGTTAGTGGCAGCAGCAGGACTAGAACAAAGTTCTAACTCCTGATGTTGTTATCCCCTGGGCTACCCAGCCCTAAAAGTCAGTACAACCAGGCCAGAGCAGTTACATTTGAAGCCTGATAGGTGAAATATTAAAGGGCAGACTTGCAGTCCCCATTCCCTGGCTCATTCACTCCACGGATAATCAAAATCCTCCCCTATATCATGTTCTTAGTAAAACATAAACTGGTCCATGTTCACAATTACTGAGTATCCACAATGCCGTCAGATTAGAATACAGGTATCGTTGGCACCTAGAAGTTTATATTCAAAAGACTAAGTAAAATCTAATAAACAGAGACACACAGTGAGTACTCTGTGTGAATGCAGAGGCCCAGACTGGAGTAATACAGCTACAAAGCAAAGGACGTCTTAGACTGCTGACACCCCCACAAGCTAGAAGAGGCAAAAAAGTTCCTCCCTCAGAGCCTTCAGAGAGTGCATGGCCCTGCCGACACCCTGACCTTGGATTTTAGCCTCCAGAACTGTGAAAGAGTAAATTTCTGTCATTTTAAGCTAAGAAAAAAAAATATTTCACAGCTCCATATACACACAAAGACACACACACTGGAGGAGTATTAATGCAGGCAGAGAACATCACACTTCCGATATTGTGAGCATAGAACTGCAGGACAAATCAAATGTTAGGATCTGGGTGGAATGAAAAAAAAAAAACACACCAGCTTAAAACTGGAGTTTAAAAACTGGAGTAGAAGGAAGCTGGAAGCTCTAGAAAGACTCAGCTGTTTCTGTCTAAGATGACCAGGTAGATGAGGATATAACTGAACAAATGAGAACACAGAGAACAAGCTGCAGGAGGAAGAACTTTGTCTTGACACGCTCAGTCTGAGGGGCCGCAGCACATCCAGGTGGTGACAGGTGGCAGGTTGGTGAAAATCAGACCCAGCGCTCAGGAAAAGGAGGTCAGAGCTGGAGCCCTGCGAGCAGGAAAGTAAAAGGACTCAAGGAATCCTTGCACACTACTAGCATTTAAGAGAAGGACAGAGGAAATAAGGAAGGGGGGTTCAACAACAGTGCATACTGAGAAAAAGGGGCCATGATGCAGAGGAAGCAATTACACTAAAAAAGGATCACCTGAGGAAAACCGGGATTGATATGCAGTCAGTACAAGCCAGTGAAAGTCCCTTCCTATCACCTCTGTTGACATCATTTTTTCAGGAGTCCACAGCTTTCTCAAATCTTCCCCAAATGGTGTACCCCTTAAAAATTCACATCTATTATATCCTATGTTGACAATTTTTAATTGTCCCTCAGATTTCCTGCAACCAACTTTTAAAACAATTGGAATCTCTTATTCCTCTGATTTTCCAGGGTCACCTAATACCTTTTTCATAGAAGGCACAAAAAAGTCTGAAACAAGTTCCAAAACCACAATATTTAAACTGTTTTCACAATTCATTTTAATCTGCTTCTCCTTGCTAATCCCTCCCACCACTACCACCACTCCTTTTGTATTTGTTTTGTTCTGGTTTGTTTTGGGCCATATCTTTCATTCAGACATTTTAAGGAATAAGAAAATTAACTAAATGAAAAAGAGAAAATACTCACCAAAGCAAAGTCAAATCAACTCTCATAGTTTTTATTTGAAAGGGGATAAATACACTATACAGAATACTCATTTCACATATCACAAACACATATCAGTTTTCTAAATTAAATCATCACTTTTCCTGTGTACTAAAGAGAGAACTGAAGCTGGGTCTTTCATTTGGATAAACTCCAGTATATGTGTACAGATGAGGGAATACTTTTGGCATGTCTTTCATAAACTAGCAGGCAGTATGGCTTTTTAGATTTGTGTGAAGAAATACACAAATTTCACTACTGAGAAAAGTGCCTGAGTTCCGAAAGGAAGGAGTCATTTTATGTCTACCCACTTTTTCCCTGAGTAAAGTCAAGGTTTGTAAATTTAGCAAGGTTATGTAATCTGTGCATTTCTCCCAATATTTTCATACCACCCAACACTGAGAATCATGCCAGGATGGTTCCCCATCCTTCACAAAATACAAGATGCTCGCCATTATGCCTGATAATCCCCTAAATCAGATAAATCAACAACATAAAAAAAAGTCATGTTTTGGCATTTTAAAAATACCATTAAGCATGGAGACTTTTACCATAAAACTTAAAAATTGTAAGTGAAAAATCTGTAATAATATAAAATAATCTACAAAGAGTTAACTATGAGTCTTATCCTAGCCTTTTCCCATTATGTTCCATGTAAAAATTACAATTAGGCAAATTACTCTCAAATGAAATCAAAGCAGGGCTTATTTTTCTTCTTCTATGCATACCCTCCTCTGCAACAAAAGAAAAAGGTTGCAAAAAACTGATTATCAGCTATTCAATGGTACCTTACTATTGCACAATTCACTTTTTCTTAAACAAATCACTGTCTTTACACAGAGTATTGTACATGCGTGTTTTGCTGTAACACTTTCTTCAGCATTATAACTGGATTCTTGATTATAAAATCAGAAAACTGCCGATATGAACAACAGTGTATTCTGATGAACCAAACATTCCAGTTAGCTGTAATCCTATAGAAAAGGCTCCACAGTACCAGAAACATCCAGGCCAACATTTAAATCCACCTGGCCAAAAGCAAAACCATTAAAATAACTACATTTCCATTGTCTGAACTGTTATCATCCTGCCACAAGGGCCGTGAAGATTAACAAATATTACGAAGTCACTACACTCATATGAAACCCAGCCATTAAACTGAGAATACGGCAGCTGCAAAAGATGAAGCATAGATTCCTTGCACTAGAGAGCTAGGTGCGCAGCAACTGGTTTTCATCTTCAGGATGAAAGTCAGCAAGAAGCAGGTAGCAAGTCCTCAGCTGATAAGGCCAGATCCACTGGGGATACACTCTGGAGATGATTAGATGTCAGGCAGAGGTTCAGCAGGCTGGAGGTAAAAGGAAGACTGGCAGAGCTGCAAACTGAACCCGGTGGGCAGCAGGTGAGGCAGTGGGGAGGCTAGCACCTGCCAAGAGGCTGAAATGAGCAGAAGTCAGCATCCAGACAAGACAGTGGGGATGGCTGGGGCCAGAACAGGTGGCAACCACAGCTCTGGCAGGAAACAATATGCAGGAAAGAGATTCAAGACTAAATTACCCCCTTTCCTTCACCCTTTCTCATCTGTCTATAATAAACATTTCACTGATGCACAATATTTACTGAATGCCGCTTAACAGCCTGAAAACTTTCATATTTCTCTTTATAAATCTAGAGAAAAGATTTGCCATTCTCTGTGTATACCTTACTCAAATAAAATTGCACTTGGCACCAAAGCAATACTGAATGCAAGCTTTATTATTTTTTCCTTATATAATCTGAGAGATGCTTCTTAAGCATCATCATGAACACGATTAACATTGTGCTCTAAGAAATGTTAATAATTGAAAGCATGTTTGTTAAAGCAGCTTTTCAGTGACTTCAAAGTTTCATGGTTACCTGAGTTTTCTGCACACTCAGAGTACCTCCATCATAACTGTCACAGGAAGCAGCATAAAAGTTGGTTATTGCTAAGCCATTATCCTCCACTAGACAGAAACCATGTCCTATTCTCCCAGCAACCCACTCCTTTCTAACAGGACAACCCCTCAATTACTACCTGTGGAAAAAAGAATTCCAATGGAAATAAAGATACTGTTAAAGGGCACCTATGAAGCTCACGTAGACAATCAGAAGTAGACGGAAGTACTCAGCTAGCCCAATTTAATTTCACTTTGAGGAGCGCCAAGGCTCCCGTTTAAATTAACACAAGTCTAACTGCTCTTACTTGTACACATCTCTAAAACAGAACCTTTAAGCACCACACTCTTAATCTACCAGTTCCTAAATTAATTACAGTTCATTTGAAAGACACAGTTGTTTCTGCTCATTTAACTCACATTCTAATGAATGACTATAAGAACCAAATGAATGGTGGAAGTAATCACATATTTACACCTTTGACTAGGCTGCCCAGCTAAACAAGCAAAACAATGTTAGTGCAATAAGCAAAAGTGAAGTAGCTCTTGCAGGGTAAGCAAGACTCTACAGTGAGATCCAGTAAACCAAATAAAACTTAGGTGCAAATTAAAATACCAAAAATAGCCTAAAACAATAGCAGTCCTCACTAAAAGCGGACGGATGACCAAGTAGTGCAATAACCATAGAAAAGTCCTTAAACTTGTCATTGTTCCTCTCTTTTATTTAACTCCTTCCCTGCACCACCAAAATGTGGTAGCAAAGTGGACCCCGAACACACACAAAATAGAGACTGGCTTAAACTGAAAAACGAAGTGAAACATAGCAAATGGAAGGCAGGAGTACTTCACCCTTTCCAAGATATTTCAATATGGCCTTTGCATTTAGTTTTCTTTCACTTTAAACAACTACTCTATTCCCAGATCACAAGTGCACCACAATAGTATACTTCCAACTGAGGTCTGTGGCCACCAAGAGTAAACACCTTTAAGAAACTACGTACTTCCCAAATGAACTTATCTATGAAACAGACTCACAGACACAGAGAACAGACTTGTGGTTGCCGGGAGGTGGGCAGGGGATGTGTTGGGAGTTTAGAATTAACAGATACAAACTATTATATAAAGAATAAACAACAAGGTTCTACTGCATAGCACAGAGAACGATATTCAATATCCTGTGATAAACCATAATGGAAAAGAATATGAAAAAGAATGTATATGTATGACTGAATCACTTTGCTGTACAGCAGAAAGTAACACTGTAAACCAACTATACTTGAATAAAGTAATTAAAAAAAGAAACTGTGTGCTTCCTCTTGCTAATGTCTTAATTAACTGCATATTCTACATCAATTTATGAGCAACCAACTTCTACCACTCAAATAGGTGCCCTTCTTATCTGTGTCACGGATCGAGAGTGCCAGGAACAACTGCTTTAAGAACAGAGGCAATACGACCAAGAAATAAAGTTTGTGAGAGAGACAAGGCCAGCATCAGGACAAGTAGATTTTGAAGAACTTTCAATCAGGAAAGAGATGAGAAAATGAATCACCAACACACACAAAATATTACCCGCAGTCTTTAGATGACAGAAAATGTCATTTCAGCAAAATAACATTATCCATTAGTTAAATGTAATTTTAAATTTTTGTATTGGTTTCACAGTGCTATTTATATTTTATTTGTAAACTGATTTGCTTTTTTTCTTTTTAAGAACTTTTATTGAGATAGAGTTAACAGACAATAAACAGCATATATTTAGAGTGTACAATTTGGTATCCCAGTCTCCCAATTCATTCCCCCCCAACCCTCTCGGCTTTCCCCACTTGGTGTCCATATGTTTGTTCTCTACATCTGTGTCTCTATTTCTGCCTTGCATTTCCTCTTTCATAGTTGTTAGCATTTGCCTTATGTACTGAGGTGCTTCTGTACTGGGTGCATATATATTTATAATTGTTATCTCTTCTTGGATGGATCCCTTGATCTTTATGTAATGTCCTTTCTTGTCTCTTGTAACATTTTTTATTTTAAAGTCTATTTTATCTGATATGAGGACTGCTACTCCAGCTTTCTTTTGATTTTCATTTGCATGGAATATCTTTTTCCTTCCCCTCATTTTCAGTCAGTATGTGTCCCTAGGTCTGAAGTGGGTTTCTTGTAGACAGCATATATATGGGTCTTGTTTTTGTATCCATTCAGCCAGTCTGTGTCTTTTGGTTGATGCATTTAGTTCATTTACATTCAAAGTGATTATTGATATGTAGGTTCCTATTACCATTTTCTGAATTGTTTTGCTTTTGTTTTTGTAGGCCCTTTTCTTCTTTTATGTTTCCCCGCTTAGAGAAGTTCCTTCAGCATTTGTTGTAGGGCTGGTTTGGTGGTGCTGAATTCTCTTAGCTGTTGCTTGTCTGTAAAGCTTTTGATTTCTCCATTGAATCTGAATGAGATCCTTGCTGGGTAGAGTATTCTTGGTTGTAGGTTCTTCCCTTTCATCACTTTAAATTTATCATGCCACTCCCCTCTGGCTTGCATAGTTTCTGAATTGATTTGCTTTTAAGATTGATGAGGGGACTTCCGTGGTGGTGCAGTGGATAAGAATCCGCCTGCCGATGCAGGGGACATGGGTTTGATCCCTGGTATGGGAAGACCCCACATGCCGAGGAGCAACTAAGGCCGTGCACCACAACTACTGAGCCCGAGTGCTGCAACTACTGAAGCCTGTTCGCCTAGAGCCCATGCTCCGCAACAATAGAAGCCACTGCAATGAGAAGCCCGCACATCACAAGCAAGAGTAGCCCCTGCTCGCCATAACTAGAGAAAGCTCACGTGTAGCAACGAAGACCCAACACAGCCAAAAAAATTTTTAATTTAGTTTTTAAAAAAAGCTTGCATGAATAAGCATAAGAATTATAGTTTCACACATGTATATATTTAACTATCATAATTAATAAATAAAATTATATTAGAGTCCACTAACTTTTTTTTTTCTTTGAAAGAAGCCTAGCCTTACAAGGTTAAGAAACACTCTCCTAAAGGTAGAAGAAATACCTGGCCAATTCCACCTTAAGGTGATGAGAGGAAGTAGATAGTGATAAGAAAGGAGGGATGGCCAAGATGCTGCCGGACAGGTTGGAGGAAAGAATGCTGATATGCTCTCTTCACCCAATCAACTCAATCAATTCGATCCAATGAATACAATTCCATTTCTGCCTTTTTCCCCCTCTCTTTCTCTCCTCTTTTCTTGGGACGGAGAGCCTCTCTATTCTCTCAAAGACAAAGCTCTACTTAAAGATGGTTCTTTGAATTCAAAAGCATAAAAAGAGAAAGTAAAGGGGGAATTATATGAGAAAGCCATTTTGAAATGTTTCTTTGGATATGATCTATAAAAGGAAAAAATCACTAAGTAAAACTAGCCTGTAATACCACAACCCAAATTTTAAGACTGGCACCTGTTAAAGGAACAAAGTTCACAGAGTAACATTTGATAAAAAAGAGTGGAGACTGTGAGTCATACAGCATGAACTAAAACCCAATTCACCAGTATCATATACTCTCAAATACCAGTCACCAAATGTCTATATGGCATGTAACAAAATGAACAAGTAATCCTAGTGGTAAGATTTTTATAGATGTTCCCTCCCTGTAAGGAAAGGTAGGACCCAGAGATTAAGTTACTTGCTAATTATCAACAGCATTTGACAGCACTAGAACTTAAAGTCAGGTCTATGTTAAGTCACTATGTTTACTGTCATCCATTTTCTCAGAGTGGATATGAGTGTGAAATGCAATAATTCATCTTAAAAATGTTAAATATCTTACATAAATTATTTAAAATTCAAATCATCTAGTCAAAGTCCTCATTTATAAGGATCCTTGAAAAGATTCTGCTAAAGAAATGCAAACCCTGACCCAAAGATTAAGGAGCATATGTGACTCCTACTGGGACAGTAAAGCATGTATTACCCAAGAAAGCATGCCAAGACTTTCATCAGAGAAGTTATTAACTAGGTTGGAAATAATATAAGATGCTTAAAGTGCACCAACGATTGTCAGCTCAGTAAAGTTTTACTAGCAAATCATTAATTATAAATGAAAATGACAGCAAAGTGCTACAAATAAATCTGGAATGGATAATGGATACATTTATTGAAACTAGGTATGGAGAATGGAAAGGCATTGTTTTTGGTTAGGGAAAGTGAAGGCTTCCTAGGACAGAAAGGAAAAACAGTCAAAAGGGGCAGGATGGGGGAAAGGACAGCTCCTTGGTGGATCTTTGGGACAGAATTAAACTGGGTTCAAGTCCTTCAGACACACTTCTATCCTCCTACAAGAGCAGCTTCAGAGAGCAGGCATTTAGCAGCTGCAGCCTAGCCTCAGTGCTCCTCCCCCAGGGACAGAAGATTGCTTGGTGGGAAAAAAGCAGTACCATCATGTGACTTCAAGTGTTTCTCAGATCCTTCCCATTTGGCAGCTGATGCTGGGAATTCTTTTAACAAGGAATAAAACATTTTCTTTCTACTATTGATATATACAAGAGAATAATCAAATGTTAGTTAACATAACGTACTCTTCATCACAAACCTAAGAATCCTAGAAAGACAGGTAGTATATTTAAGCATACAAGGTCAAGTTCATGAGACGGGGTCTGTATGTTCAAGGAACTTACACTCTCAAGATTTCTTCACTTATGAATGAAATAACAAACCTAGAAAGATGGGAATCACCTGATTTTCGCAAGGCTAGATTCAATCATAATAAAGTTCACATTACTAGTAAAATGATGTACATTTCAGAGGTTTTATCACAGCTATATATTTTCAACTTTTGAAGCAACGGAACTGATCTCCAACAGAGTGAGGAGAAACTGTCATTTGTAGACCATCTGGTAGCTCCAGCAAGTCAGCCTGGCATTCAACACTCTGAGATGAGGAAACTCTTTTTGAAAAGGCATCATGCTCTCTAAGATGCAGAGGCTAGTCCAGAGACCTCAAGAGGGATTTGCAAATCAGAAGGAAGGATAGTGCACATCTGTGTATACACAAGATGGACAGAACTGCAGATAAACTAGCATAGTCTTCACAAATCAGTAAATACTATTATCAAATTACGAAATTAAATGAATGTAGACATAGAACATATTTTCTTTACCCTGGTTAAGTAACACGTGACAAGTAAATGTTTTAGTATTTGGGATGGTTAAAATAAAAAGGATATGGGAGCACACTAATTTCAAGACGTTTTGCTAAGGTTCATCCTTACCACGAATACATGCTTCCAAACAGAGATCAGATGCTAATGTTGTCTTAGTTTCAGGAACACGTACATCTCCATCATGTTGTTACTGACCTTGCACCCGACATAAACAATGATGTTCCCCTACATATATCCTGGGGATTGCTATATCACCCAAAGGCCTCTTCACCTTAACAAAAACATCTCACTCACTTATGGGAGGCCAGAATTTCCAGGCTGCAGTTCAGAGCCTTTTAGAAGCCTCTATTAAAGTGCAAATAGGTCCTGGGAAAGGTAATGTATCAACCCTTATCATTTAGTCAGTCAATTCTCTGTAAGAGAAACTCTAGAGTTTCTTTCACTAAGACTCTCTTAGGTCCTAGTAATTGAAAGTGAAGATCCAGAGAACAGAACTACAGAAAATCAAAACAGGAGGTGTGTGGGAAAGGAGGTGGGAGAAGCTCCTAAAGGCAGTCTTGACTTTCTCTAGATCATCAAAAGTTCTGATTGGTCTTTAGCCACTCAACTCGCATCCCCAATGACTCGACTAACACCAGAGTTACAATGCAAACCAAAAATTAAGACGCACAAAATTCTTGTAAAGATATAAAATCCACTGGAGCCACGCTGTCTCCATCGGACTAAATCACAAAGCTACAAATCTATATATTTTTTAAAGGGCCAATTCAATGATTGTGCCCAATGAAAAGCCACTGATATACATAAGAAATTAATCATTTTCTCTGAATATCACTAAATAAACTAGCTTCATTTTTATCCTTAAGATAAACTGTTGAATCCCTCCTTCGGGACTTTTTTATAAAGTGTTTAACGTAGGCACAATAAAGTTACAATAAAGACCAAGAGTCCCCAACATTTTTCAAGGAGCGTTATACAAAAACATGACTTTGAACGACGCTCCTCAGGATATACTCCGGGGTGCAGCAGAGACTTTTCCCTTCTCTGTAGACTTGGGAGTAAATAAGTGAAGAACACCTACGAACAAACTTTGTTGGCCACCAGCAGGGGAGCTCTTCGGCTTTTGTCCCCAAACCCATTCAAACAAAAGAAGCTTCGCTTCCTCCAACCCACCCCTCAGTCCCACACCCCGCGGGGACCCTCCAAATCCCCGCGCCCTCCCCACCCGCCCGGGCCAGTTCAACTTACTCCTCAGGGCCCCGATAAGCAGAGAGCCGTCCTTAATGAGCTCTTTGATGAACTTGTTGGTTCTCTCCAGCTCAATCTCGTGACACTGCAGGCGCTCCCTGAAATCCGGGCTGTCCAAGTAGGAGTCGCTGAACTCCAGAGTCGGCAGCCCCATGGCACAGGCACTGCCAGCGGCCGCCGGGGACACGTCCGGGCCGGCGGTCAGGGCGGGGACAGCCGGCGACCGCGGCCGGCGCCGGGGACGCGCGATCGCGGGGAACGAGCCGGGATGCGAGGGGAGGACGCGCAGAGGAAGCGGGTCCCGCGCGCCGCGCCGCCTGCGCCGGGCTCCGCGGCGCGCGGACGCCTCCGGGCTCAGGCTTCTTCCCCCGAGGCGAGGCGAGCGCACACGCGGGAGGCGGGCCGAGGCGCGGGTCCGCTCAGGTCGCTGTCATCCGGGCGCATCGTCGCCGGGAGCGCGGAGGCGGCGGAGGCTCAGGGCCGCGGTCGGAGCAGGAAAGTTCTCTCGCGGCGCGCAGACACTTCCGGCGGCTCCGCTCGCCCGCTCGCTTGACAGTCGATCGCCCTGGGAGCCAGGAGCGCCCCGCCGCCCCTCCGGCCGGGCCGGGGAAACCCTCCCCCTCGCTGGACGCAGGCTCAGAGCGCTCGCAGACCCGGACAGGCTCGGAGACCCTCCTCCCGCTGCGGCGCTCCCGGCCCGCGCCGCCCCGCCCCTGCTCGCGTTTACCCTTCTGCCGCCGCCCGCCCGCACGCGCGCACTTCGCTCCCGGGCTCCGCGCTGTTGCGGCGCGACTGCGCTGCCGCCTGCACCCGGGCGCTAACTCTGCCCCTGCAGGGCGCCCCCCTCCCGCTAGCCCGCGGTGACACTTTGGGGTCCTCCACCCCACAAAAGGGTCTCCAGCTGCCAACATGCCTCCCTACCCCTCCCTCCCCACCCACTCCCGGGAGTTGTCTGAGAGAGAAGCCAACGTTCACTTTTCCCAAAATTTCAAGCCTGGTTGGAAGAGCGTTAGTTTAGATTTTTCTTCGCGAGTCTACACTGAATGCATTTATATTACAGGTTGAAAAGTTTTCCTGTCTCTTTCCCACCGTTCCCTGCATTGATCCTAGAAAGTCAGGTTTTTTATATTCAAAACTACGTAGGCCTGAGGAGGTTTGTTGTTGTTTTTCTTAGTTGCTGTGAAGGTGGGAAGATTTTAGGTCGTTTTTAATGCCCGCAAACAAGCAGCTCGGACTTAGGTGTTCCTCTTCTAGAAGAATAACTGTTTGCATCACAATACTGTCTTTTATCGTCACCTTGAAGGAATTGCCCTAAAAGCATAGAACTTTTCAAACTGTTGAAGTTTGGCTGAAGTTCCTAACTGTTGGCTGAAGTTCCAAATGAATAGTAATCCCTCCTCTGGTAGAGGATCACCTAATAAATTTTTGTTCTCTCAAAACCTTGACAGCAAAAGAAACTGCTGCTTTACATCTAGTCCTGCCATCATCTATAGGATTTCTGAGAACTCAGTTATTTTTCTTAAAGATCTGCTTTTAATTTCTATGTTTTCCTTGCTTTGTCCGTTTGAACCATCCGTAAAAAAAAAACAAACAAAAACAAAAACTCTTCTACAGATCGTAATAACATGTTGTAAACAGTATATTTGATAGCTTTCATTTTATTGTCTTCTGAGCCAGGGAATTTGGACTTTAACCTTCCATCCATATTTACATCATTAGTAGACCTCAAAATATTGGCAGAATGGCCAATTACCGCTAGAGTCATATTAACTTTTAGTGTCCAACTTGTGTCAGTTAATTACTCCTCATTTGGGAACGTGGGGTGGTGTGGAGGGCAATAATGCTGTTTGTTAGTTAATGGAGTGACAGAAGCTGCAGTGGGGCTGTTTTTCACCTGAGGTGGTTTTACATCTGTTCATCACACCACCTGAAAGACAAAAAATGTCAAGCCAAACAAATAGTTCCCTTTCAACTTTTGCCATGTTGCTGTTCCAAACAACTAAATCCAATGCCAACTGCTGAGATATGAAACACGATAGAATATGACAATCTCTTCCTGTTGTTCATTAAATGAAAGTCCTGTGGTTAATTCTATAAAAATGCATCATCTTCGATAAGTAGCATTTAATAAATTGGATTTCAATTTTCATTTTTTCTTTAAAAGTTTTATTTTGGGGCAGATTTATTCTAGATTCTAAGATATAGATTATCATTTACCCATTCATGTATGTAATTGCATATTTTATGACTACTGTATACATTATTAGGATCTGGGCAGAGGAGCAATTTATGTGGAAAGATAAAGCAAAGCACTGTGCTTGACCTCAAGCAATTGTCGGAATAGAAAACAGAGAAGGAGTATCTGTATATCACATGAGGCAGAATATGCTGTTACAGAGCCTCACACAGACATTGGACCAATAATGCCACTGATACCGTTATCAATATATTTCCACTCAGACCCATCATTGCACTTACATGGGGTTAGGATTTTTCCACCCACCCTGCATCATTTAGCCTCTAAAGTTTAGTATGTTATAATGGACTCTTTTCCTGTAGGTACTTTCAGAGTTACTCATGACTTATTCCTGTGAATCATACTTTAATTATACCTGCTAGTCAGGCTTTCTCTTATGCCACATTAACCCAGCCACTTGAGAGACACCAGAATGGTTTTGCTTTAAGGTGGATTTATGGTCAGTTTTGAACTGTTGTTTTCATGTTTTATTTCCCTACTATAATAATGGAACCAATTCTTTCCAAAAGAAAGGCTTTCTGAAAAAAAATTTTAAAAAGTGTCCATACTTGCAAGCACTGTTTCATAGGAAGTTTTAATGGATTGAAATGTAGCCTCTCCAGAAATTTCTACTTCATAATATGTGGCCCTGTGAGCTGCTTAGTGAATTTCACAAATACTATTGGCTGACACATTGGCATGGTTACTGGCACACAGAAATGTCTGTTTGCTTGCTTATTTCTGAAACAGGGTGTGTGAGGCTTTGTTTGTTTATATTAAAGAACGAAGTAGTGAGGTGAGGATAGTAAACTAATATATGTTTGTAAATCTGACTAAAACATTTTTCTTGACCTATGTTATGTCTGGCACTTAAGCCTGGTGCTTAATTTGTACTCAATAAGTGTCACTGTTGGGTTATTATTATTTTTCAATTAGTTTTGTACATGTAGGCCTCCCAGACTCAGATATTCTGAGGCTAAATTCAGGCCTGGTAAGAGATGACAAAACAAAGCAAACGTACCTAAGGAGACTAAACGTGCCCTTCAGTACCTTTTCACCGTGGGAATGCCAAGCCACTGTTCCTGTTTGCATTTCCCCTTGGGTATTATCTTTTCTCAAAGCATACTCCTTGCAAGTGAGTTTTGTATCATTTTTTGTATCATTCTGTTTCAACCTTACATCACATCTAGAAAAACAACACAACAATGTTACATTCACATTGCTGTGCAACCATCACCGCCATCCAATTCCAGAACTTTATCTTCTCCAAATGAAACTCTGTTCCCATTCAACGACAACTTCCCATACCCATCTTTCCCCAGCCCCTGGTCAACACCATTTTACTTTCTGTCTTTATGAATTTGACTTCTCTAAGTACTTCATATAAGCAAAATTACACAGTATTTGTCTTTTGTGTCTGGCTTATTTCACTTGGATAATTTCATTATTAATTAGAGAAGCAAAGAAGACATAAGAATCAGTTAGTGGGAGCAGCAAGTCAAGACCACCAACTAAGGGAGCAGGAATAACTGCAGAGAGTAGAATTTGTCCCGTGTGACAATATGACTGCTAAAGTCCCTTCTACACCAAAGATTTTATTATGATGACAAATTGCTGAAGAACAGGCTGAAGGAAAGCCTGAAGGAAAAGAACAGAATTCTAAGTATGAAAGCATCATGAACTAACTACATTTACAAGGGAGGAGAGACACAGAGAGAGACAGAGAGAGAGGGAGGGAGAAATTGATTTAATTTAGGAAAGCATTTTGGGGTTTGGGGGGGATTTGGTTGTTTTGGGGGATTTTTTAGGTCTAGATTTTGATTTCCACTCAGTATTGCCCCCTTGTGGCAAACCATGATGTTTGCTGACAAAGATTTACAAAAACCTTAAAGAGAGCAAAAGCTAAGGGGACTAAAATGTCCTGCGCACCTCCATGTGCTGGGTTCTCCACAAGCCTGTGGAATAGGTATTGTTTAAGGACTGCTAGCCTCATTTTTAACAGGTGAGGAAATTATAACTGAAAGTGGTTAAATAGCTAGAAGGTACTGGAGCTGGGACTTCAACCCAAGTCTGTCTAGTTCGAAAGGCCATGCTTAAAAGAACCAAATGCACTCAACAGTTGTGGGTATCAGTTATATGCCTGTGCTGCTATAGATGCTGAGAATACAAGAGTAAGCAAAAAACTCAACTCATTCCTACTATAAATTTTCAGTCTAGTAAATTATAGTAGAGATATTAAACAAATGGTTGCACAAAGGCCATTCATTAGCTATGTGATTTAGGGAGATTTCACCTTTCAGGCTTTCTGTCTTCCCCAGATATAAAATCAGGGGTAATAGCGATAATGGTTATTATTTATTAAGCACTTACAAATGCCAGTCACTGTCCTAACCTCTTCACAATCACTATTTCACATAGGCCCCTTTTAGCTCTATACCTGAGACATTGCTGTGCCTCAGAGTTAGCATGGGGAATCTCCTCCAAACTTTCAATAACAGTTAACTGTGGATAGTGTTTTTGACACTTTGCCCATGTGTACTTAGAAACTTATCACTGTTTGGGAGAGGAAGTTTTGAACGTCCTTACCTCTCACTGAAACCCCTTAAGAGGTCTGGATTCCACAGCAACCATGGGACGCACAGGAAGGCACACAGCAAGCTTTGAGCAGCTACAGTGCCCCGGACCGCACTAGGCCTATCAGTCCTCACTCTAACTCTGGAGGTAAGAATTTTATAATGAGGATGAGGACACTGAGGCAGAAACCAACCCTCCAGCATAAACAGAGCTGTCTCTGACTCCAGGACCACAGGACGATGAACATCTCTGTTAGGACACAGCATACACATTTGTGATATATTTTTATATAGCTCTTTCTCCACATTTACATCCTCAGTTTTTAGACTTTAAACTTTCAGACCATGTCTGATTCTTTGTATTTCTTGCATGTCACACTAGCAGCCCACAGAGGACACCTAACAAATGTTTTGAATGCATGAATGCCTTACCATCTTCTAAAATTAGTTTCTTGACTTTTCTGGTAGAGGTGCCTGAGCAGATCTGTAGGGACACAGAGGACCGGTACTCCCATTCGGCCTGGAGGTCTCTCTGAGCATGAAAGGCAGCATGGAGCCCATTATTCATGCTTCCAGGCCACCAGCGTGTCTGCGCTCCCACTGCTGCCGCCCAGCCCACTATAACAGGCCCTGGTGAAAAATATGATGATGAAATTAACAAGCCTGGAAGGCACTTAAGGAAACGAACTCGAATAAATGAGTCCGCACCCAGCAAGGAAAAGTCATAACTCAATCAGAGTGAAGCACACTAACAAATGTGATAAGAAGGATAATTGAAAAAGAACAGACCCACAGTCTTCATAGTTTGAGCATTTCAGAAGAAAAAAAGGCCAAATCTGAGAGAGAATCTGCAACCCGTGGCAACTTCCTTTATGAGAAAAAGCACATGCTATTATCCCTGAAAATGTGCATTCACTTACCATTCTGTCCATGTGAATTGTACCTGATAATGGAATTAAAAAAATTTACAAAATTATATATAATAATAGCAAAGTTATTTTTACAGAAGGAGTGAGGTCTTAACTGTACATTTGTTAGTGAATTCTTTTTTTTCCCTTCAGCTGCCAGTTTATTAAAATTTTATTGACAGACATGAATTACAGATATTAGACTTCAGTTTACTAGATAAATAAAAGTAGTATAACTGGTCTCAAGTTCACTTGATGCTACAACACATTATTAGAAATAATCCTTTCCTCTGCGATCTTTCGAAGAGTGCTTCAAAGATTTGTGAAGCTCTCTGAACTGTGTTACACTATGGTGTCAAGTAGAACATTTATCATGTAATAAATATCTTGACGGTATGAGAGACAAATATCTGATGAATTGTTGTAACTCTTCTAAACCTGCTTTTCCACCCAAACTTTGTATTATAAAAATTTTCAAAGATACAGAAAAGTTGAATAAATAACACTATGTTTATAGTTGGTTGAAATGCTCAAATCATCTATATATATGTAAAGTTAAGAAAGATAAACAAATGTGGCAAAATGTGAACATTTTTTGAATACAGGTGGAGAGCATGTAGGTATCTATTATACATATAGTTATATGTAATCTATCTATACTATCTTTATATAAAACATGTTTTATCTACTATACATAATAGATATCTGGATATAGACATAACAGTATAATATATACATCTATACTATATGTACATTTTTTTCTGAAACATTTAAAGTAAATATTAGACATCTCAACACATATGTCAGAAAAGAAAAAAGACATCCTTCAACATAATTAAAACAGAAAATTAATACATGGTAAAATATATCATCAAATATCCCGTGTTCCAAAGATGTTCTCTATAACTTAAGAAAAAAAGCAAAATAGGGTCTAACCAATGTTCCAAACTCAGCCTTAATCAACAGCCCACATAACTACAAAATACTATTTTGGAGGGCAGAAAACAAGCTCACCAATCATAGATCCACTAATTCAGAATTTGAAATAACTGAGCCTAGATTATATGAGGTTTCCTTTCACACAGTCCAGAAGAAACTGTTTGCTAATCAAGTTAGTGGAGTAGGACAGTTGAAGAGAACCATTCCCAAATCCCTAAGCCCTGAATTTGTCACTGGGGGCTTCTAAGAGAGGACTGACCCAGGGAAAGAGAATGCTACACAAAATGCACTGTCTAACATGTAGTGTGTGATCAGTAAATATTTTTTGACTAAATGAATGAAAAAAATACTGGAGACCTAAGACAAACAGCATCAACATATGGGAACTGGTTAGAAGTGCAAATTCGGGGGCTCCACCCTCCATCTATGAAATCAAAAACTCCACGTGGGACCTGGCATCTGTATTTTAACAAACTCTCCAGGTAACGTCGAGGCTGGCTAAAGTTTGAGAACTAGAATCATTCCCAGTAGGCATCAAGGTGGAAGATGTGCCTTAGAAAACAGAGTAGAGGACGTAGCCTTGGGAGAAAGGGTAAGTGAGATGACAAGCAGATGCTTATAGATGCCAATGTCGTCTGCACGCAGGGCCTCTGCTGGGAGCTGACAATAAGGAAGCCAAGCTTCAATGACATTGTTTGTAATTGTTTGTATCTAATGGTCTTGCTTTTACTCTTACTGTTGATGTGAGTCTTTGGTACACTTGAGGGTAGTTTTTATTTGCAGAAAAGATTATCAGAATGTTTTATCTTTTAATTTTAATAACTGACATGATTAAAATTACAGAGAGACCTTGTTTTACTTCATTTATTGCTTGTCACAGATACTGCTTTTTGTTTGTTTGTTTGTTTTTGTTTTTGTTTTTTTCTTCTTTGGTGGAGAATGTATACTGCTTTTAAAAAAAAAATTGAAGGTTTTAGCAACTGTGCTTTGAGCAAGTCTATCAGTGCCATTTTTCCAACAGCATTTGCTCACTCAGTGGCTCTGTGTCACATTTTGGTATTTCTCACAATATTTCAAAGCCTCCCCAACAAAAGGATTACGACTCTGAAAACTCGGATGATGGTTAACATTTTTAGCATAAAATATTTTTAATTAAAGTATGTAAATTTTTTTAGACATAATGCTATTTCACATTTGACTATGGTATAGTATAAGCATAACTTTCATACGCACTGAGAAACAAAAGAAATTGTGACATTCATTTTATTGCAATGGTCTGGAATTGAAACTATGTTGGAGGTGAGCCTCTATGATTTAATTAATTTATTTATTTTTTATAAATTTATTTATTTTTTATTTATTTATTTATTTTTTGTCTGTGTTGGGTCTTTGTTGCTGCTTGCAGGCTTTCTTTAGTTGTGGTGAGCAGGGGGCTACTCTTCGTTGTGGTGCAAGGGCTCCTCATTACCGTGGCTTCAGTAGTTGCAGCTCATGGGCTCAATAGTTGTGGCTCACGGGCTCTAGAGCGCAGGCTCAACAGTTGTGGTACATGGGCTTAGTTGTTCTGCAGCATGTGGGATCTTCCTGGAGCAGAGATCAAACCCGTGTCTCCTGCATTAGCAGGCGAATTCTTAACCAATGTGCCACCTAGGAAGCCCCTGTATGATTTATTTAAAAACTTGGTTTTATCATGGGCTTCTGGGTTCAAATCACAAATGGTATTATTCTAAGTATAGCAAATGTTAACAACCATTCTTAAAGAAACCTTGAATAATGTTTGGTTTCATTTACAAATCTAAACACCCTTCCAATTAACATCAATAACATTTAAGCATTTAAAATTCATTTTTCCCTGCTTAGACCTTCAGTCTTCTACCTAGACAAAATCCTTCTGAATCTGAACAGTGGTATAAATTTAGTACCCTAAACTTATAAAATGGCCAATCATAAGTTCCCTTAAGTATTTTAGTATTTTCATAAATTTTTTAAAATTTTAATTTAACTCTGCAAGTTAAACTTTCTAAATTGAGTTATTTTTAAAAACTAAATTTCATAAACATCAAGTATATAAAATATCAAACTACTTCTTACCTGAAAATTTAATACTATAGTTTTGATTCTTTTAAATCTTTCTCAATGTGCTAAATTTTAAATTTAAAAGATACCTTTACCACTTAGGAACCAGTATTATCTCAGTTGACTGAGGTTATTTAGATCAGATAGTTCAGCCATGATACTGACTAGATTCCTTTCAAAACTAGAATGGGGCACTTCCCTGGTGGCATAGTGGTTAAGAATTCCCCTGCCAATGCAGGGGATACAGGTCCAATCCCTGGTCTGGGAAGATCCTACATGTCTCGGAGCAACTAAGCCCATATGCACAACTACTGAGCCCTAGTGCTGCAACTACTGAAGCCCACATGCCTAGAGCCCATGCTCCGCAACAAGAGAAGCCAACACAATGAGAGACCTGGTCATTGCAATGAAGAGTAGCCCCCGCTCACCCAAGGGCAGCAACGAAGACCCAATGCAGCCAAAAATAAAAAACATCAAAAATAAATGAAATAAAATAAAAATAAATAGAGAAAAAACTAGAAAGGGACTCTGGATAATCTTTTTCATAGCTACTCTGTCATTCTTCCATAACTCAATTAGGTGGTCATGAGCCATGAACCTGAATTGAAATTATACACACTATATCAGTGGCTTTCCAAATTTTTGACTCAACTCATAAAAAGAAATGAATATATTTCATATGATATAGGTATATTTTATGTATATATATATATAATTTTTTTTAAACAATTGCTCATTCCAACCCACAAAACAGATTCCATGATACATTAGTAAGAAGCAATTCCCATTTGTGAAAAGTTTCACAATACTTCATTTTTTGTATCCATTCAAAGATATCTTCACTGCCTATCCAGAGTGATGACTTCAGTTGAATTTGTATTTTAGGACTCTGTTATGGACTGAACAGTGTCCACCCACAAATTCGCATGTTAAAGCCCTAACTTCCAGTGTGACTGTATCAGAGATAGGGTCTTTAAAAAGTTAAATAGGTCAACTCTATAGAACTGATGTCCCTAAAAAAGAGGAAGAGACACATTTCTTTTCATCCTGTGAAGATACAGGAAGAAGGCAGCCATCTGAGCCAAAAGCAGAGGTCTCACAAGAAACCAAACCTTGCAGGAACTTTGATCTTGGGCTTTCCAGCTTCCATGAACTGTGAGAAAATAAATTTTTCTTTTTTAGGCCACCTAATCTATGGTATTTTATTATGGCAGCCTGAGCAGACTAGGAGAGACTCTATTAAAAACATGTAAATGCAAGAATTAACCTAAAGGAATTCTTAATGGAATGCCTTCTCTAAAGCAGGAAGAAGTGTTACCTAACATTAAATTTTTTCTCAAAAAAGAAAAAAAATCACAGTTCTCTTCTAAGCTGTTTCAGGGCAACTTCAAAAACAAGAAAAACAATTAGTAGCTCCTAATGTAGGAGGCAAGACCCTTAACTGTGACAATATGGAAAGAATCAACATTTTGGTTGAGTATAAAACAAGAGTAGATACTTCAAAAACACCAAGAATCTATTTTAATATGTAAATTATATGGCAAAAAAGGGCAGTAATTTAAAATTCCATATCTTTTCCATAAATTATTTCCTGATGATTCTGTTTGCAGTTGCATTCACACCTCCCAGATCTACACGTCCAGGCAGACCCTTGTCACAGCTGCCCACTGGACAAGTCCACAGTGGGTATTCCAAAGTTACCAAAAGTCCAATAGGTACACTTCGTTACGCTTAACCCTTTTTCCTAAACCTGCCCTTGGAATTGCTTGTCCTGCCTTAATTGGCTGAGAAAGAAACTTGATATGCAATCAGTCACCAGGCTACCTCCCTGCTATCTGTGGTGCCCACCCCCTCCTCTCCAGCCCCAGCTTCAGTGCTAAGTCAGCCCTTGTTCCATGGGCAATTAAAGTAAGCCCTTAGCTTGTCTCCATGGCTCCAGTCAGCCGTCCTCTAATCCATGATTGCAGCCAGAGTAATCTTTCTAAAAAAGCAAATCTCATCATTCTCTCCAGGGCTTAAAATCCTTCAGTGGCTCCTCTGATTAAGTGGGTAGAGTCCAGACTCCTTAGTGTGCCACCCTAGTCCCTGTTATCTCTCCAACCTTATTGATTGCCATATATCTTGCCCCTGGAATTATGCTTCAGGCGAGCTGGATTTCTTTAAATTCCACTAATGGGCTAGTGAGAGAGACCATCAACAGGTCAAGAGGTCTCTAGGAGAAGTTTTTTATTTCACGTTTTAATTCTGATGATTATCTTCAAAAATAATATAAACATATTTTGAATCAACTAGAGCAGTGCTTTTCAGACTTTAATGTGTCCAGGAATCACCTGGAGATCTTATAAAGGGACTGACTCTGACTCAGTAAGTCCTGTGTGGCCCTAGGAGTTCTAACAACCTCCCAGGTGATGCCAGTATTGCTACACCGTGGACCACATTTTGAGTAATAAGGGTCTAGAGTGATTACTCTCTGAGTATGACCACAAAATTGTCTCATTGTCATGGATTAATTAATAAATGAGAGGTAGACAATATTTTTAATGACATATTCATTACAAATGAAGATCAAGTGATGTCACAGCTTTCTGTATGAATAAAGATCTGGCAATGGTTCTAGAAAAGAAAAAAAAGTGATGAAAGAACTGAGTCATCATTGCGCAAAGTAGTATATAGGCATGTCAGTCTCAAAAGAGTCACAGCAATCAAGACAATATTGTCCCAGTAAAAATTATGACATACCATTCAATTGATATTGTTATTTGGAATGATATTACTCTTGTATTTTTCTTTATAATTAATTTTTCCATCTGTTTTGGTTTTATAATTATATAATATCTATAAACCTTAAGGTTTATACTTAGTGCCATATCTGCACCTAAGAAAACAACTTAAGTTGACTTTAGGGTACAATAGAAATTTTATAATAGTTCTAAATATTATGCAAATTTGAGAAACAGTGGACTAAGCCAACTCATGCATCTTTGCGTTTGCTCTGCTGTCACCTCTGCCTGGAGTCCCTTCCCTAATCCCTTGCCAATCTTGTCACCCTTCCGTATCCACTTAGCAAACAGATACTTTTCCTTATGGCTCTTTTTCAGAGACCTGTGGTCAATGTCTTATTACAACTGTGCCTTATTCTTATCTCTTTCACAGCCTCTGTAACACGCTGCTGTACACTTGGCTGTAAGCATTTGCTTATTTTGTTGACTTTCTCTTCTATCCCAAGAAAAAATGTCATCTTTGTCTTCTTTGTATTTGTCCAATGATTGGCACATAACTCTTGCTCAATAAATGTTTTTTGAATGCATGAATGGATACACAACTTTTCTTGCTCCTCCCTAGAGAAAAAGATAAAGTGTATAAGAGTATATCAACATTCCATGTGTTCTCATTTGTGGGTGAAAAAATTAAAGGTATAAAATAATTGTAATATTCTTCTACATGTAATTTGCTTTCAGTATGGTAATTTAAAAGCCTTCTTTCCTAGAGTATCTGCTGAAAGGTCTGCATTTCCACTAATTTTTCAGAGATCTGCTTGTTGAGGTTAAAGCCTAGAGAGTTTTAAAGTAAAAAAAAAAGAACATTGTGATTACATTTTGGTGACGCATCATCAGAACTAAAAATAGAATGGAAAGACTGAAAAATCTTTACTTAAACTTCTAGCCAAAGTATGGTTAAACATTATGGGTGAGCTGGAAATGCAGCTAACTTTCAGCTTCCAGTTATGCAGGATAAATTCAGCCCTGTAGAGACTCGTGGCCCCAATTTCCTCATGTCCTGATTTTGCCATTCAATTTTTTTATTATTATTTATTTAGTTATTTATTTGGCTGTGTGAGGTCTTAGTTGCAGTATGTGGGATCTTTTTTTTTAATTAACTAATTAATTTATTTATTGGTTGCGTTGGGTCTTTGTTGCTGCACGTGGGCTCTCTCTAGCTGTGGTGAGCAGGGGCTACTCTTCAGTGCGGGGTGAGGGCTTCTGTTGTGGTGGCTTCTCTTGTTGCAGAGCACAGGCTCTAGGTGTGGGGGCTTCAGTAATTGCGGCATATGGGCTCAGTAGTTGTGGTTCATGGGCTTAGTTGCTCCACAGCACGTGGGATCTTCCTGGAGCAGGGATTGAATCATTGTCCACTGCACCACCTAGAAAGTCCCACCATTCAACTTTGGTTAGCACCTTCACTGGAGCTGAAAGAGGGAGCTATATATATATATATATATATATATATATAGCTATATATATTAGCAAGATGCCTACTTCCTAATAAGACCCTCTCTAAATTAACCAGGATGACGAACAGTGTGAGCTTGGAGTTGGAGTTGGGATGAAGAGCTAAAAAACTCAAAGTGGGTTCCACCCATTTCTGTCCCTAAAGTACAGATATGACTATAGTGCTGCGCAAATACTGTTTGAGAGAATGGCTCTGATGGAACAAAGTTGGGCTGGCACAGCACAGAACTAGGTTTTTGTTTTATGTGTATAGCTGTTGCGACATCATTATCAGAACAAAATTCTTTTGATCCCAGAGCCATAGATACTTGTACAGCCCAGTGGTTTTGGAGTATAATTAACTCATCTATGGCTTCAATTGGACATTTTTCTACTTGGAATTAACAATCTAAGGGGATTTCTCTTCCAATTCCTTTGGAGTTGTTATTTTACTCTCTAGTATTATCAAAGTGTACACTAAGCTCATCATGATTTTTTTACCTCTTCCTGGACCCCTCTTCCGGGAATGCCCCTTCCTATCTGTGGTGGTTAATTTAATGTCAACTTGACTTGGCTAAAGGATGCCCAGATAGCTGGTAAGACATTATTATGGGTGTGTTTATGAGGGTAATTCCAGAAGAGATGAGCATTTGAATCAGTGAACTAAGAAAAGCAGATGGCCCTTGCCAATGTGGGTGGACACCATTCAATCCACTGAGACCCCTAATAGGACAAAACATTGGTGAACGTGCTCTCTCCATTTGAGCTGAGGCATTCATCTTCTCCTACTCTTGCACTTTGGTGCTCCTGGTTCTCAAGTCTTCAGGCTCTTTTGAAACTTACACCATTGCTCCCTCTCTTTCCCTCCTCCTTCCCCTTCTCAAGTCTTTAACTTCAGACTGAATTACACCACAGGCTCTCCTGGTTTTCCAGCTTGCAGATGGCAGATTGTGGGACTTCTCAGTCTCTGAATCACATGAGCCAATTCCTATAATCAGTCTCCATGTATGTCTTATTGGTCCTCTTTCCCCAGAGAAACCTAATATAACATCCAAGGAAAAATAATTTTTTCAAAACCCTACCCAGATAGTACTTCCTTCAGAAAACTTCCCAGCTCTCCCCAGGGAGAATTACTCAATTTCTCCTCTGGGCTAGTTTTACATCTTGTATGGGCTTCATGGGGGTTATTAATATACAACATTCTGTTTGTTGACTTGATCGAAACAGCGAAGGAATAGATGAATGTAGACATGGAATATTAAACCCATGCTACAGTGGAAAGATCACTTGATTAGGAGTCAAAAAGAAGTGTATCAAATCTTCCTCCTCCACATGGCCAAGTAGAGAGATTTCTCTTTCTTATGTCTTATCCACTGGGCTTCCATAGTTGATTTTTCTCTCTGGGAGTAGAACATTAATCAGTTTGTATGCCTACTCTCTCACCCCATTCCGTCACACAGTGAGTGTATGTTCAAATATTCATTAACTTGAGCTAAATTAGACATGGCATTCTTGTTATTGCACCAACACAGGACCTTGGTGCAAAATTGCAGGCCATTTTCCATTAGGTAAAGAGGAAAACACACAGAACAAAAACAGATTTGTCCTATTTATTTTCTGATGTGTCAGAAAACTGTTCAACCCACATGTCAGAAGAGAAGGGTTATTTAACATCACTGTGTATTTTACTGCCTAGCATTGTACTTATAACAGAATTGAGTGAGTCTTCCAGACTTTATTTTCCTTGATGTCGTCGCTCTACCTGTACACTATGTTCATTTCCAAATAGATTCCTATCTTGGGGATCCCATTTTTGAGATAGATATCTAAACCACAATCTTCATTCTGAACATCTTAAATGCCTACGCACTAACCGCAACTGTTTGTTTATCCCCTATTACAACAGGGACAAATATAGTCACTAATTTTTGCCTTTTAAGGTAACAACCCAATTTAATCCTTGGGAGGAGCAAGAAAGCCATCATAGTCATAGGAGAAACAAAAATACAAAATATCACAGCAATCTGTGTTCTTTGAACATTCACATTGTAGACTAAAACAATGTTTACACAATATTTTTTAAGGCAATAAGAGCAATTCTGTGGTAGACAGTCTAAATGATTGTTTTTTGGGGCAGCTCTTGAAAATTTCATCAAGTGGTATAGTTTGTCAGAGCTCAGTTTGAATTTTCTTTATCCATATGTTATGCCAGAAATTCAGAGTGATCTCCAGGAGGGAAGTCCACCCCTTATTTTTGGTTATGGGATATCATTGCATATCACATAACAAGGATGTCCATATTTACCAAGTGACCCCACATGGTATAGTCCTGACTATATTTCTCTGACCCCAATTTCTCCTCATGATAATTTGGGGTTCTGTCATCCTTGAACAGTAGTTATACCCTACAGTTGTATACATCTTTATACTTTACATACTTTGTCTCACTTAATCCTCTATATTAGTCTCAACTCTTTCAGCTGCAAGTGATAAAAACCATTTTGAACTAGTAAAGCATTAAACGCGGATCTTTTTTGGAGGATAAGGGCTTACTTGAAAACTTCAGGGGTAGATCTGACTTTAAACATGGTAGGACTAAGCTGTCTAACTGTATAACTCTCAGGTCATCTTTTCTCTCTTCTAACTCAAAGTCACCTAACTTTGGCTTCACATGTTTCTTTGCCTTTGTTATCCTAGAGGTGAGATTCTCTTCATGCCTTCATAGAGCAAAGCTCAAAGAAGGACTCCAATTGGCCATTTGTAGGTCATGTGCCCCTCTCTTGGACCAATCACAGTGGAGAGAAGGTTGAGGTGTTCTGATTGGCCAGGTTGCTGCTACTTGGCAGGTTGTGGTCTGGAGATTGGCAGGGCTCTGGGAATTAAGGATTTATCAGAACTACGTGGGGTAGAAAGGTTCATTTCCCTGAGGGAAAAAGGTTTGCTGGGAAGTTGAGCATAGGTGTCCACTTCATTATCATGACTACTATGAGAGGTATTGTTTTTTCCTCTTTTAGAGGCTCAGAGAGATTGATTTGCTAAAATTCATGCCTTTGGTAAGCAGCTAAACTAAATCTTCTAATCTACTTTGTTCCTTTTGCTAATCTTCAGAGAAGAGAACACATTAACCACTTAAGACATTCTTCTCTATGGAAGGGACAGTAGATAGGCACATAAAATTACCATTTCAAAGTAAAACAAATCTGCCGCACTTTATGACCTAGAAAGAAATGTGGAATATTTTGCAAGTGGTTGCAAACAACAGCAAAAAGTCATTTTAACTATAGTACAGAATTGTAAAAACAAAATACAAAAATGTACAAAATTTTTGCTGTAACTCTTTTTACTTATTGGAAATAACAAGCTGTAAAAAAAAAAATTATAATTTCAAGTTTTACTGTTGGTATCATTTCAAAATATCTTTGAAAAACACCACCACCAGAAAAGGAAAAAAAAAAAAAAAGCCCCTTTGAAAAATAGTACAATATGCTTTTAAAAATACCATTGCATTGATCTCACTTTCCCATAAATATTCTTCTGGGATATCTGGGTGAGGGGACAGAAAAAGTTGGGTCAAAATGACACAGAGGAAAGGGCAGATCCAGGTAAAGAAAGCAGCTTTTTTTTTAAACGGTAGCTTCTTGCAAGTCTGGTGACAGAGGAAGCCCAGGTCCAGGAGAACAAAGGCAGTAATAGAGGTCAAGCAGTCTGGTCAAAAAGCTGTGTCTACACCTGATTTGTATTTTGCCTGCTCCTGGAGACAAAAAAGGAACCTAGTGGATTTTTCTTCCCCAAATCCTAGAATTTCCAAAGTCTATTTATGAAGAAACATTTATTTAAATTTAGTAATTGATTATTATAGATTTTCATCATTAAGTTTTCTTGCTTTATAAAGTTCCCTAACAAGTATCAGAAGCATCAAGATAGCCCCTCAAGAAATTTGGAAGGAAGTTAAAAATAAAAACTGCAAAAATCATTGATAGAAGTTTTGTGAAGAAACTAATCGACAAGAACACCAACATTGGATTGAGAAAAAAAGTCCAACTCCCTGCAGAGGACTTACAATGTTGATAGTAAAGAAAAATGAGTAGATTTTATGGAAAACCTTGTTAAATAAGAAAACCAAGATAAATTGTAAGTATATAGTTTTAGGGAAGCAAATTCCTGTATCATATATCTTGAGGTCTGACCAAGGAAAAAAATGATCATAACTTAGAAATATTCCATAAGCAATAAAAGTTTTTTAACCACATAATTAAGAGGCTTTTCAAAAATAGCCTAGTACTTAAAATAGTCTTGTGGCTTTTTACTGTGAAGATGGAACAATGTTTTTGGTGTTAAGAAAAATGGGCACTGGAGAATTAAAAAATGCTACACGTTTAAAATAAACGCCATTTTCAAAATCATTGGGGAAAAAATACACTGACCCTGTGTTGTCTGTAGAGGTTGGACAATGTCTGCAAGTTTATATTCAACAATAAATAACAGGTGTTGGTTTCAATGTTTTTAAATATTTTCAAAATCTCCATGAATATAACTTTAAATAAGGAGTGGGCATTTTATACTAATCTTGGTTATTTCATCTTTTACCAGTCTTTCCAAAATATTTCTGAAATATCTTACTTTTTAGTAGCTAATGGCAGTCTATGTGAATTCTTTTTGTGTAAATCAGATCAATTTTGGTTTTGAAGACCAGCAGGAGGGAAAAACAACAGTGCCAGAGGTTTTTTTAAAAAAGTTGATCATCTCACTCTCGTCCTTGGATTCTTATTTGCATTCTGGTACAGAGAGTTCTTTGGTGCCTAAAGCAACTCTGCTCATTCAGGCACCTGGGTAGCGGCTGCCGGATGCGCACAGCAAATGGCTCACCTGGAAAAGCCCAAGGGAAAAGCATTGGCAGAGGATCCTGGTAAATATGCTCACCCACTGCTCAGTGCTTCCTTTATTGATAAACTTTCAATTTCCTGCCTTTTAGGTAGGAGCAAAAGATTCCTGATCCCTCCTGGAACATAGTGTTGGCCATCATTTGTATAAATCATTATGGACTAACAAAACTAAATTCTCATATGCTTCTTGCTGTTTCACCTGTTTGAAAATAGAGGAGTTTCTCTATTTCCTAAGTGATGCAGGGAGAAAAGCTTACCTATAATGAGGATTGTTTGAGGAGCTGGACAGTAGTGTGGAAGCTATGCCCTCCCTATTCACTCTATAAAGCATCTTAGAGCTACACTGAGAAGAATGCATTCAATTTCACAAAACTGGAAAAACTTTCAAGCTTCAGATGGACGTAAACATGCTGACACTGGAGTATGTTTCCAGCTTAGGTGAAAACTCACAGTGACTCTGACTTTAGCAGTAGAAGCAGCTATTTTAAGAACAAGAGCCTACTAGTTTTTACAAAGAAAACATATGTTTGGGACTTCCTTGGTGGCACAAGGGTTAAGAATCCGCCTGCCAATGCAGTGGACACAGGTTTGATTGATGGTCCAGAAAGATCTCACATGTCTGGGAGCAACTAAGTTCATGAGCCACAACTACTGAGCCCATGTGCCACAACTACTGAAGCCCGCACACCAAGAGAAGCCACCACAATGAGAAGCCAGCGCACTGCAATGAAGAGCAGCCCCCACTTGCAACTAGAAAAGGTCCAAGCACAGCAATGAAGACCCAACACAGCAAAAACAAACAAACAAAAAAACAAAAACAAAAAAACAAAAAAAAACCCCATCTGCTTATTGCTATCAACAAGATCCTACAACAGTTACAAACTTGTTTCCTTATTGTCTTGTTTGGTAAGTATGTCTTGCCTCAGTTGTGATTCTGTAGCCTCTGCTCCAAATTCTTTTAAAGACTGATATCAGGGAAAATGATGCTTTGTTTCTAGCTGTCCTCTGTATCTCTGTGCTTCTATTTGACCATCCATAAAAACATTTCAACATTTCATGGTGGGTAACCAATTTCAAACATCTTTCAGGGGTCAGACTAAAGAAGCTATACACATTTAAAATTATTTTTATGGGCTTCGCCATTTGGCATTCTTTTTCACTTTAGCAATTTTCATGAGAGCTTAAACATAATAATGCATTTCATGTAATAACACTTAATTATTATTATCTACTATTTATCCAATGATCTCATGGTAGCTTATAAACACTAATTAATTGAGATTTACAAAACCCTGTGAAGTTCCAAGTACAACGGCCAGGTTTTGTTTAACCACTTATTTCTTCAAATGCTGCTCTGAAGTCTTTGAATGTTTAACTAGTGATTATAACTCAAGTTGCTCTCTGGGAAACGAAGTAGACTCATTTTTATCTTGTTCCCATGGTTTTCAAATTAAGTTTTTATTTGTGATTTCTGGAAAGAGCCAGAGAAAATTTGACTAAGTAATTTTGACTTAGGGTTGAAACTACATCATTAAGAATTTTCAGATCAGTGAGAAAGCTATGTTGACATCTTCAGCCTGCAGCAACTGTAGTAGTGACACACTTCATTATTCCTCCTATAGCCTTCTCCACAGCAGTCAGCCTTTGAGGATTGATTCAAACTCTGGCCCACAGAGTACACTGATCTCACAAAGATTTTATTGTGATCTTGTCTCCTCCTTTTAACACTTTTTCTGCTTCTCTCTTTTGACCCCTGTCCCAAACTTAAAGTATGGAATACAGCTATGAGCCGGTTATCCAAGGTCAGAGAGTCCTATAAGTATGTAACTTAAAGAATTAATTTCACCTGTTTGAAATTGTTTTCTATAAGAAATGCAGGCAAAGTAATACCTATCCTACTATTTCTCACCATTGTGACCATTACAAAGTGAGATTTTATATGTACATAAATATATATTAAATATATATTTGTTTATATATTTAATATATAATTAATATATAATTATATATTAATATACTATATATTTTAATATATATTTAATATACATTTGTTATATATATTAAATATATGTATATTTGTTCCTTTTTGGACTCCCTGAGTGCTTTATATCCACTCAACAAATATTTATTCTGTGTCTATTATGTGCCATGCTCTGTTCAAAGGGCTGAACACAAAGTAGTAAACAAACAAACTAGTAAACAGACAAACAAACAAATAGTTGCTGTTCTCATGGTACATATATTCTAGTGGGCAGTGGGAGATAAGTAAAAATATATAATGTATTATATGGTGGTAAATATAATGGAGAATTCTGATTCAGTACAATTTCTATCACTGATGAGCTATGCAGCCTTAGGAAAATTAGTTGACCTCACTATACCTCAGTTTTCTAATCTATAAAATGGAGAAAAGAATACTACTTACATTATAGGGTTGTTTTGAGAATTTGTACCCCTTATCACAAATTGTCCAGTTTGAAATTCTAGTAAGATTTAATAAATTCTGATGCATTTTACAGTCATTATGATAACAAGAAAGCAGAGACTGTATGACAAACAGCTAGTATTTCTTAGACATGAGATTTGAACCTAGGTGGTCTGACTTAAGGTTCCTGTGCTTAACTACTGGCCTATGTTATCTCCACCAATAATAATAGCTAAGAGCTTCACATGTGTAACCTCATTTAATCCACACAAGAACCCTATAAAACAATAAACATAATGTTCCCACCTTACAGGCCCCTCCTTCAAGCTGTTACCATCACAGCTGGGTAGAATTTTCTTCTAAGGGACCTGAGTGGCAGCTCTGTGGGGCCTCTCCTCCAAGATTTAGGTGCCAATTACATCAACCATTTTTCTTTGTATCCCTTGCCACTGAGGTGACAAAGCTTCCTGAAACTTCTAGCTTTATGTTACCTCAGTGTCCTCCTTTCATATTTTCAATTCTCCAATAACAATTTAATCAATTTCTTTGAATAAAATGTCTCTGTTAAATGGATCGATGAAGAAGGAATGGATAGGGACTTCCCTGGTGGCACAGTGGTTAAGAATCTGCCTGCCAATGCAGGGGACATGGGTTCAATCCCTGGGCCAGGAAGGTCCCACATGCAGCAGAGCAACTAAGCCTGTGTGCCACAACTGCTGAGCCTGTGCTCTAGAGCCTGCAAGCTGCAACTATTGAGCCTCTGTGCCACAGCTACTGAAACTTGAGCACCTAGAGCCTGTGCTCTGCAACAAGAGAAGCCACCACAATGAGAAGCCCGAGAACTGCAAGGAAGAGTAGCCCCCACTCACCACAACTAGAGAAAGCCCGTGCATAGCAATGAAGACCCAATGCAGCCAATTAATTAATTAATTAAAAATAAAACAAAATAAGATTTAAAAGAATGAATGGATAAAGAAGATGTGGTATAAATACAATGGACTATTACTCAGCCATAAAAAAGAATGAAGTAATGCCATTTGCAGCAACATTGGTGGACCTAGAGAGGATCATACTAAGTGAAGTAAGCCAGACAAAGACAAATATCATATGATTTCACCTATATGTGGAATCTTAAAAAAAAAAAGATACAAATGAACTTATTTACAAAACAGAAATAGACCCATGGACATAGAAAACAAACTTATGGTTACCAAAAGGGAAAGGGATGGGGGAGGGATAGATTAGGAATTTGGGATTAACATATACACCGTACTGTATAGCAAGGACCTACTGTACAGCACAGGGAACTATATTCAATATTTTGTAATAACCTATAAAGGAAAAGAATCTCAAGAAGAATACACATACATATATACACACACACGTGTGTGTGTGTGTGTGTGTGTGTGTGTGTGTGTGTGTATAATGGAATCACTATGTGGTACACCTGAAACTAACACAACATTGTAAATCAACTATACTTCTATATATATATATATATATATATATATAAAACATATATATATAAAACATATATATATAAAACATATATATATAAAACATATATATATAAAACATATATATATAAAACATATATATAAAACATATATATATATATATATATATAAATGTCTGTTTAAACAGCTACTGTGTTTTTTTTTTTGTTTTTTTTTTTTACTTTGACACAGACTGATTCTGTACTTGGTACCAAAAGTGGTTCCTCAAAAACCTCACAAAGATGGAATTTGGGGATTGGCTCAGTCATGTCCTTAGTTTTGAATGCAGTGCTAAATTAATTGTCAGTGAGGAAGGATATACTGTACTAGTCATCCATGGCGTGCATTGTCAAGTGCTGTCACAATTAATTGTTTTTCCCTGTAGTTGATTGTGATGAAGTGCTAACTCAAGCAAATGTCCCACACTTTCTAATGTAATAGTCGTTTACATAGATGGCACATGATTTATTTACCTCTATCCATGGGGTAGTTTTCAATTTTTTATTATGATGGTACCATAATAAGCCTATATATGTTATATCTCTATATATCACATATTTATCTTTTTGCATTAGGGTATATGATAGTATAAGCATTTCTTTAGAATAAATCATTAAAGAACAATGGCTAATAATGTTGAGAGGTTATTTCTGGCAGGGGAATTATGGATGATTTTTATTCTCTCCTTTATAATAGTCTACATTTCTGTTTTCTTTTCCAACAAGAATTTTTTACTTTTGTGATGAGAAAAATGAAGTTATCACCTGTCCCCCAGTTAATACCAGTAATTTTGCCACTATCACAGCATGAGTTTACTTTGCTGTGATTTAGTGAGATTTACAGCAACTGTCAACTGTATAATAATCAAAATAAGTCATTAAGTCAGCTGAACTAATCACTATGGTTCCTCTGTTTGATCAATTCTTTCTCCTCAAGGGTGAAAGTAATTTTCAGGTAAGCTGAAAGTAACTCAGGAAATCATAGCATCTCTAGGTTGAAAAGGCCTGTAAAATGTCCTAAAGAAGATTTCAATTTTAATATTAAAATATGTATAATGTCTATAACTTAATAGTAGTTAAATATTTAATATGTTAAATATTAGGAGATCCTCAAGACTTTCTAGTCTTCTCACTGTTGTTTTCCTTGGAAAACTCATCCAAAACAAAAGCTTCATTTATCAACTATAAAGCTGGCACCATTCAAAACTTTATCTGTAGCCTAGAAATTCGCTGATCTCCATGTGGTTTTCAGAAAAATCAAGAATAAAAATTTGCATTGGAGGAAACAGGATATAGATTATATATATAATAATATTGGATCAAGATTAGAGGTAGAAAGACATCACTGTATATACAGCCGCTGCAGAGGTAGAAAAGGATACCTAAGTTGGGGGTGGAATGGAGGAGGAGAACAGGGTGTGACCTCAGATGAGGTCCAGGCAGATAGATCTCATTTAATCCACTTATAATTGGATGAGTGGTAGGGCGTCAGATGGAGAACTCAAGATCAGGATGTTGCCTAACTCACTGATGAACAGTACAGGTGAGGCACCTGAAAGCCAAATGGAAGTATGGAAGCCAGACAAGCCTACAGTACAGTGTCTCACCTTGAGAAAGCACTGTGTATTGCCAAGAGGAATTGCATTGGTTGTTTGATTCTTCCTCCCCCTTTACAAAAGTCCAGGGTCCTCAAACACACCAAATCAGCAGTGAAAGTAGGAATAGAAAGTCTCAGCACCAGTACTTGCAGGGCGGGGGCAGAGTGGAAACCCTTTATACAATATTCCCCACTTCAGTGAATGAAATCTGGTTGGACAAGCCAAAAAATTAGAAATACTACAAAAATATTCTTAGATAACTATCACTCACATTCTTCAAATGTTAACAAGTTACTACATTTGCTCTCTTTCTTTGTACACACACACACACACACATATTTTTTCTGTACCCTTTAAGAGTAAGTTGTATACCGGATGCCAATTCACCCCTATATACCTCAGATTACTTGCTAAAGTCACAGAAGTTCTTTCACATTAAAGCAGAATATTATCAACATCAGGAAATTGCCATTGATACAATATTACCTAATCCACCAACTTTATTCAGATTTCCTCTAAGGCCTTAATAATGTCCTTTATAAAAAAAAAATCCAAAATGATGTATCAATATTATATTCAGTTGTTATTTCTCTTTAGTCTCCTTTAATCTGAACTATTTCCTGAGTCTGTCTTCATATTTCATAACACTGATTTTTGAAGACTATATATTAGTTATTGTTTTTATTGTGGTAAAATAAAAAATTTACCATTGTGATCATTTTTAAGTGGTTCAGTAGTGTTAAGTATATTCACATTTTTGTGCTACAGACCGCTAGAATTTTTTCATCTCGCAAAACTGGAACTCTGTACTCATTAAACACTAATTCCCCTCTCCCCTTCCAGCACTTATCAACCACCTTTCTACTTTCTGTTTCTATTATTTTGACTACTTTAGATACTTCATGTGAGTGGAATCAACCCATATGTTTGTCCTTTTGTGATGGGTTTATTTCACTTAGCATAATATCCTTGAGGTTCATCCATATTGTGGCATGTGACAGAATTTCCTTCTTTTTTGAGGCTACATAATATTCCAGTCATCCGTTGATAGACGTGTGGTCACGTCTACCTCTTGGCTATTGTGAATAATGCTGCAATGAACATGGGTGTGCAAATGTCTCTTAAGATCCTTCTTTGAATTATTTTGGGTATATTTCCATAAGTGGGACTGCTGGATTGTAACATTATTCTATTTTTAATTTTGTGAGAAACCTTCTTACTATTTTTTATAATGGCTGCACCATTTTGCATTCCCCAAAACAGTGCCCCAAAGTTCCAATTTCTCACATCCTTTTCAATACTACTTATTTCCTATATTTTTATAGTGGCCATTCTAGTAGCTGTGAGGTGATATCTCATTGTGTTATTGATTTGCATTTCTCTTATGACTAGTGATGTTTAGCATCTTTTGATATACTTGTTGGCCATTTGTATAACTTCTTTGGAGAAGTTATATTATTCAAATTATTTGCTTCTTTTACTATTGGATTACTTGATTTTATGTTGTTGAGTTGTAAGAGTTGCTTATATATTCTGGATAGTAACCCTTATCAGGTATATGATTTTCAAATATTTTCTCCCATTCTATAGGTTGGCATTTCATTTTATTGATTCTTTCCGTTGGTGTGCAGAAGATTTTTAAGTTTGATGTAACCTCATTTGTTGGCTTTTTTCTTGGCCGTTTGTGCTTTTGGTGTCATATCCAAGAATTCATTGCCAAATCTAATGTCTCGAAGCTTTTTCTATCTTTTCTTCTAGGATTTTACAGTTTTAGGTCTTATGTTTAGGTCTTTAATCCATTTCGAGTAATTTTTTGTATATGATACATGGTTAAGTATCTAAATTCTTTCCTTTGTTTGTGGATATCCTGTTTTCCCAACACTGTTGCATAGGAATTTCACAGAAGTGATAATGGGTTCTTCTCAGTCAATTAGTTCATTTCTGATAACTTCGATCATTTGGTCAGGGTGATGTCTGCCAGGTTTTAAGAGTCATCGTTTGACAAATTGTTTTCTTTCTTCCTCTATGTCCAATTCATGACTTCCTCATGTGGATTTTACTATCTAAATATTTATTGAATCCAGCTAGTTTTCTTCTGTGTTTTTGATCCAGTCCCACTGAACTTTACTACCACAAATATGCTTTTCTTTTTGCTGGGAACCCCTTTTCTCACCATCTTGGTCCTTTGATCTTTGTGTTTGTTTGTTTGGTCTTTGTTCCGATCTCACCTTAATCACCACTACTTCTGGGAGGCCTCCCTTGACCTTCCAGAATAGCTCAGGTCTTTTATTTTACATTCTCTTGGCACTGTATGCCTCTCCTTCATAGGAATGTAGTAAATTTAGATTTGTTTGTGTAATTCTGGATAAACATTTATCTCCTTGATAAATGGCAAATTCAATGTCAGCAGAATTTGTTGCTTGTCTTTGTGCCATCACAAAATGTTTGGCTCATAGCAGTCATAAATAATAGTCTAGTAATAGTCATAATAATGGTAGCATCAATGTTGAGTATTTACTATTTGCCAATAACTACTGTTTTCACTGTCTCTGTATTATCTCAGAAAAGCAAACGTGAATAAAGTTCATGAAAACGATTCCTTTGAATGTTATTGAATCTTGTATAAATTATCTAATTGTGTGTCTGCTTTTGGTAACATTAAATAGGTAAAACATTTTTTAATGTATATTTAATTTAATTTTACTTAGTTTTTTTTATTTTTGGCTGTGTTTGGTCTTCATTGCTGCGCACTGGCTTTCTCTAGTTGTGGCGAGCAGGGGCTACTCTTCATTGCAGTGCGTGTGCTTCTCAGTGTGGTGGCTTCTCATTGCAGAGCACAGGCTCTAGACACTCGGGCTTCAGTAGTTGCAGTACACAGGCTCAGTAGTTGTGGCTCACGAAGTAAAACATATTATTAACTGCAATAAGGGATCTACAAAAAATATGTAATTTCACAGTGAAAACTATAAATAGTAGCCAGTATCTCTTTAAAATAATTACTGTGTTGAGACATACTTTTTTCTGCATTTGTAAGCTTACAAAACTCAAACTGCATGAAAAATTCTTTTTAAACAAAGATCTGGTGCCATTAGCAGCAGCGTATACAAAGTGAGGATATTATCAGTTCATAGTGGAAAGTAAACCAGGCTCCATATTTTTGAATGAATGAAATTGCAAAAAGAAAGAAATCATTCCCCAAGTAATCACACCATGGTTTAAATGTCATTTTTGTTTTTGACTAGGATGAACAGATGAGATTTACTTTACCTGCCTTTTGATTACAAATTGTATGCATGCAATTTTGAAATCTTCAAGAGCATCTAGAGGGCCCCCAGAAGAGGAGGTAGTTGTTTTGCTGCTTTAAAATTTTTTTGCAGTAGTTGTCATTAACTTGCAATTTAGTTAATGGTGTGTGTTGCTTGGGTGGAAGGAGTAAAAAGTTAATTTTTTAGCATATGTTGTGCTAAGGATCAAGAGTGAAAGTTTGCTCATATACCTGTAATTTATAAAATAAAAAAAAAGGTAGGTCTAGAGTTCAAATATTCAAACATTGAAGCATTTGGTAAGATCAGCTGATTGAGTGAATTTTTCATTACTGGAAAAAAATAGATGTTTTATATTTTTGTAGATACAGAGAGTAGCCTGGCTACCTACATAAACTAAGAGCTGCCTGAATTTGCCTTGTTTTGGAATTTGGTTTAACCTCCTCGTCCTTTTAAAAAGACTAAAGAAACCTTGGCAATGTCAGGGCACAGGGCCAAGGTTCCCTTTAGGATGTGTGTGCAAACTATTTTGTGGAATTAGGGGACTATCTTTTATCTATGAACCTGATTGAATTATATTTTATGATTAGTCAGAACACGAAGGAGAAATTGAAGTGCAGTCAATTGATTCAAAATAGAAGTGATATTGTAGCTCAGCTCCCGAGAGTGAATAAACTAAGAAATGTTAAAAAAAAAAAGGGAAAAAAAAAAAAAAGCAGCATTGTGTGCTGTATGTCTGCATTACAGAGGAAAGAAAAAGTTGAATTTTTTCTTATCATATAAGTAGTCATAAATGTTACAGAAAACACAGAGGCAAAAATAAAAACATGTATATATCATATATCTTTAATACACACATGCACATATAGTTTTTTTTAAATTATTTATTTGTTTATTTATTTGGTTGCATCAGGTTTTAGTTGCAGCACAAAGGCTCTTTTTTGTGGCTTGCAGGCTTCTCTCCAGTTGTAGCATGCGGGCTCCAGAGCATGGGGGCTCAGCAGTTATGGCATGAGGGTTCTCTAGTTGTGGCATGCAGGCTCTAGAGCTCATGAGCCTAGTTGCCTCACGGCATTTGGGTTCTCACTTCCCCAGCTAGGGATCGAACCCACGTCTCCTGAATTGGAAGGTGGATTCTTAACCACTGGACCACCAGGGAAGTCCTACATATACCTTTTTTTTTTTTTTACAAAAAATGAGATCCAACTGTACATAGTGTGTATTAAATTGCACTTGTCACTCAACTTTATATCACTAATCTCTTTCTGCAATTTTAAATATCCATCTATAAGGCTTGTTTTAAAATTAAGTTTTAAAGCAGCATAACCCTTTTTTCTATTATGTAGTCAGGTTTTACATTACATTTTAAAAAAAGCATGTGACCTGATTTAATTAGAAAAGGGATCATAATCTACAAGATGGCAACCCCATAGCTCCAGGGCAAGTTGCTACAACACGGTCCCCAGCATCATTTCAAAAGCTGTGGAGTATCCCACTATATTGCCACATCATGATTTATCAAACATGTTCACTATCATTGAGCATCGTGTTGCTCCAAGTATTTCCTAATTAAGTACAGAGCTACAAACAATACCCTCGAGACTGATTTACACGCACATCCATTGTTTCTTTGGAGCAATTTCTTGAAAGTGGAATTCCAGGGTGAAAAGTTACATATTTTTTAAAAGGTTTTTAAACATAGATTGCCAAATTGTTCCCCAGGAAGGACTTTTTAAAACATCAATATATCATCCCAACAATAATGTTGGAGAGTTTAATTTCACCAAAACATTGTCAAAACTTCACTGGAACAATAAAAAGAAGGAAGTATTGATACATGCGGGAACACGCATGAACCTTGAAAACACTATGTTTAGTGAAAGCAGTCACAAAAGACCCATGTTGTATAATTCTATTTATGTGAAATGTCCAAAACAGGCAAATCCATAGAGACAGAGAGTAGATTCGTGACTGCCAGGAGTTGGGGGAACAAGGAATGGAAAGTGACTGCTAATGCGCGTATGGTTTCTTTTGGGAACAATGAAAATGCACTAAAATTAGACAGTGGTGATAGTTGCACAACTCTGAATATATTGAAACCACTGTATTATGAACTTTAAAATGGTAACTTTTATCTCAATAAAGCTATTTTTTAAAAGTTATTAGAAAACTTGACCAATGAAAGAAAAAATTGTAGCTATGGTAAATGGCTTTCAATTAATAGTGATATTGCACTTTTCTTTTTCCATACGCGTTAGTCCTTTATATTTCTTCAGTGATTTACTTGTTGTGTCTCATTCTTTTCTTTAAAAAAGTGTTCAGATTTTCTTAATGACTTGTGTATTTCCTTATGAAGGAGGATAATATCTGCCTTTTAACATGTAACTTTCTAAATACAAAAGAAAAAATCTTTAATATACTCTTTTTAAATTTAATATTCTGAGCACCATGATACCTGTCTCATACCAGCAAGAGGCTAAAGCAGGGTTTTAATACCTTAATTTAATTCTAGAACCCCTGTAATTTTGATAATTCTTTGGGAAGTAGAAAACAAAAGCTAGCAATTCTTTCTAAATTAGTTTCAGTATTACAGGTAGTCACAGCCTGCAGCAGCTGGCATTTGTTCAACCCCTAAATTAAATGTCAAATGTAGGTGTAGAAGGATGGCAATCTGGCAAGTGCCCTAACAACATATATCAGTTCATAACACACTTTGGAAAATTAGAAAATGCAGAAAACAATTGATGGCACTAAATGGAAGATATGTCATTGGTTATTTTATGATGAGGTGACACTCAATTCCATACTTCAGGGTAAATTAATCAAGGACTAAAAATTCATTATCTTACTGCTAAGAAAAATATTCATTGGGTAGAGTAAAAAATGAAAAAAAAGTAGCATTCTTTCATAAATGCTATTTTGAAGCACTGAAATCCAAATTTTACCCTATATTTGTAAGAAACACCACTAATGCTTGAGGGAGAAAAATCAGCACGGCCACATTAAATGTATGCATCAATCATAAAATTCATCACAATTTTAGAAGTGCTAAATTGTGAAACATATGTCTTAGTATTGTGGTGATTCCCTGTTTTTTGATGTTAAAGAAATTGTGAGCATTCAACTGCTAGGAGATTTTGTCTCCCTAAATGAACATTAAATCCTTTTCTCTCTTAGTGTAAAAAAGTTCATTTTCAACAATGGAGCCCAGAAAGTGGTGCATAACATGCAAGTGATGATTATAACTAAGGAAAGAGTAGAATTATAGAGATGAAATTATAATCTATATTGTGATGTTTATTGTGAACTTTGTTATCTGCCTAAACCAAGGCCTTCAAATGCAACCCAAGAGCTAATTAAATTACAGCTTGCAAGACACTGTACTAAGAGCTTCTGGGAGGTAAAGCTGAATAAAACCTTATTCACTGTTTCTGCCCTCAGGGAGCTTTATACAATTGTTTTTTTCTTTTTGTTTGGGAAGTTGGGAAAGGCTGGGGAAATAAAGCAAGTACAAGACACTTTAATTTGCTCCTTTGAACAGGCGAGAAGAGGAGTAGTTTCTTGATATGATTAAAGTAGGATAAAGCAGAGACAGAAGTGCTAGAGCAGTTTGGGCCTAAAGAAAGAGCACAAGGGGAAAAGGCAAGATAGAAAGTCAAAGAAAACATAAGAGTAAATCCTCTATAAAGGAGACGTTGGGGAGCGGGCCAGGTATGGACTTTTAGGTCAGGGGTAGTTCAACAGGCCCTGAGTCACATGAGAGCCGAGACAGCCTTTGCAGTGGGAAAATTGATGATGCGTCAAAGCACAAACAAACAACCTTCTTAAAGAGTGGGTCACGTGTGGAGAATGCTGAAGAACAAGAGCAGGCAGGCTCCCGGGGAAGCCCTCTGGTGATGAAGGGAGCCTGCTTCTGGGAGAGCAGTCAGAATAGCATAGGATGTTTGTAAGTAAATACATCTTTCAGACTCAGTTAAAAACATGTTTATTTAACACCTCTCATCTAAGGACCTAGGGATATTTTACTGACATTTATGTTGATAGCTCACTTGTATTCCCCGAGACAGGAATAAAATTGGAATGATTTTGGGATCTGTTTCTTGTCCTGCAGTTTGATGGAATTTATTTCCTTCAGAAGAGAGATAATATAGACTCAGGGTTATGTTAACAATAGCGAGATAACAATAGAAGGAATAGAATTTTAGATTCTTTCTAACCCCAAATTGCATAAAATGGCAGGCCACAAACAGGTTTGGTAACTTTTAGCTTCATAAGGCACCTCTCACGTGAAGAGAACAGCACTTTCATGCAGGGACTCTGTGAGGTTTCGATGAAAGGCGATGAGATCATATCTGTGCTTTGCATTTCTTGGAAGTGGCACAGGGTATTCATGTGTAAGTGCTGAAGAGTTTTAGTTGTTTACAAGACTATAATGAATATGGAATAAAGTGAGGCATGGGTTTCTGAGACAAATTTTGATCCATTTTCTTTGGAAACAATTTTATGCAAGCTTTAATGTATTTCTTCTACCAGTTTGTTTGCTTTTTCAACTCTTGTAACTTCTCAGAAGAAACTCTGCCTACGATTAACATAGAAGTTTCAACAAATTTCTCAGGAACTGGGATTTGAAAATAAAAGATAAAATTATTGTATATGAGTCTAGAAAGATATATGCAAAAATGTTTTGCTTATGTAAAATTTCTAACCTTGCTATAATAAATATGTATATTTATTCCTAATACCATAACCACTACAAAGAAGAAAAATCAAGATTGAAGGACAAAAAAATGACCATAATGGAAGACTACATTCATAATTTTTTTGTTAAAGTGTATATTTCTTATGAAGAGCCTAATCTCACATAGGAGAAACTTCCATGTAAAAACTCATTCTTGAGCTATCAGGACATATGAAAACAACAGATGGTGCCAGAACAGTGGGAGATAGCAGATGGGAGAAAGAGGAGGGAGAGGAGGAGTAAGAAAGTACAAACATGGGAAACTCAGCTGGCAGCAGGCAAGCACAGTGGTCCAAGTGCAAGCCGGTAGGAGGCAACAGGGATATGGAACTTGATGGGATTTTAGAGACCGTTGAGTTTCAACACTTACATTTTGTGAAGAAATTGCTGGCTGGAGAGTTGCGATTTGCCAGTAGTCCCAAGGCCTACTCTGTCTCAGCACTGAACTCTCAATCATTTTCCTATCCTATGTGGGTCTCTGCCTGGTCTCAATTTGTGATAGGAATCCTTTCCCCATGCAAGCATGAATTAACAATCATGGACTGTGCTCTTTTCTTTTTCTAAAATAATTGAAAAAGAAAAAGAAAAATTGAAAAGTCGCAAGGAAAAATCTAAGTCTGTAAATGACAAAATCCCAAAGATGGATAATAACTCTATAACATCATTTCCCTCCTTTATTTCTCTTGTGTTTAATGCTCCAGCCCCTTAGTGAGATCTCCCAGTTTTTAAATCTCATCTTGTTCTTTCAGTAGGAGGAAAATTTCCATTGTGATTCAGTGTGCTCTTATCTCCTGGGTTTGGATCCTAGACTCTAGAAATGTGTGTGTGTGACCTTGAGCTAGTTATGAAATGCCTTTGTGCCTCAATTTTCCCATCTGTAAAATGGGGATGATAAAATAATACTGACCTCCCATGGTAGTTGAGAGAATTCAATGGTTTCCTTAAAAGAGTGAAACCGAAATGCTTAAAACAGGGCTGACACTTGAAGTGCTCAGCAACTTTTGGCAATTATTATTATTATTATTTCAATCTCTAATCCTTCGAGTGTTCTTGCCTCTGCTACAAATACCCAATTCACCTTTCAGATCTCAGTTCCTCTAGAAGCTTTTCCATACTTTCAGAGGCTTGGATTACTTTTTTTATGCTCCTTTGAGCTTGTGCACACCTCCATTAGAGTGATTATGCTGAGTGGCATAACAGAAAAAAAATATATCAAACTTGTAATTTAAAATGATTTGCAGCCACTGAATTTGGTAGTTCTGAATGGGAAAAATAAATATCCATGCTATTCTTTTCCCTTGTAAGGAAGCTCAGAGCAGAAATTTCAAGACCCTTGACAGATTATCAGGGCTGCTAAAAGGATGGAGAACTATTACTTGGCAGGGCTTTTATTAAAAAGGGTTCCTGGGTTTGCAAAGGTAGACTTTGAGATAGGTGTTAATGGTTGTGGTGGTAGGGAGGGGTCAGAGAGTAACATTGCCTTGCTTTTGGTAGTCAAATTGAGTATGAGGGGAGAAGCCTGTCTGCAAGAGCTCAGGATAAGCAGGATATTGGAGGCTTTTGAGGTCTGTGGGGTCTGAGCAGCATTCTGATGTAAAACACAATCTAGTGATGTCAGCTATTTACACAAATGCCATGAATTAGTAATGTGTGCATGTGAATGAAGGAAAGGGTCTCAGTTCTATGACTGGGTCAGCGTGGTCAAGTTCTAGGTCCCCAAATATCACTAACATGATCTGTTGGTAAGACAAAGCTGAGTCTATTACTTGCCACAGCGAGGAAGCACCCCACCTCGACAGAGCTTTGGCACTGCCTTGGAGTGGGAAAAGCAAGGTCAGCATTTATGGAGAACTGGAAGTTCAGTACCGTGTGAAAGTGTGCACAGGACAGTGAAAAGATCTAACTCAACTCAAGTGCTCAGAGCTAAAGGTTACTAGGAAACAAATAAGCTACCCCCAGAATTCTCAAAAGACTTGAAGAGACCCAGGATTGAACCTACGGAATGGGCTTTGGGCCATTTAATCTTCAGCCTTCAGCAGTATGTCTTCCACTTCACCACTGGCCAAGGTCAGCAATGACTCTGCAATTACCAGACCAAACAAGCTCCTTTCAGGGGTCCTCTGAGTGTTACCCTTACTGCTATTGCTCTGGAGGTGGCAGGAAACCATCTCTCAGCTGAACTCCCACTGCCGTCTCCAGCTGGCCTCCTCTTTCATGAGACAGTCCATAACTTGCAGTCAAAGACTTCTGAGGTTCCTCTGCACTTTCTAGGAAAATATTGAGTATTAACTTGGAGTACAAGCTGGTTCATGATGGACCCTTGGACCTTATTTACTTCTCTAGCCTCCTCACTTGGTGAGCCGTATTCCTTGACCTTGTTTTCAGTTGCGCAGAACACTGGCAGCCTCTCTGCTTAGAAAGTACCCTCCTAGTTTTTCCCCCTTCTGGCTAACGACACATCTTTCAAAACTCTAATTCATGTTCCTTCTCTGATAGCTCTTTCTTGATACTGGTGGATTTGGTAACATTTAAAGCACTGACCTTAACAACTGGTACACATGAGTACTAACGAATCAGAGCAGACACTGAAAAGAAACAATGTGATGTTCACTATAACGCATGGCAGCCCCATCCTTGTAGGATGTGTCCCCTGAACCCAGCTCACATATTCTTGCATTTATCTGCACCCAAGGTCATCTTTTCCCCAGACTGTAAGCCTCATGAGACCATGGACCGTATTTATTCATTTCTTTATTTCTAGAACCTAGTCGTAGTAAAGGCACACAGATTCGTAATGTTTACTGATACTAAAAATAAATATTACAGAAGACCGAATGCAGGCATGGCCAAAAGAAAAAAAAAAAGATATTCAAACATTTACCAAAGTGAGTATGACAGAGGTTAAGTAATTTTCTTGTATTCCCGCAGGTACTATGTAGACTCAAAACCAAGATAGCCTATCTCACAGCTGAGTCAGTGACTTGCTTTGGGAGGAGTTAAGGGACTGTGACCGTCAGGAGACTAGGTCACCATTCCCTCCTCTCTCCAGTACACTGTGGCATCCAGCCTGATCCTTCACTTATAGGTGCAACCCATTTGTTTCTTCCTTAGTTTTTTCATTGTTTTGTTTCTTAGTTCCTCCTCCCTTCCTTAATTATTTTTGAAAAATATTTTAAATGAAGTAATGCTTAGATATATGTTTAAAAAAATAGTGAAAGCAGGAAGGAACTCAAACAGATACTTGTACACCAGCATGTTAGCCAAAAGGTAGAAACATCCCAAATGTCCATCAATGCATAAATACAACGTGTACTACAATGAAATATTATTTAACTATAAAAAAGAATGGACTTCTGATTATGCTACAACAGTTATGAACTTTTAAAAATTATGCTAAGTGAAATAAGACATAATATTTTATAATTCCATTGATAAAAGCTACCTAGAATAGGTAAGTTGAAAGAGACAGAAAGTGAAATAGAGGTTACCAGAGGGTGGGGGAAGGCGGGTATGGAGAGTTATTGTTTAATGGGTACAGAATGATGAAAAAGTTCTAGAAATGATTGCACAGCCCTGTGAATATACGAATGCCATTGAATCATGCATTTTAAAATGACAATTTTATGTTATGCATATTTTACCACAATTAAAAAATAATACTGTAAGGCATGTAATAAAAACTAGCTGCCTCTCTCCATGTACCTTTCCACCTTCCAGTTCCAATCCCTAGAGTTAACCATTTGTTACTGTTTTCTTTGGGTATTCACCATTGTATTTCTAAATATTTATATTTCCAATCCTTGATTTATCATTTTTTAACTAATGTGACTAATAAATAATATCTAATTATTTCCTATTATGGCAAATGAGGATTTGACTCTCATAATAGTGCCATCTTCTCAATAGTGTTTGCCTGTATTTCTTTTTTCTGTGTGTTTTGTCCACTCTTTTCCATGTTGGAACTTGAATACTGTTGTTAAAAAACTAGTATCCTGTGTTCTTTTTTACTTTTCTTTTGTTTTGTTTTCTTTTCTTTTGGCTTGCTGGGTCTTCGTTGCTGTGCACAGGGCTTTCTCTAGTTGTGGTGAGTCGGTGGGGGGTGGGGTGGGGGCTACTCTTTGTTGCAGCGTGCAAGCTTCTCTTGTTGAGGAGCATGGGCTCTAGGTGTCCCTTGCATTGGCAGGTGGATTCTTAACGACTGCACCACCAGGGAAGTCCCTAGTATCATGTGTTCTTTTCTTTTCTTAATTAATTAATTAATTAATTAATTTTATTGGCTGTGTTGGGTCTTTTTTGCTGTGTGTGGGCTTTCTTTTTAGTTGCATTGAGTGGGGGCTACTCTTTGTTGTGATGCGTGGGCTCCTCAATTGCCGTGGCTTCTCTTGTTGTGGAGCACGGGCTCTAGGCGCATGGGCTTCAGTAGTTGCAGCACATGGGATCAATAGTTGTGGCGCATGGGCTTAGTTGCTCCACGGCATGTGAGATCTTCCTGGAGCGGGGGTTGAACCTGTGTCCCCTGCATTGGCAGGCGGATTCTCAACCACTGCGTCACCTAGGAAGCCCTATCGTGTTCTTGACACCCGACGCTTAGCCCCAGGTGCAGTGTGTGGGGATCGAAGCCAGACTACTCCCTGCTGAGTATGCTTGTCCCTGCTTGGACTGCCATGCTGTCCTGAATATCCACTCACTTGTCCAGGGACCTGGCAGCCAAACTCACAGCAGTTCTTTTATTTTCATGGTGATACACTAATATGTGTATTCTCATCTGCTGGTTCTGGCTGGGTCCTGCTTCCGAATGACCAATCTCTTAAATTCTAATGCTGTACCCTGTATGTCTTCAATTGGTCCCACTGCCTAGAGATGTCTGCTCTGTGGTCTGCTCTCCAGAATGAATCCCCATGGATTGGAGAGTAGATAGAATCAAAGACAAGTTCACCATGCCTCTTTGTACCCTGTAATTAGGTTTATTGCATGTCCTTAGCCCTCAGCTTCCTGGTATTTTCTGCCTTCCTTTTTGGCCATGACAGTGATGTTCCAAGATGGCTCATAGCTAAGCCTTCCAATGTCATGACAGAAAGCCTTTGGAGCCAAGCCAAAACAAAGCAAAACAGAACATCTTCCTTTTCCAGATCTCTGGATTTCCAGAGATCCAGGGGATGAAACTGGGAACTTGGGCTAGGATTAGAGACAAAAAAAAAAATCACATGTTCACAGGAGAACAGTGTTCCATGAAGGTGGGTCTCCTGGAGGAAGTAGATGACTAGAATAGGACAAAAACAAGCAACAACCAGAAGAAAAAAATAGCAGTTCTGGATTGGAGTACATGAACCTCAGCTTTTTCTTCTGTAGTAATAACATCTGTCGTACTTTCCTCACAGGGTTACTATAAAGAGTGAGTTAAATGATACGTGTGGATGTGTTGTAGCAGGTGTGAATCTCAGTCCCAAATGTCAAGGGGCAAGAAATTTAACTTTATTTTTTCACTGCAAGCTCCATTCCTTCTAATAGCAGAAACTTCATTTTTGTCAGTTTGGGGTTCTTCCACCTCCTTTCCTTTGCTTGCAATTGAGTTTCTTGGGACTCAGTCTGGGTTATTTAATCAATATCTGAAGATGTACCACATGCAAGACACTTAAGAAAAAAAAGATTTGTTCTCTTTCACAAAGAGGTATGAAGTCCAGTGCTTTGCTCATTTTAAAAACTTTACCTTGAATCCTTTGTGGTTCATGACGATATCTGACTTTCTCTTGTAGAAAATGTCCCGTGGCTTATCTTGCAGAATGTGATGTGAATAGGACTGCAAACTTGTGCACTGCATCTGTGTGAAACACATTTTATTTTTTGATGTTCATTTTACCCTTTATGCATTCCAACAGAGATGCACTCTTTTGATATATATAAGAGAATTTCACAAATACGTTTGTGATTTATGAATGCTGCCATTACAAAGAAACGAACATGAATTAAAAATAAAGTTATTCAGGAGTACTATTTCTAGGCATTGGTCTAATTAGTTATTCCCATGTCTAGTTAGTTGTTTATATTCTGTGAGTGACTTCCAATATTCAATAAATGTACTCTGAATGCATGAATGAATAAAAGAATTAAGAAAAAAAGAGATGATATGAAATAACAGTTAACTTTGTTCTTTGGAGGTTTAATGGCAATCGCCTGGCCTCCCCACCCCCTACCTCCACCTCCACCACTAATGAAAAGTTGGCTCTCTTTCAGAGTATCTGCTCAAAGTTGATTGTCTGAGACACAGTAATCTCCTCTCTCTCTTCTGATCTGTTTTCCAGGCTGGACCACCTGCTTGGAACACCTTCCTGGCTTCTGCTCTCCAGACTGCTTGTCCTATTCTTCAGAGATCTCTTGGAATTGTGCGGCTCCAGATGGGTGAAAACACAGGAGGTGAACTTCCAGAAAGGGCAGGGTCCTGGAGAATGGCCAGGAGTGATTAATTTAGTGCCTGAGGTGAATAAAGAGAGGCACCCTGGAGATTTGAGGGTATTGGAGACTGTATGGGGCAGATCAGTGAAGGTCTTAAAGCAGAACGAGAGGCTCTATAATTTAACCAAAGGTGACCGGGAATTTCCTGAGTACTTCTTGAAAGCAATTAAGTCATGTGGGTTATTGTCTGCCTCAATTCTCACATATGAGAAATAGCAGCCTGGCTGGAGCTGCTCTCTCTCTTTTTCTTGTTCTTTATTATCCCATTGACCTTCTACTTTATATATATGTCACTGTCTGGATAAAAGCATTTCTCGTAGCCCTTCTTTCTCTAAAGGCTATGCATTCACGGCTCAACTGTGGTCATTCCCAACCCGTGTGTCTTTAGCTTCCTACAGGAATATGCGTGCTGCCAATTTCCAAAATCCTTTGGGCTCCAGGCAGAACCCCACCTCTCTGCCATTGTCTCATCTACTAAAGACTACTCTCTTTTCTCTTCTCCAGTTGTGAAGTTTTCCCCTCCCTTAAAAATTCCTCTCAAGCCTTACCTACTCCCCACATCTTGGTGATGTGTTTTCTAGGCTCAGAACACCTCCAAACCAAGTAATCTTTGCACCTAATGTGCTTCGTTACCCAAGTTCTGACAGCTACTGTATTGGCTTTCAAATTTTTTGAGTAAAGTTTTTTCCCCATAACAAGAGTATCATGAATTTATTTTAGAAAAGTGAGAAAATGAAGACAAATGAAGAAAATTGAGGTCAACTTTAATTTCATTGTTTTTATAAAACTGCTTTTTCTCATGTAAAAACATTTTATGGATTTGCCACAGAATAGTTGCACTATTGGTATCTCAATTGAACAAATACATAATGAACACAAAGCTACTATGATATCAGCAGTGCTTTTAAATAAATTAATAATTTCTTTTCATACCAATATTACCTATATTTTTGGAAAAATAGTTCATATATGACAGAGTATCTTGCCTAGCTGCATTTTGAGTTTGGTTTAACACCTATTTTCAGGGTCCTCTGTGTGTTCTTTTTTATTCGATTTATGTCATTGAGCTAGAGATTTGTAAACTCTAAAGAACTAGGCAAGCATTTAAACACATATATCTCTATAACATTTGCATGATCATGCATATATTTACACATTTTTAATGTTATATATAATGTATATTATGTCATACTTGTGTAATCTATGTAAAGATCACATGGCTGAACTACCAGTGAAAGTCAGTATTTTCCAGGTGGATGCATCAGAATTACATAATTATTGATGCCCTATTGATGTTTTTGAATGCCTAGCAATAGAGTAGCAGAAGACTGTTTTTTAAACAAAATTAGTATTTTTGTGCAAGGAATGCCTTGCATGCTAAAATGGTTTCCCTTTGTTTCCAGAAAACTGTGTAATCCTGTCCAAAATTTCCCTTTTTTGGGGGAACTCGGGCCTATAGCCAGCATAATCTCTCCATGGTAACCCTCTGGGGACAGGGTGGGTGAGAAGCAGCTGTACCATGTATCAAGCCAACCTGAGACACACAGCAGAGCTGACGTTAGGAGAAAATAAGCACTATGGCTCGAATGCTTCTCCTAGGAGTGAAGGGGAAACCCAGTGCAATAGCAAAGTTGAGATTCAGTAAAAGCTCGACTCTAACTTTGGCTTTGGAAACATCATGACCAGACTACTCGACCAGTACATCTGTGCTGCCCAGGGCTTTCCATGTTTGACCACTTTGTGGGGATATGTACACTAATTTGAATGGCAGCAGGAGAATAGAATAGTTCCAGTTATTAAAACAAAAGTCTGCCATAATAGCACCTAACACCTCTCCTTATAGTGCCTATGAGGTTGTAGATACCAGTAAGAATAAGTAAGTGAGAAAGTTAGAGAAGATAAATGCAAAAGAGTGATTCTGACACCAGGAAAGTAATCCATAAAGCAGATAATTGAGAGTTTAGTCTGATCCTTTATAGAGCTGCCTTCTTTCGGATTTTCTTGTTGCATAAATTGCTTAACAGGATTAAACTAGGCACTTTTAAAGTTCCATTAACGTATTCAATCTGTGAAGTTACTGTCAATGCTCTAAGGGATAACTTACTAAATTGTTGTCTTCATGGCAGAAAAAACAATAATGAAGCTACTACAAGTCTTTAAGATTGTAATAAGTAGCACATGTATATGTTTGGAGGTTCTGCTTAATCGATGTCAGTTTACCTTCTCTAATATAAATAATTCTGGTTTTTGAGAAAAAGGAGGAGACAAATGGAGACCACCAAAAACAAGTGATTCTTTACCTCTAGAAAATCCTCCTGTCTTCTCTCTCTGGATGCTATGTTGTTTTGGTTCTCCTGAATAACTCAGTGTCTCCAAAAATTTATTCCATAGAAAATTAATTCCATAAGGTGATCTTTAAAAAAGCTTGCTTAATCAAATAGATTTGGGAAATGCTGCATACTATGTCACTGTCTTAGAAATCAACAATGCACACTAGCATATTAACCATCTTAAACTTTTTGTAGGTTAAAGAACTCTAACTTTGTTTAATAGCTCATTTCCAAAACTTATATAATGGAATAATATTAAAAAATATTTACAGATGTTTATCCATACCTGTAAATATTGCTGCCTCAAGGTCTCCACCTTTTGAAGCAATGAGTCTTGGAGTTTTAGGGGAAAGGTGGGTTGAACTAGAATAATAAAGGCATTATTCAATTCTGACTGCCAAATAACACTTGCTTTGGGCACATAGGAAGGCAATAGTCTTGGGCATCATGTTTCGTTGAAAGTTGAGATTCCTATATATCACAGGTAGAGAGCTGAGATAACGTTGTCCTTGCCTTAGGGAAGAAAGCATAAGTCTTCTGAATGTGGGAGGGTGGGAAGAAGAGAGTCAAAGGGAAGAGGAACATATGTGTACAATGGTTTCATCTTTAGACTAAGATCTTGTGGCAGAAGATAGCTAGGTAAGTCTGCCATGAGGAAAAGTCAAAGTAGAGGGTCTTGTGCACCATTTCTGGGTCAGAACTCTGGGAGAACATCACTGTATCAACTGTACCAAATGAAGGGTTGGCGTTAGAGTAAAAATAGTGCTGTGGCGCATTCCTGCAGACATTGAGTCTAAGTTAACAACTTTGAACCTCTTTTAGTTCCTAAATGCCATAGAAATGTCCCAGGAGTTTTTATAAGATCTATGGAAGAAGAGGAAGACAGCCAGTTGGTCTGCTGCTGAAGGTGAGTGAGGTAGCCCGCTGTACGAGATGGACCATCTCAGAGGCCAAGGGAAGAGACTCGCCAGCAAGAAGTCTGATCAAGGACATAGTGGGGGTTTTCAGAGTTAACTTTACTAATTAGAGTAACGTGAGTTTGAATCAGCAAGGGAAGACCCTTGGGTCCTGACTAAGCCAAGAGGCCAGGTCTTATGTTAACCAGCTGTAGACATCTTCAGTGGCTACTAGGAGGCTGACCAGTGACTGAGAAGAGACATCTTTGAGGAAGATCAGAGAAACCAGAAGACAGTAAGAGAACCTCCTGTTGTTCACTGTCACTAGGTAGGTAAAAAGTGGTATGGACTTGTTACAACACGTGATAGCTCTTGTCGTATAAATACACCAGGCCTGATTTTTTTTTAAGAACTTTTATTGAGATATAGTTGACATAAACTGCATATATTTAGAGTGTACAATTTGATATTTTTTTCTTATTAGTAATGTATATATGGCAATCCCAATCTCCCAATTCATTCCCACCACCCCCCTCTCCCCCACTTTCCCCACTTGGTGTCCATATGTTTGTTCTCTACATCTGTGTCCAGGCCTGATTTTAAGTTACCGACATGATATCACCAAACACAGAATTGGGGAGAGATATGTGTAATTGCCTCAGACTTCATGTAAACCCCACTTTTATGCATAAACTATACTTGGATGCGAAGTTAAGAAGGTATGGGGAGGAAATAAGAGCCTGAAAGAACATTTATCTGAAGAGACTCAGATACATACTGTTAAGAGGCAAGTTAATGTTCTTTCTGTCCTTGCTTTTCCCAAGCTACTTAGTTGAGTGGAAGATTATAAAAAATAATAGTATTGGAAAAAAATCTACATATTTTGCACATCAAAGTGTTAAATTTTCTTAACACACTCCATTATTTGAGCATAGAATGATTTTCCACCTTTGGGTTGCCAATGATTTTACCATCTTTGGGGTGAATCGCTACTCTTAAATATTCTGTCTTCATCATTCATTGATTTCTCTTCTTCCCATAAATTTGGGCTTAGATTCAGGGCAGGGGCAGCCATTACTGATGCTTATGGAGGCAATGCAGCAGAAGCAGTCCAGGAATCTGACTACAGCTGGGGTCACAAAAGCCCATGCCCAGTCGCATGCCAAGCTCCTGTGCCAACCCCTCTTGCTCTAGCACTGCTCCCTTGTGGAGTGAGGGGGCTAGTGCTGAAAGGGGGGAGAGCACAGACTTAAAAGGAATGGAACCAGCTCAGATCTGACCCTCAGGGCTTCTGTTCCAGCAACTTGGACCTGCCTAACCCCCAATAGGGTGGTGCTGGCTACTGAGAAGAAGAGAAGCCCCAGGTCACACCTGACTCTGACCTACCCACTCCATCTCCAGCTCCACCTCCTACCAAGGTGATAGCTGCCAGAAACCTGTGGGGAAAGATGTGATGCATGCCCATGTCAGATCCGCCTCTCTCACCAAAGCCACTAGGCACATATAGAATGTACAGCGATATTCCCACACAAAGACATCTCTTTAAGACCACAATGGGTAACTGTTTCACCAAATTTTATAGAGAAAGCGGAAGTTAAGCAAAATGAGAAGACAGAGAAATTTGTTTCAAATGAAAGAACAAGAGAAAATCCCTGAAAAACAACTAGTGAAACATAAATAATTTACCAGATAAAGAGCTCAAAGCATTGATAATGAAAATGCTACATGAATTAGGGAAAAGAATATGTGAACATAGTGAGAATTTTAACAAGGAACTAGAAAATATAAAAAAGGGCCAGTTAAGACTGAAGAACACAGTGATTGAAGTGAAAAACATAATAAAAGGAATTAATGGCAGACTAGATGATACAGAAGAATGCATAAGTGATCTGGAAGATAGAATAATGGGAAACACCAAATTAGAACAGCAAAAAGAAAAGCAAACAAAAAAGATAACAATTTAAGGGACCTCTGAAACAGCATCAAGCATAGCAACATTTGCATTATAGGGTTCCCAGAAGGAGAAAAGAGAGAGAAAAGTGCCGAAAATGTGTTTGATGAAATGTCTAAAAACGTCTCAAACCTGAAAAAGGAAACAGATACCCAGGTCACGGAAGCATAGAGGGTCCCCCAAAAGATGAGCCCAAATGAACCCACAACCAGACATGTCATAATTAACATGACAAAAGTTAAAAGTAGAGACTTCTAAAAGCAGCAAGAGAAAAATAAATACTTATATACAAGGGAACCCCCATAAAGTTATCAGCTGATTTTTCAGCAGAATCTTTGTAGGCCAAAAAGGAGTAACATGATATATTCAAAGTGCTGAAAGGAAAAGCCTGTAACCTAGGATACTCTATCCAACAAGATTATTATTTAGAATTTAAGGAGAGATAAAGAACTTCTCAAAGAAGCAAAAAACCCAAAAGAGTTCATCAATACTAAACCTACCCTAAAAGAAATGTTAAAGGGTCTTCTTTAAGTGGAGAAAAAAGGGTATAACAAGAACTAATATCTATAGGAAAGAAAACATTCCACTAGTAAAAGCAAACATATAGTAAAGGCTGAGGATCAAACACTTCCATAGGCTGGTATGAAGATGAAAAGGCAATAAATTACAAAGCAACTATAACAACAATAATTAGTAAAGGGATAAATATGAAGATGCAAAATATGACATCGAAAACACAAATTGTGGGAGAAGGGAGTAAAAAATGTAAATCTTTTAGATGTTCGAATTTAAATGACTACCAGTTTAAAATAAGTAGATATTGGTCAACATGTATGAACCTCATGGTAGCCACAAATTAAAACCCTGCAATAGATACACAAAAACCAGAGAGAAAAGAACTTAAGCATAGAACTCAAGAAAATTATCAACACCCAAGGGAAGAAACTAAAAGAAGAAAAGAACAGAGAAGAATTACAAAAACAACCAGAAAATAAGTAACAAAATAGCAATAAGTACATACCTATCAATCATTACTTTAAACGTCAATGGACTAAATGCTCTATCAAAAGACACAGAGTTGTTGAATACAAACAAAATCCACCTCTATGCTACTTACAGGAGACTCACTTCAGAGCTAACCACACACACACTGAAAGTGAGGACATATTTTATGCATAATGGAAATGACAAGAGAGCGGGGGTAGCAATACTCACAGACGAAATAGACTTTAAAACAAAGTGGATAACAAAAGACAAAGAAGGTCATTATATAATTATAAAAGGATTAGTACAAGAAAGGGATAAAAGATGGCCTTTCAGGTCCCCATGATGTTATAGTTTTAAAAGTTTTAAGAAAGAAGAAGAAAGGAAACAATCCCAGCCGAGTGGTATGCCTAATGTATGCTTGAACATGTGCAGAAGCAAAGAGCTTACTATTTTTCCAAGACTCCCAATTCAATTCATGCCTATCTTTAACATTTTGGGGGCCCATATGCTATGTGTCTAAATATTTAAAATAAATTCTTCAAGCTAAATATTTGAAATAAATCCTTCAAGCTAAAAAAAGCATAGCTTCTTTTTTTTTTTTTCCTACTCTTGATACCATCACATACTATGAGGTACCTGGCCTGTTTGTGTGTGGACATCTTATCCACAAGTCTGCAGTCTTCATCCTATGCCTTCAGAGGCTCCGGACTTGGATGCACACACAGGCTTAGGTGCATATATTAGAAAGGAAACTCTTAGAAAAGGCTTGGGAGTATGCATAAGGATGGGATTATTTCCAACTGGTGTAGTAGTTTCATGAAAGAAGGGCATTTAAGCTATGAACTTCCACAGATGAAAATGGGAAAGAGGGGAGAAAGTATGTGTGAGGTGTGGGCAGAAGCAAAGGAGTGAACGAATGCTTGGTATGTGTGAGAAAACACTGTGCTGAGGAAGCTGGTTGAGATTTCATGAGACAAGGACCTGTGGCAGGTTAGGAGGACCTAAAATGATGGAAGAAGGTGGAACTTTATCCTGTAGGTAGTGCGAGTTATTGAATTTGTGAGGATGGAAATGATGTAATTGATTAGATTTGCATTTTAGGCCACCAACTTCAGTAACAAAATTGAAGGTGAATTGTAGGTAGTTATAGACCAGTAGAGAAACTGAACAGTCCTTCATATTTCCTGCCTCTGAAATTTTCCTCACAGTTCCCTCACAGTAGTAGAAGAAAAATTATTAGTTTCTAGGCAGTTTGTCATGAAGTGTGGAAAGACAAATGGTGAGTTTAATGTTGGCCCCTAGGTCTACCATCATACAGCACATATAGCAGAGGACTGGTAGCAATACCCCAGCAGACGCTTGCCTTCAGAAAGATGCCGGAACTGTTGGTGTAGATCCCATACAGTGTCTTAAAAGATTTTTGTTTTCTGGAGTTCTAGCAATAGGTTTCATGGTGTGCTTGTGTGTGACATTGAATACACAAATGTTGAAAATCTGAACCCTGTTTGCTGTTTACAGTACTTGGAGAGGGGCAGAGAGCAATGGGTCTCCTGTATGTCTCTGTATTGAAGGAGTTGGATAAAAACCAGAGAGAGAAAGATAAAGATAGTTACCTTTGGGATCTAATTTGGGAATCTGAAGAATGTTGCAAAACAAAATCAGTGTGCACATGGAGAAAGTAAAATATCTAGCAATTATATTGCATTACTCTAGGCATAATTCTGGACTTTAAGAAGTACATATTAAAGTACACATCATTTATAAGGAACGCTATAATTATAATCGTTCCATGAAATACATTATTTCCTGGACTACCTATAATAGCTCCTTTGAGGCCGTCTGTGAAAGGTCAAATTATTGTTCTAATTTTGGTCTGTTGGCCACAGCGCAGAGCTGAGGGTTGGTGGCAGTCATCACTGGCTGTCAGATATGCACGGTCATATGCTGTGAGAGACCTCAGCGTATTCTGAGGGTGACGTTCAGATATTGCATATAAATCTTCTCAATTTAAAAAAGGCATGTGACTTGGGTTTGTTGTCTTATCTATTTACTTTGTGAAATTGAATGCAGAGCTGTTGAAGATTTAGGTATTGCTCTCCCTCAACCTCTACTCTTACAGTTGATGACGTCAGCGACACAATTTCCTTTTTTCTTTGCTCTGGTTATCCAGTCTTTCACTCTGCCTCACAGCTTTTCCTGCTGACCTCTTCCTCTCTAGCTTTTGTGTTTGTCATATATCCTGCCTGCTCACAAAGGAAGATGACTTGAGTTTTTAGAATCTCGGCTCTGTCACTAACTAGCTGCATACCTTTGGGCAAATCCTATTACCTTCCTTACCCTGAATTTCCTTCATCAGTACAAAGTGAAGTAGGAAATAGATGATCTCAAAGGTACTCTTCAGTTCCGACATTTGTGACTCTAACAAACCCAGAACGTAATTATTATAACAGTGGTAAGATATATCATTAAGTAAAATCTGCTTAAACATATGAAGTGCTTTTGTGGTAGTACTACAGAGACGTCATGAATGCTGCAAAACGCTCCACGTGAATTAATTTTCTTACATTTTTATGAGGTTCTTTTTTCTCCCCACCCCAAAAACTATCAATGGAGAAATTTACTGTTTTTTTCTTTTAATCACGATGCAGTACTATATTCAAATTTAAGGTCACTCTGGCCAATAATAATATATGCTAACATTTCTTGGGGAAGAATATTCTGAGAGCTAGTTGATATTGCAGTCACTAAATCCCGTGGATAACTGATTGGTCATATAACAGACTCTGTCCTGCATCAAATAATGAACGAAAAACAGTTATCCAGGAATTAAACATTTGGCAGACCATCGATTACTACAAAGAAACTGAGATTTGGAAGCCGAGACTTGAGTTTCAGTCCTAGATTCAACAATTCTTAGTTTATACTCAAATCCAGTTAGGTCCAACTGACTCAAAATCTTAGCATTATATTTAGTCTCATTGCAGAAAATATTCTTGAAAGAAAATGTGATGTGATTTCTAGCCAGGAAATAGAGTAATAGCAGTATTCATGAAAAGCAAAATGTATTTTAGAAAAGTTATTAAGCAGAACTCAATAGGACCAATTGGATTTGTGATCAAAGGAGTTATATTTGACAAATACAACTCCTGGTTAATGAGATTCAGGTCAGAATGATTGGGAGCAGAAATAAAGTCAGAAGTCATTTGAGAGAGGGAAAAGAGGAGTAGAGAGCATAGAATTAGAATATATGACTTTGAGGTGGTAGCAAAAGTTATTTGTGGACATGTCTGATAGGAAATTGAAAATAAAGCCTGGTGGTATATGTTGAAATGCGATTTGTGCAGAAATTATAACTGAAGCCTTATAGGTAGATCTCTGAGAATATAGAGTACAGATTTTTGGACTTTAGTGAGATTCTGATTCAGTGGGCTTAGGATGTGGCAAAGAAACCCCTATATTTCACTAGCACCCCAAGGATTTGATGCAGGTAGTCTGTGCCCTATACTTTAGGGAAGTGGTTCTCAAACATTAACATGCATCAGAATTACCTGGAGGGCTTGTTAAATCACAGATTGCTGGGCCTCACCCCTAAAGATTCTGATGCAGTAGACCATGGGGCCAGGCAAATTATCATTCTAACAAGGCAAATGCTGATGCTGCTGGTCTGGGGAACACATTTTGAGAATGTCTGCCTTAAGATGCATTGATTTCACTGACATATAGATGTTAAAAGAGACTCAAGAACAGACTTCTGGGAAATAATCACATTCAGTGGCAGCAGAAAAAAGAACTGGTGCACACTTATAAACCCAGAGAGAAGCACCACAAAAGTAAGCTGGCTGTAAGATGCAAGTGAGTGAGGGACTAATAAAGGGAGCAGTGGTCTGAAACAGTCCAGAAGGATGTGACTAAGTCATAGGAAGAGTGAGCCTTCAAAATGAAGGCCATATCACTTGGCAAGATGAAGGTGGTGAAGTAGGAGGACCTTGAGCTCACCTGCCTCATGAACACATCAAAACTATAACTACACATAGAGCAACCCTTGATTAAACTGACCTGAAAACTAGCAGACCAGTCCTCTGCAACCAAGGTTGTAAAGAAAGAACCACATTCTGTTTGGTAGGAGGGGAGGAGAAGTGATCTAGTTGGGACCTGCACCCCTAGTGGGTGACCCAGAAGAGAAGGGGGATATCACAGGCTCAGGGAACCTCCCTGGGGAGTGAGGGGTCCAAGCCATACATTGGGCATTCCAACCATGGGGTCTGACAACAGGAAGACAAGCCCCTTAGCTGGTTTGAAAACCAGAGGTGCATACGAGAGGGCTGTAAGAAACCCAGCATCTGTTCTTGGAGAGTGTGCACACAGTCTTGCTTACTCCTGGGAACACTGTGGAGGCTGCAGATTGAAAACTGCCTGTTGTTCTGGCCGGCTTGCCCTCCAGCCCACAGTGAGTTCCTGCTCCAGCACCTCCTGCTCTGACACTATTCCCCACTAAGGTGGAAGCAACCATTGCCAAGGAGAGTGTGCACACCTGAAGGGAAGAGGACTGCTTTGGGCCCTGACCCTGCCTCTCACCTGGTGGAGGCAGATATTGCCAGAGCAGGAGTCTGTGTAAAGACTTGGGAAGGAGTGGAACCAGCTCCAGGGTGGAGGCTGTCACTGCAGATGTATGCACCTGTGTGCAGACTTGGGAACATGTGGAAACAGCTGAGTAGCATGACTCTAACCCCTTCAGTCCCGACCCTGTCTCTATCCAAGGCAGTATATCTGGGAAAGAGTAAACTCAGTGCAAAAGTGCAGCCCCAAGACCTCAGGACCCAGCCTCACCCTCAATCATATAAGACGGCTATCACATATGGCAGAAACCCAACTCCCTCAGGGCTTCTGCTCCAGCCCCTCGGGCCCTGACACCACCCCCAACAGGGCAGTGACTGCCATTGAACCTAGGAGAAGGCCTGGCTCACACTTGGCTCTGGCTCTAGCCCCTCTGAATCCAGCCCTACCTCCCAGCAAGGTGGTGACTGCCAGATCACCCAAGGGGAAGATGCTGCAGTGCCGAGACCAGCTCGGAGACTTGAGGTGAGTGACAGGTGCCACAAGCTTAAAGAAAACACAGACACAGATTGAAGAGAAAGATGGGAGTGGGGGACTCAAGACCTCTAGGATCAAGAGCCTTGCTGATTGATCCCACATTGCTTTTATTGAGTTCTTGGCATAGCCTAAGGGTCTAACACTCCCAGTTTAGTCCCATAAACAAGGTTATCTTTGAAATAAATAAACCAAGGCCTCACATGACTGGGGCAATGATCTTTGTTTGCCTCCTGGGTCCGATTTGAGCAGGGTGTGGATCTGAGCTGGGCGTGGATTTGAGCTGGGCATGGAGAGCAAAGCAGCCCTGGGGGCAGGAGACCTCTCTCAGAAGGATTAAGGGTCTGTGCCCCACCCCTGTTGGCCCCTCTGCGACTGTGCCTGTCTTAGGTTGTTCCTCCCCTGAGGAATCTTACCCGTCTCTGGCTAACCAGCCATCCTCCAGGGCCAAACAGGGTGATATGAGGTGTGCAAGTGAGAAAGGGGCTGCGCCCCCAGGGAGGGTCAATATTCTGTTTCCACGGTAGCCTATGCGCCCATGGTCTCCACGCCCAGCACCCTTAGTTCCTCCACTGCTCAAGCAGGACATTCTGCATCCAGTCACTCAGCCCACATACTTTAATTACTTTTAGTAACATTTTCAAGGTTTCAGAAAGACTTCTGAATGTCTTCCCACACTGCAGCCTATGCTCATTTCAGATCCAGTTCTCCCTGCAAAGCCACTGGGCACACATAGACTGCAAAGCGATACTCCCACACAAAGAAATGCCTTCGAGACTGGGATAGAGAACTCTTTCACCTAATTTCATAGAGACAGAGAAAGTGAAACAAAATGAGAAGACAGAAGAATATATTTCAAATGAAAGAACAAGAAAAAAAACCTGATAAAACCCCAGTGAAAGAGAGAGAAATAATTTACCTGATAGAGAGTTGAAAGCAATAGTAATAAGAATGCTAAATGACTTTGGGAAAACAGTAGATGAACAAATGATAATTTCAACAAAGAACTAGAAAAAAAACAGAGCTGAAGAATACAATAACTGAAATGAAAAATATAGTAGATGGAATTAACAGCAGATTAGGTGATACAGAACACAATCAATCTGGAAGATAGAATAGTGAAAATTATCCAATCAGAACAGCAGAAAGAAAAACAAATTAAAAAAAAATGAGGATTGTTTAAGGGACCTCTGGGACAACATCAAGCATAATAACATTTGCAATATAAGGGCTCCAGAAGAAGAGAGAAAGAAAGGGGCAGGAAGTATATTTGATGAAATTGTGGTTGAAAACTTCCTAAACCTGAAGAAGGAAACAGATCTCTAGGTAAAGGAAGCAAAGAGAATCCCAAACAAGATGAACTGGAAAAAACTCACAGCAAGATAAAGGTAAAGGTAAAGTTAAAGATAAAGATTAGGAAAGATTTTTAAAGGCAGCAAGAGGAAAACAGAGTCACATGCAAGGGAATGCCCATAAGGCTAATAACTGATTTTTCAACAGAAACTTTGCAAGTCAGAAGGGAGTGGCATGATATATTTGAAGTGCTGAAAGGAAAAAAATCTACAACCTAGGATACTTTACCCAACAAGATTATCATTCAGTATGGAAGGAAACATAATGAACTTCTAAAGCAGTTCATCAATACTAAACCCATCTTGAGTCTTCTCTAAGTGGAAAAGAAAAGGCTACAACAAGAAATAAGAAATTATAGGGACTTACCAGGTGGCGCAGTGGTTAAGAATCTGCCTGCCAATGCAGGAAACATGGGTTTGATCCCTGACCCAGGAAGATACCACATGCTGTGGAGCAACCAAGCCCATGTACCACAACTATTTTCCACAACTATTGAGCCTGTGTGCCGCAACTACTGAAGCCCACTGGCCTAGAACCTGTGCTCCACAACAAGAGAAGCCACCACAGTGAGAAGACTGAGCACCACAATGAAGAGTAGCCCCTGCTCACAGCAACTAGAGAAAGCCCGTGTGCAGCAACGAAGACTCAACACAGTCAATAAATAAATAAATTTATTTAAAAGAAAAGAAATTATAAGAAGGGAAAAATCCCATGGGTAAGGGCAAATATATGGTAAAGGAAGTGCTTCAACCACTTAAATAAGCTAGTACAAAGGTTAAAAGACAAAAATTATAAAATCAACAACTACAATAAACAGTTAAGATAGGCATGAAGATGTAAAATATGACTTCTTTTCAAACCCATGGATTATTTCAAAGTGTATTATTTAGATTTCAAGTGTTTGCAGGTTTTCCTGTAACCTTTCTGTTACTGATATTGATTTAATTCCATTGTGTTCAGAGAACATACTCTGCATGATTCCAATTCTTTTATATAAGTGATGTCATGTGATTTTTGTCCTACTCTGTATGCCTTACTTCTCTTAGTTTGATAATCTCTATGTACATCCATGTTGCTGCCGGTGAGATTATATCATTCTTTTTTATGGTGGAGCAGTAGTCCATTGTGTAGATCTGTCTCTCTCTCTCTCTCCCTCTTTCTCTCTCTCTCTATCTATCTCACATCTACTTTATCCATTCATCTGTTGATGGACACTTAGGTTGCTTCCATATCCTGGGCTATTGTAAATAGTGCTGCTATCAACAGTAGTCACCCACTCTCTTTTCATCCAAATATCCAACCCATCAAGGAAGAAGTCTGTGGAATTGGGTTTGAGGGTAGGGAGTGGCATTTACTAAACCAATTTTGGCTCTAGGCATCAGATGTGGGTGGAACCAGAAGGAAGGTCCAGTGCTGGGTTTATAAAAGCAGGAGGCAAGACCCTTTGTGTTCACCATCATCACAAGTGCTGCAGTTCTTGCTGGGTTGACTTTGTTCCTTTTTCCCTGGAGGTAGGGACTTTCAGGGGGCAGGGGACAAGCTGAAAGTACGGAATGTCAGGGTTTCTTGTGGAAAAAGTGGCTCAGGAGTGGGTGTGGGGTGGGGGGATGGGAGGAATGGGGGATGGCTAAGCCTCCCCATGTTCTGGGGAAGGCTCACACAGGGGAAAGAAGGATGGACCAGAGCTACTTGAAAGTGCCAGCTATGGCCCTGGGAGCCTCACCCTTACCAGGCTGTGAGCCTGGCAAGTCGGTTTTACTTTTCAGTTGACATTATGATGTCCTAGACTCTGGGCTAGTCTGTGAAGTTGGGAGACGGGTGCTTGGCAGGAGCAGGATGAAGGGGAGAAGAGGAGAGAGGTGTGCCTGCCTGGAATGCTTTAGCCTCACCCACCCTCATGCTCCAGTCTAGCAGTGACTGAAGGAAGGAACCTGCCACCATGGACAAAGAGAAGACCCATATCAATATCATTGGCCACGTGGACTCTGGCAAGTCCACCACCATTACCGGGCATCTCATCTACAAGTGTGGGGGGACTGACAAGAGGACTATCAAGAAGTTTGAGAAGGAGGCAGCAGAGGTAAGGCACTCGCAGTGTCTGTGTCTGGGAGTGGCGGGGAGCTGGAGGATAGATGTCCAGCTCCTGGGTGGGTCTTGTGGCAGAGTGTGGACAGCAGGGTGTACTGCGGGGTCAAGGCACCGCTGAAGTCTCTGGCCTAGACCCCCTTGCTCCCCATGGATGCACTCTACTCACTCCCCACCCCTCCACAGATGGGTAAGGGCTCCATCAAGTACACCTGGGTGCTGGACAAACTGAAGACAGAGAGAGAGTATGGCATCACCATCACCATCTCCCTGTGGAAGTTTGAGACCAGCAAGTACTAACTACATCACCATCATCAATGCCCTGGGCCACAGGGACTTCATCAAGCGCATGATCACGGGCACCTCCCAGGGAAAGCAGCCCATGTTCCCAGGGGCCTTCCTATGAGGGGAGGAGGGTTGGAGGGACAGAGGGGAGGTTAGGAAGGGTAGGAAACTCAGGCTTTATTTCTGGGGCTTGGGGAAGGATGGTATCATAAGCCTTAGAAGGTTTTCCTCACCCTATGACGATCAGCAATTCTGAAGGAACTGGAGGAGGACAGACTCTAACTGGTAGGCTCAGATACCATCCCCTTTTCAGGCTGGTGCAGGGACCCTGTTTTCTGACACCCAGAGAAGTATATCACTTGGGGTCCAGGAGGAAGGAACTAAAAGTTCATGCATGGGACTGGGTGGGAGTTTAACTGGGAGGTGGGACCTCTGTGCACAGCAGCAACCAAGAGACCCACAAATTTGTCCACTTCTGTGAAGCATCCCATCCCGTCTGGTCCAGTCCCGGAGCTTCACCAAGGGGCCTGGGACTGCCCGAAGCTCTACTGGCTTCACAGCCCTTCTGGCACCCCCTCCCCTAACCAACCACTTGACCCCATGGTGTCCTTGTCCTGCAGGCCAACTGCGCCGTGCTCATCCTGGCCGGCGGCGTGGGTGAGTTCGAGGCGGACATCTCCAAGCAGGGGCAGACTCTCAAGCAGGCGCTGCTGGCCTTCACCCTGGGTGTTTAGCAGCTGATCATGGCAGTCAATAAGATGGACTCCACCGAGCCCTCCTACAGCGCTGCCTGCTTCCAGGAGATCACCAAAGAAGGCAGCACCTGCATCAAGAAGATCGGCCTCTGCGGTCTTCGTGCCCATTTCGGGCTGGCACGGCGACAATATGCTGGAGCTCAGCACCAACGTGAGTGCTGGCTGGGTCAGCGAGCGGCTGGGGAGGTGGGCGGGTGGTGTGGGTGCTGGTCCTGGTCCTGGGGTGGGCGCCCAAGGAGCCATGGCCCAGACTCACCTCCTTCTGCTCTACATCCCCCATGGATGCAGATGCCTTGGTTCAAGGGCTGGAAGGTTGAGTGAAAGGAGGGCAGCACCACCGGGTTGACTCTGCTGGAAGCTCTGGACTCTGACGTTGTGCCCATTCGCCCAGTCAACAAGCCCCTTAGGCTGCCTCTGGAAGATTGGAGGTGAGGGGACAGTGCTTCTTGAGGAATGAAGGAGCTGAGTGAGCTGTGTCTGACTTGCCAGGGTTCAGATCCTGACTGGTGAGCTAGGATAAAGTGCCAAAACTCCCAGTGTGTTTACTTTATCTGATACACAGTGGAACTAGCCAGTCATTGGGTTCAGCGCTTCCTAACAGTCCTGCAGAGCTGCACACACACATTATACCAATATTAAATTCCTGGCTTTTATATTGTGCTGTAATTATGTGAGATGTTACCATCGGGAGAAGATGGGTGAAGAATACACAGAAAATCTGTGTACTGTCTTTGCAACTTCCTATGAATCTGTAGTATTCCAAAATTGAAAGTTTTTTTAAATGAATTAATGAAATCATTGTCTTCCCTAATGAAATCACATTCTCTCCTAAAATGTCAATTATAGCATCAAATTAATTAAATTTATAGCTACATACTATGCACAGCGTCATTGAAAGGTAACTATTCATGGTTTTTGACCCTCAGTATATATATATCACCTTTTGAAATACCTATGAGCTCTTATAAAATTTCAAGACTCAGTTTATAAATATTATCTTTCTTATGGTGTCTTTCTTGATCCCTCCACACCTACTCTACAAACTGAAGTTAATTTTACCTTTCCATGTGTTCGCAAGCACTTTGGATGTATCTATGATATTAGCAGTTAATAACTTCTGTTACAGTACTTGTTGATGTATTGGTCTCCTCTATTAAATAGAGCTTCTTAAGGGGAGATATTCTAATTTACCCTTTAATGTATATCCATGGCCAAAAACTATACCCACATATAACAGTCACTGAATAAAACCAAGTAATGAAAATAGTATTTCATAAGTTACAGAAAACTATGAAACTACTCTATAATCTTTAATTCTAAAAGTCCAAGCAAAAGTCTTGAAGGGAAAAAGAGACTTTGATTTTGGATAATAATAAACATTAACTATTGTCTCATTAAAGTATATTTTTAGTACTTTGATATTAAAAAAAACTAAAATTTTAAGTAAACTTTATTCCTAAAAGAGTATTCCTTAAAACTCCGCTTCCAGGATAGCTAAATACACCTCTATTATATTGAGTCTCCTGCAGAAACCAACTATGAGCTCTGTGCAAAAAGAAAACAAATGAAACAAATAAACAGACCAAAAAACTTACCCGAAGGTACTGAAGAGTGACTAAAAGGAAGAGGGAAATCAGCACTTGGACAAACGGAAAGGAAGCTATTGTGGTAAGTTTCCTGTTTTTGTGACTTTTAACCTGAGGGTGCAGGCGGTCAGTGCCTGGCGGGGTTCAGGTGGCTCAGTGGTTGAGAATCTGCCTGCCAATGCAGGGGACATGGGTTCGATCCCTGCTCCAGGAAGATCCCACATGCTGCGGAGCATCTAAGCCCGTGTGCCACAACAATTGAGCCTGCACTTTAGAGCCTGTGAGCCACAGCTATTGAGCCCATGTGCTGCAACTGCTGAAGCCCATGCACCTAGAGCCCATGCTCCGCAACAAGAGAAACCATGGCAATGAGGAGCCCACGCACCACAATGAAGAGTAGCCCCCACTCACCGCAACTGAAAAGAAAGCACATGCACAGCAAAGAAGACCCAACACAACCAATAAAATAAGTAAATAAATAAATAAATTTATTAAAAAAAAAAGAAAACCCATAGATAGTCCTTGTAGACAGAAGAACTAGAAGAAAGAATTTAATAAACTATGGCTACTGGATAGTGAATGGGGAATTCTAGAAAAGAGGGATAAACAGAAGAGACCCCCAATAGCCAAAACAACCTTGAGAAAGATGAACAAAGCTGGAAGCATCACATTTCTTGATTTCATACTATATTACAAAACTACAGCTATCAAAACAGTATGGTACTGGCATAAAAACAGACACTTAGATCAGTGGAACAGAATAGAGAGCCCAGAAATAAGCCAATACTCCATGGATGACTTTAAGGGGCTCAAGAATTCATTTAAAGAGGTATCTGCAAATGTGGTGGAAATAGGAAGAGAACTAGAATTAGAAGTGGAGCCTGATGCTGTGACTGTATTCCTGCATTCTCATGTTACAACTTTAACGAATGTGGCATTGCTTGTTATAGATGAGCTAAGAAAGTGGTTTCTTGACATGGAATCCTGGTGAGAAGCTGAAGATTGCTCAAACGACAACAAAGCATGCAGAATATTACATAAACTTAAGTTGATAAAGCTGTGGTTTGAGAGAATTGACTCCAATTTTGAAAGAAATTCTACTACAGGAAAAACTGCTTTCAAGCAGCATTGTATGCTCCAGAGACATGGTTTGTAAAAGGAAGAGTCAATCAATGCAGCAAACTTCACTGTTGCCTTATTTTTAGAAATTGCCACAGACACTCCAGGCTTCAGCAACCACCACCATGATCAGTCAGCAGCCCTCAACACCAAGGAAAGACCTTCTACCAGCAGAAAGATCACAACTGGCTAAAGGCTCAGCTGATAGCTTTTTTTAGCAATAAAGTTTGTTTTAAAATTAAGGTATGTACCCTGCTTATTTAGACATAATGTTATTTCACACTTAATAAACTACAGCATAGTGTAAATATAACTTTTATGTTCACTGGCAAAAAAATTTGTGACTCACTTTATTGCAATATTCACTTCATTGCTGTGGACTGGAAGCAGAACCCATAGTATCTCCAAGATATGCCTGTATTTTGCATGTGATATCCATAGTTTTTAGTTGTACTTAATGAAAGGAATAGCAAAAAGCACATTTGCTCGATTTTTCTGGAAGCTGAAGTCTGAGAATTTTCGAATTCACTTCTTTTCTCAATAGGTAGTACATTAACATGATACAAACTCCAACAAATTATAACAGATTATATAGTAAAAAAGTCTCTTTTTCTTGTTCATTTTCTGCCCGATTTCTACTCTGCCTCTGCTGATAGTTTCCTTTTTATCCCTTCAGTTTCTTTATACGTATATGAGTAAATGTTAAGAGATTATTTTTTATCTCTCCTTTCTTCCATAAAAGGTGGTCTAATACATGTACACTGCACTGGATCCTTTTCCGCTCCTCTCCATTTAGCTATATATTTTAGAGACCTTTTTTTATCAAGGACATACAGAGCTTTCTTGCTCTTTTTTATAGTTCCAGAGATTTCTACTGTATTAATAGAAGACAGTATTTTAATGGTATTTTCTAAATTATGCTGGTAAATTGTGAATTTCCTCAGAAGTATTAATATCTTTTTATAATACATAAGCTATTAGTGTTTATTCTTAAACTGTCAGATGCTTGGGAAAGTTGGAGCCAGCTTGTGTGTTTTTCCTTCTAGAATTGTTTACATTTAATATGTTTATTTTGGAGATAATTTGTCATATTCTTTTTTGTATACTGTGTTTTCCAGATGATCTCAGGGATTCCATGATTCTGACATCTTAGGAAAAAAAATTAAAAAAAGCCAAGTCCAATTATGGGAGTTACAGAAGTGTTTAGTGTTTTTAATTGCAGATAGAGCCGTGAAAGATTTGGATGTTTTCTTTCTACGTTCAGAAGCATGTCAGTAAATGCAGGCTTTCCCTAAGCTCTCTTCCCTGTTCCAAGGGCATGTTTCATGGAGCCTACAGTCAAGTGCAGTCCGTCTAAACCAATGCTGTGATTTGTCTGAGATTTTTGGCAAAAAAAGTTTTACAAGATTTGCCAGCTCACGTGAATTAGTCCAACCTAACCACCTGATAGTAGAAGGTTTTGATTGAAACATGGAAAACACGGGTCACTTGCCACAGATAGGGAAACTGCAAAGAAGGAAACAGAAAAAGGTATCAAGAGTTTTTCCTCAGAGAAGGGCTCTCTTTCGAGGTTTCTTGGCATTGTTCTCACAGGTTTTACTGGGATTGCTGCCTGTGAGGCTAACCTCCAAGGGGAGAAAGGAAAGAATCAAGATTGTAACTTTTCCTCCTATTTCTACAATCACCATAAGAAGCTAATGGTAGAGTTGGAGGTAGCCGAATCAGAGTATAAGGATTTGGTTCACTTTAATGCAGTCATACTGGTAGGTTAAATGGCTAGTAGAGAGTATGGTACAAAGTAGCCATTAATAAGCATTGCTAAATAAATAAGGCCAAGAAAATTAAGCACGCTGCTTTGAGAGGATCAACTTGTTGGATTTAATTGGCCCACAACACCTGTAGCTGACACACATTCTTTTTTCACTTTTTGTTTTTATTAATGAAATCAAGAGTTTTGCTGAGGGAAGGTGATCCTAGCCCCAACTCAGCAATAAATCCTAACTAGCCCAAGCCAGTCCCTTGCCAGTGTTTGTCCCAGCAATAGGCATGGGATATAATTTTGCCCAGTGAAATATAAAAGGGAGTATTTTATTTTGCTTTGTTGTTGTTGTTGTTTTTGTTGTTGTCGTTCTTTTCTTTGGCAAAAGAGTTCCTCACATAAAAAGAAATCCTTAGGAAGAAACAGATTTATCACTCCTGGAAATATGTCAGCTGCTTTGTCTGATCTTGACGGAAAACAAAGCCAATTCTCTGAGCATGGCAGAGTGGCAAATGAGAAGAATTCAAGACCTTGATAATGTTATCAAGCCTAGAATTTAGCAACTGTGGAGCCTTGTTATATACCATTTATGTGACATAATGAATTCTCTATATTTTTAAAGTTATTGTAATTTGAGTTTTCTTTTATTTACAGCCCAAAGCACCCTAACTGATAAAATATCTTAATGTGCTACATTTGAACAAAAGAGCGGTGATAATTCATTTGTGAAAGTGCATATATTCAAACACACATTGGTCATGCAGATTTGCACAAATAGCAACTGGAGACTAAGTTTCCACTTAATAAGCCCACTTCTCCTCTGAGGAAACATGGATTTTGAATTAATGCACAATTATTTGATAAATATAATGTTACGAATTTAGAAGTTACAGATTCTGAAGAGTAAAAGACATACTATTACATTATTTCACAATCCTCTGGATGTTTCTGAATTACCATGCTTCTTTCCAAACAGTATAACTTACTTTCAAGAAAATCTTAAAGAGTTGAAGGAGATCTCTGTTCATCAAGAAGAGATAGTTTTCATAAAATTTTCAGACCAAGTTTATGAATAATTGGGCTACATTGGAATTTCTGACTATGTGATAAAACCCTGAGATATGTTTGAGCCAATTTTCTCTGTGAAAGTATATTTTCTTATGAATTTACAATACTCAAAACTGAGTACTATTGGACTTCCTAGATGGCACAGTGGGTAAGAATCCGCCTGCCAACGCAGCAGACACAGGTTCGATCCCTGCCCCAGGAAGATACCACATGCTGCAGAGCAACTAAGCCCGTGTGCCACAATTATTGAGCCTGAGCTCTAGAGCCCGTGAGCCACAACTGTTAAGCTCATGTGCCACAACTACTGAAGCCACGCACCTGGAGCCCATGCTCTGCAACAAGAAAGGCCACTGCAATGAGAAGCCCGAGCACCACAAGGAAGAGTAGCCCCCGCTTGCCGCAACTAGAGAAAGCCTGTGTGCAGCAATGAAGACCCAACACAGCCAATAAAATAAATAAATAAATTTATAAAAAAAAAAGAAAAATTGAGTACTATTGATGTAAATCTGAAACCAGAATTGAGTTCTGACCCATAAACATTTCTGTAGTTCCCCAGACAAGTTCAGTTCACTTTGTTAAATATCTCTGTTATTCTTGTTTAACCATGGCTGATCAACGACTTCTAAGGGTGGCAACAATCTTTTTTCGAAGTCTTCCTTGTTGAAATTACAGCATATTACTTTTAAGTCAGCGTATCTTTTCAGCAGCCTTGGAAAATTCTAGCAGCCATTGTAATTAAACTATGATTTAATTCTATAGGGGATTATTTTGAAAAAATGAAATTGAAGAAGCATCAATCAAGGCAGCCATGATATTAGACAGGTAATTAGCATTTGCATAGAGAGCCATAGACAGGAAAAATGCCTCTTAGTCGTATTATTCACTACAAAGAGCAAAGAAATGACAACCATCTTATTAACATCGTAGAAGGGAAGTTTATAAAAGTTCCTGGTAACAATGAAATGATAAATAATTAATTTTGATGTTTCCATTGTTAGTAATTGATTATGTAAAACAGTGTCAATGATTTTTTTAGTTAATGAGTTGTCTCTGTTAATTTATTTGAATGTGTTATCATATTTGTACATCTATAAATCACTAACAAAATCAGTTGTGACTTCAGTTTCTTTAACCCTGTTTTCCATCATTTTTTGTCTTCTTCAGCCTTGAGGTTTTCAAGACTAACTTTTCTCATTTGGAAATGTGTGCTGTATATTTACTTTTTGGGGGTTACAGTTCTCATATTACTGCCAAAAGTATCCATTTTTTGAATAGCTTTAAAAAATAAAAATTTTCATGGAAAATGTATGTACACATATGTTCCATTTTTGAAAAATTGGATTTTGCATCTAATCTTTTACAAATGTGATATTGTGATATAATACATACATATTTGGTCTCTGTCCCTAGCTCCTGGCACAGAACTCCTAAGACCCTTGACATTTCCTGAAAGATAGAGATGAGAGGAGCACTTTTGTTATTTAATAATAAGCCCCTTTTAACCATACCTGAGTTTATGCTAATGAGGTTATAAAGGATGTAGCCTGGTTGCCAGAGGAACCAATCATGTGACTAGAAGATTAGAACTTTCAGCCCCATCTGCTGAGTTAATCACCAACAGCCAGTGGTTTAATCAATCATGTCTACATAGTAGAAACTCCATAAAAATCCTAAAGAAAGGAGTTTGGAGAGCTCCCCCATGCCAGGAGAGTGGTGCACCCCAGAGTCCATGGGCACAGAAGCTCCTGTACTCAGGACCCTTTTGGAAGTTACTCTACATACCTTTTCATATGATTGTTCATTTGTATCCTTTATAATAAACCAGTAATAGTAAATAAGTAGTAAATAAACTGGTAATAAGTAAAGTGTTTCCCTGAGTTTTGTGAGCCATTATAGCAAATTATAGAACCTGAGGAGGGGGATGTGGGAACCCCCAATTAGTAGCTAAGTCAGATAGAAGTGTGGTTAATCTGGGGGACCCAGTACTTGCAATTGGTGCTTGAAGTGCCCTTAACCTGTCTACACTAACTCTGGGGAGTTTCAGAATGGATTAAATTGTAGGCCATCCAGTTTGTGTCCATAGAGAACTGGAGAATTCGCTTGGTATGGAAAACCCACACATTTGGTGTCTGCAGTGTTGTGAGTAGAAAAAAAACCCCAGCTATGTATACATATATAAACGTATATATATATATATATATATATATATAAAATTAAAAATATACTTATTTTTTACCTTTACCTGAATATCCTATTGTTACCACAAATATAATATTTCTACAGCTAAAGCTCATCATTTGCATTCCTGAAAACTACTCCTCTACTTGCTATTTCTATTCAACATACTTGTCATGGTGACCCAGGTTTAAAACCTCAGAGGTATTTTGATTTCCCTTTGCCTCCAGTGTATACTCTACTTCCAAAATGTATTTTCTGCTTCAGGTGGTATTTTAAATCAATCAAACACCAAGCAATTGAGCCCCTCCATATACACATTACCATGCTAGCTATATTGGGGGACACACAAGAAACATTAAATTTCAAGAAACAAAAGCTCAGAAGATCACACCTGGATGGTCTCACCAATTTCCTTATCTGCTTGAATAAGAAGCACCAACATTAACTTGTCCAGCAAGTAGTCACCATGTGCATAGATATGACACTATTTCTATTCAGTGCTGAATTAGATGCCTAATTTGTCAGAGGAATCTGTTGCCATTTACTACCAGCCTTTACAGAGGATCACAATTCAGGGTGATGATTACTAGGATAGAGACAACCAGTGAAATTCATGGGATTACATACGACTGGTACCTTCCTTTTGAGGCTCTGGGACAGAGTGGAGTGGGGAGCTAGTTAGATGTTGCCGAGGAGATAACATCTGAATTGACTCTTACAAAACAAGTGTGAATCACTCAGTTGCAAGAGATTAGAAAGAGCAATTTAGGCAAAGAATGTAAAAGCTTGAGCATGGCACTTCCAGAGAACTGTAAATTAAGGTGTGGAGTAGGGTATAGAAAGTGGGGGAGGGGAGTATAAATGAGGCTGGACTGAACTGGGTGTCACAGACCAGAACATGAAGTTCCTGATATGTTATATTTAAGAGTTCATGAAGGCCATAGGTAATCTGTAAATGATTTAATGAAGGGATGTGACATGATTAGATCTATATCTAGCTATATCTGTGTTATATCTATATCTATATGTATATCTATACCTGCAGTAGACTTTAAAATAATGGATTGTTCGAGGCCAAGACAAGAAGTAGAGAAGTGCAAGAGTGCAATCAGGAGGCAGTTACAATAACCCGAGCAAGAAGTAATGAGTATTAAATAACTGCAGCGTCACTGAGAATGGAGAGAACGGAGGATTTAAGATGATGGTGGTTAAAGGAGCATAGGAAATGAGAGATACTCAGTTTCTATCTTAGGTGATGAGAAAATAGTGCTGTAACTTAGAGTATAAATGGTTGATGGAGGGGCCCTGCCGAATTTAGCATGACCAGATTTTCAGAGGGGCAGTTAAGGAAATTGATGAGGTAAGGTCCCTGGATTTGATGAACACTAGAGAATTTCAAGAGAGTGACCTAAGTGATGTGAGGGGGAATGTAAGCCAAAGTATAAGGGCTTCAAGGAGTGAGTAGGAGTGAGGAAGTGGAAAAAATCTGGTTTACACTAGTTTTATTTTTAGCGTGTTGGCAGAGAGAGAGGATGACGAAACATAGTGACTGATAGAAGAAATCACAGTGTAAAGGGAAATTTTATAATTAATTAAAAAATTATAAATGAGATCTAAGCATGTTTTTAGACTGAGAGGAAGTAGGGAGAGATTGGAGACCAAAGAGGAATTAGAACAATTAAAGAAAGAAGGGTCCCGAAGAGCTAGAAAAAAGAAAAATGGAGATAATAATAAAAATGGTGGATTTGGTTTTGGGAAAAATGACTGTGAATGAATCCTTTCCTCTAAGACAGGAGGGAAGGAAACGTTGATGTGAGAAAGATAAAAGGAATTTTAGATGGAAAGGAGAGTATAAGTACAGAAGAATTTAGAAGGGGAGTGACAAGAAGTCCTAGCAGCTCATGTGAACAGTGCCCATCTCCTGGGGACACACTTGATGCTCATGGAAATGGTTTGGTTTAGCAGTTGCGGGGATATGAGTGGGAGTCAGTGAGTGATGACCTATATAGTGCTGTGAACATGAGCAAGCTCATGGGATCAGTTAGCATGAATTCATAGAAAACCTCTTAGCATGATTTAAAAAACCTTTCTCAGGGTTCAGCAGTTGTTAGGGAAAGACCAAGAGAGCGATCTGACAGCAGCCTCCTTACCTCTCATGCTCATAATCTGCATCCACTGTACATAATGTCTGTTTCTCAACTCATTCATGTGTTCCAAGTTTCTCAGCAGCTTTGTCTCAACAGTAAGTCACAGTACTCACCAGTAGAATGCATTTGTGATGGAAATGGAGAAGCACAGGGTGGTAGGCAAGCCAGATAGTACTGGACAAGGAATCTTCTACATCCAGCCACATCAATGGATTTACTCTTGCCTGGAAGGAGAACATTTGCTTTTTCCTGCCTCCACACCTTTGCTCTGCCTCTCTCCCAGAATTTCCTTCTTTTTACCATCTGAACAGAGTTAAGATCTACATCAAATGCTCCCTTTGGAAGCCTTCTCTGGTCACTTCACTGTTACTAAGTTTCTGTTACTAAGCACAAATTTTATGGACTTCATCATATTTTATAGTATTTCATTGATTGTTTGCATGTCGACCATCCTCATTCAGTTTGTGTGATCTTCAGGCAGAGCGGCCATGTTTTAATTTTTTTTTTTTATATCTTAGACCAGAGACTATTATATAATAATTGCTCAGTTATATTTATTTAAAAAAAACATACAAAATAAACAAAGGAGAGCGACAAAATGATATCTTTGAGATGCAATGGCATGGTGAAAAGATCATGAGTTTAAAGTTAGGCAGCATTAAATTTAAAGACTCTTTGTAATCAGATTACTAGCTTTGTGATCTCAGACTAGCTACTTAACCTCTCTGAACTTCCATTTCCTTAACTAGGAAGTGGAGATAATAACTGTTTTTAAAGACCTGTTAGGAAAATTAGAAATGACGTAATCATCTAGCAAAAAGCTTGGTAGGTAGTAAATGCTCAATAAAGAGGTAGCTATTATTATTATTTGCTTTATTGTTTGTTCTTTTATTGTTACTTTTAAAATGTAAGTAACAGAGTTGCAAAGACCCACATATACACGCTATAGCTTAAACAACAACAAGAGGAAGCCAGAAACAAACTATTGACATGTTTTAAACTGAACTGGAAGGAACCCAGGACATTCTATTCATGCTTTGGTCTTGGATCCATTTAGCAGCTGACCACAGCTGCTGGATGGATGCACCATGAGGCTGTCAGGTGCTCCCAGACTCACTGCTCAGCGCAAGTGCTTATCCAGGGGTCCATACTAACCACTCAAAAATGCCTTCAAGCACAGATGGTCTGAGCTTCACTTCATTTAGTTTGTATAGTTGACCACAGCCAATCTGTCACAGGGAATAATCCTACCCTAACCAGATGGAGGGATCGATTCACCAAGTATTGTCTCTTTCTCATTTCTAACAACTATAAGAACATGAAGTAATCTTTCTATTCAGCAAACATCTTTTACACTAACAATAAAACTCACGTTAATCTGGAGGAATTCTTTGCTCAGGGGTTCTGGAATTAGTACACGTGCTGTTGGGTGAGCAGCAGGGAACTGAGGTCTGCCACCCAAAGTGAAAACAGGCCACAGTGCAAGAGCAACTGCTGGGGTAATTGGATGTGTATTCAGGGAACCTCAAGGTTGCCAAGGAGAAATGCACTGTAAGGGGCTGTTTAGAATAGAGCAAGTATTTTAGGAAGAGTAAAAAATATCCAATTCTATTTTGCCAGACACCATTTGTAAATATCTTTCCATCCAGGGATGAAAGATTATATGCAAACAAGTATGCCAATAACTCTTTTCAACAAACACTTGTCTAAACTTGGCTAAGAAACTTAACATTGTCAAGGAAGTTGTTGCAAATGATGTGCTTCTCTTTGCTAATATCAAGCAGTCCTGAGCCAGCTAAACCATGCTCTCCTCAGGGTCACATTCTTGGAAAGTGTGTGGGTAGAGATGTAGGTGCAGCAAGCTCTGTGACTAGATTGCAGGTGCTGTTGGTGCTTTAGGCATTTCCAAAAGGTCATCCTCTTGGCTCCCTCCTCCCCACTCTCATGCTCTGACACTGTCTTTTGCATATTCTCTGCTTCAGTTATTCTCAGCTGCTTGCAACATCTACAGTAGGCCATGCCCCTACTTTCCCGTCCAACTCCTCTCTATATGCTGTTTCCTTTGCCTGGATACACCTGCTGTACTTTTCCTCCTGGGTCATTCTCAGTTTTCCTTCAGGTCTCATAAATGCACTGTGATGGGATGTCAAATCTCTCCCTTTAGAAAGTTTTCCCTGAATACATCCTAAGATGCCTCTCCTCTGTACTTCTCTACCACCTGGTGTTTCACCAAACATAGCACATGCCACATTACATATGATGATTCCCTGCTTATTTGTCTGTCTCCCTATTAGTCTAAAACTCCTTAGAGGCAGATACTGGATCTTGTTCATAGTTAAATTCTCTGTGCCAAGCAAGTTACTTGGGACATGATGGGTGATCAGTATTTGTTTAACAAATGAATGAGTAAATAAAAAAGTATACTCCCCAACAGCCTAAGAACACCAAAAGTTGACGTGATGTGTTGGCATGATGCTAAAGAAATCAGTTATAAAAGAGGTGAAACAAAAAGATTTGGTGGAAATGTTTTACTTTTAAAAAATAGTTCATTTTAAAAGAATCTTAATTTACAGAAATGATTCAAGAACAATAAAAAGAACTTTTATGTACTGAGCCATTTGAGAGTAAACTGTTGATTGGATGCTTCATCTTCTCAAATAATGTGTTTTGCATTAAAAAAAAGGGCGTTTTCCAACATAACACAATACAGAGAATCAAAAAAATTAATGTGATAAATAAGCTACCAAGATATATTGCACAGCACAGGGAATATAGCCAGTATTTCATAATAACTTTAAATGGGGTATAATCTATAAAGATTTTGAATCATTATATTGTACACCTGAAACTAATATAATACTGAAAACCAACTAAACTTCAAAGAAAAAAAAATAGAAAGCTAAGTCAGATTCCTATATAATCCTCAGATCCCATTCAAGTGCTACTAATTACCCAAAAGTCCAGTCTAGTTCAAAATCACAGTTTACATTTAGTCATTAGGTCTCCTTCGTCTCCTTCAGTCTGGAGCAGCCCTTCAGTCATTCCTTGACTTCCATGACCTTGACATTTCCAAAGATTTACAGGTCATTTTTAAAAAATTAAATTAATTTAAAAAATAATATCTTCCATTCTGGATGTGTCAGATATTTTTCACGATTGAGTTAAGATTAGATTAGATTGGCAGGAATATCAGAGAAATGATGTTGCATTATTATCTTTGCATTTTACCAGGTGGTACATGATTTTGATTTGTCCCATTACTGGTGATGTTCATTACTCGAGCCAGGTGGTGTCTGCTGGCTTCTCTGCTGTAGAGTTACTACACCCTGGCCACCACTGCACCCCCTGCCTTGACCCCTGGGTCCTTGTAATTAATAAGAACTTCTTGGAGAGGTACTTTGAAACAATGTAACATTTTGTTTCTCAACAAACTTTCCATGTCTTTCTGTCTGTCGGTCTGTCTGTCTAGTTTTCTATCTTCTTGTATGGACTAAAATTCATTACTATCATTTGGATGCACAAAGTGGCCCATATTTGGCCAATGGGAGCATTTTAAAGCTGACTTTTGTGTACTTTTGACATGTCCACACCACTCGTGGAGCATTCCTTTACTTTCTGGCATAAGAAGATACCCAGGCTCATCTTATACTTCCCTTGCTGCAGTCCTGGAATCAGTCATTTCTCCTTGGAGCTCTGCTTCATTTTAATGGAGAATGGTGTTTATGATATGATGGTTTTTATTCCAGCGGTATTATTTATGCTAGCTGTGCTCATTGCCATTGGATCTTGCTGCTCCTATACTCTCTCAGCGGACAGATCTAAGGAATTTATAACAATTGCATTTACATCTACATTTATTTATATATCTATATTATTGGAAACTGTGAGTTCAAGATGATATCTCCAATTTCAACCTAACACCATAGCATTCTGTCTCATTCGCTTCTTTTCCATATTTGTAACTCGTTTTCACAACACCGAGAATCGGGGCTCCCATTTTCCCAAATATGTTCACTTAATTGATCCATATCCTCTGTATATAACCAGCCTCCTATCTCTGACAGCACATTCCTC